>NC_081413.1:635220747-635873947 GCF_030272615.1 Cryptomeria japonica
ATCTCAAGACTTAATTATTCTAATTGTTTATCCTATCCTTTAGTTTACATGTCTAACAAGTTACTGCATTTTGGAGTGCATGAGTCAACTATTCATCTCTCCCTATCGTTGGTTTTCCTCAATCCATGGCACACGTGCCTTCTAACTCATCTCCCTCTGCAGTTATAAGTATCAGATCATGGATTATATGGCAGTCGATGCATTTCTTGTGGAATGAGGGAGTTGTCATGGCCGAGATTATTGCACACGCTGCCAAATCTATCCTTGATCTCCATGTTACTTTCCAAGTTAGCCTACCACCATATAGCTTGCTGGACATGGTTGCATTTAACTTACATCTCGGTGTCCCTTCCTACATAGACGATGTATGTTGCAACATGGAGAAGTTTTAATTTAAATGGGAGGAGGGGCACGTATAATAAAAAGGGAGGAGGGTGGTCGGTGGTAATATCGACCCCTCCCTTTTATTAAGGGGGGGTGGTCGATATTACTATCAGTCACCCTAGTTATTTGTTTTTATAACCTTCTAACCCGCCACCTTCCATTATTTGCTATTATTGTTATATTATATTTTTTTTATTTTTTTTTATTTCCATTTTTTTTTTTTTAATATTTTTAATATATAGTTAATGACCCTTCCACTAATATATATTTTTAAACATTAATCATTATTTAACAAATTAAATATATATGTAAATATATATTTCGGTTTTCCATTAAAATAATATTTATAATTTTTTAAAAATATATATTTTTTATATATCATAATTACATATTTATATATTTGTATATGGTCGATTCATACAAGTATATGGTCGATGCATATACATATATATAATATGTATATATATTTATTCTCACGATAATTGTTTATATATATACGATCGATTTCACAGTTATTTAACTACCAAATATATTTAACTTGCATCAGTATAACAAAATGATTAATTAAAAATCAATCATTCTATATATATATGGTACGTTATATTGTAAACTCTAATTTATTCAACTTCCAAATAATCCTATTAAAATAATCAACATAATTGAACATGACTCCTAATTACCTACACGTATATATATATATATATATATATATATATATATATATATATATATATATATATATATATATATATATATCTGTGTGTGTGTGTGTGTCTGAGTTTGAATCTACATATAAAATACGTATAACTATAGTACAATTTGAAAACCAAACATCGAACATAGTTTTGATAATTCACCTACTTCTACACGAAGGACGTTAAATCATAGCGTGACTATTTAATTCACATTATTAACAATTTTTCACCCTTCCCAAACAAATAAAACATAACATGCAGTAATTAAAACCATTAACACACAAACTGAGCAAACCTCAAGCAAATACTCATAAAAGATCAAACAACAAAATACGAAGGTTGAACAAACTAACCGGACGACTGACTGACGACACTCACACGAGTGTAACTGAATAAAATAGGGTCAACTACTATCTCCTCCACTTCCATCTAAAAATATAAGGCACGGTCAGACCTATGAAGCCAGGTGGAGATGATACCTCGTACCTACCCGGTACTTGTACCTGCAATATCCTGCATCACCGAACCATACATGTGTATATACAATATAGAAAACACAACATACACACCGATGAAGGAGAATCACGATGTTCCCTGTCTCACCAAAATGAATGAAAGAAAATCATCCCCTTGCATCCAATACACTCGCAGACACACAACATACATTGCATAGATAAAGTAAAGTGTCAGTACATAGAAATAATCCATAAAATGCCATAAATCACAAGTACTGAAATACTGTAAATAAATTATGCATCTCATATCTAGATAAAGCATGAAATAATGTCATATAAGTCTGAATAACAGAACATGGTAATGTATCCACTGAAAACAACAAGAATAAAATATGAGTCCAAATGAGTAGGGGTATGACATTCTCCCCCCCAAAACTAGGCTTACTCCTGGAAGCCTAAAACAAATAAGAATACATCTCTCTCATCTTCGCCGCATCCTCCCAAGTCGCCGAGGTCTCATCATTTGGGTCCCATAGGACCCTTACCTAGTTGATGGTGTGATCCCTTAGGATCAACTTGGCAGTCATCCACCACTGAAAACACTCTATGGGATCTCCTTGCATCTCCCACTGTAGGCTCTGATGTTGCTGGCCCCTGACTTCCTATATTGTGGAAACGTTGAGGGCACTATGCGGCTCTGTGACCAAACTACCCACAAGAGAAGTAAGCTCCTCTACCTGGTCCTCTATTACCTATTGGCCCACAAGACTGCTAGAAACTTCCTTAGCTAGGGGTGTGAGATTCACTCTGTGAGGCCTATCTTATAGGGCCCTGAAATTGTTTTGATTTCGACAGTTGTTGCTGTTGTCCACCCTTAGTGGGTGCCTGAGGAGTCCTAAATGGTGCCGCTGACTGGGACTTATTTCCCCGAGCTCTATTCCCACTGGAAGGTGCATTTCCTATTTGCACACTTGGCTGACCACCAAGTGCACGGCTAAGGTTCAACTCAACTAATCTGGCTTTCACCACGGCTATCTCCACTAAAGTTGGCTCAAACACCCTAACACCTCCACTGATGCAGTCATTCAAACCCCTCAGGAAGTGTTGTATAAGCATAGCCTCATCATTACCAATCCTAGCATACTACTTGAGCTCATAGAACCTATGCTCATATTGGTCTACTGTCATACCATACTGTTGCAGAGCATGGAACTCATTTGCCCGAGTCTGTCTCCACTGAGGTGAGAGAAACCGTGCCCTGAATCTCTCCAGAAATAGCTCCCATGTCATGGTGTTAATGCACACACCGATATTCTCCTCCTCTAGTATCCACCAGATCGAAGCAAAGTTTTCAAGATGCATAATAGCATATCTCACCTTGGTGTTGCTACTGTATGGGAACATAGTGAAACATCGATCCAGACCGATAAGCCAAGTCTCTACCTCAAGACCGGTACCCATACCATCAAAGAAAGGAGGGTTGGACCTCATCAAGTCCTTTATGTGACCCAAGGAAGTTGGATCTCTGTCAATTGCAATCTCCCTCCTCCTGGGTGATCTAGAAATTATCAAAATACCAATACACCCACTGGTCAATGTTCAAAATGCAACAAAGTTGTTCATAATTCTGAGAATTGCAGAATGAATGTAAGATGTTATGTTTGTGGAAGATTTGGACACTTATCTAATCAATGCAGAACACAAACTAGCATAGGATATGGAAAAGCTATTCAGAAAAATAATGTGACTTGTTATGCTTGTAACAAGATTGGACATATTGCAAAATTTTGTAGAAGCAAGTCCTCACTGGTGAATAACAAAGGTCCTAGTTTGAAAGGTAAAGAAAAAGTTGAAGAAGTAAAGCAGGAATTCTCAAAACAATGGATCAGAAAATCAGAACTAAAAGTTGATAGGAATACTCCTCCACAAACAGAACAAAATAACACTCCACTAGCAGAAGAGAGTAACACTCCACCGGTAGGAGACTCTTCATCTAACTGAAGAAAATTTCCTTGAGGGTTTAGCAATCAAATGTGAAACATGCTATTATTCCCTCGGTTGATGGTGAGAAGTTAAAATTACTTCTATAACGGCAGATAAGTTAAGTCATTACTTAACCGACAAGCATTAAATGTGGTAGATGGCAAAAATAACATTATAAATCAGTGTTTTTGGCTCCAATTTTATTTCACCGAGCATTCAAACAATCAAAGAGCGTGAAAATTCCTGAGCAAAGACATTTTGAGCAAAGAAGCAAAGCAATTCAGCAAGCAATCTTTCCTAAGGCAGATAAATGTATTTATATCCATGGCTTCTTCATCTGTTCTTGAATTCATAGCAAACCCTACTGTAGTTGAAGTGATTAAACGCCCTAGACCTGTATTTCAATTAGTTCCCAAATTTGCTAAAAAGGATGATAATGTTGGTGCATTTTCTCAAATCCCCAAAGGAGTAGTTTTTGTAGAAGAGCCTAGAATGTACATTCATTGTCACATAGAAGAATTAGGTGATGAGGAAATCAAGAGCATGTATAAGACTGTAATTTGTGATGATTCTGGTAATGTGAAACCTGAACATAAAATAGTTGAAACCTTAGGATTCACTGAAATTCTCAGTATTTCGGATTTCCCTAAGGATGTTATAAGGATAGTTTTAAGCAGGGTTCATGGTGAATTCTTCTGGTTAGACTCAGTTCACAAAATCACAAAAGAGGCAGTAAATTCTGTGACAGGGTTACCCTCCACCGGTAACAGGCCTGATAAAACAAAGAAGGTCTCAAATGACCTAGTGACTAACCTAACAGGTGCAACATCTGACAAGAGATATTTAAGAGTAAATGATGTAACCAACATCAATGTCAGATTCATTAGCATGATTTTAGGCTACAAAACCACACATGCAAATAGGTTAAACTCAGTCTCTAGCCTATGCATAAAGAGTGCCTATGATATGATCAAGGATAATGCAAAAATAGATGTGTGTGAATGGTTGAAAGATGAGCTTATTGATAATCTTGGAAAAATTAAGAAAGACAAAAAGGGGACATTTAGATTTGGAAACCTACTTGTCTGTTTAATGCTACACATAACAAAACAGGTGCTTGGTATTGGTAATAAGAATCTGGGTTTTGATATACCGATAGGCAAACAATTGTCTAATTTACTAAATAACATGGGTGAAAATAGAGAAAAGAATATAAATGAGTACTTTCAGACATTGAAGGCTCAGATGAATACTAGAGTCAGACTTTCATAAGCAATTGTAAATAATTATAAGGATGAAATATGCTTTGTTGTTAAGAAGGATGAGATTTGGATGGAGGCAGTTGTCCCAAGAACCATTTGGGTTACTGAAATGGGTTATGAAACTGGTGATAACATAATTGAAACATATGCAAAAGCCCTTCTAGAAGCACCCAAGGAACCTAAAGAAGAGGTATTTGGCAGTGCTGAGACTATTGAAAACCAAATCCAATCAAAGAAAAGGGTAAAGAAGGTAGAAGCAATAGTAAGAAGAGGATCTAGGCAAGCAAAGGCTATCAAAGAAGATGTACTTAAACAAACCGGTATCACTGAAGATGAGTTAGAAGCACAACATCTAGAAACTCAAATTTCACCGGTAGCAACTTCTTTGGAAAGTGACATGCCTGCTGCATTTAAAAGAGTCGTGAGGAAAAGAGGACCTTCACAGGCATCTACACCTTCTCCTAGAAGAACCAGACAAAAACAACAGGCAGTAAGACCCCCGACTAAGAAGATAACTCCTAAGAAGAAGAAGTTAACACCCAAGAAGAAGACTCAACAAAACATTGCTCCAATTGACAAACTATTAGATGAAATAACAGAAGATGGACAACTGAAAAACATCAATAAATTATATGATTCATTATCAGTTGATGACAAGGAGAAATTTGAAAACAGTGTAATTATACACCTGGACATTTACAAGAAATTTCTAATGCAAGTTGTAGATGAATTACCAGCAGAATTGTTTAAAAGACTTGAAGCTAGAAGGCAAGCTGCTGTAGAACTTGATAAGAAAATGAAAATTGAAAAATTACTTGTTGTTTATCCTATCAACTCACCAAAAGAGATAGATGATCTGATCTCTGAGGCTAATCGGTCAGTATTTTCAACTGTACACCAGCATGTAGCACTTATGGTTGGTAGAGTAAATGAGGTTGTAGAGGAAACTGCAAATGCATGGGACATATTCCTTGTAGAGAAGGAAAAGTAGGAAGAATATAGAAACCCCAAACCTATCAAAGTATATCAGAAGGATAAGGATAAGGGAAAAGGCAAGGTTGGTGGACCACCTAGCATCAAAATAAAAGATAACTTATCCCCACTGCCTCTGAATACTCCACCAGTAGTGACTACTGATAATCAACCGGATACTAAGAGCATGGACATACCACAAGAGGACACTAATCCTAACTCTAAGGTATTATACACAGTGGACATTGATACTCAAAAGGTCAATATTGTGGTAGATAAGGATACAACTGAGAAGACAGATATGGCTAATGAGCAACCTGTTGGCATTTCAATAGAAAGGAGATTGTTGGCATTTCATAAGGATATTGAGAAGGTTGTTGGAGATTATTGATATAACTAAAAAAGGATGATAACTATCTTTATAACATTATTTTTTCATTGATGTCAAGAAATTGATTTTCTGATTTAGTATGATGTTGCCATATCTTGAGAAGATTGATTTGAAGATAATTAAGATGTCAGTAAGTGACACAGAAAGAATGTGATGAATAAGAGGAGAAATAAGTTATTCAATGGGAAACTATTACCGAGTTAGACAATGATGAGATCATGTTGTTTAGATTGTTTTGATATCCTGCATATGTTGTTGATTGTAAGGTTAATACTATACTATGTCACTGAGCAAAGAACCTAGTCGGCAAACCCTAAAGGAACCTAGTTGGTAAACCCTAAGGTTATCAATATCGGTTAATGAAGGTGGAATGTCTACTGAGTAAAGTTTAGTATTTACTGAGATGCAACTGAGTTATGACAGATCGCATTGGATGGATAAAAGCATTATTTAATAAAGGATGTTGATGAGCTGGAGATGAATAAATGATTGGTATGCCACGCATGATGTTTGTTAAGGATCTACGGCAATGGAAAATCAAGAGGAAGATCTACAGTGCAAATTGAATTGCAATAACCTAGCACAAGTTCCTAGGAAGGAATGCAAGTTCCAAGGTGAGGTAAAATGTTTTCAAATCGAAGAATACATTGAACCTAGTCAAGATTGAAGATCTGATGGCTATGATTGATCATGCGAAATGTGATCAAGGAGATTAAGCGGTGAGCAAATTGTTTATAAATAAGAAATTATTGATGAACAATGGATGCGGGCAAGTGTAACCACAGGGATGCTACATAGTGATTACTGAGCATAGAAGCTTGAAGACCTGTTTGAATAATAGAGTAAGGAGCCCAGCAGAAAGACAACATAAGTCCTATGACAAGATTGTTTTGAGCAAATAGAATCTGCTTTAGCATTTTAGATGTGAAGTTGCAGATATATTTTTATTACTGTTGTTTTGTAAGTGACAAAAAATCTCTTAACCGAGTGGACTTAACAATCTTATTTGTAAACCCTCTAGCAAGGTAACATTATAAATGAGTGTTTGAAATCCTTTGACAAGGCCACTTCTAACAAAGTGAAGATCCTAACAGATCTAAGGGAAATCCCTTAACTGGGTCACATCTAGCAATGTGTTTGTAATCTTTAACAAGATTTGCTTTTAACCGAGCATACTCTAGAAGAGTATATTTCTTACTAGGTCTGAAATCCCACAGTGGTTTTTCCCTATTTGGGTTTCCACGTTAAATCTGGTGTTATATGTATTATGATGATTATGTGTTTATGAGTTAGCATGTTTAGCAGTTTTTGGTTATATTGTTGAAGTATAAGTTACTGAGGTTGAATCTGTTGATTTTATGGAAGATTAAGTTTGTATGATTCACCCCCCCCTCTCATCTTGTTAGCTATTGGGATCAGAACTTTACACAATTGGTAACTGATGGTACAAAAGGTAAACCGATAGATGATAATATAGAGCAACAATCAGAGCAACAAGCTCCATCACTGCAACAGGTTCATACAAAGATAGTGTCACCGGCATCAGCTGAGCAAACCAAACCTTTTCGTAAAGAAATGGAAACACAAACTAACCTACCAGAGGTCACCACAAGGAAGGATATTGCTCCCACCGGCAGAATATAGAGTGTTGGCTCTTCAAGTACAAAATTCAAACCAACTAATGTAACAGAAGTTCTTTTGGATTCCATAAAGAAGATAACAGATTGTAGCTCACAGGCTTACAAGGCAATAGATGACACCATTCCAATTTTGAAAATGATAGCACCAAAATGTAATGTAGATAATAAAGATTCTTTGAGTCAACTTGACACTTTGTCTAAGTATATTACTGAAAACACTATGACAATTGAATAAATAAAAGAGGAAGAATTCAACGAGAGATTAGAGAAGGAAAAACACAAATTCTTTGAGGAAGAAATAAAGAAGTGTACAAGGAAATTCGACACACTTCTACCGGAACTATGTAGCACATTGAAGGAATTCAAAACTTTGTACAGGGATACATGTAAAACTAACTTTCTGACAATTGATATAGACAAGAAAATTAACAAGATACAGTAAGAAATAAATCAACTAGCTGACGATTTCATCAATTCATCTAATTCATTATCAGTTTTTGAGCGGAAAATAATAGGTTTTGAGGAAGAACTACTAAAGTTGGAAAGAGACAAAGAAATAATAAAAGGAAAGGCTAAAAAGCTTAAATGGAGACTTAGTCCAAAATTGGACTATCTCACCTCCTTAAGGAAAGAAATATCTGATGCTTTGGTTCAAGGACACAAAACACCGGTAGAGCAAATGCAACACCTCACCGGTGCAGTTCAGAGGACAGAGGCCGCAATAAAAGACAACAAAAAGTTCATTGAGAGCTTGAATCTGGTTTTGGCATATCTTTTTCAGATTGTAACCAACCAGTTACAAGGATGAAGAAGGAAACCACACTCTATTGACACTTTGACAACCTTTGTCATTGATGCAAAAGGGGGAGTAGTGGTATGAGAAAAATCCAATAACTTAGGGATCATCTGCTCATGGGGAGCACACATTTTTGGTAACAATTTTTGGACTTCAATTTTTTGATACACTTTTAAATTTTTCTCATGAGTGTTGCCATCAATGCCAAATGGGGAGATTGTTGGAAAATGCACACTCCAATGAGGCATTGTAGGTGATTGAAGGTTTTTTCATTGATGGCAACCTTACAATCCTATGACATCGGCAAAGACAATTCATCGACACCAGAAAAGACAGAGTCTACACCGACACAAAGACCACCGGCAGCAAAAGGAAGCATATCGGCACAAAAGCCGACAGGAATTTTGTTTGTATTATATTTTGTTTATTATTGTAAAATCATTGTAAGCCGACTTGGCAAGTTGTAAAATGACTCATATATATAAGAGATCATTTTAGAACATTTTGGAATAGAAGGAAGGAAATATATAGGCGAAATAAGGCAGACCTATTATGTGAATTATAGGTTAAGGGTTTATGTATGAAGCAGACCTATAAACCGGTACTGGATCTAGCATAGTAGATGCTATTTTGAAGCAGTACAAGACATTGGATTTATATAATCCATTTTGTAAGTCACCCCCCATTGGATTGAAGCAGTACAAGACCTTGCAACTTAATAATGCACTCAAAATCCACCTTGATCCTACCCCAAAATAGGGCAGGACCAGGGCGTGGCACCCTGGTCCCCCTTAATTGGGACCTATCTTGATCCTCTCCCCTTGACCTAACTCAAATTTGAAGCAGGAAAATCCCCCCTGTGTTGACTCAAGTCAAAAAATTAATTAGTTAATCCTATTTGCATGTATATAAGTAAATTTTGTTCATTTAATCATCATTTATTTGTCTATTGATTAGACTAAGGTTTAATTAATATCCATATTCTCCCAATCAGCCTATTAATCAAATTAAACACTTGATTAAAATCCATTTCTTCTAGCCTAACCTACTAATTAAACTAAGTTTTGATTAAATTCCCTTTAGCCATTTAATTGAATAAATCTTATTTATTTAATTAAAACCCCTTTCCCCTTTAATTGAATTTAAATTTGATTAAAAGTTCCTTTGTATTTATATAAAAAAATAAAATTTGAATAGTCCTCCCCACTCACAAAATCCTACAAATGCAAGTTGCATCCCTTTTGGCTAAAATAACTCTTTTATTTTATCTAAAATACCTATTTTCCTCCACTTGCATTCTCCTACTTTTTTCATTAGCATGCTATTATTCTTCTAGAACGTTTCTAACCCCTCATTAATTAGCCTAATTCTTCTAATCATGTCACATCCCTAAATTTGGGGGAGTCACTTCTCCAAATTTGGAAGAAAGTCTTCTAAATGTGTTGAAGACTTTACCTTCTCCAAAAAGTTAACTTACAGTTGAGTCTTCCAAACTTGTAAGGTTATCTAACTTTCAACAAGTTAACCTCTAAAGTCTTAAAAGAGCATTTAATGTCTCTTACAAGACATCATCCTAGCCCATGATGGTTCTCCCTTTAGCCATCCCTCAACTTTGCAAAAGAATTTACCTCTTGGACAATAGCATGCTCCCTTGGATAATGGCAATATCCAATGATGTCATCTCTTGAGGTTACCCTTAATGTTTACTTAGCATCTAATGCTTGCTTAGCATCCTCTCAAGCCATCTCGAGATGACATTTGTCAAATTGGGATTGGATTGAATCCCTCTCATGGATTGATAACTTTCAATCCTAGCCCTTGTTGAGATTACTCAATCTCAACCATCCATTTCTCTATTTTCTCTATAAATAGAGCCCATTTCTTCAATCTTAGGATCCATCCACTTTATGTACCCTTATTATAGTTGTTTTTGCAAGTTATCAAGGAGCTCTCATTGTGCCTCTCAAGCACTTAGGTCATCCTAATTGTATCATGTTTACATTATATCATGTGAAAGATTAATCATTTAGCTTAATTGCATAGAATTTCCATAGCATTTTCATCTTCATCTTAGCTTAATTAGATCATTTAATCCTTCAATTTGGAAACACACCTTCATTTTGCATATTATCTTCATATCAATAGCTTTGATCATCTAATCAAATAGGATCTTAGTTGCATCCATTTAGATTCTAGTTCATCATTTAGATGTCGTTCTTTAGGTTATCATCTTAAAGATCAAGTGCTCTTCCAAATGAGGGTCACCTTGAATCTTGAAGACCCTTGGAGATAGAGGACAATCAGACGATTTTGAGAGGTTTAGATTAACTAAAATGATTTGTGAATTTTGATTTATAATGCAATGTCATATTGGTGTGTTTGTGTTGTTTGTGTCTCTTTTGCAGGTGCAAAGATCTAAGCATACATTTTTGGCACCCATCGTGGGGCTAGAACCCTGATTTTATCAAAATTTTAATGTTTTTTGTGCAGGTTCGGTCAATAGAAGTTTCAAGACTCTTTTAGCGCATACATTTTATGCTTTAGCGCATTTGTCTGTTGTTCTAGCGCGTTCATCCATTGTTTTAGCACATTTGTCTATTCTTCTAATGCATTTGCAGTATGGAGTAGCACATACACTGTCTATTTTACTGTGTTTGTATGTTTGTCTTTTTTTGGGTCTCTGATAGTTTAACACATTTACACTATCTTTTAGTGCATTTGCAGTATGTTTTAGCACATACGCAATATGGTTTAGCGCACTTGTTACAGAGGCAGAAAAATTGTAATTCATTGAGAAAATTAGGCTTGTCTGTCCCTCCTAGTGATTAAAGTTTTCACCAACTCTCTTTTTGAATGTTTCTAACAAATTCTTGCAGGTTGGAGGAGTTTAAAATAGGATTTGTTTTCTTTCGAGCCTTTTTTCAAAGTTGGATAAAGAACTCACATTTCCTTTTTGGTAAAAATAAATTCACATTTCATTTTGGTGATCTTAAAATAAATCAAACTTGTTTTTGGGTTTAAAAATAACCTCACTTGCAAAGGTTAAAAATGTCACAAATCAAACCTTCATTTTCTTCAAGTTAGGAACAAAAACACAATCTTTCATTTGGTCTTAAAAAGAAATCTTTCATTTTCTTGCAACGGTAAAAATTCACAATCAACCTTTTATTTGCAAGTTAAAAAGAACAATTAACTTGTCCATTTTTGCAAAACAATTTACTTTATTGCAACAATTTTCATTTTGTTGATCGGGATTTCCAATTCCTAGTTTAGAAAATTATTGCTATGTGTGACTAAAATAAACACCATGTTTGATTAGAGAAATATCTCCAATTAGGACTTAGAAAATCATTGCTTTGAAAGGTAAAAAGAACTTTGTGTGCTTTGTCTTGAGTGGTAGGTATATTCTCTCCCCCTGATTGGGTGACCAAAAAGCCAAACCCACTCTTTTCATGCTTTATTTACTTTCAAACATTTAGAATCTTTAGAGGGTCTACCTTCCCAAAACCTTGAGGGGGCTAGTGAGAAGGGTAGGACCCAAGTGGGCAACGACTTTATTGCCAAGTTTACCAACCCACTATAATCAAATGTGGAAGCTAATGAAAATCCCCTCCAACAGAAGTGTGTATTTGATAGTCTTCCCCTAGTATCCTTGTGATGTGAAAAACCTTTGTTCTAAATGTTGGGAGGCCTCTTAATTGAGTTTATCATTTGTCACACCGAGCGGAACCTTTACTACAAACCATAGAAGTAGAAACTTTGAGCTGAGTCAGTTGCCATACTTTGGCAATATCATAGTGCAAGGGTAGGGAAGAATCCTCCCCCAAGATTACTCACCATACATCTCCCAAGATAACCACTCAATTGAGGAGTGTGGGAGATGATATTGTCAATGACCCTTGAATAAAGAGTCTACTTGGTGTGTCTTAGTTGCATCCAAACCTCTGAAAACATCGAGGATTTGAACGCATATTCAAAAGAACATACACTCAATGTTTAGCATTAGGATGACCATTGTCTTCATGTGTGCTATGTATTATTTTCATAAATGCTAAAATATCTTGTAAAAATATCCAACAATCAATTCAAAGATCAATTCAATAGAGAAATCATAAGTGGAAGACATTTTTAAATCCAACAAAGTACCTTGGATGTAGCTATCAACTTTTCAACTATCTTAGGTAATACTTTCATCCAACATAATTAGGGAGTATCAAACCAAGTGATCAAGAGTTGTCATCCAACTATCTCAACAACAATACCTAGCTAGGTATTCAAGTTAGTCAAATCAAGTTTCCATATCAGGAGACTTTATCCATATGATTTGATGTGCTTTTTCATAGGGGCCTGTCGAACAAACCCTCTATTCAAATTAGTAAGCTTGAGTACCAAAACGAAGTATCCATATCAACAAACCATATCTACTTTTTGATCATTTGTATGACCACTCCACATATTTTGAGAAGAATAAGTCTTCGTCAAAAGACTAAGTTGAAGAAGAGTAAACCTAGTCCTAAGGATCTTATCAAAGGGAGAAAGTTTCTCTACATCAATCGTCAACTCTTTGTGTCACACCATATCTTCTTGCATCATATGCGATTATACCTTCAAGGAAAATCTAACAAATTTAGCAAAGAGCCTTTGAGAAGTAGGGATTATACTCAAAAGGCAGCATTTAACCAACATCTCAACAAAGGGGTAAAAATCAATCTCGCCTTCTTTCCAAAAATTTGCATCACCTATAAAGAAGCTCGACCTAAGCCACCAACTCCACCAAGAACCCCGCTAGAAGAGGAGGAATTCACAACTGTAGAAATATATTGATGCCCGCTGGCACTCAATCTCAAAAAGGCAAATATTTGGAACCACAACTGGAATCAACCATGAGTCATAGGGAGTCCAAACCTTTTGACAAATACATGCATATGGAGGAAGAGGAGATCATTGAGGAACTCATCCAACAATGCCAACAAAGTGTCTCTATCCAAGAGCTCATGGAAAGGTTTATAGAAGAGGATAAACAAAATTAACTCCTCATGCTAAATAGTAAAGGAATTAGGATTTTTGAGGACTATGACATGGAAATTTTGAGGAATACCAATGAAAGGATCCTAAAAATAAGGACAAGGAACTACACATATAATACTCAAAATCAAGAGCATTTGAGAGGAGATGACACACATGATCAAGATAACACCCACAACTGAGATGATACCCATAATTATGACAATGTTAGTGAACAAGGAGATGCCCATCATTGAAGGTCCAATGAAGAAAATTTTCCCTTGGCCCACATCACACAACAACTCCAAGTAATCCAACGACAAATGCAGGATATGTAACAAGGGTCTATGATGAGGTATTATTTGGAGGACATTTGTCCTTATCCTTTTAATAGAAGGCTAAATATGATACCCTTCCCACCAAATTCAGATATACCAAAGTATGACAAATACAATGGTAAGAGTGATCCTTGTGATCACGTTAGGGAATTCTGCACTATGAGCTTGGATTTTACCCATAATGATACATACATGATGAGGCTATTCCCAAGAAGTTTGGGAGGACAAACAATAGAGTGGTTGTCAAAACTCACACCTCCTATCAGATCTTTCGATGAGTTGGTGAATAAATTCATTACACAATACTTGTACAATATCCAACATGATGTCACCATGCTTGACATATGTAATATGAAGCAAAAGAACAATGAAACATTCATGGTGTTCCTACAACGATGGAGATGCATGGTCTCAAGATACCCATGTGGTGTACTTGAAAAGGGAAAAATGGAAATCTTCATAGACAATTTAAATGATAAAATGAGTTATCAACTCAAAATACAATGGTTACCTACTTTCCAAAAATTAATTGATAATGGCATACGAGTAGAGGAAGCCTCAATCAAGAAGGGAACCTTTAAGTTCTCCAAGTAAGGTGTTAGTTCATCAAGAAAAAATAGCTATATAAATCAATACAACAACAACTCAGACAAGTCCAAGTTTTGGACTAGAAAAAAAATGTTGTTAATGATGGCATAGTTGATGCCAACAATATAAAGTATAAGCAACCAATGCTGACTTTATCAGGTAACACACCATCCAACAATAATCAAAGAAGTGTCAATCAAGGCACTAATAACTACCAGCATACCAACAACCAAGGTAACAACAACAACAACAACTGAGGGAACAACAACTATTGAGGGAACAACAATAATCAAGGGAGCAACAATCAAGGGAGTAACACCAACACTCCACCTCCCCAATATCAAAGAACCTATACACCATTGGGACAAACCCTAGAATATGAATTTTGAGAACTATTAGAAAAAAAACTCATCACATTACCAGTTATAAGCAATTTTGAACCCCAAGTCAAACCACCATGGTGGAATTACTCACATTATTGTGATTATCATCGAAACAAGGGGCATAGAACAAATGATTGCATGAGGTTGAAAAACCTAGTTCAAGAAATGATAGACAAGGGAGACATAACAATCAATGGTAATAAAACCAATGGTGATCGTGAAGCATTCAAAAATCCTCTTCATAATATGACAAGGGGGGAGCATCAACATCAAACAAAAACAAAGGAGCTTGCATCAACAACATATACGACAACATCATCAATCACATATCGACATATGACAATCAAGTGAATATCATAAAAATCAAGGACAAACAAGAACATGTGTTGGTGAATGTGACAACAAGGGCCCAGAAATATGTCTTGAAAGGGAGCACATCTAAAGCAGCAACTCTTCCCAAGACTCAATATAGCTCGATCAATCAACTGCAAAGGACACCTACCCAGATATCAATATTAGTGTTGCTCAAACTCTCACGAAAATATAAGGATATATTGGAGAAAGCTCTTGTAGAAACTATGGTTCTAGATGACCTGGATGTTGACCGATTCCAAGCCATGGTGGGGCATATGATGGTGTCACATAACTTATCATTTTTCAGATCATGATGATGTCTCTTTGAGTCATCCACACAACACCCCGCTCCATATCAAAGTCCTAGTCTACAAACATCAAGTGAAAAGAGTGCTAATAGATGGAGGAACTGGCTTAAATATATCTACCTTAAAGCTTATCCATGAATTGGGCTTCTCCGAACAAGCTATTGATCCCAAAAAGAAGATCACTATCAAAGCCTATGATGATGAAGAAAGGTCATCTGAAGGAATAGTGGTGTTATCCATTCAGGTAGGATATGTGCAGAAAGACACAATGTGTCAAGTCTTAGATATAGACTTGACATATAACATACTCATGGGTCATCCTTGGATCCATGAAATGCAAGTGATACCTTCCACATATTATCATTGTCTCAAGTCCCCTTACAATGGACAGGATACCACAATATCGGTAGACACTAACCCCTTTTAGTATTACAACACTATGGAGAGGACTCAAAATATTCTAATATTGCACAACAAGGAAGCCCAAGCTTCCTCATCATCAAATAAACAAGAAAAACTCAAGTCTTTGTCCATAGACTTTAAGAAGAAGATGAAGATAAAGGACCAAGGCACGAGGGAGTATTCTTTCAAACCCCTATGTCTATCAAAATTATCCATATCGCCAAGATCCCACAATCAACCTTCAACATCAAGGCACCAAGCAGCACAACCCATAAAAAATTTTGATAGAAAATTTATCCAAATTGGCACACTTGTAGAAGAATCAGAAGACAAGGATATCCTCAAATGGCTATACAAGGATGAGGAATAAATAAGAGTCATTGCTCTAGGAGTTTCCATCCCCGTAGAACAATATGGTAATGGGTTCAGAATCATGCAACAAATTTGGTACAAAGGAAAAGGATCTATTGGCAATCATCAAGAAGGCATCATAGAACCGATTTAGCCTCATTCTCAACTTGCAAAAGATAAATCGGGACAAGGATATGGCCAATATATCCAACTTATACAAAAATGAGATCATCAAAATTCCCAAAGGAAAATAAATGATACATATAATGAGGAATTATGGCAAGAAGTAATACACCAAGAAGCTAAGAAGACAAACAAATAACAAGAGGATGAAGAATATGAGAAAAAACAAGAGGATCCCGCTATTCAAAGAAAGGAAGCTTCCTATAAATGGATACATCATGTAAAAAGACCTAATCAAGTTGAATTTGAGCCACGACATGAAGAGGAACCTGTCATTCAAAGGGAGGAGACTATTTATAAACAAATCTAAAGAGTACAAGCAAGAACAAAACCTGAATCAGCACAAGCCAAAAAACATGTATCCATTATTAGTGACCTCTTCTCACCATACAACATTCCTATAAGATTCAGTGGAGTAACTTTAGACAGTGATTCTTAAATAGATTCCAATGAGTATGAATGGGATACTTGTTCTAATGTCACTGAAGACATTGAGGTGGATACAATCCATACATATACACCCATACCTTCTGAAGGACAAGGTTTGAGGCCTAGATCATTTGAATTTGGACCACTACATATCACTAATGGACAGTTTTTTAGGCTACAACCAAATCAAGATAGCTCTAGAAGATTAGGATAAAATGGTATTCACATGTCCATGGGGTACATACTACTGGAATGTCATGCCTTTTGGTTTAAAAAATTGTTGGTGTGACCTATCAAAGAGTAATGACAACTTTCTTCCATGACATGATGCATAATTTTATGGAGGATTATGTCAATGACTTGCTAGCCAAATCATTCACAAGAGCAGAACACCTAGACATTCTTGATCAAATCTTTCAGAGACTAGAGAAATTCAATGTCAGATTAAAAACTAAAAAGTGTGTTTTCGGGGTCACATTTAGAAAACTCTTGGGATACATTGTATCAGAAAAAGGCATTGAGGTGGATCCCGTGAAGGTCCAAGATATCATGGAAATGCCACCTCCAAAGATCATTAGTTGGCTACGATCTCTTCAAGGTAGGCTAAAATCTATCAGAAGGTTCATTGCTCAATTGGCGGACAAATTTCTCCCATTCAACCATCTACTTCATAAAATTGTACCTTTCAAATGGGAGGACAAGTGTGCAGAATCATTCCATCAGCTGAAGCAATATTTCAGGAATCCGCCCATTTTGGTGCCACCTATAGCGGGTAAACTACCCATTCTCTACATATCAGCAACAAAAGTGTCACTGAGGGCATTACTAGCACAAGAAGACTCAATAGGAAAGGAAAGAGCCATCTATTACATTAGTAGGACATTGGATGGCTATGAACTCAATTACACATTCATCAAAAAGCTTGTTTAGCTATGGTGTTTTATTCCCACAAGTTGCAACACTATATGTTACCTCATACTATCAAGTTAGTAGCAATGATCGGCCCACTAAAATACTTACTTAGTAAAGCCACTCTCATAGGGAGGTTAGAAAAATGGGTCATGATCCTAAGCAAGTTTGACATTCAATACATAGAACAAAGGGCTATCAAATGACAAGCAATAGCAGATCAACTAGCCAAAGCATCCCTACCAGATAAGCATCCACTACAGGTGGAATTTCTAGATATATATGTGCTCACTATTATACCAAATAAATGGACCCTATACTTTGATGGATCTTATAAAAAACATGGAACAGGTTTTGGCATCTAGTTCGTTTCTCTAGAAGGACACACAATTCTGAGATCCTATAGGTTGATGTTCCCATGCACAAATAATATTTCTGAGTATGAAGCTCTAGTGACAGGTATCAAGGTAGCCATGGAGTGGAAAATCACAAAATTCAAAGTCTATGGGGACTCTCAATTAGTTATCAATCATATCAATGATGATTGTTGGACAAAGGACAATAAGCTAATTCCCTACAAACACATGGTGGATGATTTTAAGAAATGCTTTGTACACATCATATTTGAGCAGATTCCAAGGGTAAACAATAGAGTTGTTGACGCAATGGACACCATTGCCTCGCTCCTACAAATTCCAAATAGACATAATCGTTATGAATTCCTGGTGGAGTAATTATTTACCCCTGCCTATGATAATCTGGAATCCCAAGTCATATGTGCTCTAAACGGGAAGATCTATACATACTTGAAAGACAATACCCTTCCACCAGACCTATCTCATAACAAAAAATGCAGCTTTATACGACAAGCAGCCCACTATTCCTTAACCGCTGATATGCTTTATCGCTGAGGTCTTGATGGTACTCTTCTTTAATGCCTTGATCGGAATGAATCTGACTCCCCCTTACATGAGCTTCATGAAGGAATTTGTGGCATACATTCCAGTGGTCCTACTCTTGCTAAGAAACTTCTAAGGATGGGATATTATTGGCCAACAATGGAAAAAGAGTTCTACTAGTTTGCTAGGAAATGTCCTAAATGCCATATTCATGGCAATCTTATACATGCACCAACATAGGACCTACAACCATTCAATACATCATGGTCTTTTTTCCAATGGGGGCTCAACCTAGTAGGAAAGATTCATCCTTCCTCCTCGAATGGACACAAATTTATCATCATAGCCACTGATTACTTCACCAAGTAGATTGAGGTAGTTCCATTGACTACAGTGACAGGCAAGCAGATAGCTTCCTTCATTTTGAACTACCTCATCTGTTGGTATGACATCCCTAGTTCTTTTATCACAGATAATGGATGACCTTTCAAAAATTAAGATGTATAAGAGCTTTGTGAGTGATTCCATATCCAATATCACTTTTCAACGCCTTACTATCCATAAGGGAATGGCCAAGTAGAGGCCTCAAACAAAATAATCTTGAAGATCCTCAAGAAGCTAGTGAATGATGCTGGTAAAGATTGGCATGTCCATCTTAATCCTGCACTTTGGGCCTACAAAATGAGTATCCGCACACCTAAAGGAGCTACACCATACTCATTGATGTATGGATCAAAATAGATCCTACCTATTGAGGCAGATATTCCATCACTCTGGGTATTATTGAAAGGCCTCCTTCTAGATGAGGAGTATCGAGTCAACGGACTACAAGAGCTAGAGCTGCTAGAAAAATGCCGACAACATGCCTTTGATCATCTCAAGGCATATCAGCAACCAATGTGCCAAAGCTATAATCATAATGTCATCCCAAGGGAATTCAAACTTGGTGACCTAGTCCTAAATAAAAATCCTCAGAATCAACAAGATAGAGAAAAGAAGGGGAAATTTGAACCCAACTAGTTGGGACCCTTTTTCATCATATCGACTTATGGACTAGGGGCATATCAGTTATTAACTTCAAAGGGGGATGTGCTTGATGAGACAACCAACATCATCCATCTAAAAAAATTCTACACTTGAGTCGTCCAATGCATGGATCAAGCAAAAAAACAAAAAATAAGTAAAAAATATGTCAAAAAAATCATCACTAGGGTGAAAACCTGGTAAACAAGTGCCCTGTGGCACACAAAAAAATATTAAAAAATAAACAAAAATAGCAAAAAAATGAAAAACAAATCAAAAAGTCAATAAAAGCAAGTGGTGAAAACCCAACAATAGGTGTTATTTGTGATAGAACAACTCCTTTATCTATCGGTAGTCGCATCATATCTTTGGATCCATCTAATCTAAGCCCATAGCCATTGCAGAACACTTATACACATAGCATTATCCTGGACATACTTAGCATAGTCACTGTCCCTGATTATCTAAATCAGTTATCTAAATCATATCCCACCATGGCTTGATGATTAGTTTACATATCCATATCGGAGTAGTATCGGTAGTAAGGGGAAAAATCCTGACCTTGCTAGGGGCATTTTGCCTTGTGAGTTTAAACAATAGACCAACCGCATAGTAAGACAATAAGGATCAAAACAACCAATAGTGACCATAGCAATGCAAGAAGGCTAGACATCAAGGACTTGAACTGATTTGAACTGAACAAAAGATCTATTTGCAAGATGTTTTATTTGACAAGAATACATTTCGGATAGTATGCATGCTTACTTATGGTTATTAATTTTTTCTTATCATATCTCCTAAGTGATGAATAATGATGAACAATGAATACTATAAATGGTACTAAGAGGAGGGGGTGAATCAGTACATACAAAAAATTCTCAGCAACTTATCAAGTTAAAACAATGCTAACTGGTTGTCTTCATTACATAACTTAACCATGGAAATACTGATTAAACACAGTAAGACTTCAGACAATATAAATAGGTAAAACTGAATACTTCAAATAAATTCAATACTTGATAACTACTTCACCCATAAACATATGCATGTGGTACATCAGTAATACCATAACCATTAGCTCTGCATGCATAATCACTTAAACAAAGAATACTTAATCATCACATGAAAATGCACAACTCATGACACAAATTTTTCACATGGAAACCCAAATGGGAAAAACCACGGTGGGGATGAATACCCACAAGCTTGTTTTGAACTCTTTTGAAGCTTGCTTTGTTAGGAGCCTACTCTTGTTAAAGACTTTACAATAAGGTTCTGCTACGAACCGATCCTGTTAAAGATCACCCGGTTAAGGGATGGCTGTATACGTTGTTAAAGGTTACCTTGCTAGAAGATTTAAAGAACTCAATGAACTTGAGTCACCTAGTTAGAGGATTTACAGTAAGCCTGTTAAAGCTACCTGGCAAAGGGATTTTCCTTTTGTTGAAATCATTAGAAGATAACAGGTAAAACTCTGATCTGATAACAGCGCTATATGCTAAGGTAGATCCTTTTTAGTTCCTCAACTCTGTAATCACACTCAGCAATTTTCTCTCACTGGTCTAGCAAGTATCTCATCACTCGGATACATACACAACTTTTGCCAACAACTTACAATAACAAACATCATCGACCTTATAGACAACAATTAGGTCGGTAGCATAAACCCTAAACCCTAAGCATTTAGGTTTACAATTACAGGCAGTCCAATCCTGACCATCCAAACACTTTTCATTGAATGAAACAATCTCAAATAGATCACAACTCATTTTGCATCGTCCATTCTTCACCGCACATATAAATCAGTAACCCATCACGCTTTCTTCTCATACCGCTAAGAAGAATGTTCATTCCCGAGGTAGACATTTAATGCAGTCGATCTTCACATGCAAGATCCTCAAGGAAATCCTTCACATGCACAAAACTGATGTGGCATCTCGATCTCATCCTCATTTCTTAGCTAACTCATCACAAGAATATCATCGGTTGCATTGCAAAGCTATATTGCCAAAATGAAAACCCTAGAGCTAAGACTACTAACTAGTCACACTTAGTGAAACCCTGACACTGGTTCACTAGATCTCTTCATACTGGTTCTTCAACTTGATCATCAATAACAACTGCTTCCAATCTTCATACTGGTTGACCTACTTATTCACATCAATGACAACATACATTATTATCATATCATCATGTGCCAACATACCGGTTCATCAAATGCCAACGCTAAGAAACAAAAGGATGTCTCCAAGACTAGAGAAGCAAGGAAGGAATTTGATGTTTGCTTTGTCTTTTGTTTGGGAGTGAAGCCTTCTACTATGCAAATTTGTTTTACGACGTGATTCGGTGGCATATCACTGAAGACATTTCAGATTTGCATAGGACTAAAGGTTAACTCTTGTCTATTTTATGCAAGCAACACTCGAGTCGTCTTGGTTCAATTATACCTCGATGCTTATGTCGTCTTGCAATATCAAAATCCATGTAAGTTACACTCAGGTCGTTATGGTTCAATTATACCATGATGCTTGCATCAACTTTCAACAAATCAAGGATCAATGATGAAAACAAGGGAAGCATTGGCAATTTGATCAAAACAGATGGCAACATTGAGAACGAGAATGCATATCATATTCAGATTGCATTATCATTTTAATCTGCATTAGTTGCACTATCATTATCATTTCCATATCATGTTAAGTTGCATCAGATTGCGTTATTATTTTAATCTACATTAGTTGCACTATCATTATCATCATCATATCAGATTAAGATTGCATTAGCATTTTAATCTGCATTAAGGTGCATTATCATATGATGTTAAGTTGCATCATGGTTAAGTTGCATTATATTACATTATTATAGCTCATCTCATTATCATTTTACATTATAATTTCATTGCACATCGCATTTTCAAAATACATCTCATTTCATTATTATCTACATCTCATTTTCAAGATACATCTCATATCATTATCATTTACATCTCATTTTCAAGATACATCTCATATCATTATCATTATCATTATCATTTTCAATAACACATCTCATTTTTAAGATACATCTCACATCATATCATATCCTAATCATATTACATTTAACTTGCATCATCATTGCATCTCATGTCAATGTACATTCACATACATGAGCATTACATATCATATCAAAAGAATATTTTGCATGATAAATGACATCATCAAAATCATACAAAAAGTCCAAAAACATGTTAAACACATTTACATCCATGTTCATACATGCATTGCATTTAACAACAAAATGAAAGAAATGCATTCATTCATATCACTTGCAAAAACATATAGTTAGGCATGATCATCAAAACATCTTGAGCATATCACCTGCAAAACATATAGATCATAACATCAAATCATCACACACATCACATTGGTAATCATCTGCATCATCATAGCAAAAATCATATAGATCATGCATATCATATAGCTCATAAAGGCATCCATAATATATAGAAGCATATCTAGAGAGCCAAAAATTGATTGCACAAGAGTGATACTAAAGATGCAAGCTGATAATCGAACCCGACCAAGTGACTTACTATAAATCGACACTCTTTTTAAGAATCTTGGAGAACACACCAGAAGCCCGAAATAACATCGAAAAGTGTCATTTGGGTCCTCTAGGCCATCCAAGATAGTTAGTAACATTAATTAACCACCCTAACAAGGTTGGCACACACCCACAAGGGCAAAGCCAACTGTAAAGAAAGAGAACCTGAAAATAGTGACATTACAATTGTGTAGGTGGTGAAACAATAGATTTGAGGTGTATATAGTGACAAATCTATGCCACCCTTAGGAGATAGCCATAAAAAGTTTGGAAGGTTGTCCAACCTATAAACCTGTTGACTAAGTTCTTGAACAAATAAGGCTTTCACCAATATTGAATCCCAATGCATTGGTTTGTCCCTTACCAAGAGGTTTCAAAGACTCCTTTAGACAACCTCAATTTCACCATTTGACTATGGATTGTATGCAAAACCGTATTTCAACTATGTCCAACTTCTTCCACAATGTGCACAAATACTTACAAGGTTAGAATCAATGTCTAAACTGATACTCTATGACAACACATGTAACCTACCTACTACTTTGATGAACAAATATGTAGTCCCAACTTTTTGAATACTCTAATTGTAATGACCCCAGTTTTAGCAAAAGTGATTTGCAAGGTTACTGGGAGACGAGGGTACTTGGAGAGACTTGAGACTAGTACCAGTACTACTATGGCTAATTTTCAAAAATAGGAGATGAGGGTACTTCGAAATGCCAATTTTTTTAATATAATTTAACAATTTCTTGAAAATATCATGACATAGAATTTTGAAAACAAGAACAGTGGTAAAGTTTAACGATAAATTTAAAATTCAACAAAAATTGAAATTAAAATTGCTTATAATACTAGTACCATATCCAATCTAAGTAGCCTGTGCATTGGGAAGTATCATATCATCATGCTCATGTGTGACCCATGTTGATCAAAAAGTAAATCAAAGATATAAATCATAATGAATCATCAGTGAAACAATAAATGTCCAAAGTCCCTGGATATCATATCAATAACAAAGTCTATAAATCAAGCAACATCAACATCTATCAATGAATCAATGTGTATCATATCAAAGAGATCAATAAAAATACAACAATATCCATCTTGTGAGAATCATCAAAGAAACAATGCTCTATGTATAATCAACAAAATGGTACATTTGTTGGAATACAATGAATCCAAGAACACTGAGAGGGGGGGGGAATTAGTGTTCTGCCGGTATTATAATATTTTAACCTTTTATAACATACACATATAAACCGGTAAATGAAGAAACATATAACATGAAGTAAATAAACCACCCACATGAAAGAACACCATAACAAACAGAATTTATATGTGGCAAACCTCAAGAGGAAAAACTATGGTGGGATTTCTGACCCACAATATCAAGTCACTAGCCATATGAAAGATATTACATAGCATGGGGGCCTGCACATGCAGGAAGGAACACTGCTCAACACAAAAGAGTTACTGACTACAAGCTTCTGCTAAGATAAAACAGTAATGGTGAACTCACAAAATGCATCTACAATGCCAAAAAGAGTTTCGGTTAAAGATTTGTTCTATGCTAGTTCATAAACTCTGAACCCTTCTACCGGTATCTTCTTTCCTCCAAGAATGATTTACAAACCATCTACTGATCATAGCATGATATTAATTTCGCATACAAAATGATCTACATACATATCCTTCGCATCACTCTATTCTACTTCCTTGTCATATATCAAAATGACCTAACAGACTGACTTATATATCCTTTACAAACAATATGCCTTATGTCGGCTTACAATACAAAAGATATTCAATGTCAGCCCTATACAATAATTACAAAATGATTTTAAAAACTAAAACCTTTCGGATCTAGATTAATGTCGGCTTCACTGAAGTGTTGGATGCTAGTGCTAGTGATGACCCTGATTACTCCAATGTCGGTATCTATCGATGTATGCCTCCAATGCCGCTATCTGCCAGTATATGCCTTCAATAAAATCTTGTTGCCATCAATGACAACATATGAATCCAATGAGTGTCAATTTCCAACAACATCATCATCATGCAGGAAGATAAGAGTGGCAGCCTCCTGACTCCGACTGCTTCTGCACCTGCACCGCCACTAGGAGGATCTCTCCTAGGACCCATCACACCCTCATTGCCTATGCATCTCTGAGAGCCCTCACACTAAGAATTGCTATCATAACTAGGGGCACAACGATCTGGTGGCACAACCTAATAGTATAGAGTCTGGTAGTACTCAACTCCCGTCGTTTGATCTATGAGACCCCTGATAGTCTCCCTAGTAACACCCTTTGTGGCTTCCTGTTATAATGATTGTGCTATCTCCTCTATGTGGTCTCACTGCTCTATCTTCATGTCTCTCTCAGCAGTCACCTATGCTACTTGTTCCTGCAGTTGAGAAATATATCTATGTGCCTGTGTTAGTTGTGTCTGTAGTCTCTCCACTAAGGACTGTAATCCTGCTATATGTGCCTATTGTTGATATGACGATACTATGATCTATACTGAGGGTGGATGTGGTTCCTAAGGGACATGTACTACTGGTACTTATGGTGTGCTCACTTGTCCTATGGTTGGCAGGGACATATCTAACCTCCTTTGACATACCAAGGGTCACACATCCTCCTCCTCATCAAAGCCCATGTCGCCCATCCTACTCTCCCACCACCCAACTCCTCTGACTCTGTCTCCTCATTGGATCCATCATCAGAACTATCCTCCTCATCTCCACCTCCCATGACAGCTATATCCTTTGCCTATACAGGGCCCCCGCGACCTAGCATCTACCGCCATCAACCACCTCTACCCCTCACCCCACTAGATCTCGCTCCACTTCCTCTCATGTCTTCACCATCATCCCTACCTCAGCCCCGGACCACTCCCCAATCTCCCCCTCGACCTCTCATCACCCTCTCCATACCTCGGTCCCGTCATCCCCCATCACCACCATCATCATCGTCGTCATCAACCACCTCTAGTGGTGGTATTGGCTCTCTTAGCCCTGTCAATCAAGGAAAAGGATGGCTTGCAAAATAAAGGGCATAATCTTGGTGCATGCCTACATCTGTCACTATAGGCCTCATATCCCACACAACAATGGGAAGAGAGTGGAACTCTACACAAGCAGTGGCATAATCCAAGGATGGTCCCCACTCTGCTCTCTCCTTGTACACTCTCACGTACAAGGTTGTCCCCTGTGGCATCGGTTGTTGCCGACCAAAATCTTAGTATACACAACAAAAGGAATCTGTCCACCACATAGGGCATTTTCCTAATCAAGTATCGGCTCTGTAGCAAAACTGGAGCCTCTGTCACATCCTCAGGCCAAGGCTCACAATACAAATATGGGTGCCAAACCACTACATCCATATAATCTAAAATGCACCTCCAATACTCTAGCTTCCCTATCATATGCTGGGAAGCTGCCTATCTATACATATATAGATAAGGATATCCAATTGGTCGAGATCTATGTACAATAGCGTGTGTAATGACTATATGCTCCCAAGCCCAAATCTGAAGCAATGTGCATCCAGCTGCTAACCTAGACCCCCGATCCCTGTCATATACTATTTGATGTAGATCGTGATAGAGGTGGGCTAAAACACATATACCCCATGAATAGTGGGTTCTCTCTCATACCATCCATCGCAACACATGACCCCATCCAACTAATAATCCATGTGATCTCCTGTTAGGAAGGAGGAAACCACCAACTAATCTCGCTAGCACTGATGGAAGTGGGGTGTATCTATTTACCATATCCTACCAACCCACTGAATACCCAACAATATGAGGATCACCAAAAATCTCTCGAAGTGCATTTTTCCTTCCAGTCTCCTCCATATCATATACAACCAGCTCTCTTGTGATCAGAATCCACAAAGTCCAATAGACATCCTCAGGAGTAATAATGATCTCTCCTGTCGGCAAGTGAAATATGTTATGCTCGTTGTACCATCGCTCTGCTAAAGTTGTCAGAAGTGCTCTATTCTTTTGATAGGAAGGCATGCATAATAGGTGAATCAAACCACAATCCTTGAGTACTGCTTGATCATCATTAGTCAATCGACTGTGTAGGGAGAGTGTCTTCGGGTATCGCTCCCAGAGTTGTATGGCACCTAAGTTTGCCTATATCAACACACGAGTACCATATCAGTTTTTCCTATTCTAAGCAATCAAACATCAAATATCACTCAACAAGAGGCACCTATCAAAGTGACGACAATCACGATATCACACAAAGAGATCCAAATCAGACACTCTTGACAATTAGGTTGTTTCAACTTGACCTATCTATCAACCAAACCAAGTCTCATATCAAAATCAAGAATCATATGGCAATCCGGTCTCATATTGCAAAAAGTCTCATACCAAAATCAAGTCTCATATCGAAATCAAGAATCATATCTCAATCAAGTCTCATACCAAAATCAAGAATCATATCAAATTCAGGACTCATATCGCAATCAGAAATCATATCAAAAGTCTCATATCGAAATCAGGAATCATATTGAAATCAAGAATCGTATCACAATCATGACTCATATGAAAATCCATATCAACTTAGGAGCCATATTGACAATTGACCCATATCAACTTAGGAGCCATATTGACAATTGACCTATATCGACGATAGTTTGACTCATACTGAAATCAAGACTCATATCGAAATCAAGAATCCTATCGCAATCAAAGTCTCATATCAAAATCAGGATTCATATCAAAATACAGAGACATATCAAAATCAGATCATAATCAGTCAATCAAGGATGCATATCAAGCATCCTATCGAGGACAATTGACCCATATCAAATCAGGACCTAGATCGACAATTGAACCATATCGAACAAGGACCAATATCAAATCAAGACCCATATCGATGATAGTTTGACCCATATCGAAACCAAGTCTCATATCGCAATCAGGACCCATATCGACAATTGACCCATATCGATAATAAAGTTTGACCCATATCGACCTATTGATCCATATCAACAATCAATTTGACTCATATCGACCTTTGAAACATATCAAAACTTGACCCATATCGACAATCAAGACTTGTACCAACGTGACCTATATCAAAATTTGATCTATATCAACCCAACTCGTATCAAACGATGACTCATATCAACTCTAGACATACTTTTCAACATCGTACATCTCAATGAATGAAATCGACGCCTACCAACACATCAAAAAGGTGTCAAGCATCATAACAATTCTAAACATCAAATATGAATGTGTCATAATTTTTTTTAAAAATTAAAAACTCAAAATTGTCACGTATGCACTAAAACAGTCAACGTATGCGCTAAAGTGTATGCATCATACGATTTAGTGTGTGCACTAAGCTGTACAACATATGTGCTATTTAATAGAACAAATGCACTATGACAAAAATCATATGTGCCATGACGTACGACATATGTGCTTTGAAACATGACGTATGCGCTAAAAGATCAAAAAAATAAAAAACACAAAAAACCCTATCTGTAAATGCAAACTTACTAGTGGATCGTGCTCAAGTGGTCATTGGAATCGTTGAGCACGCTCAAAATGATGTTTGTGGTAGGGGGCCTCCATTTCTTTTGTCCTCTCCAAGTTCCAATCTCCAAATGACAAGTGCACAAATGAGGTGGAAATGGGCCCCTTGAGGGTTTATATAGCCTATGCTACCTCGGTGCACGTGTGGGGCATGTACACACTATGCCCACATTAATTCTTCACCAATTTTCAATATCCTTTTTTAATAAAATTTATTGGCAGATAAATATTGAAAAATTATAAAAATTATAAAAAAAAATCGTCCAAAAATTTCAAAAATGTCGTACATCACGACCATGTCCGAAAATCATAAATTTTCTCAGTTTATCTCCCAAGGGGGCATATCAACATCAATTTCATATCAATCTCATTCCGATGTCAATTTCATATCAGTCACATATAGACTTTTCATATCGAATCGATTTTTCATATCCAAGCCTTCATATCGACAATTTTGACGACAACACCATAACAACAATTTTGGCGACATATCAAGCGTTTTTTTTAATCAACATGTGGTCACACGACTCTTCAAAGAGGGGAAAAATGTAGACACCTAGAACTTGCACAGCTAATTAAATGAATTTTATTCATTTAATCATCATTTATTCGTCTATTAATTAGACTAAGATTTAATTAATATCCATATCCTCCCAATCAGCCTACTAATCAAATTAAACACTTGATTAAAATCCATTTCTTCTAGCCTAACCTATCAATTAAACTAAGGTTTGATTAAATCCCCTTTAGCCATTTAATTGAATAAATCTTATTTATTTAATTAAAACCCCTTTCCCCTTTAATTGAATTTACATTTGATTAAAAATCCATTTGCATTTTTAAATAAATCATTATTTATTTGTGAATAGTCCTCCCCACTCGTAAAATCCTACAAATGCAAGTTGCATCCCTTTTGGCAAAAATCAATCTTTTATTTTATCTAAAATACCTATTTTTCTCCACTTGCATTCTCTTACATTTTTCATTAGCATGCTAACATTCTTCTAGAACCTCTCTAACCCCTCATTAATAAGCCTAATTCTTCTAATCATGTCACATCCCTAAATTTGGGGGGTCACTTCTCCAAATTTAGAAGAGAGTCTTCTAAATGTGTTGAAGACTTTACCTTCTCCAACAAGTTAACTTGTTGAGTCTTCCAAACTTGTAAGGTTATCTAAGTTTCAACAAGTTAAGCTTCGAAGTCTCCAAAGAGCATTTAATGCCTCTGACAAGATATCATCCTATCCCATGATGGCTATCCATTTGGCCATCCCTCAACTTTGCACAAGAGTTTACCTCTTGGACAATAGCATGCTCCCTTGGATAATGGAATTATCTAATGATGTCATCTCTTGAGGTTACCCCTAATGCTTACTTAGCATCTAATGCTTTCTTAGCATCCTCTCAAGCCATCTCAAGGTGACATTTGTCAACTTGGGATTGGATTGAATCCCCCTTATGGATTGATAACTTTCAATTCTAACCCTTGTTGAGATTTCTCAATCCCAACCATCCATTTCTCTATTTTCTCTATATATAGAGCATATTTCTTCAGTTTTAGGATCCATCCACTTTATGCATCCTTATTATAGTTTTTTTTTGCAGGTTATCAAAGAGCTATCATTGTGCCTCTCTCAACCATTTAGGCCATCCTAATTGTATCATGTTTAGATTATATCATGTGATAGATTAATCATTTAGCTTAATTGCATATCATTTCCATAGCATTTTCATCTTCATCTTATCTTAATTAGATCATTTAATCCTTCAATTTGGAAACACGTCTGCATTTTGTATATCATCTTCATATCAATAGTTTTGATCATCTAATCAACTAGGATCTTAGTTGCATCCATCTAGATTCTAGTTCATCATTCAAATTTCATTCTTTAGGTTGTCATCTTAAAGATCAAGTGCTCTTCCAAGTGAGGGCCACCTTGAATCTTGAAGATCCTTGGAGATAGAGGACAATGAGATGATTTTGAGAGGTTTAGATTAACTAACATGCTTTGTTGACTTTGATTTCTAATGTAATGTCCCATTGGTGTGTTTGTGTCTCTTGTAGGTGGAAACATCTGAACATACAGGTATATCCTGAGCCATATTCATGAAAAAATCATGTGGTTGGACAAGCCACATAAGATCACGAAGGGTGTGATTCAGACCGTCATAGGGTTATGTGCATCTGGTCAACTACCATCCTTGAAGGTTGCAATGAATGATGATGTAACAAATGCAACTGGTTCGCAGCTCGACAGAAGAGCAATGACAATTGATGATATCTTCGAGAATAACATTCGCTCTGAATCCATGGTAATTGGATACAAAATTTACTACTCAAGTCGAATGAACTTTGTCTTCAGTACTGTCGTTCATGCTGCATATGAGATGCTAAAAGAATATAAGAAGTATGATTTTTGTGAGTTGTTGAAGAATGCTCTCATTAAGAATCTCAAGAAAATCAAAGAAAATAAGAAGAATTCTTTCAAGTATGGATATCTACTCTTTTGTATGTTCTTCTATTTTAAGAATGAGATTCTAGGAGTTGGTTCTATTTAGTGGGGATTTGATAGACTAGTTGGAGTTCAGATCTGGGAGTATCTCTATAGAAGAAGAAAGCTAGGAAGGAACCGACAACAATTGCTAATCCTAAAGCCAGAATGAAAAGCACTGCTCCTATTTCTCACCCTCCTAAGACAACACTAAGATCATCAGGTAATCCATCTGGTGATGTACAGAAAATGAAATAAGTCACATTTGTAGTTATTGATAATGGGGAGACAAAATCTAATGAGACAGTCAAAGAGATTAATGAAAAAGCTCCTAAGGTTTCTAAGAAAGAATCCGATAGATGTAGACCAAGCAAGAAGCCCAAATCTGAGCTTGATGAGGCATTGAAGATTGGAAAAATTCAAGGTAATTACACTATTGTGCTTCCCATTACATTAAAAAAGATTGTTAATACAGTTGTTAAGGAAGGAAATTTGAAACCTCTATCTAAATGGTATGAAAAGTGTGATGACAATAAAAAGAGAACATTGGAAGAAGTTGTAGTTGAGTATATGAATGTGTATAGTAAAGCCTTGATAGAGTTATCATCAGCAATTCCAAAGAATCTCTATGAAATTTTGGATGCTAGAAAACACACGGTTAATAAAGAAGATGAGAGACTAAAAGAGTATGTATTAGTTAAATTATGCTTAGTAATTTCTAAGGCAAAAATTGATATAATTCTCAAGATAGAAAAGAATAAATTTAAAATCAAGCATCAAGTTAATAAGATTTTGTTTGGGAAGATTGATGAGGTAGTTTAGGAAACTGAAACTATTTTGAAGAAAATCTTGATTAAGAACCAGTATGAAGTGAATTTGGTGAATGATGACACCAATCCGAAAGTGCAAACACAAGATGACACTTCCATTCCAGAAGTACAAATTGAAGTTTTAGATGTGCAGTCAATCAAACCAAAAGAGAATGAGGACACAAGATCTGAGGTTCCTCCGATAAATGATTTGAAAGAACTTGTGAAGAATGTTGAATTAGATAAGGTGCAGGCTAGAGGTGAAGTTGATGTTAAGATCAAAGAAAGAGACACTGTTGAGGCATCAAAGGGAAAAATAATAGATAATTTTGGATTCATTCAAGGACCAATCAAACTTGTCTCCTTGTCTCCCATTCAAAAGCTTCAACTTGCATCTTTTGTGCAAGCAAAGGAAAGTGAGGATCTATTGAAGTCTCACACCGAGGATAGTTTTCTATTGGATATGGCATTAGATATTTTGGAGAAGCTTATACCATCATTTCAGAAAGATCCATCTATCTCCCTATCCAATAATTTGAAAGGTTTGATTAATTTTGTTAATTCCCATTTTGAATCTTTTGAGAAGGCTGTAGAGGAGAAAGTCAAAAATGAGTTTAATGCCAAAAGGCTCCACACCTTGAAGAAGATGATTTTGAAGGATAAAGCCACATTAGAAGATTGTATAAAGATCATGAAGGATACAATAATTGAAGGTGGTAATCGGTATAAATCATGTTTATCTCTGAACAATACTGATGATATTGAGAAGAAGTCTCAGGAAATCAAGGATCAGTTGGAAAGCATAACTCACCTAGTTGACCCTTTGAAAAATTCATTTAGCAATCATGAAAACCAGGTTATTTCACTTCTTGAAAAGATTCAAAGTTTGAGATATGATAAGGAAATGATGATTAGCAGAGTTGAAGAGTTCAAGATTCTCATAACTCCTAAGTTGGATATAATGGTTACTGCTATTCAAGATGCTCAGAATGCTCTCAAGGAAGATCAAATGAAAAACTTGAAGACTACAGAAGAGCAATCTTATTCTTTCAGTGGGGTTATAACCATTTTTGAGAATCTACAAAAAGGTTGGGTAGCTCATCTAAACATATTAAATAGCATCTATGTAGATGTTGTTCAATTTTTGTGAGATAAGTCAGTATGTACATAGCAATTTTAGTTTCCAAAACTCTACCTTTGCCATTGATGTCAAAGGGGGAGAGTAAGTGAGTGAAAAAATTTTATGTAAGGGGGAGTTCTTTGAGTCTTTTGATTCTTTGAAATTTGGTGATGGCAACTTGTACCAATTTTGGTATCCACACCACATTTTTTCATCATTCCAGAAAATTGAGTTGAGATTGATTGAGTCGGGTGAGGTCCGGTAAGCAATGCAATATATCCAGTAGTGTATAGTTTTCCTCGGTGGATTATCTTGGTTGCGTATTTTTCTATGTGGATTTCAGAGAAGGTTTGAGGTCATGTAATTCGTCTTGTTGTACTTTTATGGCCTTCGATATTAAGTTTGGTGTCAGTTAGAAGATACGGTAATCATGTTTTTGGCAGACAGTGTATTTCTATGGTAATGTGTGGTGATCCGTTTTACAGATCATATGGATTTATTTTGGTGATTTTTTGTGTGTTTGAGGTTCATGATCTATCAAATGGGAAGCATCTGGACATTGTTTTTTGGGCAAAATGTGCCTTGGAGTTGTATTTGAGTTGACTTATTTACACGTTTCATTTTTTGTGGTGTATTCTTGAAGCCGACATGAAATAGTTCATAATTTCTTAATGCAGATATATAAAGCAAGTTAATTTGATCATTTTGGGGATTGATGATTGTGTGGGATGTGTGTATGAGAGAATATGTGCAGTTTCACATGTGAACTATGAAGATTTGTGCTCTGGTATACAACAGAGTATCAGAAGAAAGCAAAGTTGCAAAATTGAGTAAGAACACATGTTTTGTACTTAACTTGAACTATATCCAGGCATTTGTAGATGTTACTTGATAGTTCAAAATTGTAATCTCTTACAATCATTTGTAAGGCAGTGACCCTTCCGTGATTGTTTCCCTCATTTGTAATTTGAGCAATGAGCTCTAGGTAGTATGTCTAAATGCATGTGCATTCCTCTCATGTAATATTTTTATACTTCTAACAGAGTATACTAATATTATGGTTGAGAAACCCACCACGGTTTTTCCCTTAACCAAGTTTCCACGTAAGAATCTTGGTGTTATGGTGGTGTTGTTCTTTGCTTTATGCTTATACACTTTAATTTCTTTCATATGCAGTAAGTGGTTCAAAGATCATATTCATAAAGTTAAAAATAGAAGAACACTGATTCACCCCCCTCGGAGTTCATTGATTCCAACACCTTTGTGGCTTTTATTTTTTATTTTGGATCAAATTTTTCTTTATTTTTGCATGTCTTTTAAATGAGACATGTTGATCCTTAGCCATATATGGATTTTTGAACTTACAAACCTTATTCTTGTCATAAAAAATGCTCTCAAAATCATTGGGATTCATGGGAGGATAGGAATGATATGGAGGTGTTTTGGATGAGTTCTTGTAGGTAGATTGTTGGAAGGTTCTCAAGGGTGTGTTCCTTTTTTTACCTTGATTTATGGTAGGGTTTTTGAGTTAGGGGTGATATGAATAGTGGATGGAGAGATCTAAGGACCCAAGATAGATGGAAGGAATGAAGGCTTTGGTTTTGCAGTACAAGGACCTAAGATGGATGGAAGGGATGAAGGGGAATGCATATGTTTGGATTTAGATGGAGGAATGTGAGAATTATCATGGATACCAACATCTTGAGAGCAAGCTATGTAGCCAAGGCCATGACAATTTGGATTTTCTTTTATATCAAGGCGTTCCAATATACCTTGCTCATGGATGCCTAATCCTTTTCCTTGATAATGCTTGCTTTGAAAAATATTTTTAGCAATGAGATACTTTTTTTTGAAACATGATGTAAGTTCATTTTGAGGAGGATATGGTATAGAGGGAATGATAAGTTCATGGAGTAAACTGGATTTTATGAAAGTGGATGAACCAAGTTGATATGTAAGGGGTTCATGAATATCTTGGATAGGGTTGATTAGATCTTGAGGAGGATTAGGATCAGGAGGGATGATAGGATATTGAGGAGGATATGGAGAATTGTGAGAAGTAGATGAAGGGATACTTTGATCTTGACATGGAAGAGGATCATTTGTTAGCATGAAAGGGGTGATTTTATTTTGATTTTCAATAGGATTATTGGAAAGGATGGAAAGAATACCATGATATTTCTTAGGAAGGGGATTATAAGTGATACTTGGAAGGATACTTTGTTCTTGAGATGGAAGGGGATGACATGAAAAGATAAAAGGGGATCATCATGACCCTTGTTTAGAGAATATCCAAATAATATTATTTAATTTTGAAACTTTATCTCAAATTAGCAAGAAATAACATTTTTAAAGCCTCTTATTAAATAGTAGGCTTCTCTATTGACCCAATTGCACTTTAGTTTATATAGGACATTCTATATATTTGGTATGTTTACTAATCATATATAAACATATTTTTGTAGTCGAAACATGTCACTTATCAAACAAATAGTTCACACCAAATCACAAGGCACAAAAGTCATTTTTATATGCACTACTATATAAAAAATTATTTTAAAAAATCAAGAAACTCTTGCATATCATAATAAAAAAAGTTGAATGGGCTAATGTATGTAACACAATTAAATGAGTCTATTGAGAATGTAAATGTATTTGTTAGGCTATCAATGCTCATCCTTACTAAAAATACTTTGATCATAAACTACAACACATTATTGAAGGTTGCTCATAGCCTCACCAAGATTTACTAAGAAAAATAAAATCTCTTATCAACTTCGATAGACCTTGATCATAAATTTAACAACTAGATATAACTCCCTAAAACTTGAATTTTTCAAAAAGAGTAAAATCAGTGACAAATACTAAAGAAAAAATGCTACTTATACACCTGGATGCCATTAACGAATCATATAGGCACATGAAAGCAATTTTAATTTCTCCTTTCTCCCTCCACCACTTTCCCCATTTATTTTTCACCATGACCTTGGTGGCTATCTAAAAATATTATATTTACAACAACCATTACAAAAAAGAGGATTTTCAATACCTTCACAAACAAATCCTCATGCTATCTTTTGTAGATAATTTGGAACTCTAACCTAGCTAGATTTCTATACAAATTGGGTTGATAGTTTGAGCTTTTAAAGAGTAGGAAAAACAAGAAGGAGAAAAATAAACCAAAATTTCTAAATCTTTCAAAGACAAGTAGATCTCGAGTAGGTTTACAATAGTTTGATCATTGATTCTAATGAAGGAAGGTGGAAGAGGAAAGTTGAGGGTGGGGATGATAGTTGTAGTGTTTCAAAATCCTACCACTTGTGATAGGGATGATTTGGTGATGTTAAACAAGGAATAATATGATGCATAAAGGCATATGAGAGAGATGAGGATGTTACTAACATGAAATAAAGGGTCCTCTTAAGCTATGCTACATACCCAAAAATTTAACCTCAACCTCTTCAATCATTTTCGCCAAGTCACAAATGCTACAATACACTTTTTCATGTCTTCCCCTAAGCTTCATATCTTCACCTTGCTTAACAACTTTGTTCCAAGTTGGGATCTTACAAATTTATAGATGAGGTAAGTTTTAAATTTCTTTTTTCTATTAGGGATGTAGAAGTATGCTATGTGGAACATCTTCCAAGTCATGTGATCTCATTTTAAAAGATAGGAATCATGGGGACTCCTTTTAAAAGATAGGAATCTTGCAGAACCACATGGTCATCCTCTTGGAGAGGATAGTTGTTGGTCCAATAATCTAAAAACTCCTAGAATATGGTGGGAAGTGTGGCATTTCATGACTTGCCCCTAGAGAAAAGTAGGCTAGGTAGAGGGTAGAATAGCTCACTAAAGAATCCATGTCTGATTGAGGGAATCATAAATTTATTGCTAAATGTCTTTAAAGTGAATTTTAAAGAATCTTATTTATCTCCTCTCCAAAAAAACCAAAAGAAAAACAAATGCCTATTTAATTTAATAATAATAAAGGTATCAACAAAGACTCTTCTTTAAAGATGAAATACTAAAAATTAGGATAATTCCTATTGCTGAATAATAAAATATAACAAGTATATAGAAAGATGAACAAAAAAATAGCATACAAGGAAGAGATGTGGAGAGGGTAATGGAAGTGGGTGACTTGCAAGGAATTAGATTGTTAGTTATAACTTAAGTAAGAGCATGCACATGGATTTTATAATCTTTTGAAAGTTACTATGGTCATTTCTATTTAAATGGTGAGCATAAACACATTTGAATTCTTTTTTAAAGATTAAATACTAAAAATTAGGATAATTCCTATTGCTAAATAATAAAATTTAACAAGTATATAGAAAGATGAACAAAAAAATAGCATGCAAGGAAGAGATGTGCAGAGGATAACGGAAGTGGGTGCCTTGCAAGGAATTAGATTGTTAGCTATAACTTAAGTAAGAGCATGCACATGAATTTTATAATCTTTTGAAAGTTACTATGGTCATTACTATTGAAATGGTGAGCATAAACACATTTGAATCCAAAATAACTTTGTATTGTTAAAACTTTATTGTGTTCCTATAATCTTTATAATCTTTTGAAAGTTACTATCTTTTGAAAGTTACTATGGTCATATGCCACATTTGGACTATTATTAAGTTGTGTGCCTTTGCCCTATTTAATGATGAATTCTCTGGGGCTATCCCTAATGGTGGAAAGATCAAAGGTTTTCACATGATTCTTTTCTCTCACAGGCCGATCCAGCGGAGTAGTAGGCGTTGAAAGTAAATCCTCAGTTTTATTTCTCTGAATTCTTCAGCCATATTGAGATTCGAACATGTGACTTAAGGTTCAAACCTTGGAATTAAATACCTCGTATAGCTTCGTTCAATGAATCAGCATCAAATATGGACATACACGTTCGAATTCAAATTTAAGCTAATACATAACTTATTTACTGGCATAGATCATTTATTGTTTTGATTTGTTCCACCAAGATGCGTTAATCATGTTTATGAATAATATTTAACTCTGAAAACTCCCTAGTCCATTTGTTCATGATTTTTATCTATTATTTGTTTTTTTGTTTTTTTGTTTTTAACATTCTCACCGGTAAATGATAAAGAGGTAAAATGGAGGATCAAAAAATAGCAACCAAATGAGATCAAATTCCCTCTTCCAAGTAATTCTTTGTAGAGTTTATCTTTATTTTTATTTATTGTTTTACATATCTGTAGTAGCAGATGAAGCAACAGAGTAATGTATTATTTACCCTGCCCAATAAAATTATGCATTAATAAACACCCTATGAAATTTAATCATAGATCTCTCAAAGTGGCATGAAAATTTGACCTCTCTAAGATTTAATTCTTTGCATTAATATTGGCTATCATGGCATTCTGCTTCATTGAATTCATTAGGCTAGGGCATAAAAGCACCTCTACTCAATCTTGGATAGATGTAGGGCTAAAATAGCTAGCAAATGTAACCCTAATCACTTTCTACTTTTCACCATTGAAAACTATTTCAAAATTGCATTAAAACCATGTATAAGAAGTTCCTACCAAAAAATGGAAGGACTATATTTGTAGAAGAGTTTACTAAAGCTATCAGTTAATTATCTTATTTTATTGACAGAGGACATGAGTATCTTGACAGAGTAAGAATATCATCAAGTGTTGTGTGATGGAATGCAATGATTGTAGTTTAGACTCAAATTAGATTTGTTGAAAAGAGTTTAGAAACTTTTAAGCAAATGCAATTGGCATATGTAGATGCAGACTGCAAAACCTTTTTCAGTGCACTTTATGTCTATGCAAAATGGGAGATTTGGAAGAGGATGTTGAAATCAATCAAAGCATAAAGAATTGGGATAGAAAAATGTCTAAATGTTTAGTTATTTCTTCCTAAGCATGAAATGCACAATTATAAATTGGCTTTGACATCTCAAGTTTTATGTTGTAAAATAAGAAATAGAGCTAACAAATTAGCGATGTGTACTTAAATGGGTCACTTGAAATCTAATAAGAGTTGGTGCACTTAATGAATGGCTTTGCTACCTAAATTAATGCATAAGACATAAGATTGTAAACAAGTGCAAGCTGAGATATTCAATAAATAAATTTTATTTACAAAGTAATGAATTTAGGTAAATTAATCTATATTGCACACAAAAGTTTATGGCCCAGACAAATTCAGTCCAGTTCAAGCTGAAACCATTATGAAACAAGAGCTGCAATGTAGCTGGAGTCCCTGCCTAATGAAAAAAAAAAAAAAACCACCTAAAGCAAAAAAATAGCTAAGATCAATAGGAAAGGCTTGTTGATTGAATTTTTGAGTAGCTTAGTGTTTGTTCAAGGTTCTATAACTATCACAAGCTCAAGATTACGAGCTCCACACCAAACAATGAGTCAACAAATTGATGGAAGGAGATCCAAAAAATTACCCAGGATAGTAATATCAAAACCGAGTAGGTATATGCACTAGTACCAGTATTAGAACGATACCAGTACAATAATGGGTACCAGTACTAGAATAGTATCAGTATAGTTATGGGATCCTTCTTGATTCTACCCAGTAATGTAGCTTTTGATTATTTCTTATTTGTCTATGTCAATAAAATGAAATAGCTTTATTAAAGTAAATGTAATACTTGCATGTAATGGGCTTCCTAGCATGAAGTTAATTCTATCATTTACATTGAAGGGGAAGGAAGATGTTATTAAAATTTTGCAAAGAATAAAATGTACAATAATAAGTTCATAAGAACCTTAAAACATGATGATAAAGAATATATATATAGCAAGAGAATATGGTGAAATGAAATAGACTTCCAATTGCAAGAGTCTCGAGAGTCATAAATCAAATTTAATTTCAATGTTTGTTTTACGATGGAAAACAAATTAATAAATGTGGTTGTACCAGAATATCCAAAGTAATGTGAGGGTTATCAAGGTTTTAATTAGTTTGGGTGAAGATGCAATACTCTTTGTTTCTAGTATTTTCAATAAGCCTTACATTAAAATACTTTTCGCATTAGTATGATATAATCTAGTTTGTGACCATTTTGAAGCAATTCTATGATCTTATGAATCAAATGAATTGTCCAATATTTATCTTTACCTTATGGGGATATTTCTTTTTAATCTACTCTGTTACATCACTGTTCAATGCTTTTGCTTTGAAGAAACTAAAAAGGAAGATGCTTGACATGGTATAATAATTCATAACTATTAATTTTTGGAAAATGCAGTCCCTGGTTAAAGTGTTAATGTCATGTTTGATGCTTTTCTATGCATCTGCTCATAATGTAATAAAAATCTCGCAGTTTGATATACATTGGTGGCAATTATTACATTCTTGTCAACAAAACATAAGGGAGCTATTGGGTCACTTGATTATAGTAAAGAAGAAAGGAGTGATCTTTCCATTAATTCTTGGGTTCATCCATCAAAGTTTGGGAACTCAAACCGACATAAACTAATGAGGTTGTTTTTTTTAATGCAGTTTTTTTAATTTTACGTTTGGACTTAGTAACATTTTTTGTGAATTCATGTTTATGATTTTGCATATATTACAACACACCTTCGAGTTCTTTAGTCTAATGGTTTTCATTCATTATAGATTCATGAATATATGTTGAAGAAGGTGACTCTTGCACCTCAACTTAGTCCTATGACTGACAACCAAGATCCCTCACAACCTGTATAAGTTGAGGTTGAAGACCAAGGAAATGCAATTACCATGACATGAAGAAGAGATGATTGCGGATGTACATGAATCACATTTGAATCTTGATATAACTCCCCCAATAGAAAGAACCAGTGCAGAGTTGAGACCACACATAGAGTCAACCATTAGATCAGCTACACAGTTGGGAATTCCAAATGCAGATGTAGCAAACATGGATCATGAAATGAGGAATAACCTAATAATTAATAAAGAGCATACATATCCTGATGATAGAGGTCTAACGTTATTAGCATTTGGATTTTCTACTGTTGTTCTAATTTATTGTTTATCAGTTTATCTTCATGAAACGGGCTAAACTAAAATAGGGTTGCTTATAGTGTTCATCATACTCTCATATAGTTATGTGCTTTCTAACATATTGAACATATAGAAACCAGAAAAAATACAAACTAGTAGAATAGAATTTGTATAAGTATGTCTGAGAATTAGAGGTATTACTCTAGTTATAACATACATTAATATAATAATAGCGTGCACCTATCCTTGATAGGGTAGATTAAGTTTTTTAAATTATGATATTAACAATAATCACTTGATCTCAATATATAGGTATTTGATAGACCTTTAGATTGTACAACATTAGCTTTTGTGTGTGTTAATTTGTCTTAAACTGAACTACAATGTCCACAAGCTTGAAAATTTAGGAGTTCTTTGATTCCGATAAAAACCCACAAATAAAGGACTTATAAGGCCAAATAAAGAGTAGTCATGGTGGTTAACTTTAAAGTAGATATCTATCCCTATCTTATATTTAATGTTGGTTTTAAGCTTGAAGATTACTATTTATGTTTGTGATATCCATTTTATTTTTTTCTCACACAGTGCTTGATCCGCTCATCTACATAGCAAGGTGCTTGTTTGATGGAAATAGGCAAGATGGGATAGATCAAATGTAGCATATTCAAATTTCAAATCACTTGTGCATATGTCTTGAGGAGAAAAAAAGGTTCAAATAGAAAATATTAAGGAAAATTAGTAGAGAACTCTAAGACAACATGAAGTAAATTGTAATAAAATCAATTTGAAGTATCATTTCTTTAACATATAGAGGAATGAGAACTTTCCCAAATAACAGCGACAAGATACTAGTGCATGAGGAAAAGCTTAAGGTAGAGCACCTTATTTAGGTTGTCATGCTTCAATATCATCTGCAACTCAGAGTTAATCTAAAAGAGAAACATAAATTAGTCTAGAAGAGAAACATAAACTGGAATCAAAGACATATATGTCTTCTAAAGATTTGAGGCATATGATGTGAGATCTTTTTGTATTATAACCAAATCACATTTTATACCACTACATACACTATTGAACATAAGTTTGTTAGAGTCTACAAAATAGAGTAAGGAAGTTTGTAAACCCTACTCTATCGGGGAAGAAGAAATTTGGATCTGGAAAAAGGCTTTTATATCTAGATCACCTAAATTTAAATTAAGAAATGAACTGAGTTTTTCTGAAATTGCTCAAAATTGTAAATATAAACTAGGACATACATTTGAATCTAGAATTATTTATAGAGTACAACTATGAACCAATGACATAAAACTTTGTTAACTGATGAAAAGTACAAGTAACTACCATTTAATTTGTAATTAAACTGAAAACACTAAAAAATTAAAAACTTCATCTTGAATATAGAAAAAGTTGATCAAAGAGTTGAAGCCATGGGCAATTCCAGTGTAAGCTCAATTTGTAGCTTTACGCAATAAATTGTTAGTGGTTGTGATCATTGTTGTTGTTATTCTCATAGTTTATTTAATTGCTCACCACATCATATTGTCTAACAGGAGAATGTTAATAACTTTTCACAGTCATAGAGCTCGTGGAAATTATTTAGTAGAGGAAAAACCATCAATCGCAGACATGTTGGTTGGTCTACACATGGAGATTTTTAAAGCTCTACTAATAGTTGTGTTCAAAGCAGAGCAAATGAAAATTGTGCTTGAGTGTGCAGTTTACTTGTTGGAATTCTAGGAAAATGAAAAAGGCAGGAAGAATTGCCCAAATCATTAGTTTGGAAAAAGGGTTGAAACTAACAAAGCAGAAGAGATAATGACACTCATGAAGAGCCTACCAATAAAATGATACTAGCTTCTACCAAGGATTCCCAAATCATGATAAAGGCATGCTAGCTAATCATTTTATCACCTAATTTATTCCAAGAATTTATTGAGCGATATCTTTTGTAATTGTTGCAAATATTAAGAAAAATCTTGGCAAGAATGGGAAAGGAAAGCTTAATCCCATTTTTCTTGAGGAAATGCCTAACTATGTAGGATTTGGGTACAACGAAAGAGAAAACAGAGATTAGATAACACTCTTGTGCTGCCTATACATAAGTAGCTTTAATGGATAAGCATAACAAGCTACGTCTACATCAAAACCATCTCAAACTGAATGATCTAATTTCTTATTGAGACAAGTAGGTGACAACTCATACTTGAGAGTACAAATGTAAAGATTGATGAACAATCCAGAGGAACTTTAAGGTATATAGACTCTGAATCGGCAACAGAAATTGTGACAAATGAACCTACACTAAATCCACTGGTACAAAATGAAGATCCAATTACCCTGGTACCATCAGAGGATTCCACAGTAATTGAAGAATAACAACAAACTAAGACACCTCGGTATGTAAGATTGAATCATTCTGAAGATTAGATAATTGGAAACAAATTTAAAGGAGTTATGACAAGAGGAAGATTGGCAAATGAAGAGGTATGTCTTATTTCTCAAATTGAACCTGTATGCAGGAAAAGTGGGTCGATAGAACTCCAAATGCGAAAAATGGAGCTCTATGGAGCCTTTCTCACACACCCACATGACTTCTTGGTGCAAGCTATGGAGTAATGAAGTATCACTCAGCTTCCCAAGGTTGGTCCCATGGTTCTCTATCTTACACAGTCCCTCAGAACCATCATCTATCAATGAGGCATGTGAGGATAAATTTTGGATTAAAGCTATGGAAGAAGAATTAGGACAAATTGAGAAAAATAATACTTGGACATTAGTTCCCCGGCATAAAGATAAAAATGTAATTGGAACCAAATGGGTATTTAGAAACAAACTTAATGAAGATGGTAAGGTTGTCAGAAATAAAGCAAGACTAGTGTGTAAGGGATATTCTCAGAAAGAAGGAGTTGATTACAATGAAACCTTTGCACCGGTAGCTAGAATTGAGGCAATCAAATTATTCTTGGCTTTTGCAGCTCACAAAGACTACAAAGTTTATCAAATGGATATTAAATGTGCATTTTTGAATGGAGATCTTGAAGAGGAAGTATATATTGAACAACCTGATGGATTTTCTTTGACAGATGACAATGATATGGTTTGCAGGTTAAGAAAAGCTTTGTATGGATTGAAACAAGCCCCAAGAGCTTGGTATGCAAGGTTGGATAAGTATCTTTTAAAGATTGGTTTTACTAAAGGAAATGCAAACAACAATTTATATTACAAAATAACTAATGATGACATCTTGATTATAGAAGTATTTGTTGATGATATAATCTTTGGAGGAGAAGATGGATTATGTAAGGAATTTTCTATTAAAATGCAGCAAGAATTTGAAATGTCTATGATTGGAGAAATAAAATTCTTTTTAGGATTGCAAATTTCACAGACTGATAAAGGTATATTTTTGAGTCAATCCAAGTACTTGAAAGAATTACTAAATAAATTTGGGATGGAGAACTCTAAACCGGTAAGCACACCTATGACTACAAATGAAAAATTATCTCAAAGGGATGAATCTACACCTGTTAATCCAACTAGATACAAATCTATGATAGGAGGTTTACTATATTTGACACAAACCAGGCCTGATATTATGAATGCAGTATGTATTGTTTCTAGATTTCAGAGTAATCCTAGGGAAAATCATGAATCAACAGTAAAAAGGATTTTCTGGTACTTACAAGGCACTGCAAATCTTGGATTATGGTATCCTAGAGATGAAAATTTTGATCTATGTGCATACACATATGCAAATTGGGCAGGAGGCGTGGATGATAGAAAAAGCACCACTGGAGGAGCATTCTTTCTTGGAAAGAGATTAGTTTCTTGGTTGAGTAAGAAACAAAGTTGTACATCTTTATCAATAGCAGAATCAGAATATGTTGTAGCAGCAACTAACTGTACAGAGGTACTATGGCTTAAGAAAATATTGAAAGACATAAAGGTAAAATGCGAAGAACCTATTACTATATATTGTGATAACACTGCAGCAATTGATATATCTAAGAATCTGGTATTATATTCTAAAACAAAACATGTTTCTATCAAACTAAATTTTCTAAGGGAAAAAGTTGAAGAAAAGGAGATAAAACTGGTTTATGTGAATACTAAAGAACATCTTGCAGATATTTTCACAAAACCTTTGCCTAAGGAGACTTTTGAATATCTTAGAGATCAGCTTGGAGTCATACCACCACCAGTAGAGACTTAGACAGTTGATGATTTTCATCAACCGGCATAATTGAATGACAAATCTTTTACTCCGGTCTTTGATGAGGAAGCTACTTCTTAGGGGGAGTAGTTGGTATATTGAATTGATTGGTATTTTGTATATGAACTTGTTTTTTGTAACTTTGGCATTTTATGTCAAAGGGGGAGAGATATCTATGAAAAAACACATTATCTTTTGAGGAGAGATTGGTATTGAAAAAATCTTTGGATAAACACATGTTGCTCCTAGGGGGAGAAATTGTTGTTTAAAGGAGATTGTTGGTTTTTGGTATTTGGCATTTCTGTTTTGACACTTTGATGGTTTTTCCATCTTGTGTTGCCATCAATGCCAAAGGGGGAGACTGTTGGTATTTTGGTATGGTTTTGTCATTGATGTCAACACCTACTGAAACACTAGCACTTTGGAGATCCAGCAGCATTCACCGACAAGCAAGTAACTATTGCACAATTATTGGTATATGGTTCACCGGCAGGATATAATGTTCACCGGCACTTGGAATGATATGGAAGACACTTGGTAATGTCAAAGACATCATGTGGACACTTTTTTTTGAAGAATTAATCATTGATATATTCATATTTGCATATTTTCTTTTACCAGCAAATAAGTCCAAGGTTATCTAGGGTTACACCGGCAGGCTTATCTTTTCCAGATCAGCATGGCACGCTATGGAGATGATTTATTATTGTTGTAAATGCATTAAGCCAACATGATCAATCTGTTATTGCATCGGATATTATATTGTTTGTAAAACAAATTTATTGTAATATCTTGTAGAGCCGACCTACTAAAATTGGTCTTAGGCTATGGTATATATATAAGATCTTATTTGTAAGATCGAATGTGGAATGTGAAGAAGAATTGTGAGAAGGTATATGTGAGATTAAGTAGAGCTATACACGAAGACATCATTTGAAGGTGAAGCTAGGTTTTTGTAGAAGCATATTAGCATTACACCGGTATTGAATCTAGCATATGAAGATGCTATTTTGTGCAGTACATTCTTATTGGATTTAACCATCCAACTGTAGTCAGTGTGACTCCCATTTTGTGATTGAGCAGTGAGCTCTAGGCTGTTGGCCTTTCTGCATATGCAGACCCTATTTATGTACACTTACTATCTGCAGTAGTATCATCTGATTGTGGGTAAGGTTTCCCACCATGGTTTTTCCCCTTACAGGGTTTCCACGTACAAATATTGGTGTTATGTGTTGTGGATGACTTTATGTTTATGTTTCATGCATTAATCTTTACCAGCATAGCAATTTACTGTTAACACTGTCTACCGGCATACTTAACTGGTTTATCGGTATTAAGCATTAAGTTGGTTAAATGGTTTTTGGTTTGAATTTATTAGACAACTGATTCACCCCCCACCCCCCCCCCCCCCCCTCAGTTGTCTTCAGGACCTAACAGCATAAGCCACCACATTAGTATTACCACTCACATGTGGTATCACAAACGTATCTTTGTAAAAGGAGATCTATTTGACATTGTTATGGGATAATTTATCTTAAGATTTGGTATATTTTAGTGCTTGATTGTCTATCAAGATGAAGTATACTAGATAAAGAAGCTTACCAATAAACATTTTACACTATTCTCATGTGTAAGAAAGCATATTTCTTAGACACAAATTAATCTTCAAATTTATAAAAATACTCAGGAACTTGACACTAAAATAATATAACTAGTCACTTGATTCATAACATTAATGTGGCTCAAATACATAATCAGAGCGGGTCTTATTACTTCCAAAGGGTACATGAACCATAATTAAAGTTACAAATACAAATAGGAAAATAGGAGCGACTCATACTTATTTCCTTGAATCACCTAATATCTTCTATAACTGAATGCCCAATGCATAGCTATGGAGTTATGCTCAACTTAGCTTGTTGTTGTTGCCAAACATGCAACAAGGATAACTAATTGTTTTGATATATGAAATTTCCTCCTCTTCACAAATTTATACAACCTATTCTAGATTTATAATACTGCTCTATCCTTGGTGCTCACACATTGAGTATTGGTCTCCATATGAAGAGCCAATAGTTGGCTAGTTGCTTGTATTGTGAGGCGCAAGCCTTACCATTAATGACCCCTTACCATGTTGAATATTGGATCTCTCCTTGCTTCATCTAACAGATTGGAAGGATGAAGGAAGCACAACGAATGGTGATTGAAAACAAACAAATTAAAATCCAATCCTTGAGGTCCAGTTTCAGAGGTAGAGATAAACCTTTGGGTTCTGAATTCCTGCAAAAGGAATGTGTCTACACATGAAACTAATATTTTTTAAAATCCTCACTTACATGCAACACATATAATATGCTAATCGCCAATTGCCAGACACTACTATTTTACCAGCCAACTGTCCTCTATGCATCTATATCCTCTCTTGTTTTGAAGCCTTGAAACCGCTGCATTCCCATAGAAGCCAAAAAATCGGTGAATAGCTTTAATCTTAAAAAATCGACAATCGAAAGTCTAAAAAAAAATTCTGCCATTTTGCAACCTAAAGAAATGTGTGTTCTCTCCCATTGAAAGTCTAAAAAACTTTCCTTCCATTCTGCAACCGAAACAAAGGCCAATAATAGAGTGCCAAAAAATTTAAAACTAATACTCGCCTTAACAAATATGCAACTTTACTAAGGCAACTAGCATCCAAAAATAAACCTTGGGAAATATTAAATCTTGATTAGCTATTCATGCTCAATTTAATCACTATTTAAGGACTTTGTCCCTCCGCTATAGTTCCATGCATGGCAAGAACTAATAATCCTCAAGTAGTGAAAGATATTTGATAGTTAATCGTACCTTCCTAGGTGTTAGTAGCTTATTTGGTGGCATGCATGTGGCATTCTGGGCCATTGTAGTGAGTTGTTATGTAGTCAATATTCTAAATTAGGGAATTGAGGATCAGGGTTGAGGATTAACTCTTCCCTCTTAAGCTATGCAAGGATTTAGATTAATAGGGATTAAGAATGATGACACACCAAGAAATAACAATTGAATGAGGAAAGTTTGATAAAATAAGGGCACTCAAGGAAGAGTTGTTAAGGATAACTTAAACAAGGTATCGAGGTTAAGGGCCAAAAAAATGTATTGAGGAATTGACAGACCTTGGGGAGTTCCAAGTGGCTTGAAAATGGTACTTTGGGATAAAGGCTCATAACTTTGACAAGAAACACTAAGAAAATATTTTATTATATAAAAATAAATTGGATTGTTTGTCCAACCGGAATGAATAGGAATCAGAGATCTTATAGATTATCTTTACTATAAAATCTAATGGACTATTTACCCTTCTAGAATTAATAGGAATCATAGATATTACTATAGGTTATCTTTACTCAAATAACTAATGGATTGTTTTCCCTGTTTGAACATCTGAACAAATAGGAATCATAGATTGTTTATATATAGAAAATTGATTATATTATGATAATAATATTATAAAATAGCCATCTACCTTTGAAGTTGTCAGCCCTGGTTTTTTCATCCTTACTATTATTATCTTTGTTGCTTTTGACATAGCTTACTCTCTATACCATTACGATGATAATGGTGAGCATCACATGTTAGATCTAGGAAGTAATTTAATGTTTTGATAGAATTAGTATAAATTTGTAGATGATAAGTTTTAGATATGACCACTTCAAAGGATATTTTTCTCGTATTCTTTAAGTTTTCACACTGTCTTTTATTTTTCTTGAGAATAAATATTTTGATTTGTTTTAATTTCTTATAGATTGACTCATATTTGTGTTTCATCCATTATTGGAACTAACATTGGATTCATGGGTGGGCCCATTTCTCATGCTGGTATTAGCACTTCTCACAGGCCATTGACAACAGAGGATTACTGAGCTGCATCATCAACTTAGGTTTTTCCTTTTGCCCTTTTCTTTTTCCTTATTTAAAAACTTAGGGTGTGGAATTTTGTCTTTTTCATGTATTTTTGTATTTATTTTATTTTATTTTAAGTATTTTTTTGTCAAATTGTTATGATTGACAATCAGCTACTAAGATTTTCCATGGATGGTAATAATTACAAGGAAGTTGCTATCATTAAAGTTGATGTGTTAGGTGAGGTTGATGTGAATGATTAAACATGAAACCTGGTATGTACATGTGCTTGATGTTTAGATTGTTTTCATGATCACTTTTTGTGACCACCATGCTTTGTTCTATGTGTTTTTTGTTTATACCCCTCTATGATGAACTTTTAAGAGTAATTTTATGGATTTGGGGTCTTTAATATTGGTATGCATTTCATTACTTTATTTTGTTGCTTTGAATATAAATGAACTACAATAAAAATTGAGATTGATAGATTAAATCATTTATGTGATAATTTATTACATTATAATATTATTTCCCTTATCTCTATAAAAGATGTCCAACACACATTTGTTTTGTCTAACAGACTGAAAACCCTTTAAAAAAACATCTCATATTGACTATGATACAGATCAAATTGATAGAGAGAGCCTAATCTGTAGCAAGTAATCCCTTGACCATAATCTAAGCAAGCAATAACAAATTCAAACATGTTTATTTTTGTTTTGCAAAACAAAACTTATCTTATAGTTTGCGATCTTGCAAACATCATTTACATTCAAACTCTATAAACACTCGTTCAAAATAGTTTTCAATATATTTAAAATTGCAACAAAGAAAATTCTAAAATTAGCCCTTAATATTTGTCTACAACAAAACTCTCTATGTCATGAAGTATTAAGAAGGAAAATTGTTGTTCTTTTGTTAAAATTGGAAGGAATTGTTGATACAAATCTGAAAATGCTTCTAAAAATATGTGTTACAATGTTCTTCATCTTGAAAGAGCCTAGAAAAGCTACAACACCAGCAGAGAGAAAGAAAAGAACTAGGAAAGAATATAAAAGAAGCCTCAAGAGTAACTAAAGAGAAGTTGATGAAGAACTGTTTATGCCTCTTAGGACTGAGCTCTAACTGATTGTCCTTTCTTGTTTCTATCTTTATCTTGCATGATTGATTCATCTTGGGTCGAATTTGGTCAAGAATGTGATAGAGAAAGGACTATAATAGTTTAAAATTGAGATTTTGTGGGACCAAACCTCTCCTTGACCCCATGCATTATCCATGTGGGCTCCTAAACTGATGACAAACTACTGCATTATCTTCCAAAATCCCCATTTTCAGGCCTCAAACTGAAAGCTTTGTCTTTGCCTCCAAAACTGATCATGAATTGATTGTCAGATGCTATCAAGTGGTTGCATTATCCTTGATTTAATGAATGATCTGGGAGCTTTTTGACTTAACCAAGAGTTTGATTTAGTCTTCTTTTCTCTCAACACTCTTAAATCATTGTCTTTATACTCATTATAAGGTTATGGACTGTCTTTTAGAACTTCTTTTAATTGCTGGCAAAAAGATAAACTAGGATGATATGACTGTCCCTAAAAGATTGCTCTGAGAAATGGCTTTTATTGGCACTGTTATAACAATATTGCTACTCTATACCCTAGAATCCTTGTCTTAAATTTTTTTAGTAGTTTTGACTTTGCTCTCTTTTCTTTCTCTCTATCAAATTCGCTGTCTCCCATTGGCAGTACTCCTCTTGCTAGGTTTTCCTTGAATGGACTGCATCTTTCTCTATTGCTTCACTATCTTCATAAAGAATAGTCACTCTATTTACTCTTCATTGGTGTCTTTATCATGTGCATCATAATATTGAATTTCTCTAAAGTTTTGTAAAGAAAAAATCCCTAACCTCTGAATGCTATGTGACCTTCAATAGCTCTGGAAAAGATACTAGGACAGTAATTGGTTGCTTTGTTCTTTTATACTGAATATGGCTATCTCTATTATCATTTAGACCTACTATCACTTCTTTGTCTTTGAAATGACTATCCTCTTTACCTCATGCCTTAGATCTAAGGTTGGGTCTGCTCACATTTTTTAATTCGGCTCTTTTGTCTTGTAGAAGCAACACTGTGCTTTGATAGAGATATTTTTGCTAAAAAATGATAACCCCCTTAAATATTGTGACTAAGATTTTTTATTATTATGTTTTATACATTATTTACTTGAGCCTTTTTTTATGGATAGGCTACCATTAGGGACTGCTATGATTACTAAAAGTAATCTTGCTTGCTATTAAAAGGGCTTGTCAAGGCATGATTGCAATGATCTGTGACTAAAACCTTTTTCTCATCTATCTGTATTCTTTGTCCATTTAAATTCTCAAAACACTTTCACAAGTTAATTACTTTGTAGAAGGCTTTCATGGCCCTAAAGTTTCCTTTGTTCAATGATTTGGTGTTACTTTGAGGCTTTAATACTATGCTTTGTTTCTTTGACAGTGATCTTTATGACTGTGTATGTAATGATCTTTGGTAAACATTTTATGTCATGCCTCTATGATATCTAGTAGGATTAACTGTGTTCTACCACAAATGCTTCAATAGTATCTTTATAGTGTATCCTCTTTAATATACACCATATACACTAAACTATGACTTCAATCTTGATATCACAATGATTATCCTATGCTCAATCCTTTATGTTGACTGTCAATCATCATTGTCATGAACTGTACCTTCTGCTTCTTAGAATTGTCTTGTTAGGTCTTTTTATGACTAAGGTTGCCTCTTTATGCCTTGAGAATGAACTACTCTTTACTTCTTTTGATGGTGAACTTTTGATACTTGGGCTCTTAAGCATTAATATTTTTGAGATGAATTCAATCTTTTATTTACTGTTATTTCTTATTCACTTTCAAGTTTTCTCTTTAATCATGAAGAAATTCATTGTCACAACTTTTATATATTACTCTATTTACTATTAAGACCTTCCCTATTTTTCTCTTGAATCTATTATTTATTTCAAAGAGATTGAAAGAGACTGCAACTTGATAGTTTTATTGTCTTTTCTTGTAAAAAATAAATACATACATGTCATTTGACACCCATCTCTATTTTGTGAATCATCTCTGCTCTATGTATATTGATTAAGGTTAGCATTGGCTTTGTGATTCTTGATGTTGTTGCAACCTTTATTCATTGTCACCTTTGGTATTTTAATCTCCAATCTGCTCAAATAAAATAAATCAATTTTTCTCTTCATCTTTCATTATGATCTAGGGCTTCTCATTATATACCATTATGATAAACTTCTTTATTGGGTTGTATCATAGGCACTCTGTGTAGGCTGCTCACACAACCCTTGTCATTCATTTTTGACCTTATCATACTATCTTTATGACTTTATCATTGTATTTTCTCTTTAATAGTGCTTGTGCGAGGTCTACAACAAAACTCTCTATGTCATATAACCATTGTGAATGAGTATTCATGCTTGTTTAATATCCTTGGACTGAATTGATAGCCATATATGCCTTGAAGTTGATCCTTTTATCCTTTGCTTGATATTTTTCAGACTTTGAGGGTTGCAACTTTCTCTTTATTTGTTGACTTGATTCTTTTGGATGTTATGTTCTTTGTGTTGCTACTGCTTCATGAAATCATGAAGAGACCGTTGCAATAACTCTTCTTCAACAACTATAAATTTTTCATTATACCCTTCAAGTATATAACAAATCACATTGTTGTTATGATTATCCTCCATTATGTTTGGGACAAAATCTTGCTTTGTATCCTTATCATTTCACTATGAATATGATCCATCCTTGATCACATCTCCTTTTGTCATAATATTGACTACTTACTAATGCTCTATTTAAAAATGCAACAACAATGAACATTGTTCAACTCTTCATTCTTTTGATAGAGGTGTTTCTCTCTTTGTATTAGGTAGGGTTCTGTCATTTTGTGCTCAAAGGATGCTTTTTTATAGTGATATATGTATTTTGTGGACTAGAATGGATTGTGCTATTGTTGTCCTTGAATAGGTTGACTCGTGACTTTAAAAAAATATCAGCAAACCGGCCCTATGACTGTCTTCACCTTGATCTTGATGTGCTTGTATGTGGAGGCTTGGAAATAAAAAGATCGACTATTATTTGCTCATGACTTTAAAAAATTATCAGCAAACATGCCCTATTCCTATGACATGTGAAAATTTGCATGAGAACCTACTCACAACAAGACTTCATTCTCATGAAAGAACTGAGAGTAGACATAAAATGAAGCCCTAAATGCATGCAAAACTATAATGTACCCTTTTGGAATTTATCTTAATTTAGTCCTGAATCGGGATCAGAAGCAACTTTCACCAGACCACCTCTCCGTAACCCTTCAAGATCAAAAAGTCATCCCAACCAGAGAATCCTCTATTTATCAAACAAGATCCAAAACCCCAACATAGGTTCTGAAAACAAAGGGCAAGGTAGGAAGGCCTCCAAAAAAGAAGAGACTCACAAGAAAGACAAATGAGGAAATTAAAGCAAATCTGCAATCCACCCTAGAGGATAAACTATATTTGAGTAGAGTGAGTCATTCTCTGTGTCCACAATAAGGATAATGACATGGAATGTTAGGGGTATTAATGCCCCTAACAAAAGACGCCACATTAAATCTCAAATTGATAATTGTGGGGTAGATATTATTCTTATCCAAGAAACAAAATTATCAGAGAGTAAAGATGATCAGTTATTCAAAAAGTGGCATCAGTGGAACTATTCTACTTCGCAAGCTATTGGTGCCTCCAGGGGATTGGCCATATTATGGAAATCAAATGTGGGCAATGTTTCAATCATAGCAACAAAGGCAAATTTCAGTCCAGACTCCGAGGGGGTTTTTTCAACTCATAGTAGTCTATGATCCAAATTCAACAGTAGGTAAGAAGGCAGTTTGGGATGACATTGCACAAATTCTTTTTATCTTTCCCCTAGACCCCTTTGTTATAGAGGGGGACTTTAATTCTATTTTGTCTTCTCAAGATAAGACTGGGGGCATCATCTCTCCTCCAAAAAGTATGCAAGATTTTAATAATTGTGTCACTAACTTTGCACTATAAGATTGCATCCCCATCAATGGCTCCTTTACTTGGACAAATAGAAGGAAGGGATTTACGCATATAGCAGAGTGCCTTGACAGATTTTTTGTTAACCCCAATTGGATATCAGCTTTTGGAATTCCAAATTCCACAATTTTACCACTTTCAAGGTCTGACCACTTTGCTCTTCAGATTGAAGTCCCACTCATCCCAATTGTGAGGAAGGGTAGGCCATCTTTTAAATTCTAGAAGATGTGGTTCAAAGATTTTTCCTTCCTTTTGCTCCTGCAGAATGGTGGGTTGAAGCACCTTTTATTCAAGGTAGTCAGATGTTTTAGTTTTGTAAAAAGATCCAATGGTTAAAATTAAATATTAAAGTGTGGAATACATCCTCTTTCTAAAACATCTTCCAAGCCAAAAGTCAAATTGAAAAAAAGATTAAAGACTTAAATGTTCTCATTATCCAAAATGGAATAGACCAAAACACTTATAAGCTGCAAAAGGAACTAAATGCTCATCTCCAAAAAAATTGCTAGAGAGGAATTATTTTGGAAACAAAAGTCTAGAGAAACATGGCTTTAGAAAGGGTATAGAAACACAAAGTATTTCCATGCCTCGATCAAAATGAGGAGAGCTCACAATCAAATTCATCAAATAAAGAATGGAGATGGTGATATCATAGTGGATGCAGATAAGATTTAGCAAGAAGCAGCCTCCTTTTTTTTGCTCTATTCACAGATGGGTTTCCTGATGGGATAGAGATTAGGCAAAAATCATAGTCTATCCTCCAGCATATACCCCAGTTAATCAATGAACAAGACAATTTGTCTCTCTTGAAATCATTTTTTTTAGATGAAATAAGACATACAATCTTCTCTATGCATTTGGACAAATCTCCAGGGCCCGATGGTTTCCTAGCCCTCTTCTTTCAAAAATGCTAGAGTTTTGTGGGCTCAGACATTTGGAGGGTAGTCGAGGAATCAATAAAACATGGCAAAATTCTTACTCAATTCAACACTACTCATAGTTCTCATCCCTAAGATGCAAAATCCTTTATCCTTTGCAGATTTCAGACCAATATCTCTATGTAATATGATATGTAAAATCATCACAAAAGCCATTTCTTTGAGGTTGGCCCAATTTATTCCCAGGATCATCTCGAAATAACAAGGAGGTTTTGTTCATGGCAGGGAAACCACAGAAGGGGCAATGGTGGTTCATGAAACAGTTCACACAATCATGGAATATAAAATGGAAGCAATGATGATTAAATTAGATATGCTAAATGCTTATGATCGAGTAAACTGGAACTTCTTATATCTAGTCCTTATTAAATTTGGCTTTTCCATAGTTTGGATCAAATGGATTCTGTCTTGCATCTCAGGTGCAAAGTTCTCAGTTTTGTTGAATGGATCTCTAGTAGGTTTTTTTCTCATCCTCAAAAGGTGTGAGATAAGGAGATCCTTTGTCTCTGTCTCTCTTCATCATTATGGTAGAAGCCTTAAGCAAAAGGATAACGGCTAGTCAGGAGTCCTCATTATGGAAGGGGATTCATATTCTCCAATCCCAAGTAGTCCTCACTCACTGCCTATTTGTTGATGATACAATTTTGTTTGTAGTTTCTTTGGTTAAGGTAGCCAAGATCATCAAGGAAATCATAACATCATATTGTGAAGTATCTGGTCAAAAATTCAGTGAGGCAAAATCCAAAGTTTTCTTATTTCACTGCTCTCCCATCTTGTCAAAAATTTTGATTCATACCATAGGATTCAAGTAGACCAAACTTCCCTGTAAGTATTTGGGTATCCCTTTATTTACGGGAGTAAATAGAAATTAGCATTGGGATTCAATCGTCTACTATCCCTAATTACATCATGTCAGTGCTACCAATGCCATCTAAAACAAGAAATATTCTTGAATCTCACCTCAAGAAATTCTTACGGCAAGGAAACAGAGATCCAAAAAATAAAATTCACCTTTTAGCTAGGGAAAAAGTATGTGTTCCAAAAAGACTAGGTGGAGCGGGCATTCCAAATTTTGAGGATAGAAATTTTGCACTTAGTGCAAAATTGGTATGGAAAATCTATTAAAATCCCTCTTCCATATGGGCTTCTATTATTAGAAGCAAATACCTTGATTCCAACAAACCTAAAAGGATCTTTACTCTTTCCAACCCAGCCAAAGGATCAAAAATGTAGAACTTCATTGTGGATTGTAGAAAGTTTGTGTTACCAAATCTAGCTTGGGTAGTTCATAGTGGTAGGTTAGCAAGATTTTGGGAAGATCCTTGGAACAATTCTTCAGCTTTAACCAACACCCAGGGTTTAGAGGACATTAAACAATGCTTGTAAAACCATTGGGGTTGTTTCGTAAGGGACTATTTTTATAACACTTCGGTCAAAGGAAACCCTAAAGCAAAATCGAAATCCTTTTCATATTTTCCAGTTCCCGTACTCCAAATCTAAAAATTGCATGCAACTTTAAAGTTGAGACAAATCTTCTTTAAAGATAAGGATGATAGAATGGTATGGACTCCATCAAAATCAAGATATTATTCAGTCAAAGATGGTCTAAAATTCCTCTCAAATCAGGACCTTGTTCCTCCACCGGGAAAGTTTTCCCTCTATTGGAATGATTGTGGCTTAAAAAATGCGGGAGCTTTCATGTGGCTTGCTTTGAAAATTTGTATCTTGACTAGTGACAGATTGGCACTACTGAAAATTGCCACACCTTTCAATTGCACACTATGCAATTCATGCATTGAAACTTTAGATCATATCCTCTTACAATGTGATGTACCAAAATAATGTTGGAAGTGGCTTCTTCACAAATTAGATTGGTCTTCTCCCCTGCAATAGTCAGTCTTAGAGGTTTTCAAAGCTTGGTCTACACTTTATAAGGAGTCCTTCACATTCATTTGGGAAATTTCCCTAGTGGTCTTGATATGAAATATTTGGTGGGAAAGGAACAAATGAGTTTTTAGAAAAGAGGTAAATAAGGTGGCAGATATGAAGCTCAGAATTGAGTCTACAATTTCAGAAGCAGTTAATGCATGCACATCCAGAAAGAAAAATTTAAGTTCACTTTTCTCCTCATGGGATGATGACATTCTAAAAAAGTGGAAATCCATTAAGCTTCCATTCAAGGGGAGCCTAATGTGCAATCAGGATTCCAGAATTGACAGAAAGGAAATTAGATGGAAACCCCCCATGGGCAATTTTTCCAAATTAAATTTTGATGGTGCAGCTCGTGGGAATCCAGGAACTTCAGGTATTGGTTGTGTCATCAAAAAACAAGAGGGAAAAATACTTGTAGCAGGATATGGTAGGATCCCGAACAATTCTAATAATATTGCAGAAGCAAAGGCTCTCCTACTAGGTATCAAGTTAGCAATCAAATACAAGGCCTGCAATCTAATTATTGAAGGAGATTCTCAAAATATTTTATCTGCTCTCCTAAAGAAACAAACTCCCAGTTGGCAAGTAGATTACGTTATTCAGGAGGCCGGAGAATTAATTCCTTCTTTAGTTCCTTATTATATAGTGCATTGTTATAGAGAAGCTAACAAGGTGGTAGATATTTTGGCAAACTTGGGTTGTGATCAAGACTTAAAAAAAGTGGTGCTATCTCATCAGGAATTTCATGCTATCAAAGTTCTCAAGGATCAAGCAGATAGGGATTTGTCATAAATTGATCAACCCATTATTAATTCATTGCTTGTTTGATTGCAGATAAGGTAGAGTGGGATTTCTTATCAATAAGCCAATTTCAAGCTTATTTTCAAATAGGGATGGACCTCAATTGCTCCTTAACATTGAGAACCATTCCACTAGTCAGGCACAAGTATGTGTGTGTTGGATCGAGCTTCATCTTTTCCTTAACCTTCAGCAGATTTTCTTGGCAGGCTGATAGTCCAATTATTGTCAGATCAGGCGTGAGTGTATTGATTGGTGCCATGTAGGTAAATTCTCATAGGAGTCCTTCGCTTAGATGAAGTACATTATTTGGAGATCTCATCTCAACAGAATATTTATTTCAGTGCAATTCATATGGCATGGCAGGGGATTATGTGGCAACAACTTAGCACACATTTGGTACAATGTCATGCTCGATGTGTGGGCCTAATCTCAAGTCTATGTAAGACTACATGAGTTGTAGTTATGTTTGTCATTTTATCTGGATTTTCACTTTTTTTAATAAAGGAGTGGCGGCTTAAAGGGCAATTAATCATCACAGATTCATTTTTTATTGCCTTTGATTTGAGGGTGGAAGTAAATGAGTTGTACAACTCCGACAAGTGAAAGTCATTCCAAGCCTTAGTCTCAAGTTGCTCACACGTTTAGGCGGTTTGTAGTGTTTCGCACATGGGAATTCTATTGAAATATGTGGTTTCAGAGAAGCTCAACACATTTTTTCTCAGACACTTAGGATCATGTAATGTTGATGGCCTTTAGGTTCAATTCAAATTAATTCCTCTTATCGTAAGATTTCTTGTTTGGGGGTGGTTTGCAAAAGCTCTTAGTGTATCGATATTAAATCGAGGTGAATTGTGTTTTGCTTCGCGGTGCTATCTGCACTGTCGGTTCATGGCACATATAATTCATCTTCAAGGGAATCCCAATGAACTGTTGAGGTTTGATTTCACCCATCCAATCAACATGTCTGATATGTTTTCAATCCCAAATGACTACATAGAATGGGTTGTAAGAATGGTCATTGGGGAATAATGGATTTTTGCAAACCCTATTGCTTCTCCTAGGACCGTCGCGTCTAGATTTGCTTTAAATTTCATGGATTTATCTCACTCGAGGGAGTTGAAAAAATTGGTAATTGGAGCATATGTCCATTCGTTCGCCTTTACTTGGGAGGAAGTGAACCTCCAATTGGATAACTATGACTTGTTCAATGGAGATTTGTGGTGGGGTGGTTTCCTGAACAAGGGATTTTTCTAGTTGACTCCACCCCTAGATTAGTGTTCATCTCCTTCATACATGGTTTGCAGTTCTCCTCTCCTCACCCCTTCTTAGCTTGGGTTTAGCAGTTTTCTTGGCTAATTGGGGAACCGCTTCGGTCTATTCTAATTGCAAAATTCACTACAGTCTAGAGTTTGAGGGAATTCACAGAGATTGACTTTTTTGGGAATGCTAATTCTTTCCCCCAGCCATGCGAAGCTACTTCCTCACATGAATCCAGAATTTCAAAGTAAACCGGAGTGCAAAATTTTGTGGGCCAGATCTTTCAATGGTGACGCCTATGTAGATTTTGGTGGTGTGGCCAGGTTCAAGATTGATGTTTGTTGCAGGTAATTTTTCCTAGGGGAAGTGGCTTTGCAAGTTGAGTCAACTCGAGTTGAACACAACAGTGTATCTTCGGAGCTGGTTTCCATAGGTCGGTGCTATAGCTGTTTAGAATTTTGGTGATCCCATAATGTCTTCCTTTTTGCCAGCAACTGATGGTGTAGTTAGTATTCTCTCTCAGTAATGGAAGGAGACACGGATTGTCCTAGTATTTCCTCTTTGTATAGCCTTTGCAGTTTAGGCTCCCTTGTTATTTTCTCATGTAATGGAGCTACAATCTGTGTAGTGTCATTTTGAAACTATAATTTCTACGTATTTGAGTAGTATGGCTTATTCTTGGCCTCATACTGTGGATGGTTTTCTTGTAACTCTGGGGGCAGTTGTTTTTTACTCCTACCACCTTTTGTAATCTATCCTTTATTATATTTAATATACTATAGGCCTTGGCCTTTTGCCCAAAAAAAAAAAATTCTGACTTAAAATGAGATTTGTAATACATTCATAAATATAATTTAATGGATTCTAAAGACATTTTTACTATCATAATGATAAGAATAATTTTAGAGGATGGAACTTATCTTGATAACTTTCCCTAATTATGTTGATCATAAACCTCCCCCATAAAATGATTATCATCTTCTTACAAACTGCTCTAGAACTCTTACAATCTCCTCATAAATCTTTCATAAAATTCCTCACTATCTTCTTCTATATTATATACTGATTTCCATATGCTCATAAATCTCTCACTACACAACTTGTTTCACCCTTCAATGTGGAGCATCAATATAGTATCAGGTCCTTCTGATCAGTGATATGGACTTCTGTGATAGAGTCTTCCTTGATCAGTAACATCAGCTCCTCATGCATCCGTATTTGGTATTTTTTTCATCATACTGGTGCATTCATATTTGAATAAAATAAATATATAAACTATTCTATCTTCCCCCATTAGAATGATATTGATGTCTCTTAAATAAGAAGCAAAAAGATGGGAATGTGAATATTTGTCATCCCGACATGAGATCACATCCCATATGAAAAGCTAACTGACGCTAATGTTTAGTTAATTAATGTAAGCATCTATTATCTTTCCTTGGCCATGAATGAGGGAAAGATTCTGCATATATCGCTTGTTATTGATGAGTATATTTACTTATTAATTATAATCTGATGTTCATAATTAATCACGCGACCGTTCTTTGGGTTTGATGCTACCAACTACAATGTTAATCTATAATTTACCAAGTTGATTATTCTTTTCATCTTATAGATGTCGTCTTAGGGAGTATATTAGTTTATTAGTCAAATCGTTCTCAGTGGTGATAGTAACCTTCATTTCCCTTAGTCCCTCTTGATGTGTTTCTGTGTTTTACCTGATTAATACTTGACCTTGTCATGAAGAAATCGTACCTCTTCGTGGTAATCGATGTTTATTATCCATGTATTTTAATTTGTAATTTTGCTAGCATTCCCCCCATTGACAAATGAGAGTTGGTTCCTAATATATCTTTGTCCCTCAATGGAATGGTTGCTTGAGAGGGATCACATCTCTTCCAATATTCATTGCACTTTTTAATTATTTATCGGTTGGATATCAATCATTGTTTGCCTCCTTGACCAAGTCAAATATAACTAGTTTTGATTACATTGTTGCATTGTCAATATTCCAACGTTGTTTATTATCCTCTACCACCTCATGTTTGCCAATATATAACATTCATTCTAAAACGTATGTATTCTTCCTTTCATGATACGTTGCCTTGTGAATCCACTCTTGTTGAATATCACTGTCAACTATTGTTGAGGGGACAACCTCTGACACCAACAATTTGATTAATTTTTTATATAATAATTAACTTTATTTATTGATCAAAATGAATGTTATTCTATTATATATATTTTTTAATTGAATATTTATTTTCTAAACTTATTTATTATTATATTTGTTTCTAATTGCATTGTTATGGGAATGAATGTTTACTTATTAATTAATTATTGATCAATTGCAGTTACACACTATTATTGATCAAACATTTAAATCACTATTTTATTAATATGTAATATTTATTTATAATATTTTCAAATATAATATTAATTTATTTTTATTTAAATATTTCAAGAATATTAATTAATAAATATTATTAAATAATGATATTTAATGATTTCAAGTAATCATTTGTTGATAAATTTTATATTAATCCATAATAATTATTTCATTTAGGATATAATAATGATCAAGGAGGGGACGTGACAAAAACTAATGGCTTTCAACTCCAACTTCCCTCCAAATCTCAAAAGATTCTTTTTTGCCTTTATTCAACGTGAAAATACATAAATTTGGAGAGGAAGCTTTTAATCAAAATGAGGAGGAAATTTAATGTTTATGACTTGATATATAAGAACTAAAGGTATTTTGACTATAATTTTTGCCCTGGAGGAAAAAAATAGGTAACAATTACTTTTAGAGTTATTATTGTTTGGGACTTTTGTTCAGATTCCTACGCCTTTTCATTCATGTTGCTCTTCTTTAAAATTAACTGGTTTTTATTTTCCCATCGATTTGTCTCCCAAAGAAATGGGATGGACTATCTTCACACTTGTTTTCCCCAATAATGTCACTGCCTATGGATCTTGATCTTTTTTCTTCATATCCCATACCTCTCTATTTTGCTATGACCCTCGTGATTGTCTCTATCTCACACATGACATCATTAATAATTATTTACCTTTTTAAATCTTACAAATCTTCTTTCCATTCAGTACATAGACCCTAGATTGAAAGTCATTCCACATAGGAAATATGCAGATGCCACAATGGTCCAATAGGTCATATTTAATTGTAAAATATTTTATTATTTAATATCAATGCATATAAATGTTTAATGTCAGACACTTGAGAATGAACCCTACAATATTTCAAGGCCTATCTCTAGTTGCTAAGTCATTTATAGTAGTGTTGTTATTGCGAAATCAAAGCAACACAGGTGATGAGACACTAGATATATGGCTGAATGTGGTATAGATGTCTAAAAATATGGAAAACACTTTGGTATGCAGCATGAACAAAGACTAGGATGAATAATTTGCTCAATTTAGCTGCATAATAAATGATTAACATTCCTTCAAAAAATTGATCAAATTTCCCTTTATGTGAACCATAGAGTATAGTATGACTGGTTAATAATAAATGCAAGAGAAAGGTCCATATCTAGATCATGTTACCTTTGTTTGTGTTTTGAATGATGCAAGATGATGTTACCACAACCTTTTAAGTAATGCAGCTCTAGTGTCAGAATGCAATGCTTTGATGTTATGATTCAAAAAAATTGTATTGCACCCATAGTAGAACATTTGTTATGATAAAAATAAGATATTATTTGTTACTTTTCAATATGAATACAATGCAAAATTTCTATTGATCATTTGTTCAAAACTTAACCTACTTAAAATGACTTTTTCTTTTAAGTGGAAATTTTGTTTATGGCCTTGTTTGAGATTTGTTTGTCTGATGCAAAACTAAAGATTCCCTAGTAGGATATAAACTTATCCTGCCTCCAATGACTTTTACTTTAGGTTGGAGTTTTGTCAAGGCCCATTTTGAAATATGTTTTTGTTACAAAAGTAAAGATTCCCTAATAGGATATACACTTCTCCTGCTTCCAATGACTTTTACTTTAGGTTAGAGTTTTATCAAGGACCTTTTTGAAATTTGTTTATCTGTTACAAAATTAAAGACTCATTAATAGCCCTTTCCTTTAATTCCATGGGGATTTATTTTTGGTTTACAAGTCTTTCTAGAAAATTTAATCCATAGTTTGTGTTTTGTTGATTTGTTGAACCTGTAATTTTATTTTCCTTTTAGCAATTAAATTATAGATTCTATGAGCTAGAAGATTATAGTTTAGTGGTTCACCAATATGATTCAATTATTCTAAAGGGTATGGGTGGAGTGTCTGGTTAGGATAGCTTATTCTTTGCATAAAATTTGTTAGGGGCCAAAAATATATTGTCTTGATAGGAAGGTTAGTTATTCCTTGAGGTCATGTTTTCTAACAGCCTAAAGAATGATCAATAGGCCAAGGCCATTCTTTAAGGTTTGTGTCTCATTTTCTTTGCATTTTTTTTAGTTTATAAATAACTATAAATAACCCTTGCAATATAAATCCCCTTCCTTCGTTTCAACTCTTTCTTGATCCCAACCTTGCAACAAGTAAGACCAAAGTAAGACGGACATGCATTGGGCTGGGTCGTGGGGAATGCCTCTAATTTTAAAAAAAACATAAGCCCTCTTCTTAATAGGCCAAAGTAATTTTTTAAGGTTTGTGTCTCTTTTTTTTGCATTTTTTTTTAGTTTATGTTTTATTTAAGAATTTATTAATTTTGATCTCAACACTAAATTTAAAAATCACAATTCTGAAAAATAAATTTTAGCCCCCTTCGCCTCGGCTCCTTCTTGACCCCAACTTGGCAGTAAGTAAGACCAAGGTAAGACAGACAAACCTTGAGCTAGGTCACGGGGATACTCTAGAGGTAAAAAAAAAATAAGCCCCCTTCCTAAATGTTTTTTGAATATTTAAAAAAAAAGTATGAATTGTTACTAAAATAATGCACAATCAATAATTATAAATAACCCTCACAACATTAGCCCCCTTCTTTCGCCTCAACTCTTTCCTGATCCCAACTTGGCAATAAGTAAGAGCAAAGTAAGACTGACAAGCGTTGGGCTGGGTCATGGGGAATGCCTCTAATTTTTAAAAAACACATAAGCCCCTTTCTTAATAGGCCAAGGCAATTCTTTAAGGTTTCTGTCATTTTTTTTGCATTTTTTTTTAGTTTATGTTTTACTTGTTAATTTATTAATTTTGATCTCAACACTAAATTTAAAAATCACAACTCTAAAAATAAATTTTATCCCCCTTCCTTCGCCTCAGCTTCTTCTTGACCCCAACTTGAGAGTAAGTAAGACCAAGGTAAGGCAGACGGGCCTTGAGCTAGGTCACGAAGATACTCTAGAGGTAAAAAAAAAGCATAAGCCCCCTTCCTAAATGTTTTATGAATATTTTTAAAAAATGTATGAATTGTCACTAAAATAATGCACAATCGATAATTATAAATAACCCTTGCAACATAAGCCCCCTTCCTTCATCTCAACTCCTTCCTGACCCCAACTTGGCAGTAAGTAAGACCAAGGTAAGGTGGATAGATGTTGGGCTGGGTCATGGGAAATGCCTCTAATTTAAAAAAAAAACATAATCCCCCCTTCTTAATAGGCCAAGACCATTCTTTAAGGTTTGTGTTTCATTTTTTTGCACTTTTTTTGCATTTTTTTTAGTTTACGTTTTATTTAAGAATTTATTAATTTTGATCTCAACACTAAATTTAAAAAATCACAATTCTGAAAAATAAATTTCACCCCCCTTCCTTCACCTCAGCTCCTTCTTGACCCCAACTTGGCAGTAAGTAAGACCAAGGTAAGGCAAACGGGCCTCGGGCTGAGTCACAGGGATACTCTAAAGGTGAAAAAAAAATATAAGCCCCCTTCCTAAATATTTTATGAATATTTTTATAAAAAATATGAATTGTTACTAAAATAACGCACAATCGATAATTATAAATAACCCTCGCAACATAAGCCCCCTTCCTTTGCCTCAACTCCTTCTTGACCCCAACTTGGCAGTAAGTAAGACCAAGGTAAGACGAGTAGGCATTGGTCTGGGTCATGGGGAATGTCTCTAACTTTTTTCTAAAAACATAAGCCCCCTTCTAAATAGGCCAAAGCCATTCTTTAAGGTTTGTGTCTTGTTTTTTTGCATTTTTTTTACTTTATGTTTTATTTAAGAATTTATTAAGTTTGATCTCAACACTAAATTTAAAAATCACAATTCTAAAAATAGATTTTAGCCCCCTTCCATCGCCTCACAACATAAGCTCCATTCCTTCACCTCAACTCTTTCTTGACCCCAACTTGATAGTAAGTAAGACCAAGGTAAGGCAGACAGACCTTGGGCTGGGTCACGAGTGTCACGGGGCTAGACCGACCTGCTGCCCAAACAAGCTTTTTCCTTCCAAAGGAGGTCTAACCTCATGCGGCACTGCCAAACCTTACTCATGACTTCCATTGCAGACAAGTCATTTCTTGCTCCCAGACTATGCCATCCCTTTTCAAATGTCCACCACCTGACCACATTAACACACACCCATGTGGAATAGAAGTACATGCCAACCCTCTTACGGGTTTCCTTCATCCTGATGCTCCTAGCACTCCCTTCAAGTCCTTGACTCTACTCTAGCACTGTCTTGTCGCACCATCCTTGCACCCCTGGTACAAGCTTATAGGTCTCCTCTATGCCTTCATCTTCTTGAGTCACCCATAAGACCCTGACTACTAACACTGACCCTTGTCGAACTCCTTAAGTCCTCTGGCTCCAACTCTGCACACTCCCTGAGCATGCCCAGTACTCCCACAACACTGGCGCCCCATGTTGGCCTCCCTCAGCTCCTTAGAACCCTCAAGCACCAAACATATCTCATGGGACAACTATACTCCCTGAGCTAGCTTTATGTCTGTCCATCTCCACACAATGAACACAACACTGGGACAATAGATAGCTTTATTGTTATGAAGAGATGGCCCCTATCCCGATCTACAAACAATGTCGACTCTGTCATTGGTCACTACCTCAAGTACTTCCCAAGCACCCGAGTACAAGTGAATGCCCCTAGATCAACGCCCACTCTTGAAACACTGGTACAGATACCATTGCACCTCGCCCCTGGCGGTAGCTTCTAATGTAGACTCCTAATCCACAAAGACCCTGTCTCCTTCGGAACTCAACCTGGTGCACCACTGATTCTCTCATGAGCCCGCGATGACTTACCCAGTACATGTCTCAGAACCCCTTCCTAAATGAGGACTCCAAGTCACACTGCTTTGGGCCCCTGGCCTATGCCTACATGGCTTCACTGGTGAACCTAGTTCCCTGTACATCCTATGCACAATAACCAACTCCATGCAAACACCCAGTCTAAGTCTCTCAGAATGACAAAACACCTTGCACTCCTACTTGGGCACCAAGCTCTTCGCTCCATGATCCAATCCAATATCCTTGGTCGCTGAACTCTCCTTCAATTTGGCTGTGCTCCCATAACAACTCACCTATGGACCACGTCCTCTTTTCGGTCATGCAACTCATCCATCTTTGTCACCCTCTTGGACTCACCTCATGGCTCGGCTCAACATGAGCACACTTTCAAAATCCAGTCCCTACTGCCACACTCGACCCCCACTCTAGGACCTTGATATCCCGGATCTCAATGCAAATCCCATTTCAGGTAACCTAGGTGTGTGCCCGGCACATCACCCCACTTGTTCCACAAGACACATGGACTTTTGGCTCTACAACTCAACCCACATAGCTTGCCCAACTCTCAAGCTCCAACATTCCAACATAGATAGCCCATTGCACGGCCATCCCCCTTACAAGATCTTGGGTACTCCATTTCCCCAACCGGGACAATCCATTGCACGATCATCCTCCTCGCAAGAGCCTAGGTACTCTGCTTCCCTAGTCCTCAGGTCATAGACAACTCCCTAGGAGTCATCCCCAACATTGGCTCAGTTACTCCACTTCACTGAGATAGGGGCCATGAGAATGCATCCACCAGTAAACCTCACCATCCAATGATAAGGCGGGGTTACTCTACTTCACCCCTAATGTCCATGTAGGACCTCTATCTCCCTGAGACTAGAGGGAAGGGTTACTCTTCTTCACCCATAGGAGGAGGTGTCTACCATAGACCACCTGGGTGCACTCCTGGAACTCGGCTGTTCTTTCAACCGACCCCCATATATAATTTTTTCATCCAATTCTCACACAACTATAGCTTGGCATTAACCATTTGTCAATCACCACAACTTCCACCTGCTGAGAATAACAAGGGACTTACAACCCCAGAAGCCTATTGATCTCCCTGAGACAGCAGGCCCTTACATCCTCCCCCACTTAAAATAGGTGACGTCCTTGGCACCGGACCATTCGACCCGAGTCTCATCCTTCGCAACATTAGGACCTATTAAAAGTGAACTTCGGATTCACTATGCCCTACACTTGTATCATTTCTGTCCCAGACATACTTGATACTTGCCAGCATACCCCATACTAGACTTTCACTTGCATGAATCCCATCCATGGCTAACTCGCTTTGGCAAACCCCTAAGTCCAACTCATTGCCTTCGCACTGATCTTGTGAAGACACTCCCTTGCCTCCAACTGATCTCTGCTGCTAGTCCTTGACTCAACAACATATTGCAAGAACCCAGTCCTTGACTTCCACTGAGCTGACTGCCCTTGTTTGAACATTCGTGAAACAACTCTGTGATATTCGGTTGCTCCATGCCCCATACTGGCTTCTACATCTCCAAGACTCCACCGTTTGCACCACAACAGGATAGAACACCACAAACCATGCTCACCTCTCAACTCAGCCACTAGTGCCATCCTCGATGACACCCTTGTCTTCCAACTTTGACTGCTCCCAGATCCAATCCTAGCATCCACTGAAAGACACACCTTCTACCAACCCTGTTGTGCAAGCCCCTGGTATCTGGCCACCCTGAAGACACATACTCCACTTACCACAGCACCCAACTGACTTACCAAGTCGCACATTCAACTTTCAGCTCTCAACTTCCTTTCTGTAGTGCCATCCTGATTGCCTGTTGACTGACGTTGGTGTGCCCCGCATCTTATCATGTCCCCAACAACTCAACCAAAGAACAACAACCAACATACTGCCGTTGATCCACCTCTAGCTGCACATGATCCTCCTGGTACTTGTCAACCACTTCCACCTCCTTGGTGTACTCTTGCAAACCCACACCTCATGAGTCTACCTTGGTGCGCTTCCCTGAAGACACCCATCTTGCATTGCATCCCACACATTCGATCTTCCCACTTCAATCTAATGTGTTACTTTGTTTGACTGATGCACTGTCCACGGAACGCCCTGCGCCCTCGATGCTGCAACCCAAAGAAACTACCAATGTCATTCAGCTGACCAACCTCTTGTGCATAACGCCTCTACAATCCACATCCAATCTGGGCAAGGTACTCACTTTCCCTTGACTTTTTCTGTGACTCGGTCCCATCTCTGGTTCCCAACCTTCAGACCTGACTCGCCACCAAATTCATACCTCAGATCATGTCCTAGACACAATCCTACATCTTAGGTGCACTTCCCTGAAGACACCCAACTCTTGCATTACATCCTACACATTTAGTAAACTCACTTCCATCCATTATGCCACTTTGCCTGACTGACGCACTATCCACAGAATGCCTTGTGCCCTCGGTGCTGCAACCCAAAGAAGCCACCAACATTTGTAAGCTAGTTAACCTCTTGTGCCCGATGCCTTTGCAAACCACATCCAATGTGGGCAAGGTACTGCCTCTTTCCCTTGATTTCCTTTCTGACTTGGCCCCTCACTGGCTTTCCACCATTGGACCTGCTTCGCCACCAAATTTACACCTTGGATCATGTCTTGGACACAACCCTACACCACACTGGGAATGACCTTATGCCATCCTACGGCCCAAATTGTTACACCTCAGGTCCATCCCAGATAAGACCTTACACCACACTGTACCTTACAGCTCCATTTTGATTTCACCTCGGATCTCTCCTTGACAAGACCCTACACCACATTGCTCCTCGTAGCTCCTAACTTGATTTCACCTTGGATATGTCCTTGACAAGACCCTTCATCACATTGCTCCTCGCAGCTCCTAACTCCCTTGACTGGTCTTATATGCCACTACCCTTGGACACTACCATATCAAATCTTGTGGCCCTGCCGACTACTTCCAGCACTGAACCCAGTTCAATACCGACTCACACCTTGCCTACTTCGCTCCACGCAAACTACTAAGGCACTTCCCCTGCAAGATTTTCCCCACCAAGAGATCCACTCCTGATCCCTTGTCACTCAACTAGCATAGTCCCTTCCTGATGGAACTCGGCCCCAGGCACAAACTCCAACCAGCTGACTACCACTCATGGAACTCGGCCACGGACTTCACCATCCTTATCCCTACCTGGATTGGCCTCACATTTTTAGTGACCATGCCCTGCTAGCCACCCTGGTCTACCTGTCCTCAACACTGCAAACCACAATCCGCCTTTGCAGTCTTCCTCTGACCACTTGATAGCCCAGCTACCTCAACTCATCTAACTGGCCCTGCCAATTTTTATGCTCTGATACCAACTGTCACGGGGCTAGACTGACCTGCTACCCAAACAAGCTTTTTCCTTCCAAAGGAGGTCTAACCTCATGCGGCACAGGAAAACCTTACTCATGACTTCCATTGTGGACAAGTCCTTTCTTGCTCCCAGACTATGCCATCCCTTTTCAAGTGTCCACCACCTAACCACATTAACACACACCCATGCAAAATAGAAGTGCATGCCAACCCTCTTATAGGTTTCCTTCATCCTGATGCTCCTAGCACTCCCTTCAAGTCCCTGACTCTACTCTAGCACTGTCTTGTCGCACCATCCTTGCACCCCTAGTACAAGCTTATAGGTCTCCTCTATGCCTTCATCTTCTTGAGTCCCCCATAAGACCCTGACTACTAACACTCACCCCTACCAAAACTCCTTAAGTCCTCCGACTCTAACTCTGCACACTCCCTGAGCATGCCCAGTAATCCCACAACACTAGCGCCCCATGCTGGCCTCCCTCAACTCCTTAGTTTCCTCAAGCACCAAATATATCTCATGGGATGACTAGACTCCCTAAGCTAGCTTTATGTCCATCCATCTCCACACAATGAACACAACACTGGGGCAATAGATAGCTTGATTGTTATGAAGAGATGGCCCCTAGCCTAGTCTACAAACAATTTCAACTCTGTCATTGGTCACTACCTCGAGTACTTCCCAAGCACCCGATTACAAGTTCCTGCCCCTAGATCAATGCCCACTCTTGAAACACCGGTACAGATACCACTGCACCTCACCCCTGGTGGTAGCTTCTCATGTAGACTCCTGATCCACAAAGACCCTGTCTCCTTTGGAACTCAACCTGGCGCACCACTAACTCTCTCATGAGCCCATGATGACTTACCCAGTACATGACTCAGAACCCCTTCCTGAATGAGGACTCCAAGTCACACTGCTTTGGGCCCCTGGCCTATGCCTACATGGCTTCACTGGTGAACCTGGTTCCCTATACATCCTATGCACAATAACCAACTCCATGCAAACACCCAGTCTAAGTCTCTCAGAATGACAAAACACCTTGCACTCCTACTTGGGCACCAAGCTCTTCGCTCCATGATCCAATCCAATATCCTTGGTCGCTGAACTCTCCTTCAATTTGGCTGTGCTCCCAGAACAACTCACCTATGGACCATGTCCTCTTTTCGGTCATGCAACTCATCCATCTTTGTCACCCTCTTGGACTTACCTCATGGCTCGGCTCAACATGAGCACACTTTCAAAACCCAATCCCTACTACCACACTCGACCCCCACTCTAGGGCCTTGAGATCTCGGATCTCAATTGAAATCCCACTTCAGGTAACCTAGGTGTGTGCCCGTCACATCACCCCACTTGTTCCACAAGACACATGGACTTCTGGCTCTACAACTCAACCCACATAGCTTGCCCAACTCTCAAGCTCCAACATTCCGACATAGATAGCCCATTGCGTGGCCATCCCCCTTACAAGATCTTGGGTACTCCATTTCCCCTACCAAGACAATCCATTGCACGATCGTCCTCCTCGCAAGAGCCTAGGTACTCTGCTTCCCTAGTCCTCAGGTCATAGACAACTCCCCAGGAGTCATCCCCTACATTGGATCAGTTACTCCACTTCACTGAGATAGGGACCATGAGAATGCATCCACCAGTAAACCTCACCATCCAATGATAAGGTGGGGTTACTCTACTTCACCCCTAATGTCCATGTAGGACCTCTATCTCCCTGAGACTAGAGGGTAGGGTTACTCTTCTTCACCCCTAGGAGGAGGTGTCTACCACAGACCACCTGGGTGCACTCCTGGCACTCGACTATTCTTTCAACTGACCCCCATATATAAGTTTTTCGTCCAATTCTCACACAACTATAGCTTGGCATTAACCATTTGTCAATCACCACAACTTCCACCTGCTGAGAATAACAAGGGACTTACAACCCCAGAAGCCTATTGATCTCCCCGAGACAACAGCTCCTTACAACGAGGATACTCTAGAGGTAAAAAAAAAAAAAGCCCTTCCTAAATGTTTTATGAATATATTTTTTTAAAAAATATGAATTTTTACTAAAATAATGCACAATCGATAATTATAAATAACCCTCACAACATAAGCCCCCTTCCTTCACCTCAACTCCTTCCTGACCCCAACTTGACAGTAAGTAAGACCAAGGTAAGGCAGACAGGCGATGGGTTGGGTCGTGGGGAATGCCTCTAATTTTTTTTTTTAAAACATAAGCCCCCTTTTTAATAGGCCAAGGCCATTTTTTAAAGTTTGTGTTTCGTTTTCTTTATATTTTATTTAAAAATTTATTAATTTTGATGTTAGCACTAAATTTAAAAATCACAATTCTGAAAATAAATTTTAGCCCCCTTTCCTTCGCCTCACAACATAAGCCCCCTTCATTCATCTCAGCTCCTTTTTGACCCCAACTTGGTAGTAAGTAAGACCAAGGTAAGGCAGATGAGCCTTGGGTTAAGTCATGAGGATACTCTAGAGGTGAAAAAAAAAATAAGACCCCTTTCCTAAATGTTTTATGAATATTTAAAAATAAAGGTATGAATTGTTACTAAAATAATGCACAATCGATAATTATAAATAACCCTCGCAACATAAGCCCCCTTCCTTTGCCTCAACTCCTTCCTAACCCCAACTTGGCAGTAAATAAAACCAAGGTAAGGCGGGCAGGCATTGGGCTGGGTCATGGGGAATGCCTCTAATTTAGAAAAAAAAAACATAAGGCCCCTTCTTAATAGGCCAAGGCCATTCTTTCAGATTTGTGTCTCGTTTTCTTTCATAATTTATTTAAGAATTTATTAATTTTGATCTCAACACTAAATTTAAAAATTACAATTCTGAAAATAAATTTTAGCCCCCTTCTTTCGCCTCACAACATAAGCCCCCTTCCTTCGCCTCAACTCCTTTTTGACCCCAATTTGGCAGTAAGTAAGACCAAGGTAAGGTAGACGGGCCTTGGGCTGGGTCACGTGGATACTGTAGAGGTAAAAAAAAAAACATAACCCCCCTTCCTAAATTTTTTATGAATATATAAAAAAAAAATGTGAATTGTTACTAAAATAATGCACAATTGATAATTATTCTTTCGCCTCAACTCCATCCTGACTCCAACTTGGCAGTAAGTACGACCAAGGTAAGGCGGACATGCATTGGGTCGGGTCGTGGGGAATGCGTCTAATATTAAAAAAAAAAAAAACCAGAAGCCCCCTTCCTAAACGTTTTATGAATATTTCAAAAGAATTGTTGATAAAATAATGCACAAAGAAAAGTTTACTCGCTATAAAAATATCATTTAGAGAGCATAAGAATTTCACCATAATTATTTTAAAATGTATTTTGACTCAACATATTAACATTGTTTAAATAATTTTTATTATAAATAAAATAAAATATATTGTGTCGTGTCATGTCGTGTGTAGTATTGCGTATTTGTTTGTTGTGTTGTTTTGTGTTTATCTTAGGTCAATTAGGGGAGGTCAAACAAGCTTCCACCTTCATGTGGTTGGCCTTGTTAGTAGAGAATGTTTGAAAAAATATTTCTTGAAGCTAAGAGAAGTTTGTGTAAATATTCACTTAAAATAAATAATATTATATGCATGTTGATATTCTCAAATCAAAAAAAATTATAGTCTTAATTATAATTAGTTTGTTTATCATTAGTAGTGTAAGAGCCTTATCTCAAACTCTAATAAGAATATACTAGTGATATATATAAAACATGATTTTTTTTGTTAAAACATGTTAGCATATTATTTCCCTATTGCCTTTCTAGCATATCACTGTGTGTGCCTATGATGTGTGAATAAATAATATTCCATATAGTTCATATTATATGCATGTTGAAATTCTCAAAGTAAATTTAAGAAATTGTGAATTTAGAGGTGAAAATAAAAGTACATTTTAATTATTCATTATAGTTCTAGTTATAATTATTTTATTTATCATTAGTAGTGTAAGAACCTTATCTCAAGCACTAAAAAGAACACACTAGTGATATAAAACATAGTTTCTTTTTTTTATGACATCTTAGCATATTGTTTCCCTATGCCTTTTGTGGCATATCACTGTGTGAACATGGGATATATGCATGACTTAACCACTATGTGTACCTATGTTGTGTGTATGAGCTACCTTGATCTACTTTAGACATATTTTTGCTAGTTGTAAGGAGGTGGTAGAAGTTAGGATCAACTAAATCAAACATTTAGCAAGTTGTTGACATATCATTAATATCATTATGTTGTATTTTGAAAGGCACACCTTGGATACGACAACTAGTATGTGATGTTTATTTTATCAACATAGCTAAAAATGAATCTAGAAGGATGAAACCTACAATGTAGCATTGGATGCATTGACATTCCTATTTCTAGTTGGGATGCATTTGGAGGGTGAATATTAGTGAACCAAGTAATGGGAGGATGCATACAATAAGGTTGCATTCACTTCCTATTGTCAACTGAGCACCATGTGTGAGTTAATCACTGTGTACATATATAATAATGGCCTCATTTGTTATGTATTGTTATATTTATGTAATTTCTAGTGATCACAACATGTAGTATGGGGTTCTTGTCTTGTCATCAGAAAATAATGAACTATGAAGATGATGGGATCCTTCGTTTTAATATAGGTTGAATTGAGATTCCTCTTTCTAGCTGGGATACACTTAAAGTCTTATGTGATGGTAAACTAGGTAAACTAGACTCATATATAGACACACACTCTAAAGTAGGCTCTTGCTTAAGTGATAGTAGAAACAACCCTTATGTAACTACACTGGTAGACTATGTCACAAGGTGTCATGTGTTACCAAAAAGGATAATTCTTCTTGTTGGATATTAGATTGTGAAGGAGAAATTCTTTGGCTAATAAATAGAAAATTTTAAGTCATTAATTTCACTAGATACATTTGACTCTACAAAAATTTTACTATTGTTATGATGGAATTCAACAAAAGCTAGGGAATAATGGAAATTGAAGCATTAGGTTTCTTGAAGATTTAGTGACAGATAGGTGAAAGATAACTTTTCATGCTCTCATTCATGGACTAATTATTGTATCACACTTATTTCAAAGTTGTGGTTAAATTAGATTGTGAATGCCAGGCATGTTAAACTATTCCACATCATTAGAAGATTGAGTCACTCACAACTAGTTGTTATGGTTGAAGAAAAGATGAAGCACACATGCAATAATGGTTGAAGACAAGAATGTAAATAAAGTGGTTCTTAAGTATAAACAAAATTTTATAAAAATAGATAGACTATACCTTGAAGAGTCTCTCTAAGTAGGATGATTATACTCAATTGTTTCAAGTGCTAAAATTTGGTTACATGTCATCTATTTTGGAGTGGCCCATAGGATGTTCATTTCTTAAAAATAATATATTGACCATGCTTTCCTAATTCTTCATTGATCTTCTTGAATTTTAGTCAGTTATTTATTCGACCCACTTACATAGTTTGTGTCAAATTCTTTCAAATCTATCGCAAACTAATGGAGCTATGTCTCACAAAGAAAGAAGAGGAATGGAAAATAGTGTAGGTGGGAGAGCACCATGTGTGGAAAACCTTGCTCACATGTTAAGAACCTTTTACACAAGACTTATATGTAGATTTTTTGGATAAAAAGAGTGATTGTGTTGAAAGATATTACTGAGGGCGAGAAGTAAATGCTACTATAGTTTGACTAGTAGATATCAACTTTGAGGAGGAAGTATCCATTGAGGATACGTTTGTAAGAGCCATATTAGAACTTGGATCTCCCAACCTATTCAAGGATCTTGAACTCAAAAGAGCTAATAAATTATATCATAAAAACATGAAATGTGCTTTGAATTTGACTCAATCTAAGGCCCCCAAAGAGTCATATAGATGAGCACAAACTTATGACATACCACATTGCGGTTGGACTTTGTGCAAAATGAAGGCATTAAGATAGATAAGAGAAAGATTACGAATTAAGACCACATGATAAATCAACTAAAAAAATCATGCCATAGAAATACATAATATATTTATTTAATAAATTCTAAAATCTAGATGTCAAATAAGGAAAATTGTTAAATCAACTACAGACTTCAACATTTAGACTAACCATTCAAAAGATGGTGCAAAGGAAGTTTATATGTATATCAATTATTTTTTTCTATTCATTCAAAATAAAATATTTCACATTCTATACAGGGGGCCTATCGAGTAGTGCTCATAGAGGATTTTTCATAGAAACAAAAAAAGTGTCGAAAGAAAAGGTAGAAGAAAAAAGGTTAAACATGGTAATGGAAGACAAGCTTATGATTAGAAAGAAGTTATGTGCTAAACATGGTGATGGAAGAGGCCAATTAGGACTAGCTCAACATGTGAATCAAATTCTGCATGAATTGGGCTGCATTTAATGACAAACAACATTTTTTCTGTCTTTATTGTCAAAATCCTTTCATCAAACATGAAATTAGGATCGATCAAGGGATTCTTATGCAACCAAATATTTTTTGTACAGCTAATAAGTCAACTCATCTTAGCCTTCAAATATATATAATATGAACAAAGCTATAAAAGGATGTTCTACAATATTTTCTCTTATATTATCTCAATAACATTGAGAAAAAAACTTGGTATTGTTCCTTTGAAAATCTTGAGTTAAATATCGAAGTATTGAATGTATAAACCTTCAAGGCAATCCAATGAATGTTTTCACTTGAAATAAATAAAATATTGAGTTCATTCACAATGGTATGTTTTATTCAAAGCCATAGAGGAAAAAGAAGTTGCGTAGGAAGGGGCTTTAGAATAATGTCTTAAAATACTCTCAAAACAATGAAGAATGTGAGACAATTTTATCTAGAAAGAAGAAGAGATAAAAAAACTGATATTTTTAATGATTTATCTACAAGTTTGAGTGATCTGAGAGTAACACTGGGATTTTTCTAATGGTTCCTATGAATTTATTGTTCATTAGATTGGTCATATATTAAAATTCCGGTGTTATTAGTTGTCATCGCTCAGTACATGTGTTGGTAAAAATTGACGTCAATTTGGTTGTCATTAAATTATTTAATTCTTCAATTGGACACCCATATGATCATCATCACCAAAGATATTCATTTAAATTTGACACCCATTTGACTATCATCCATAAAGTATGAGGTCAAATTTGACATTCGTTTATTTGTCATCTCAAAAAATAGGGTTTGAATTTGATGTGTGTTCAAACATCATTTCTAACTTTAGTGAATTAAATTTGAATAGCATTTAGCATGTCAAGGATAAATCAAAAGAATAAATTTGATATTCTTTTGATAGTCACACAAATATTAGAAGTTAAATTTGTTGTTTGTTTTTATTAGAGATAAAATAGGTTTTGAGGGGACCCGAAACCCCTTACAACAAGTTTTGAAGGGCCAGAAACCCTCGGATTTTACACAGATATGAAACCCAAAATAGATAGCTGCTAAAGGATTCAATATTGATAACCAGCAATCCAAACTCAGCCAAGCATTGAATAGTCAAACTTGATGTGTGTTTGGTTGTTAGTGTACACATTTGAAGGTTAAATTTGACAGACATTAATCTGTCATGCGTAGAATTAATGGGCCTAAATTTGATTTCTATTTAATTGTCATCGATTAGAACTATATGATAGATTTGATGCTCATTTTGTAGTCACAAGTAGCAATATGAGAAGTTAGATATGGTGTTGGGTTGATCATCATTTCAAAGATATACATTTAAAAAATACCTTCTTTTTTTTCTTTTGTCATCCATTTAAACAAATTGAAATGGAGTTACCTTCAAATTCGTACTCTAAAATTTAGATAGCTAGCATGAAATTTATTTGCTAATGATGTAAAATTTATTACCTTTACTATTTCTGTTGGACATTAAAATACTTATTGTTTTTATTTATGCTCTTAAAATCAATGATATATGGAAGCAAATGACGTAGAAATTTACGAGTCTGTTTGATGGAGTTGTGCAATCGATCCTTTTACTTTTCAACAAACAATTTGCATCCTTCATGTTCAGTATGGAAGTGCCCCATTAACAAATTCTCAATAAAATCTTATTTGTTCGTTCCTCATTTTAGCTATTTTCTTGCATCGGTAACTCTAGGCAATAAAAAAGTAGGCAACTTTGATAATGTTTAGTGACTTGATGATTTTCAAGTATTTTTGTTATATTTAAAAAAAAAATGCAACTACAACCTAATATACAAATAAAAAATAGATGTCCATTCTTAAATTTTGCAAAATGAAGGTTGGAAAGAAAATATATGATAATGCTTGTGCTTCAACGTCTAATTGTATGGTCCTTGTCATGAATTCTATTTGTTGTTTTGTATAATGTTGTTTAGGTTCAGTTGTTTCATTGTTAAATGTTTTATTAAGTTTTCAGTTTGTCATATTGTAATCTTTGCTAGATTTTATTTAATGTTTTCTCTTGCAAGTTTCTAACATGTAATTTTCATTTTTTTAATAAATAAATAAAGAATTGGGATATAGTCATGTTTTAAAAGAAGGACACACAACTAACTATTTTTTGTTTAATGAGAGACTATTAAAAAACATAATAACAACACCTCTAGTAAGATTGTTGTGAGTATTTATCAATTTAGTTGTTGGGCCAATGTTAATATTTTGTTAATATCTCCAAAAAAAAATTAATTTAGGTAGTTGAGAATAAGTAATTTTATGTAATGTTTACACAATATTCCACATAATATAATTTTGAGTGTTCATTGATAGTATTTTGAAATGTGGGTTTCTTTACTTTTCATCTTACTAGTGTTGGTATTAGAGCCCATGGTGGGAAATATATTGGATGCAAGTAATGTGGAGATTTAGTAGCACTTGAAAAGAAGAGAAATGTAGCATTTTTTCACTTGGCTTAGAGAAATGGTATGAAAGATTGTTGTTATTTATTTTTTGAATGTTGAAATCTATTTTCAATCCATTGAAGATATTGCAATTTATTAAATTTTGCATTAATTGTGACATATATTTATTCAAAGGTTATTCTCCTTTGTAGTGACTAAAATGTTGGGCTATGATTATTTCAAGTTGAAAGTAAATTGAATTTATTGAAGGGAAATTGGGCATCCCAGAACAGCCATCTAAGATCAGTATGTGCATCCAACATCAAATACAAACTCACACTACTATGCCATAAAGCGGAATCAAGCACAGTTTATTTCCCACATTAACCCTTAGTGGAAAGCGATTGCAATTTTAGATCTTGCAAGATCAAAGAGCAATTTCAGCAGCATGCATACATTTAGATTCAACACTACAAAATCATAAAATAGAAGAAAAAGACAAAATCTAATAGAACACGGATTTATCATGGGGAAAACCGTTTCGGGTAAAAAAAACCACACTCCAAAATCAAAGAGCCATTGTATTATTCAACAACAAATATATAGCTACAATAAAATTTTCAGGCTTTAGGCCTCTACATGGAGATTTACATCCTGCTCCATCTTGGAGAAAATCTGGTAACATAACCCCTGTAAAATGAACTCCTCTCTCTTCTCAACTCCACTAGCAATTCTTGCATTTATAGAGTTTAGAATGCAAAAAACAATAGCTTCCCACAAGCGTCCACATTCAATGTATCTACGAATGTAACTAGAAACTTCCTTTTTCATAACTCTTGCATAAATAATATTCAATACAAATATTATCTATTCCATAAACATAAATCATCTAAGATGAGATAAACAAGCCTTTTGCTAGTTTGGAACTTTCCATTTTACTCCAAGCCTATCCAAGTAGAAGATTTGGTGTCGCTGAAAAGATTTCCAAAAATGTGCTAAAGAATGCAATTTCCACATGTCACTTGGAAGGGGGTTTGAGAATCTCATAATAATTTTACTTCTCCAAAGTTCACTCCTTGTGCCAAGTGTCATAATTTTCATTCACCTCAAATCTTGTTGCACCCAACTTGCCATCAAGCCCCGCAATTAAGCTTTTCACTTTGGAAACTTAATATATTCCATTAAATAAATAAAATCTACACATAGGACCATTAAAAATAATTAAATAATTTCCTTGGGACTCCTAAGGTTGAGACACCTTAATCCCAACAATCTCCCACTTGACAAAGACCTTACAGGAGTCATCTCATCACAATATTTAAACTACTAAGAGTTGCCTTATGAAACCACATCATCACTACCATCCATGAAACCACATAGATCCCAAACATGCTCTCATGGTCCATCAAGACATATGCAATAACATCCAATATGTCCACCATCTTAGGCAACAAACCCTGCCATCCTCCAACATGTCGCCTATGGAAGAAAAGGAACAAGCCAATGTGAAAATGCATCGGTCTAAAGAGCACAAACAAAAGATCCTAGTGATGTCAAAGGCTACATGATACTACCACCAATCCACTACACTCACAAGCTATATAGAAGCATCAACAAAATCAACTTCAAATCCCATAACTAGAACAAAATCGTGAAGAAATCCTCCAGAAAACAAGATAAACAACTAGCTATAACAACAATCAAACTGAATGCTCCCATCCAACTGATAAACCACACAACTAAAAATAACACCCACAACAAGTGTTAATTCATCTAATCACCCATAACTCGAAGGTATACACCATCAGTAAACTCATGCCACCAACATAACCAACCCAAGAAACTGCAATCTAAAGCTCCATGTGCAAAACCAATCAATAAAGACCAAACACATCCAGGAAATCCCACTACATGGGTAATATTGAATCTAAAAAAATAAAAAGGCATATAATTCTACCAATCACAACACATAGAGAGTGTAACCATGTAGTACCAAGGACCACCCACAAAGATATGCACACATCCTGCAAATAAAAATTTGTAAGAAAATTCTCTCTCAACAAGTATCCATATCTTCTCTCAGACTCTGAGGATGAGTCCTTTGAGGAAAGATTCATCAAAAGTAAGAAAGGAAAGGGAACAGGTAAACAAACCTAGAGGTACAAGAATACCAGCAGGGGAGATAACAAGGCTAAAAATCAGGTTTTGATTGTTTCTGATGAGGATGCAGAAGAGGAAAAAATGACAATGTGAAGGGTAAGGAGGAGGAGGAGACTTCAGATGTGGGTTGTGGTGAGGATATGAGTACTCAAGGATTGCAGAATGAGGGCCAAGAGAATCAAAGGGGAAATCCTAGTGACTATCATGGGGATAATGATAGTATTAAGAGATTTTGTGATACTATCAGTAAAATTGTGAAAGATGTCAGCAACCTGAAGAATGATATTAATGTTTATCAAAAAAGCAATGATAGGCGAGAAGCCTCTTTCTGAAAATGTTAAAGAATTAGTGGTTGCGATCAACAATGCTGAAGCTATTAAAGCTATGGTGGGTAAAATTCTTGATACTGAAAAGAAGGTTAAGAAAATGGAAGGGAATAGAGAGGCGAATAGGCTGGAAGCTACCATGAAAAACCTGGTCAATAGAGTCAACAAGATGGAAGCAACTGTGAAGAGGATTATTGAGCAAAATTTTCAGATTCTTAAGGCCTTTGTGGACAACATGAATATTGTGATTAACAGATTTGATAACATCAAAGACAAAGAGGGAAAATAGGACCAGATGGAGAAAAAAGGTCATGAGAAGAGAACTAGAGCCAACACCAGGAATCAAGGTGATACAAAGGGACGCAAGCTGGATGAGTTGAAGACCTCTGCGGACAACATGAAGAAGATGGTGGTTCATGCAGAAGATATCATGAAAAATATTTAGCTGTCTCGGTCGGTCTTTGTCTTTGTCTCTGTGTTGTCCTTTTGATATCCTCCTATTGTATTTTTGTGGCTCTATGTGTTTTAAGTTCCCTTTTTGGTTGGGTTGGGAACTATTTTTTGTTAGGGTGATCAGGCACGGTTCTATTATGTTGTAATGCTTTATTTATTTCTTGTTATGTAAAAGGTTCGGGTTCATTTCAAAAACCTATTTTTCCTTAATCAAAACAAGTCTCCATATCTCTCCCAAGTTCTCCACATCTGACTGAAGAAAAGAGATACAGGAACCTCCATGTCATCACCCAAGTGACAACATATGACCACAAACTAGTGATCACTGCAGTGATGAATACTAAGAGGGGGGGTGAATTAGTATGCCAAAAATCACTGCACTAAAATACTTACACAGTCTAAAGATAAACCGGTAAAGCAGTCTAACAGTCAGACCGGTTACCACACATGCAAACCAAAATGCGAATAAAGCATTCACCCACAAAAGAAATACAACCATAACACAAGATATTTGACGTGGAAACCCAACTGGGAAAAACCACGGTGAGATGGAACTCACAAGTCACTATCTGCAGAATAGACATCAGACCGGTTAAGGTCTTACAATGTTCTTCACCAGAACAGATCCTATTAGGAATTTCAATCTCTGTTAGGAGATAACTCCAATTAAAGGCTACCTTGTTAGAGGACTTTAGATTCACATGTGTGAACCACCTTGTTAGAGGATTTTACAAAGGCTTTGAGGCCTACCCGGTTAAGGGCTACAGACTTGTCAAAGATGTGAGTAATCAACAAGTGTTTGATCTATCTGATAGCACAAACTGCTTGGTTAGATCCAGTATTGCTCATAGTTAATGCATTCCAGCATTACTTCAGTCTTCTCTATCTCTCTCATAGTTACAACTTGATCTTCTCAGATAAGATCGTTCTCACAACAACTCAACTTCCACCTTAAACCCTAGCACGATATTAACCCTTTCAGCAACAACTTAAAACCATAGACATGATGTCCTTTTAAAGGAATCTGATTTCATGTCGGTCCAATAGGATTACATTACAATTTCCTAAATTCAATGAATCTAGACATACTCAGTAACATGACACAAGAAGCACCGTCAATGTGTCGGCACCGCCAAACAATCGGTGGATTGGTAACTCATCACAGAGTATTACCGGTTCATATAAAATACCGATTGCCGGTTTGACAAAAATTAAGACTGGTAAGAATGTGTTGTGCCACTTTGCTCCCTCATATCGCTTGGGATCATCGAACTGCTTGGGGTCGACATGCCGCCTCAAACCGGGAAACACATTCTGCAAAATCACCACTAGTCTAAAGACTAGAATACAACATACCGGTTGGAAAAAATACCAGTTGAGCATGAGCTCATACATATAAAGGGGATCTCAATACAAGTGTGTGTCCATAAATGACAATCACAACATAAAGAACAAAAATGCCAACAATCTCCCCTTTGGCATTGATGGCAACACTTAGGAAAATAAAATTTTGACATCTAAGTGTTTTACAACAAAAACTTGCCATTAACAAAATTGCTCCCCCTAAGCATATACATTATTCCTTAATCAATAGTGTATAGCAATTTTGCATACAAAGCATAATCATTAGAGCATATAGCATATATCAAAATTTCAAAACCAGATACTTCTCCCCCTGTGTTAGAAGATCAAAATTTTAAAACCAAAAACCAGATATACTTCTCCCCCTTTGCCAACAATGACAAAGTATCACTAAAAAAACCCTGTTTCCATATATATATATATATATATATATATATATATATATATATATATATATATATATATATATATATATATATATATATATATATATATATATATATATATATATATATATATATATATATATATATATATATATATAAGTTTATGACAATAATGAGTAATACTTGTCAAAAACTTATTTATAGTCTTGCAAAAATTGTTTCATGGATAGGGACCAAGACTCAAGTAGGGAGGTTGCCACTTCCTTCTCTGTTTGCATCTGGGATACCTGCTCTTCCATGGCATCTATTGTGCTTAGTTCCTACGTGACTGTCAGGGCATCCAAGTTCATATAACACTTCTGAAGAATTTGCAGTCATGGAAATAATACCAGTTGAAGCTCCTACAAATCCCTAGACCATGTGTTGATCTCTTGCTCCATCTTGGCTGACTGGATCTAGAACCGGTGAACGGTTTGCCCATATGCTGCAAAGGAATCATAAGGAGTCTTAAATGTGCCCAAGTAGGACTGTAAGTCCGTTTGAAGCTTTTGCTTCTTGGCTAACACATCATCACAGAACAAATGAGGTTGACAGATTTTGTTGAGTAGAAAGTTTCCCTCATCCAAGGCATTCCTTATGTCCTTTTGATCTTTCAGCAGTTCAGTCCTAAGCTCATTCATCTTTTTCACTAGAGCAACATTAAGAGCCTTTTGGTGCTCTTTCTTTACATTGGCCTCTGCTGCTTCTTCCAAACTCTACACCTGATCATCCACTATAGTACATAGAAGTTTGAGCTATGCTAGTGATGATTCAGTGTCAGGAAGATTAGTACCGAGGATTAAACCGGTAAGTGTGTCTACAGCAGCCTGAATAATATCCTGTTCCTTTTTCCTACAAATGACTTCAAGGTGCTCTTGGGCAACCTTGATGCTCTGCATAAGCTCAAACTCACTTACAGATTGGAGATCAATAGGACTCAAGATAGCAGTCGGTTTGGCTTGGCTCCCGGTTGCCTTAGGAGTCTCCATCTATGTACTCTTCATTGCTTCAATTGTCTTGTCTGCTTCTTCCTTATTTTTCCTCTCCTTCTCTTCTTTCTCTTTCTCTTCTCTCTTTTTCTTCTCTTCCTCTTCCATCTTCTTCTTGTCTTCCTCTTCTTTCTGCTTCTGCTCTGCTTCTACCTTCTTCTTTGCTTCCTCTTCCTTCTTCTTCTATGCTTCCTCTTCCTTCTTCTTTTGTTCTTCCTCTTCCTTCTTCTTCTTCTCTTCTTCCTTCTTTCTCTTTTCTTCCTTATCCTCTTCTTCTTTCTTTTTCCTATCATCTTCTTGCTTCTTCTTTTCTTCATCTTTTCATTTCTCCTCTTCCTCTTTTCTCTTCTCTTCCTCTTTCTTCTTTTTCTCATCTTCACCCCTCTTCTTCTTCTCTTCATGTTCCTTTGCCGCTTGCTGTGTGTCCTCAGCCTGTTCACCGCCCTGATCGGCTTGTTGCCCCTGTTCAGTTTCCTCAGAAGGTATGTCCTGAGTGACATCTTCTACATCCAGGGCATCGACATCAATAGTGTCGATTGGTTCTTCCACCAGGTTTCCTTCCTCATCAAAAACCTCATCCGGTTTGGAAATAACCGGTTCTTTTTCCGCTTGGAGGTTGGCCATTTGTGCCTTGTAAGAGCTGATAGCATGATCCATATGCTGATGAGTATCTTTTTCAACATCATCAATTCTCCCCTCCAACAACCAGAGTCTTCTTCTCCTTGTGAAGAAGAGACCTTTATTTTGATTCAGGGCATCAAGTAATTCTGAATTTGAGAGTTCAGGAAAGTACTGTGCAAAGACTTTCTCCCTAATCTCCTATTATTTTTCAATGGCAATGCGCCATTTATTATCTAATGCTTTAAATAATGAATCCGATGTCTGAGATTTAATCTTTGATGGTGACCAGTCATTTTTACACAAATAAAGAATGATTTCCTGTAGTACTTCATCTTTCTCCTCACTATTAAATTCATCATAATAGTCTACTAAATCATGAAGTAATTTTCTCCTAATATTTTTTACTATTCTTTGACAATGTGTCAAAGGTTTGTATGAGGAGATATCAATATTTACCGGTGCGGATGTTGCCGGTTCATTCTTCTTCATCTTCTTTGTCTGTCTTGCCTTCTTTGGTTGTTCATCAAACTCGGTTTCTTCGAAGTTTGGTTCATTTGTCTTAGTCGTCCTTTTTCTTTCGAAGAATTTTGTCGGTGTTACCTTCGGTTTCTTCTTTGCTAGTGACCACTTGGTCACTCTTGGAGTTGCAGTAGTAGCCGATGCTGATGCTGCAGGTACTACCTTGGCTTTCTTTGTTGCCGGTTCTTTTCCTTTCTTTACCGATGGTTCTTCAGTCGGTGCAATCCTCTCCAAGTAGGTTCTGGTCCTCTTAGCCTTTGGATCAAGAGACAAGGCAATAAGGGTTGAGGCATACCCTTCCAGCATGTCAAACATAACTTCATAACCCATTGGCTCTACTTCCTCCATTCTAGGCTCAACAGCCTCCATTAAACATTTGTCCACCTGAATAGTGAAATAGATGTCATCTTCGTATTTCTTCACTATGTCACCTGAGATTCTTACCCTCTGACTCATCTTTCTTCTGAACTCATCAAAATATTTGTTCAATACTTCAGGGTAGCCGGTTCCAATGGCTTGTACACTTTCCTTTATCTGCTTGGTTACCGGTTGGTCAGGGGACCACTGGACATCTCCTACACCCAGAAAGTAGCCTTGGAAATAGAAGAAAAACCCTACCAGTAGTTCTCCAAACTTAAACCTTAGTGAATTGTCCTATTTGATTGCCTTAAGATTCAATAGGAGTTGCCTCTGCATGCCGATGCATAAGTCAAAAGATGCATCCTCTTTTATCATCCGGTAAGCGGCATTTACCGTTGCAGTAGATATAGAATTAATCCTGCTAGCTGAAAACATTCTGTATCCTATCACCATGCAGGCATATTTCACCAGATCATCCTTGATAGGATTGACTGTCATACCCCGTGAATCACTGGTTGAACCGGTGAGCTTGGCTATTTTGGTTTTGCTCACTTTTCTCAGGGCTGGCACTTCCCCTATGTTATAAAAGTCGGTGACTGCACAAATTGCCTGAGGTGTAATGTCATGCGTCCTCTCTAGGTACATCTTGTCACCGTGGACTCTGCTCAATATAATTCTGATGTGATCCTCTGTGAAATCTTCCAGAAAATATATTGTGTTATGAAATTTCTTCTTCTCTAAGATACTAAATTCCAGTTTGATCTTTTTGTCCTTACCGCAAAATAGACCTAACTGAGTGTGAATGGCTAAAGACCCTAGGTCTTCTATTTTGCAATCAATATAATCAGAAATTCCCTCTTCAACTATGACTCTAGCCGAAACTTCTAACAAAGCATTATATTTAGACTTCCTCTGAATAAAACTTTTCGACTCAATTTATGTACTCGAACTGGTATGAGATGCGGAAGCCATTGTAGAGTATTTAAAGAACATGAAAAATACCTTTCAAACACAAATCTAGGGCTTCTTGATTTTGCTTCACTCCACTCTCCGTCGGATGCCAAATCACCTCTTTGTGTTCTCCACAACCGCTTGCAAATTGGATTTGAATCTCTTTCAAGGTTATTCAATTTCTTGAAATCTAAGCTCAAATTGCCTTTTCTTCACTCTGCACTTGAAAACTTTTCTTCGCTTGAAAACAGATAGTGAGAAATGATTTGAAAAATGCATTTATACATGTCTCTCACCTACCGTCATTAATGCTCCTCTATTAGGGTATAAACCCTAATTTGCCTTTTTACCGTTTCTGGTCTTCTGCCAAGCGACAGGTATCGCATACCGATTAAAGTCTTTTACCGGTGTCAACCAGGGGTTCGAAAGCATTTTTCCGTTTGCTCCCCCTAAGCCTTTAAGGCTTAGTTTGTCGGTTCTGATATTTCCACACTAGGTGCAGAAACTGGTTCCTCTTCTGACATTGTTGGTTTCTTCCTCCAAGTTTTCTTCATGTCCCCTTGAACTTTTTCAACATCGATTTCTCCTTCCTGAGTGACCAGTATATCAACAAATATACTTTTTCTGCTTCTGTAGAATCTTGCAATGTGACCCAGTTTGTTGCAGTGATAGCAAACAAGTCCAGGTGCTCTCCACGGTCCATTGTACATGTTTCCATTCTTCCTTCTGCATGTTGCAGCAGTGTGACCATGACCATGATAGATCATACAATTTTCTCTCCATCCGGTTGCCACTTGATGACCACCGCTTCTTGACTGATGATTGAAGACATTAAACCGATTGTGATTCCGGTTCACAAAAGGTTCAGGACCAATTCCTTGGGTCCTCTGAGGATATCTTCCATTGTTATCCATCACAGACCTGCATTCAAATGCTCTATGCCCAAACTTGTTGCATGCATAACAATGACCATTGAACTTATTGGATCTAGGTACATTGTTGATAAAACAAGGAAAATTATTGTAGGCTTTGCTCCTACATACATTAACAGTGTGTCCTTCTTTAAGATAGTTAAAGCAAACAGGTTTGAATTTTTGCTTACCTTTTCCTTTGAGTGTCAGTTGCTTCTTTGATGCTTCAACATTTGTTCCTGAGGATTCTCCTTCCTCATGTCTAGAGAAACCAAGACCATTGGTATTCTTTGTCGGTCTAGATGACACAAGCTTTTTCTCTAGCTTAAAAGTACTTTTGCCAAACTTAGCAAGTATTTCCTTTGACTCAAAGAGTTCTTTGGAAATAGTAGTGTTTGTCTCCATTAGACTTGCATTTTCTGAGATGGCTATGTTTAGTTCTCCTTACATGTCTTCTTTTTCCATTCTTCTCTCATGAAGGTGAGCGGTCAGTGCACTAATCTCTTGTTTCAACTTGGAGATCTCTTGATCTCTATCCTTTATCCGATCTTCAGCTTTTCTCCGATTCTCAAGCTCTTGACTAAACTGAATAGTCAGTCCTTCCAACTCCTTTCTCAGATTGGAGTTTGAATCATTCAGCTTATTTACTTCAGCAATCATGGCTTCCATGTTAGCTTCATCTTCAGAACTACTTTCAGATAGTTCCATCAGCTTCTCTGCATGTTCTCTCCTTTTTGCTTGAGATGCCTTGTATTTGACCATAAGATCATCATAGGCTTGCTCAGACTTAGTGAGTCATTGAGTAAGTTCCCTCATGGTGTATTCCCCCATATCTCTTTCCAAGTGGTTAAACTTATAGAAAGGTAGGCTCTGATACCAATTGATGAATACTAAGAGAGGGGGGTGAATTAGTATGCCAAAAATCACTACACTAAAACACTTACACAGTCTAAAGATAAACTGATAAAGCAGTCTAACATCAGACCGGTTACCATACATGCAAACCAAAATGCGAATAAAGCATTCACCCACAAAAGCAATACAACCATAACACAAGATATATGACGTGGAAACCCAACTAGGAAAAACCACGGTGAGATGGAACTCACAAGTCACTATCTACATAATAGAAACCAGACTGGTTAAGGTCAAACCGATTAAGGTCTTACAATGTTCTTCACCAAAACAGATCTTGCTAGGAATCTCAATCTCTGTTAAGAGATAAGTCCAATTAAAACTGCCTTGTTAAAGGATTTTAGATTCACATGTGTGAACCACCTTGTTAGAGGATTTTACAAAGGCTTTGAGGCCTACCCAGTTAAGGGCTACAGACTTAAAGATGTGGGTAATCAACAAGTGTTTGATCTATCTGATAGCACAAACTGCTTGGTTAGATCCAGTATTGCTCATAGTTAATGCATTCCAGCATTACTTCAGTCTTCTCTATCTCTCTCATAGTTACAACTTGATCTTCTCAGATAAGATCGTTCTCACAACAACTCAACTTCCACCTTAAACCCTAGCACGACATTAACCCTTTCAGCAACAACTTAAAACCATAGACATGATGTCCTTTTAAAGGAATCTGATTTCATGTCGGTCCAATAGGATTACATTACAATTTCCTAGATTCAATGAATCTAGACATATTCAGTAACATGACACAAGAAGCACTGTCAATGTGTCGGCACCGTCAAACAATCGGTGGATTGGTAACTCATCAAAAAATGTTGGTTGGTAACTCATCATAGAGTATTACCAGTTCATACAAAATAGCGGTTGCTGGTTTGACAAAAATGAAGACTGGTAAGAATGTGTTGTGCCGCTTTGCTCCCTCATATCGCTTGGGATCAACGAACCGCTTGGGGTCGACATGCTGCTTCAGACCAAGAAACACATTCTGCAAAATCACCACTAGTCTAAAGACTAGAATACAACATACCGGTTGGAACAAATACCGGTTGAGCATGAGCTCATACATATAAAGGGGATCTCAATACAAGTGTGTGTCCATCAATGACAATCACAACATAAACAACAAAAATGCCAACATGCAGCTCCATACAGAACCTCACATCCAATGCCAAGTGAATTCGAACCTCCAGGAAGATCACTAAAACCAAAGAGAGAAACTGCAAACCATAAACATATAGCATGTCCTTCTACAAACACCTCTAAGTGTCAGCTATGCCAAGTAAGATCTTCTTCATGTCCCCATGTGAAAAGCCATAACAACATCCAAACCCGTTCAACCTCAAGAGATCAAACATAACATGTGCATCATAAATCTACATGGATGTAAGCCTCTCAAGAAGATCAAACTACTCCATTTCCCATTTTAGGAAATCAACCCACTACCATCCCCTATGATCATTATAAAAGAAAACATATTCCAAAGAGATAACCATGCTAACAATCTCTCATAATGAATCCTCCAGAACTATCCAACTTTAGCTCAATATCCATGCATATGAAAGAAAAGCATAACCCACTTAAGAGAAACAATGGGCAATACCTCTCAAGTTATAAACTGCCAAGTAGACCAAAAGTGGGGAATGAGAATTCTCCTCCAAGATATCCAAGTCATCATGACTCATCCAAGAACAATCTCCTCATAGTTCTCTATTGAACTCACATCTAATCAAGGTGTAGGCTTCGCAGACTTCCAACTGAAATCTCATCAAGAGTAACCATCTCAGCACATGTTTCTCATCTCAAGAGAACTACAGCCTCACCTAAGTCTCAATGTATCCATGAGTACCAGCAAATGATCAAACCATGTCAAACTCCAAATGCTTCTTTGCACTTCCATGAAGTTCTCAGGCATATGACCAATGCACCCAATACAAAGAGAACTCACCAGATCACTTTCAAAGCTCCAATCAGCTAAATCAAGAACCCATCATGACATCATTATCTTACCATCCCCTCCTAGAAGATCACATTCTCCAAGTGAGCATACCATGGTCTGAAGAGCAATGTATCATGCCAAACTCTAAATGCACAATCAAGAGTATACCATGGCATAACACCAACATACTTTAAACCAACATCACCTGTCAAGCACCACCAACACCTCACACCAAAGACTATAAGAGCCCTCCATGGCTGCAAGATGTTACACATCCTCAAATAGTGTACATGCAAAAGATGACAAAACCCTTCTGCAGCAACATGATCTAAGAGTCTCTCCAAACCATCTTCATCAATAAAGAAGATCATCCATCGCCAAGTGATGAATATGTAGTAACTGCTAAAGCTCCCATTGAAACGTGATACCGAGCTCTCCAAGAACATGACACACCAACTCCAAAATTTGAAAATCGTCCAAGTCTACACACATACAAGTATACTAATAATCACACCAAGTGCAACCAAGATCTCCAAACCAAGGAGATACACCATGCTATAGGACCCCATAACTGACTATCCAGGTGCTCACTTGTCTTCCATCCTCTCATCTCAAAGAAACCACACCAATGTACAAGTGACCATAGACAAGGTCAGCTAACAAGTCTGCAGTAACACTGAATCAAACCTCGTGGATATAGACGGTCTACATCTGAGTTCTCCCACTGCAAACATGTAGGTAAAGACAACCCATAATATTGCACAACTCATAGATCCAACCATTAAAACATGCAAACTCACTATCACATCAGAAACATGCAAATTGAGATCTTAAAGAGAACAATCCTGTAGACAACATGACTCAAGCACCAGATCAAGCACAGATCTAATTTGCCAATCATGTCCACATTGAGCACCATAATCTAGGAATCCACCAAGTATCACCACAAAAATGTTGAGTGACTAATCACGTACCAACATCCTGATGCAGAGAAAGAATCTCATCTCCTCTCACCATGCACAGAGAATGCGTGTAGAACTGTAACTATCTCATCTAGTAACACCCCAAAGGAAATAAGGTCTAAAAAATAGCTCCTTTGTAGCTCCACAAAACCACAAGTTTTTTTTCTTGAGCATGTAAAACCTGCAAAACCACTATGTTTGAGAACACCCATGCACATCCATACCCACTTCACATCTAGAAGACTCAAAAGGATGAAAAAGCATGAAACAACTTAACCCAGAACAATGGACTATCATAGATGAGCATCACCATAGATTTTTAAGAAAAAACTATAAACCCCTCAGATCCAAGGAACATGAATCTGAGCCATGCAAGTACAATCATCCATAAGGAAAAAGTAGATTGGGAACTCCAGACCCATTTCTAGGCCAACTCCTTAACCACCATCAGTACATGCATCTAAGGGAGATAGGTTATCCAGAAGCTTCTAGATCATTGAATGATCAACTCCATAGCCTCCATACATTTAGGGTAACAAAAGTAACACCTTCCAATACTAGGAATAGCAAGCACCCTGCATAAGCACCTCACTCCACAGTTGAAAAAACCCAATCTTCTCCATATTATTAGGGAGTCACTCACAAACAACCAATATGAAAGCTTTATTGCATGCAACCACAAAGTTTAAAAAGCACACCCCACGCATCAGGAATTATTCTGCTATCAAACAAGAGCTTCAAATCAACATCATTTTAAGGTGACCAGCTCTATTTTCTTCGTCTTAACCATCCTTCAAAATGTGTGCTATCACCTGAGACCGAAACAACTACAAAACTTCCACTCACCAAAAGATCAATATTTAGTCAATTCCTTCATATTCCCTCAAGCTTGTCAAGCTAAGAAATCTTTACAGAAGGAATACACAGAACCAAAAACACCAATAATCTACACATGCATTGGCATGCAAGCAACATGTGAGTCCATGCAAGTACATGCAACAAACATGAAAGTACATGCATCTCACAAAATGTACATGCAAGCAACTTGCAAATCCTAGAACATTGCTCTGATACCAAATGAAGGGAAATTGGCCATCCCAGAATAGCCATATGAGATCAGTATGTGCATCCAACATCAAATACAAATGCACACTATCATGCCATAAAGTGGAATCAGGAATAGTTTATTTCCTACATTAACCGAAAGAGGAAAGCGATTGCAATTTTAGATCTTGCTAGATCGAAGAGTGGTTTCAACAGCATGCATACATTTAGATTGAACAACAAAAAATCATAAAACAAAAGAAAAAGATAGAATCTAATAGAACACAGATTTATCATGGGGAAAACCCTTTCGGGTAAAAAACTCCACACTCCAAAATCAAAGAGTCGTTGTATTATTCAGCAACAAATATACAGTTACAATAAAAATTTCCAGGCTTTCAACCTCTACATGGAGATTTACATCCTGCTCCATCCTGGACAAAATCTAGCAACATAACCCCTGTAAAATGAACTCTTCTCTCTTCTCAACTCCTCTAGCAATTCTTACATTTATAGAGTTTACAATGCAAAAAACAATAGCTTCCCACAAGCATCCACATTCAATGTATCTACGAATGTAATTAGAAACTTCCTTTTGCATAACTCTTGCATAAATAATATTTAATACAAATTTTATTTATTCCATAAATATAAATCATCTAAGATGAGATAAACCAGCCTTTTGCTAATTTGGAACTTTCCATTTTACTCCAAGCCTATCCAAGTAGAAGATTTGGTCCTGCAGAAAATATTTACAAAAACATGCTAAAGAATGCAATTTCCACATGTCACTTGGAAGGGGGTTTGAGAAGCTCCTAAGAATTTTACTTCTCCAAAGTTCCCTCCTTGTGCCAAGTGTCACAATTTCCTTTCACCTCAAAGCTTGTTGCACCCAACTTGCCATTGGGCCCCGCAATTAAGCTTTGCACTTTGGAAACTTAATATATTCCATTAAATAAATAAAATAAGCACATAGGACCATTAAAAATAATTAAATAATTTCCTTGGGACTCCTAAGGTTGAGGCACCTTATGCTATTATGAGGATTTGGTTATTACTGAGAGCGGGGGGGAATCAGTAATAAAACAAATATACAACAGTGAAAAAAATTATACTGGTAACTAGTCAAATAATCTCTTAAGCTGATTTAACAAACCATTCACTCAAGTGTTCATCAATATGCGAAAAAATTAAAGATATTGAATGCACAAATCAACAATGCATCCACCACATGAGCATGGAGATTTTTCACGTGGAAACCCAACAAGGAAAACCATGGTGGGAATTAGAACCCACAATTTATATTTGCACTCTTCTGGAATGCTCTCGGTTAAAGGCCTAGCTTGGTTAAGAGCTTACAATATGCCCGGTTAAGCATAGACCCTTTTAGGAGTCACCCAGTCAAGGGATTTTGCCTCAGCCTTGTTAGGAGCTCTACCGTGTTAAGAGTAAACTTCTTAGAGGATTCCAAACTCAAGTTAATGAGCCACCCGGTGATGGGATTTACAATATCAGACCTGTTAGGGTCCACCCGGTTAAGGGATTTCAAACTGTTGTAACTGTTAGGGAAAAACAGGGCAAATTATCTGATTACAATACTTCCTTTCTTACTAGTACAAATCCTTTTCAACACAACTCTTATACACACATGTAGACACTTCAAACTAGTTCAGCAATACATTATTCTCAAACCACTGACACAAAAACCCTTCTCCAACTAGCCCTAAATACACTTTTTAGGTAGGGTGGCTACAAACCCTAATTACATCAACAAGATACAATGAATTTATATTTTGTGCGGCAAAACACTTGGCCAAAATACATTACTAAACATTAAAACAAATTTCTAGAAGATTTTTGTCATTGAATGATCACTGCACAACAATTTGATAAGCAATTAAACTCTTGTTACATTCTTCTAAGCACTTCGATGATTCCCAAGAAATCTGATCCTTGTACGCACTTGAATATCATCTTATCATTACAAATCTAAAGAGTACAAGCAAGCATAGAACCTGAATCAGCACAAGCCAAAAAACTTGTATCGATTATCGGTGACCTCTTCTCACCATACAACAATCCTGTGAGAGTTAGTGGGGTAACTTTAGAAAGTGATTCTGAAATAGATTCCAATGAGTATGAATGGGATACTTGTCCTAATGTCACTGAAGACATTGACGTGCATACAATCGATAAATATATATGCATACCTTCTGAAGGACAAGGTTCGAGGTCTAGATCATTTGAATTTGGACCATTACATATCTATGAGGCTAGTGAGAACGAGCAACATCAATATGAAATGGGAAACATCGAAGAGAGTACCAATGAAAACCTTGATATAGTCATAGAATTTGATAAATCTAATGAAAACTATGACAATGTCTCCATCATGACTCTTACAGTGGCAGACCTTGACCCACCAAACGATTCCCTACCTCTCATATATCTTGAACTTATAGACTAGGAACCACCTAAATACATTGATATATCAACCTTTCAAAATGATGACGCCATTATCCAATACCTTTTCTCAGTCAACCCAGAAACAGGCTCCACCAGTGAATCCCATAACGATGTCTGCAATCGGGAGAGTGCCAAGTCTCTTAGTCGCAAAATGAACAACATAAAAAATTGATCTAATAGTGAAAACCATTTAATGGCAGTATTAGATCATAAAAAAGTAAAAACAAAGGATGTATCCAATGGTGAAAACCTCTTTGAGGATCCTGAGGATGTGAGAATTGACACTCTTCCTGAACATTATCAGGAAAGATCTCCAATTTTGATTGGTCCAATTCAATCAATCAATATCGGCACTGAAACAGCAACAAGAACCATACATCTGGCATAATCATTAACGGAACAAGAAAGACCTAACTTTTCCATATTCTTCAAGGAGAAGCAAATCAATTTTGCTTGGTCTTATACAAATATGCCAAGGGTTGATCTAGATCTTATCATGCATCACTTATCTATAGCTCTTGGAGCTAAACTTGTCAAATAGAAACTGAGAAAGATGAACCCACTTGTCGTCATATTGGTTAAAGCAGAGCTGGAGAAGTTACTAGATGTCGATTTCATCTGACCTATAGACTATGTCGAATGAATCTCTAACATTGTGCCAGTATCTAAACCAGATAAAAGCATCAAGATTTGTACAGACTTCAGGGAACTCAACAAGGCATACTTGAAAGATGATTTTCCTCTACCAAGCATTGATACAATTATGGATCTCACGACAGGACACGCAATGCTATCTTTCATGGATAGTTTTTCACATGTCCATGGGGTACATAATGTTGGAACGTCATGCATTTGGTTTGAAAAATGTTGGTGTGACCTATCAAAGAGAAATGACAACAATATTCCATGACATGATGTATACTTTTATAGAGGATTATGTCGATGACTTGCTAGCCAAATTATTCACAAGAGTAGGACAGCTGGACATTCTTGATAAAATCTTTTAGAGACTAGAGCAATTCAATGTTAGATTAAACCCTAAAAAGTGTGTTTTTGGGGTCACATCGAGAAAACTCTTGGGCTACATTGTATCACAAAAAGGCATCAATGTGGATCCTACGAAGGTCCAAGCTATCATGGAAATGCCACCTCCAAAGAACATTAGTCAGCTACAATCCCTTCAAGGTTGGATAGAATCTATCAGAATGTTCATTGCTCAATTTGAGGACAAATGTCTCCATTCAACCATCTACTTCATAAAAATGAACCTTTCAGATGGGAGGACAAGTGTGCAAAATCATTCCATCAGCTGAAGCAATATCTCATGAATCCGCCCATTTGGGTGCCACCTATAGCGGGCAAACCACTCATTCTCTATATATCAGCAACGAAAGTGTCACTAGGGGTATTACTAGCACAAGAAGACTCAATAGGAATGGAAAGAGACATCTATTACATTAGTAGGACACTTAATGGCTACGAACTCGATTCACGTTAATCCAAAATTGTTTACGTGTGGTGTTTTCTTCCCAAAGTTTGCAACACTATATGTTAGCTCATACTATCAAGATAGTAGCAAAGATCAACCCACTAAAATACTTACTCAATAAAGCCGCTCTCATAGGGAGGTTAGTAAAATGGGTCATGATCCTAAGCGAGTTCGTCATTCACTACATAGAACAGAGGGCTATCAAAGGACAAGCAATAGCAGATCAACTGGTCAAAGCACCCCTACCAGATAAACATCCACTAAAGGTGGAATTTCTAGATATAGATGTGCTCACTATTACACCAAAGCAATGGACCCTATACTTTGATGGATCTGTTAGCAATATTGCATTATAACAGACAATGAAAGATTGTTGGCATTTCAATAAGGATATTGAGAAGGTTGTTGATGATTATGGATATAACTGATTAAAGATGTTTTACTATCTTGATATTATTATTTTGTCATTGATGTCAAGAAATTGCTTTTCTAATTCAGTATGATGTTGCCATATCTTGAGAAGTATGATATGAAGATTATAAAGAATTCAGTAAAAGACACAGGAAAGAATATGATGAATAAAGGGATGAATAAAGGTATTCAATGGGCAACTACTACCAAGTCAGACAATGATGAGATCATGATGTTTTAGATTGTTTTAACATCATACATATGTTGTAAAAATGTAAAGGTTAATACTATACTATGTTATCAAGTAAACAACCTAGTCGGTAAACCCTAAGGAACCTAGTCGGTAAACCCTAAGGTTATTGCTATCGGTTAATGAAGGCAGAATGTCTACCGAGTGAAGTTTAGTATTCACTGAGTTGTTACCAAGTTGTAACCGAGCTATAATAGAATGCATTAAATGTTTGCATGCGGTATTTAATGAAAGAAGCTGATGAGCTGGAGTGGATCAATGATTGGTAAGCCGTGGAAGAAGTTTGTTAACGAATCTAAGGCAATGGAAAGTCGGCATGAAGATCTATAGCTCAGATTGAACCGCAATACCCTGGCACAAGTTCCAAGACTATTATGCAAGTTCCAAGGTAGGGTAAAACATTTTCAGATCGAAAGATGCATTAAACCTGGACAAGATTGAAGACCTGATGGCTATGATTGATCATGGGAAATGTGATCAAGGAGATTAAGTGGTTACCTAATTGTTTATAAATAGGAAACTATTGATAAACAATGTATGCGGCCAAGTGTATGCACAGGGATGCTACATAGTGATTACCAAGCACAGAAGCTTGAAGACCTGTTAGAATATAGAAGCCCAGCAGATAGACAAGATTAGTTCTATGTCTAAATTGTATTGAACAAATAGGAATCTGCTTAGCATTTTAGATGTGAAGTTGCAGATAGATTTATTACTGTTATTTTGTGAAAGTGACAAAAAATCTCCTAACCGAGTGGACTTAACAATCTTATATGTAAATCCTCTAGCAAGGTGACATTTTGATTAAGTGTTTGAAATCCTTTGACAAGCTCACTTCTAACAAGGTGAAGATCCTAACAGATCTAAGGGAAATCCCTTAATCGGGTCACATCTAGCAATGTGTTTGTAATCTTTAACAGGATTTTCTTTTAACCGAGCATACTCTAGAAGAGTATATTTCTTAGTGGGTCCAAAATCCCATAGTGGTTTCTCCCTATTTGGGTTTCCATGTTAAATCTGGTGTTATGAGGTTTATATTGTTCATATGCTTTTGAGTTTGCATGTTTGACAGTTTTTGTTATATGGCTGATATATATGTTACCGAGGTTGAATCTGATGTTTTATGGATGATTAAGTTTGTATGATTCACCCCCCCCCCCCCCCTCTCATCTTGTTGGAAATTGGATCTATACTTATATTAAGTATCAGAACTATCAATTGGTATCAGATCTTTGGACTCCGAAGGGAAAGTTTAAAGGCACTTGAGTTAAAGATCCAAAGATGTATAAGAGGGATGCACCGAAGCTGAACAAGTCAAGTTTCTCTACATGGCAGAAAAGGATGAAGCTACATCTATCAGGAGTTGGAGAATATGTTGTATACTATCTAGAGAATGATTTTGTCACACCGAGCACCTATCCATTAACTATGGAAGAGATAAAGGCGAAGAAAGAACATATTCAAGCAATGATTGAAATAACATTTGCATTGACTGATTCAGAGTTTAATGATCTAGAAGGCTACAATGATGCAAAGGCAATGTGGAATAAGCTCATATCAGTATATGGAGGAGATGGACATGTTCAAAGAGCAAAAGTAGATAGTTTAAGAGGACAACTTGAATCTATGAGGATGAATGAAGGTGAGAACATAACTCAGTACAGTACAAGACTAAAGGAGATTGTCAATCAAATCAAAGGAGCAGGTGGAACTATTGAAGAGAAAGATATAACAAGTAAGTTGTTAAGAACCCTTCTACCAGCTTATGCAATCTGAGTCTCAGCAATCAATGAATTGAGGTCTGTACCTAATATGCTAGTTTCCTTGGATGCTACTATTGGTAAGCTACATGCATTTGAGCTAAGTAATTTTGATAACAGTGGATCTTCGGTAAATAAAGTCGAATCTGCATTTAGTTCTTTTCATCTTGATGAATCTAATGATTGCAATGAAAGAAAGTATAAGTACTCTAAAGGAGATCACAGTGGAGCAAGTGAAAGATTTTGGAAGAACATGGAAGCAGTACACAAACTGTATGAAGAAATCAAAATGCAAGAAGAGTTTGAAGCACTATTGGCCAAAAGGTTACCGAGAGGCAAAGGTAAGTATAAAGGAAAACTACCTTTGAAATGTTTCAGTTGTGATAAGATTGGACATATGGCCTCTAACTATCCTAACAAAGATTTTACTGAAAAGAGAGATTACCAAGATGACAGACAGAAAGATAACCATTACAAAGGACACCGAGACTTCAGGAGAAGAGATAAAAAGACATGCCTAATAGTTGATGAGGAATCTAATGATGATAAATCAGATGAAACTGATACAAAGGAAGTTGTTTATGTGGCTATCAAAGATGGATCAGATGAATAAAGGTATGAAGAAAAATCTTTAATATCTCATATAAATAATAATGATTCTTGGATCATAGATAGTGGTTGCTCACATCACATGACAGGTGATAAACACAAGTTTATTAAATTAGATGATTATAATGGAGGCTATGTAAGATTTGGTAATGATGCACCATGTCCAGTAAGAGGTAAAGGATCCATAACACTTCTTGACAATGCTAAATGTAATGATGTTTATTGGGTTGAAGGTTTGAAATACAATTTGTTGAGTGTAGCACAGCTAAACAACACAAGTTACCGAATAGAATTTCAAAAAGGAATTGTCAAAGTTCATGACAAGAATGGAAAGTTAGCTGCTACTAGGATACAAACTAAAGGTAATACATTTCACCTTGACTCAACTCGGAATAAGTGTTTGCATGCAAAGATTGATGACACCTGGCTATGGCATAAGAGGTTTTGTCATGTTAATTTTGATAATCTGATCAAAATAAGCAAGAAGCACAGAGTAAGAGGTCTACCGAGTTTTGAAAAACCTGAGAATGCTATGTGTCAAGGATGCTAGATGGGTAAGATGACAAGATCAAGCTTTACAAGTAAGTCTTACACTTCTAAAATAATTTTAGATCTAGTGCACATTGATCTTTGTGGTCCTATGAAAGTTCAAAGTTATTATGGTGATAAATATTTCATATTATTTATGGATGACTATTCAAGGATGTTGTCAGTAATGTTTTTAAAAGAAAAATCAGAAGCTTTTCAAATGTTTAAATGGTACAAGGCTAGAGTTGAAAACGAAACAGGAAGACAACTGAAATGTCTCAGATCAGATAGAGGAGGAGAGTTTACTTCTGATGAGTTCAACTTATTCTGCAATGATCATGGTATTAAAAGACAAGTCTCTGCACCGAGAACTAAACGTCAGAATGGAATAGCTGAAAGAAGAAACGGATCTATTGTGGATTGTGCTAGAACACTGATGATTGAGAAGAAGGTGCCACAAACATTTTGGAGAGAAGCAATAAGCACAGCTATTTACACCTTGAACCGAGTTCAATTAAAGAAAGGTACTTTGAAGACACCATATGAGATCTGGTATGATAAGAAACCTAATGTTAGCTATTTTAAAATCTTTGGAAGTAGATGCTATGTTCATAAAGATGATAGAAATGAAAGTTTGATCAGAAAAGTGAAGAAGGAACATTTCTAGGATATTCTTCTAGAAGCAAAGCATTTAAATGTCTGATCAAATCATCTAACAAAATAGTAGAAAGTGCAAATGTGAAAATTGATGAATTTGCAGTAAGAAATGATGAAGGAAATTCCAAAGAACCAGAAGACTATGATGAATTTGTCTATGTGCAACCGAGAAGTCCTACCGAGAAAACTGTTGAAGAAAATGAAGAAAATATCCAGTTACCGAGTGATGAAGAAGATCATACAGAGCCTACCGAGCCTGTATTAGTCAAGTATGTCAGAAGACATCATGCACCAAGTCAGATTATAGGAGATAAGGATGATCCAGTGATGACAAGGAACAAACTGAGACAGAACACATGTTTGATATCTAAATTTGAACTGGGAATAGTAAAAGAGGCATTTAACAGTGAAGATTGGGTAAATGCTATGACAGAAGAGATTGATCAAATCAAGAAGAATGACACATGGACACTAATCCCAAGACCAAAGAACAAAAATGTAATTGGTACAAAGTGGATTTTCATAAACAAGCTAAATGAAAAAGGGGAAGTCATTCGAAACAAAGCAAGATTAGTTTGCAAAGGTTATGCACAAGAAGAAGGAATTGATTATGGTGAAACTTTTGCACCTGTTGCTAGACTTGAAGGAGTAAGAACATTGTTGGCCTATGCTTCTTTCAAGAACTTCAAGGTATATCAAATGGATGTCAAATTTGCATTTCTGAATGGAATATTAGAAGAAGAAGTTTTCATTGAACAACCTAAAGGATGTGTTGAAGACAATAATAAAGATCAAGTATGTAAGTTGAACAAAGCTTTATATGGTTTGAAACAAGCACCAAGAGCATGGTATGAAAGATTGCACTCTTATTTGATTAAGATTGGTTTTATAAGGACAAATCAGAACAGCAACATGTACATGAAGAATGATGAAAATGGAATACTGATCTCAGCCATATTTGTTGATGATATTATATTTTGTGGAAATGACTCTTTATGCAAGAACTTTGGAAATGAAATGAGCAAAGAATTTGAGATGTCATTAATCAGTGAGATAAAGTATTTTATAGGTTTACAGATACTGCAAATGAAAAATGAGATTTTCATTACTCAATCCAAGTACATAAAGGAAATCTTAAAGAAATTTGGAATGGATGATTCAAAACCAGTAAGTACTCCTATGACTACCAACTGCAAATTATCAAAGAATGATGAATCTGCATCTGTTGATGAGACACTCTACCGATCCATAATTGGAAAGCTACAATATGTTGTTCACAGTAGACCAAACATAGCACATGCAGTAGGTATAGTTGCAAGATTCTCTGTAGATCCTAAGGAAACACACATGACAGCAATCAAAAGAATTTTTAGATACTTGAAAGGCACAGAGGATTATGGCTTAGTATATCAAAAAGGAGATGATTTTGATTTACAAGTTTATACTGATGCTGATTGGGCAGGCAACATTGATGACAGAAAAAGCACAGGTGGTGGAGCTTTCTTTTTAGGAGAAAGACTAGTGAGTTGGCTTAGCAAGAAACAAGGATGTGTTTCACAGTCAACAGCAGAAGCTGAATACATTGCTGCAGCATTGAATTGTACCAACATTGCATGGATCAAACAACTGTTGGAAGGTATAAATGAGAAAGTTACCGAGCCAATAACTATATTCTATGACAATACTAGTGCCATTAATATTTCAAAAAATCTTGTTATGCACTCTAAGACAAAGCACATATCTATCAAATAACATTATCTTAGAGAAGAAGCTCAAGAGAAGAAAGTGGTGTTGGAATATATTAGCACAAAGGAGCAAATAACAAATATCTTCACCAAGCCACTACTAAAGGACACTTTTGAATATCTCAGAAGTAAGTTAGGGGTCCTACCCCTATCTTCTACTCACTGACCGAGTTAGGTGAAAGCACCAAACCGATGACTCTATTGAATATCTTTTGGGAGTTGATGCTGGAATTATACACTTTAGGATGTTTTCTAAAAGTGTACTGGAATTAATACTGGAAATAATACAGAGAATATTACAGGGAATGGGAATTGAAGACAAATGCTCTGACCGAGACTTAGTTGATACACAACAGTAGGAAACAACTTCTTACAGAAACAAATTATGTTTTAGTTCTTTTCTTTTTTTGGCATTGTTGTCAAAGGGGGAGAATACCTATGAAAGAATAGAAGAGCAGACTACATATTGAAGAAGACTAAGAGAACAGGAGAAGACTAATGTATGGGGGAGAGCATTTCAGCATTTCAGAATCACAACAATCCGAATCTATTAAGGTCAAATCAATTGGTTTTGCCATCAATGCCAAAGGGGGAGATTGTTGGCAATATTGCATTATAACAGATAATGAAAGATTGTTGGCATTTCAATAAGGATATTGAGAAGGTTGTTGATGATTATGGATATAACTGATTAAAGATGTTTTACTATCTTGATATTATTATTTTGTCATTGATGTCAAGAAATTGATTTTCTAATTCAGTATGATGTTGCCATATCTTGAGAAGTATGATATGAAGATTATAAAGAAGTCGGTAAAAGACACAGGAAAGAATATGATGAATAAAGGGATGAATAAAGGTATTCAATGGGCAACTACTACTGAGTCAGACAATGATGAGATCATGATGTTTTAGATTGTTTTAACATCATACATATGTTGTAAAATGTAAAGATTAATACTATACTATGTTATCAAGTAAAGAACCTAGTCGATAAACCCTAAGGAACCTAGTCGGTAAACCCTAAGGTTATCGCTATTGGTTAATGAAGGCGGAATGTCTACCGAGTGAAGTTTAGTATTCACCGAGTTGTTACCGAGTTGTAACCAAGCTATAACAGAATGCAGTAAATGTTTGCATGCGGTATTTAATGAAAGAAGCTGATGAGCTGGAGCAGATCAATGATTGGTAAGTCGTGGAAGAAGTTTGTTAATGAATCTAAGGCAATTGAAAGTCGGCATGAAGATCTATAGCTCAGATTGAACCACAATACCCCGGCACAAGTTCCAAGACTATTATGCAAGTTCCAAGGTGGGGTAAAACATTTTCAGATCGAAAGATGCATTGAACCTGGACAAGATTGAAGATCTGATGGCTATGATTGATCATGGGAAATGTGATCAAGGAGATTAAGTGGTTACCTAATTGTTTATAAATAGGAAACTGTTGATAAACAATGTATGTGGGCAAGTGTATGCATAGGGATGCTACATAGTGATTACCGAGCACAAAAGCTTGAAGACCTATTAGAATAATAGAGTATAGAAGCCCAGTAGATAGACAAGATTAGTTCTGTGTCTAAATTGTATTGAACAAATAGGAATCTGCTTTAGCATTTTAGATGTGAAGTTGCAGATAGATTTATTACTATTATTTTGTGAAAGTGACAGAAAATCTCTTAACCTAGTGGACTTAACAGTCTTATATGTAAATCCTCTAGCAAGGTGACATTCTGATTGAGTGTTTGAAATCCTTTGACAAGGTCACTTCTAACAAGGTGAAGATCCTAACAGATCTAAGGGAAATCCCTTAACCGGGTCACATCTAGCAATGTGTTTGTAATCTTTAACAGGATTTTCTTTTAACCGAGCATACTCTAGAAGAGTATATTTCTTAGTGGGTCCGAAATCCCACAGTGGTTTTTCCCTATTTGGGTTTCAACGTTAAATCTAGTGTTATGAGGTTTATATTGTTCGTATGCTTTTGAGTTTGCATGTTTGACAGTTTTTGTTATATGACTGATATATATGTTACCGAGGTTGAATCTGATGTTTTATGGATGATTAACTTTGTATGATTCAACCCCCCCTTCTCATCTTGTTGGCTATTGGATCTGTACTTATATTAAGTATCAGAACTATCAGGATCCTATACACAGCATCGATCGGGTGTTGGCATCTTGTTCATTACTCCAAAAGGACACAAAATTTTGAGATCCTAAAGGTTGATGTTCCCATGCACCAATAATATCGCTGAGTATGAAGCTCTAGTTATAGGTAGCAAGGTAGCCATGGAGTAGAAAATCACAAAATTGAAAGTCTATGGGGACTCTCAATTAGTTATCAATCAAAACAATGATGACTATCAGACAAAGGACGATAAGTTGATGCCCTACAAACGCATGGTGGATAATTTTAAGAAATACTTTATACACATCACATTTGAGTAGATTCCAAGGGTAGACAATAGATTTGTTGACGCAATGGCCACCATTGCCTTGCTCCTACAAATTCCAAATAGATTGAATCGTTATGAATTCCTGGTGGAGTAATTGTTTTCCCCCACCTATGACAATCGAAAATCCCAAGTCATTTGTGCCCTAAACGGTTTTGATTCACCCCCATATGGGAAGATCTATACCTACTTGAAATACAATACCCTTCCACCAGACCTATCTCGTAACAATAAACACATCTTTATATGACAAGCAACCCATTATACTTTAACCATTGATACGCTTTATCATTGAGGTCTTGACGGTACTCTTCTTCGATGCCTCTATCGGAATGAATCTAACTCTGCCTTACATGAGCTTCATGAAGGTATTTGTGGAACACATTCTAGTGGTCCTACTCTTGCCAAGAAACTTCTAAGGATGGGACATTATTGGCCGACAATGGAAAAAGAGTTCTACCAGTTTGCTAGGAAATGTCCTAAATGCCAGATTCATGGAAATCTTATACATGCACCATCATAGGAGCCGCAACCATTCAATACATTATGGCCTTTTTGCCAATGGGGACTCGACATAGTAGGAAAGATTCATCCTTCCTCCTTGAATGGACACAAATTTATCATCACAGCCACTGAGTACTTCACCAATTAGATTGACGCAATTCCATTGACTATAGTGACTGTCAAGCAGATAGCTTCTTTCATTCTAAACTACCTCATCTGTCAGTAAGACATCCCTAGTTCTATTGTTACTAAAAAATGGATGACCTTTCAAAAATCAAGATGTACAAGAGCTTTGTGAGTGATTCCATATCCAGCATCACTTTTCAACACCTTACTATCCACAAGGGAATGGCCAAGAAGAGGCCTCAAACAAAATAATCTTGAAGATCCTCAAGAAGACAGTGAATGATGCTAGTAAAGATTGGCATGTTTAGCTTAATCCTACACTTTGGGCCTACAGAACGAGTATCCACACACCTACACAAGCTACACCATACTCATTGGTGTATGGATCAGAAGCTATCCTACCTATTGAGGTAGAGATTCCATCACTCTGGGTATCATTGAAGGGCCTCGTTCCAGATGAGCAGTATTGAGTCAATAGACTCCAAGAGCTAGAGCTACTAGATGAACGCCAACAACATGCCTTTGATCATCTAAAGGCATATCAACAATGAATGTGTCGAAGCTACAATCACAAGATCATCCTAAGGGCATTCAAAGTTGGTGACCTAGTCCTAAGGAAAATCCTCAGAATCAACAAGATCGAGAAAAGAAGGGAAAATTTGAACCCAATTGGTTGGGACCCTTTTTCATCATATTGGCTTATGGATCAGGGGCATATCAATTATCGACTTTAGAGGGGGACATGCTTGACAAAAAAATCAACAACATCCATCTAAAAAAATTCTACACTTGAGTCGTCCAATGCATGGATCAAGCAAAAAAGCAAAAAAATAAATTAAAAATTTGTCAAAAAAATCCTCACTAGAGTGAAAACCTAGTAAACATGCGCCCTGAGGCACACAAATTTTTTTTTTTTAAATCAAGAAAAATACCAAAAAAAAAAAAAGAAAAACAAATCAAAAAGTGCAATAAAAACAAGTGGTGAAAACCCAACAATAGGCACTATTTGTGATAGAGCGACTCCTCTATCTATCGGTCCTGCATCATATCTTTGGCTCTATCTAATCTAAGCCCATAGCCATCACAGAACACTTATACATGCAACATTATCCTGGACATACTTAGCATAGTCACTAACCCTAATTATCTGAATCAGTTATCTAAATCATATCCCACCATGGCTTGATGATTAGTGTACATATCCATATCGGAGTAGTATCGGCAATAAGAGGAAAAATCTTGACCTCGCTAGGGCCATTTCTCCTTGAGGGTTTAAACAATAGACCAAACACTTAGTAAGACAACAAGGATCAGAACAACCAACAATGACCATAGTAATGCAAGAAGGCTAGACATCAAGGACTTGAACTGATTTCAACTGAACAAAAGATCTATTTGCAAGATGTTTCATTTGACAAGAATACATTTCAGATAGAATGCATGCTTACTTATGGTTGTTAATTTTTGCTTATCATATCTTTTAAGCAACTCAAAGATGTCTCCAAGACTAGAGAAGTGAGGAAGGAATGTAATGTTTTCTTTGTCTATTGTTAGGGAGTGAAGCCTTCTACTATGCAAATTTATTTTATGACATGATTCAGTGGCATATCACTAAAGATATTTCAAATTTGTATAGGACTAAGGTTAACTCTTGTCTATTTTATGCAAGCAACGCTTAGGTTGTCCTGGTCCAATTATACCTCGATGCTTGTGTCATCTTGCAATATCAATATCTATGTAAGTTACACTCAGGTCATTATGGTTCAATTATCCCATGACGCTTGTATTAACTTTCAAAAAATTAAGGCTCGAAGATGAAAAAAAGGGAAGCACTGGAAATTTGATCAAAACAAATAGAAACATTGAGAACAAGAATGCATATCATATTCAAATTGCATTATCATTTTAATCTGCATCAGTTGCACAATCATTATCATTTTCATATCATGTTAAGTTGCATCAGATTGCATTATCATTTTAATCTACATTAGTTGCACTATCATTATCCTCATCATATCAAATTAAGGTTGCATTTAGATTGCATTATCATTTTCATTATCATTTTAATCTGCATTAAGGTGCATTATCATATGATGTTAAGTTGCATCATATTGCATCATCATAGCTCATCTCATTTCATTCACATTTAGTTGAATTTTTATATCATTTATGAGTGCATTAGTTGCATTATAAGCATATAATTATCATTATCATTTTACATTAACTTTATCATTATCATTTCATTACACATCGCATTTTCAAAATATATCTCATATCATTGCACATCGCATTTCCAAAATGCATCTCATATCATTGTACATCTCATTTTCAAGATACATCTCATATCATTATCATTTTCATCACATATCTCAAAATACATCTCATATCATTATTTTCAAGATACATCTCATATCATTATCATTCACCTCTCATTTTCAAGATACATCTCATATCATTATCATTATCATTTTCACTCACACATCTCATTTTCAAGATACATCTCACATCATATCATATCCCAATCATATTGCATTCAACTTGCATCATCATTTCATCTCATGTCAATGTACATTCACATACATGAGCATTACATATCATATCAAAAGAACATTTTGCATGATAAATGACATCATCAAAAGCATACAAAAAGTCCAAAAACAAGTTAAACACACTTACATACATGCATTGCATTTAACAACAAAATGAAAGAAATGAATTCATTCATATCACTTGCAAAAACATATAGTTAGGCATGATCATCAAAACATCTTGATCATATCACCTACAAAACATATAGATCATAACATCACATCACATAGGCAATCATCTGCATGATCAAAGAAAAAATCATATGGATCATGCATATCATATAGCTCATAAAGGCATCCATAACATATAGAAGCATATCTAGTATCATATTGTCATGCACATGTGTGACCGATGTTGATCCAAAAGAAAATCAAAGATATAAGTCAGAATGAATCATCAATGAAATAATAAATGTCCAAAGTCATTGGATATCATATTAATAACAAATTCTATAAATCAAGCAACATCAACGTCTATCAATGAGTCAATGTGTATCATATCAAAGAGATCAATAAAAATAAAACAATATCCATCTCGTAGGAATCATCAGAGAAACAACGGTCTATGTATAATCAACAAAATGGTACATCATCATCATGTAGGATGCTAAGAGTGGTTTCCTCCTGACTCTGATTGCCTAGCCCCAGAGCCACCTGCACTTGCACCACCACCAGGAGGATCTCTCCTAGGACCCATCACACCCTCATTTCCTCCGCGTCTCTAAGAGCCCCCACGCTGAGAACTAGTGGCATAACTAGGGGCATGATAATATGGTGGCATAACCTGAAGGTACAGAGTCCATTATTACTCAGCTCGCGTCGTCTGATCTATGAGACTCCCGATAGTCTCCCTTGTAGCACCCTATGCAATTTCTTGTTTTAATGATCACATTGTCTCCTCTACGTGGCCTCACCGCTCTATCTTTGTGTCTCTCTCAGCAGTCACCTATGCTACCTGTTCCTGCAGCTAAGAAATCTATCTGTGTGCTTGTGTTAGATGTGCTTGTAGTCTCTCCACTAAGGACTGTAATCATGCTATATATGCCTGTTGATAATGTGATGACAATGTGATCCAAACTAAGGGTGGTCGTGGTGCCTGAGGGACTTTTACTTCTTGTACATGTGGTGTGATCGCATGTCCTGTGGCTGGCAGGGGCATATCCAACCTCCTTTGATGTACCAAGAGCTGCACATCCTCCTCAGCCTCCTCCTCATCAAAGCCCATGTCGCTCAATCCTACTCTCCCACCACCCAACTCCTTTGACTTTGTCTCCTCATTGGATCCATCATCAGAACTCTCCTCCTCATCTTTTCCTCCCATGGCTACTATATCCTTTTCCTATACAGCGCCCTACAACGTAGCATCTGTCGCCATCCACCACCTCTACCCCTCACTCCACTAGATCTTTCTCCACCTCCTCTCTTGTCCCCACCATCATCCCTACCTCATCCCAACTGTTGTCAGCCCTAGGCCACTCCTCGATATCCCCCTCGACCTCTCATCACCCTCTCCATACCTCAGCCTCCTCCTCGTCCCCCATCACCACCATCATCATCGTCACCGTCATCGTCATCGTCAACCACCTCTAGTGGTGGTATCGACTCTCTTGGCCCTGTCAATCGAGGAAAAGGATGGCTCGCAAAATAAAAGGGCATAATCCTAGTGCATGCCCGCATTTGTCACTGTAGGCCTCATATCCTACACAACAACAAGAAGAGAGTATAACTCTACACAGGCAGTGGCGTAATCCAAGGGTGGTCCCCACTCTGCTCTCTCCTTCTACACTCTCGCGTATAAGGTTGTCCGCTATGGTATCAGTTTTTGCCAACCAAACTGTCAGTATACCCATGAAAAAAGGAATCTCTCCACCACATAGGGAATCCGACCAATCAAGTATCATGTCTATAACAAAACTGGCACCTTTGTCGCATCCACAGGCCAAGGCTCGCAATCCAAATATGGGTGTCAAACTACTGCATACATATCATCTAAAATGCACCTCCAATACTCTAGCTTCCCTATCATAGGCTGGGGAGCTTCCTGTCTATACATAAATAGATAAGGGTATTCAGCTGGTTGAGATCTTTGTACAATAGGGCGCATAATGGCTATATGCTCCTAAGCCCAAAGCTGAAGTAATGTGTATTTTGCTGCTAAACTAGACCCTCGATCCCAGTCATATACTATCAGATGTAGCTCGTGATAGAGGTGGGCCAAAACACATCTACCCTATGCATAGTAGGTCCTCTCTCATACCATTCATTGCAGCACACAACCCCATCCAACTGATAATTCATGTGATCTCTTGTTAGGAAGGAGGAAACCACCAACTAAAGCTAGCACTAATGGAAGTGGGGCGTATATATCTACCATCTCCTGCCAACCCACTGAATACCCAACAATATGAAGATCACCAAAAATAACTCAAAGTGCATTTGTCCCTCCAATATCCTCCACATCATTTACAACTATCTCGCTTGTGATCAGAATCCACAGAATCTGATAGACATCCTCAAGAGTAATAGTGATCTCTCTTGTTGGCAAGTGAAATGTGTTATGCTCATTGTGCCACCGCTCCACTAAAGCTATCATAAGCACTTTATTCTTCTGATAGGAGGGCATACACAATAGGTGAATCAGACCACAAGCCTTGAGCATTGCTCGATCATCATTAGTCAATCAAATGTTGAGGGAGAGTGTCTTCGGGTATCGCTCCCGAAGATTTATGACACCTAAGTGTGCCTATATCAACACATGACTACCATATCAGTTTCGCCTATTCTAAGCAATCAAACATAAAATCTCACTCAATAAGGAGTACCTATCAAAGTGACAATAGTCAAAATATCACACAAAGAGTTCCAAATCGGACACTCTTGACAATTAGGTAGTTTCAACTTGAGCTATCTATCAACCAAACCAAGTCTCATATTGAAATCAAGAATCATATCGCAATCATGACTCATATCGCAATCAAGTCTCATACCAAAATCAAGTCTCATATCAAAATCAAGAATCATATCGCAATCAAGTCTCATATCCCAGTCAAGTCTCATACCGAAATCAAGAATCATATTGAAATCAAGACTCATATTGCAATCAGAAATCATATCAAAAGTCTCATATTGAATTCAGAAATCATATTGAAATCAAGAATCATATCGCAATCAGGACTCATATCAAAATCAAGCAACATATTGAAATCATATCACAATCAGTCCATCAAGGATGCATATCAAGTATCCTACCGACAACAATTGACCCATATCGGCAATTGCACCATATCGACGACAATTTGACTCATATCAAAATCAAGTCTCATATCAAAATTAGGAATCATATCACAATCAAAATCTCATATCAAAATAAGGATTCATATCAAAATCAAGCAACATATTGAAATCATATTGCAATAAGTCAATCTAGGACGCATATCAAGCATCCTACTGATGGGAACTGACCCATATCGAATCAGGACCCATATCGATGACAGTTTGACCCATATCGAAATCGAGTCTCATATCACAATCAGGACCCATATCGACAATCGACAACTGACCCATATCGACAATTGACACATATCAACAATCAAGTTTGACCCATATCAACCTATTCATCTATATCAACAATTAGTTTGACTCATATCGACCTTTCAAACATATCGACACTTGACCCATATCAACAATCAAGACTCGTACCAACATGACCTATATCAAAATTTGATCCATATCGACCCAACTCATATCAAAAGATGACTCACATCAATTCTAGACAGACTTTTCGACATCGTGCTTCTCAATGGATGAAATCGACGCCTACCAACACATCGAAAAGGTGCCAAACATCATAAAAATCCTAAACATCAAATTTACACGTGTCATAATTTTCAAAAATTTCAAAAAAACTCAAAATTATCATGTATGTGCTAAAACAATCAACGTATGCGCTAAAGTTTATGCGTTGTACGATTTAGCGTGTGTGTTAAGTCGTACATTGTATATGTTATTTAATTGAACAAATGCACTATGACAAAAATCATATGTGCCACTTCGTACGGTGTATGCGCTTCGAAACATGATGTATGCGCTAAAAGATCAAAAAATAATAAAACGCAAAAAACCCTATCCATACATGCAAAAAATGGAAAATCTAGCCTAAAAACAAGGAAATCTAGCTATAAAATTCACAATGAAGGTTAGAAAATCGAACTTACTAGTGGTTCGTACTCAGGTGGTCGTTGAAATTGCCGAACATGCTTGAAACGATGTTTGTGGTAGGGGGGCTCCATTTCTTCTCTCCTCTCCAAGTTCCAATCTCCAAATGACAAGTGCACAAATGAGGTGGAAATGGGCCCCTTGAGGGTTTATATAGGCTATGCTCACATTAGTTCTTCACCAATTTTCAATATCCTTTTTTAATAAAATTATCGGCAGATAAATATCAAAAAAAAAATTATAAAAAAAAAATTTAAAATTTAAAAAAATCCCCAAAAATTTTTTTAAAAAAAAATTGTCTAAAAAATTCAAAAATGTCATACATCATGACCCTGCCCAAAAATTGTAAATTTTCTCAATTTATCTCCCGAGGGGGCATATCGACATCAATTTCATATCAGTCTCATATCAACATCAATTTCATATCAATCACATATCGACTTTTCGTATCGAATCGATTTTTCATATCCAGGGCTTCATATCGACAATTTTCACGACAACACCATAACAAGAATTTAGGTGATATATCAAGTGTTTTTCTTTGAATCAACATGTGGTCACACGTCATTTCAAAGAGGGGCAAAATGTAGACACCTAAAACTTGCACAACTAATTAAATGAATTTTATTCATTTAATCATCATTTATTTGTCTATTAATTAGACTAAAATTAAATTAATATCCCTATTCTCCCAATCAGCCTATTAATCAAATTAAACACTTAATTAAAATCCATTTCTTCTAGCCTAACCTATTAATTAAACTAAGGTTTGATTAAATCCTCTTTAGCCATTTAATTGAATAAATCTTATTTATTTAATTAAAACCCCTTTCCCCTTTAATTGAATTTACATTTGATTAAAAATCTCTTTGCATTTAAATAAATCATTATTTATTTGTGAATAGTCCTCCCCACTCGCAAAATCCTACAAATGCAAATTGCATCCCTTTTGAAATAAATATTTTATTTTATCTAAAATACCTATTTTTCTCCACTTGCATTCTTCTACATTTTTCATTAGCATGCTAAGATTCTTCTAGAACCTCTCTAACCCCACATCAACTAGCCTAATTATTCTAATTATGTCACATCCCTAAATTTGGGGGAGTCACTTCTCCAAATTTGGAAGAAAGTCTTCTAAATGCGTTGAAAACTTTACCTTCTCCAACAAGTTAACTTGTTGAGTTTTCCAAACTTGTAAGGTTATCTAACTTTCAACAAGTTAACCTCCAAAGTCTCAAAAGAGCATTTAATGCCTCTTACAAGACATCATCCTAGCCCATGATGGTTTTCCCTTTGGCCATCCCTCAACTTTGCACAAGAATTTACCTCTTCGACAATAGCATGCTCCCTTGGATAATGGCATTATCCAATGATGTCATCTCTTTATGTTACCCCTAATGCTTATTTAGCATCTAATGCTTTCTTAGCATCCTCTCAAGCCATTTCAAGGTGACATTTGTCAACTTGGGATTGGATTGAATCCCCCTCATGGATTGATAACTTTCAATCCTAGCCCTTGTTGAGATTACTCAATCTCAACCATCCATTTCTCTATTTTCTCTATAAATAGAGCCCATTTCTTCAATCTTAGGACCAATCCACTTTATGCATCCTTATTATAGTTTTTTTGCAGGTTATCAAGGAGCTCTCATTGTGCCCCTCTCAAGCATTTAGGTCATCCTAATTGCATCATGTTTAGATTATATCATGTGCTAGATTAATCATTTAGCTTAAATGCATATCATTTCCATCACATTTTAATCTTCATCTTAGCTTAATTAAATCATTTAATCCTTCAGTTTGGAAACACACCTCCATTTTGTATATCATCTTCATATCAATAGTTTTGATCATCTAATCAACTAGGATCTTAGTTGTGTCCATTTAGATTCTAGTTCATCATCCAAATCTCATTCTTTAGGTTGTCATCTTAAATATCAAGTGCTCTTCCAAGTGAGGGCCACCTTGAATCTTGAAGAACCTTGGAGATAGAGGACAATGAGACAATTTTGAGAGGTTTAGATTAACTAACATGCTTCGTTGACTTTGATTTCTAATGCAATGTCCCATTGGTGTGTTTGTGTTGTTTGTGTCTCTTTTGCAGGTGCAAAGATATGAGCATACTGTTGGCATTATGTGAACCGGTATGAGGACATAATGATATTGTATGTTGTCATTGATGTCAATATGTGATATGATGTGAACCGGCATATGTGATATATGAGAAGAGAGAACTGGCATATGTGTGAACCGGTATATATGCCAAAGTAAAGCGGTATATTTGTTCAAGATGAATAGGCATGTCAAGGTGAACTGGCATGTAGTTATGGGAACCGGCACATGGAAGCATTGTATGACTACTAGTTGGTAGGTAGTTTCCATTTTAGGATTTCCGGTTGGAGTACCTTAAGCATGTGTGACTCAATCAATGATCTTTGTGTGATGAGTTAGCAGTATAACGGAGAACAGATCGTGTTGCCACGTAAGCCCTATGCACGTGAAGGATCTTGCATGAAGAAGACTATCCCTATCCACCTTGGGAATGTGCGAAGTTTGTCAAACGATGATAACGCGTGATGGGTTATCAGCCGCCATGAAATCGGTGGATAATGGACGATGGAGAATGTCTTGAGATCGATTCAAGATTGTTGCATTTAATGTAGTATGATTCAATGATCAGGATTGAACCGTTTGAATTGCTTAACCTAACAGGTTTAGGGTTTAGGGTTTTTGCTACCGACCTGTTTGTTTCCTATAAGGTCAATGTTGTGTTTCTTTCTAATGTTGTTGGCAAAAGTTGTATGAGTGTATCCAAGGGAAGTGATACGTGATTCTTGCCAGACCAAAAGAGAGAAGAGATACCTGCCAAGTGAATGTGCAGAAGGTGAAGAGGAGCCAAAACGGATCTGCATTAGCATTGAGTGTTGTTACCAGATCATTGTAATTCCTGTTGATCTTTAACCACTTCAACAGTTGTGAAATCCCTTAATAGGGTAGCCTTAACCGGCTTGATACAAATCCTTTAACAAGGTAACTCGAAGTTATTGAGTTCTGGGAAGCTATAGAGCTCTGGAGATCCTTTAGCTATTGAGTTCTTGAAATCCTCTAACAAGGTAACCCTAACGGGGTTTAACCCTTAACCGGGTATTATAGCCATCCCTTAACCGGGTGATCTCTAACAGGATCGGTTCCTAGCAGAACCTATTGTAATGTCTTTAACTGGACAAGACTCCTAACAGAGCGGACTTCTAAGGAGTTCAAAAAGCATCTTGTGGGTATTCATTCCCACCGTGGTTTTTCCCAGTTGGGTTTCCACGTGAAAAATATGTGTGTCATGTATGATGCTTTTATCTGGTGATGCTTTGTTATTACCTATTAAGCATATGATGGTTCTGTGTTATATGCCTGTCTATAAAACATATTGAACTAACTATTGTGAAGATCTGATGATAGTTTACCTGTTCATGCATGTGGGTGTAATGGTACTATAGTATTGAGCTAAGAGGAAAGCTAAGTGAGTAACCGGTTTATGATTGTTTTAGTTATTTTGGATCTTACCGGTTGCACTCTGTTTCAACCAGTGTCACTGCTTGCCAGTCATTTGGAGTATTTGTTGTCAAACTAGTTTTGGACTATATTTTGTCTGTACTGATTCACCTCCCCCTCTCAGTACCGGTTTGGTACTATTCGTTCATCATTGAGTTATCAATTGGTATCAGAGCACTCTAGGTCCTCTGTGTTGTAAGCTTAACCGCTTGAGGTAAAGATCCCAGTAAAATGATGAATAGGGAAGGTCCAAATTTTAACAGGGAGAATTTCGGTATATGGAAAGATAGGATGAAGATATTCATCAGAAGCATGGGTGCTCAACACTGGAGTTATGTTGAGAATGTCTATGTTGTCCCTACCGGTGCTCTCACCGATGACCAAAAGAGAGAGATACAAGAAAATGGGCAAGTCATGGAAGCCCTTATTAGTAGTCTATCTGACATTGAGTTTTTTGATGTTACAAGGTAAATCCCAAAGAGGTATGGGATGCTCTTGAAAATATCTATGGTGGTGATGAACATGTAAAATAGGCTAAGGAAGAAAGCCTGAGAGGGAAGTTTGAAGATATGCGGATGGTTGAAGGTGAGACCATCCATCAGTATGGAATAAGAATCAAAACAGTTGTTGGAGAAATCAAGAGTGCAGGTGGTAAAATAGAAGATTTCACTGTGGTAAGAAAAGTCTTAAGATCCCTATTGTCGGTCTATGCAATAAGGGTTGCTGCTATTCAGGAGTTGAGATCAATAGACAAGACTAAGGTATCCTTGGACTCCATCATAGCCAAGTTAATAGCCTATGAGCTAAATAGTTTTGATGGCAGTGTTCAAAAGACTGAATCAGCTTTTAAAGCCTCTGCTATACCATCTAGAAAAGGAAAAGAAGCTAGCACCAGTGGTGAACCTAGACAGAGCAGAGAAATGGATGATGAGGAGATTCTGATGGCATTTGAAGCTCTCCTTGCCAGGAAGCTTCCTAAAGGAACTGGTAAATACAAAGGTAAGCTACCTTTGAAATGCTTTACTTGTAACCGGATAGGACATATTGCTATAAACTGTCCTAATGGCGATAACAAGGACAAACCAGAAAGGTTCAGGAAATTCAAAGGAGGAAACCGGAGAAACTGTTTTGTGGCAGTTGATGAAGGTGTCATAGATGAAGAATCAGAGGATGAAGAAAATGAAGATATTGTGTTTGTTGCTGTCAAAGAAGATGTGTCAGACAAGAAGGCTTTTGTCTCCCAGTTTGATAATTCCAATGAGTGGATCATTGATAGTGGCTGTTCTCACCATATGACTGGTGACCGGAACAATTTTCTATCCTTGGAGGAGTATGATGGAGGTGTGGTTCGCCTTGGCAATGATGCACCATGCATGGTCAAAGGCAGAGGGTCCATCTCTCTGAATGGAAAGAGCAGTGCTGACAATGTGTACTAGGTTGATGGTCTCAGACACAACCTTCTAAGTGTTGTCCAGCTGAATGATAGTGGCCTCACTCTGGAATTCAAGAATGGAGTTTGCAGAATCAAAGGAAAAGATGGTGAATTGGTGGCCACGGGCATGCAGACCAAAGGTAACCTATTTCATCTAAATGCAAATATAAGTACATGTCTTATGACTAAGTTTGATGATAGCTGGATATGGCATAGGAGACTCTGCCATGTAAACTTTGATAACATTGTGAAGGCTAGTAAGATCAAGGCAGTTAGAGGGTTGTCAGTGCTAAGAAAACATGATAATACCTTGTGCAGAGAGTGTCAATTAGGGAAAATGTCTTCCTCAACCTTTAAAGGTAAATCTTTCACTGTTGACAACTTGCTTGATCTTGTGCATACTGATTTGTGTGGTCCTATGAAAACTAGAAGTGTGCAGGGCGATAGGTACTTCATGATTCTCACTGATGACTGCTCAAGAATGATGTGGGTCACATTCTTGAAAGACAAGTCTGAAGCCTTTGTGAAGTTCAAAGTTTTCAGAGCATTAGTGGAGAAGGAAAGTGGTAAAAGGATCAAGTATCTCAAAACTGATCAAGGAGGGGAATTCACTTTTGGTGAATTCAACAAGTATTGTGAAGAATTTGGCATCAAGAGGCAACTGTCTGCCCCCCGGACTCCACAGCCGAATGGCCTAGCAGAGAGGATTAACCAGACTGTGGTTGAAGCAACTAGAACCATGTTGATTCAAGAAAAGGTAGCTCACACCTTTTGGAGAGAAGCGGTGAGCACTGCAGTCTACACAATGAACCGGGTACTCATCATGAAAGGTAAGGACAAAACTCCTTATGAGTATTGGACCGGTAAGACACCTGTGGTTAGCTACTTTAGGGTATTTGGTAGCAAATGTTACATCAAGAGGAGTGAACATCAGCGCAAATTTGAAGCTAAATGCGATGAGGGAATATTCTTAGGATATTCCACCAAGAGTAAAGCTCTCAAGTGTTACAACAATAGGACTCAGAGAATTATGGAAAGTATCAATGTAAGAGTTGATGAATCCTCTAAGAAAACTGAGGAAACCGGCAGTGAGCAAACTGTAAATGAACCGATTGCAACCTTCTGGGAATCGGTTGTCAGTCAACCAAGTACTAGTAACAGTGTTCCTGAACCGGTGAATGCTGATACTGATGAAAATGAGGATGAAGAGGAAAAGCAAGAAGAACCAGTCAAGACCATTCCTTGGTATGTCAAGCTGAATCATGATCCTAAGCAGATCATACGAGATAAGGATGCAGGAATCCTTACAAGAAGAAAGATCAGAGAAAACTCATGTATCATCTCTGAATTTGAGCCTAAATCATTCAAAGAGGCTCATAAAGATGAAGACTGGATCAAGGCAATGGAAGAGGAACTTGACCAGATAGAGAAAAATGGTACATGGTCCTTGGTACCCAAACCAGAGCATAAAAATGTCATTGGCACCAAATGAGTGTTTAGAAACAAGATGAATGAGGATGGCACAGTGATTAGGAATAAAGCCAGATTGGTGTGCAAAGGATATGCTCAAGAAGAAGGAGAAGACTATGGAGAAACCTTTGCTCCTGTAGCCAGATTGGAAGGAGTTTGTATGCTTCTTGCATATGCAGCTTTTAAAGGGTTCAAAGTATATCAAATGGATGTAAAATCTACATTCCTAAATGGTGTACTTGAAGAGGAGGTGTCTATTGAGCAACCAGATGGGTTTTCCCTATCTGAAGACAGTGACATGGTATGTAGGCTACATAAAGCCTTATATTGTCTAAAGCAAGCACCTAGGGCATGGTATGAGCGCCTACATTCCCATCTTGTGAAGATTGGATTTGAGAGAACAAGTGAAGATAGCAATATCTACTTGAAGTCTGAAGGAGATCAAATCCTGATCTATGAGGTTTTTGTTGATGACATTATCTTTGGTGGAGATTACAAGATGAGTCATGAGTTTGCTGATGAGATGAAGAAAGAGTTTGAGATGTCACTCATAGGGGAGATTAAGTTCTTCATTGGACTACAGATCCAGTAGATGAAAGATGGAATCTTTATCACTCAGTCCAAATATGTCAAAGAGGTGTTGAAGACCTTTGGCATGAAAGATAGCAAACCGGTTGGTACACCGATGGACCGGTTGCAAATTGTCAAAAGAGGATGATTCTGCACTGGTTGATGAGAAGGAATATTGATCAATGATTGGTAAGTTGCATTAAGTAGTGCATAGCAGACCGGATATTGCACATGCAGTTGGCATTACTGCAAGGTTCCAGAAAAGTCCAAGAGAAACCCACTTGGTTGCAGTCAAGCGGATTCTTAGGTATTTGAAGGGAATAGTTGACTATGGATTGTGGTACCCATACAGCAGTGATTTTATTCTGAAAGTATTCATAAATGCTAATTGGGCAGGTAATGTGGATGACCGGAAAAGCACAACCGGTGGTGCATTCTTTCTTGATGGTAGACTGGTCTCATGGATGAATAAAAAGTAAAGTTGTATCTCTCAGTCTACAGTGGAAGCGGAGTATGTTGCAGCTTTCATGAACTGCACTCAGACAATCTGGATGAAGCATGTTTTAAATGGCTTCAAAATCCCTGTATCTGAATCGGTAAGTATATTCTGTGATAACACAAGTGCTATCAATATTTCAAAGAATCCATTTTTACATTCTGGAACCAAGCATTTTGAGCTTAAGTATCATTTCTTGAGGGAAAAGGTTCAGAATAAAGAGATTGCACTGGAACATGTTTCCAGTAAGGAGCAGTTAGCAGACATATTCACCAAGCCTCTCCCAAAGACTACATTTGTGCATTTAAGACGTGAATTGGGGGTACTGCCCCTTCAAGAGGTGAACTAAAAGTATTTGTTCCACATTAGTCAGGTATTGCATAGTCAAATTTTTGTTGATTGATGTGTTGAAGGATGCTACTCCTCAGGGGGAGCAGCATAATGGAACAGGGATACTTGTGCCTCCACTTTGGCATTGTTGTCAAAGGGGGAGAAGGAGTGAAGCGAAAAAGATATCTGCAAAAAATGGGGGAGAAAATGTGAAGTGGAGAGATATCTTTGTATATTGCCATCAATGCCAAAGGGGGAGATTGTTGGCATTATGTGAACCGGTATGAGGACATAATGATATTGTATGTTGTCATTGATGTCAATATGTGATATGATGTGAACCGGCATATGTGATATGTGAGAAGAGAGAACTGGCATATGTGTGAACCGGTATATATGCCAAAGTGAAGCGGTATATTTGTTCAAGATGAACCGGCATATAGTTATGGGAACTGGCACATGGAAGCATTGTATGACTACCGGTTGGTAGGTAGTTTGCATTTCAGGATTTCCGGTTGGAGTACCTTAAGCCTGTGTGACTCAATCGGTGATCTTTGTGTGATGAGTTAGCAGTATAACGGAGAATAGATCGTGTTGCCACGTAAGCCTTGTGCGCGTGAAGGATCTTGCATGAAGAAGACTATCCCTATCCACCTTGGGAATGTGCGAAGTTTGTCAAATGGTGATAACGCGTGATGGGTTATCAGCCACCATGAAATCGGTGGATAATGGACGATGGAGAATGTCTTGAGATCGATTCAAGATTGTTGCATTTAATGCAGTATGATTCAACGGTCAGGATTGAAACGTTTGAATTGCTTAACCTAACAGGTTTAGGGTTTAGAGTTTTTGCTACTGACCTATCTGTTTCCTATAAGGTCGATGTTGTGTTTCTTTCTAATGTTGTTGGCAAAAGTTGTATGAGTGTATCCAAGGGAAGTGATACGTGATTCTTGCCAAACCAAAAAAGAGAAGAGATACCTGCCAAGTGAATGTGCAGAAGGTGAAGAGGAGCCAAAACGGATCTGCATTAGCATTGAGTATTGTTACCAGATCATTGTAATTCCTGTTGATCTTTAACCACTTCAACAGTTGTGAAATCCCTTAATAGGGTAGCCTTAACCGGCTTGATACAAATCCTTTAACAGGGTAACTTGAAGTTATTGAGTTCTGGGAAGCTATAGAGCTCTGGAGATCCTTTAGCTATTGAGTTCTTGAAATCCTCTAACAAGGTAACCCTAACCGAGTTTAACCCTTAACCGGGTATTATAGCCATCCCTTAACCGAGTGATCCCTAACAGGATCAGTTCCTAGCAGAACCTATTGTAATGTCTTTAACCAGACAAGGCTCCTAACAGAGTGGACTTCTAAAGAGTTCAAAAAATAGCTTGTGGGTATTCATTCCCACCATGTTTTTTCCCAATTGGGTTTCCACGTGAAAAATATGTGTCATGTGTGATGCTTTTATCTTGTGATGCTTTGTTATTACCTGTTAAGCATATGATGGTTCTGTGTTTTATGCCTGTCTATAAAACATATTGAACTAACTATTGTGAAGATCTGATGATAGTTTACCTGTTCATGCATGAGGGTGTAATGGTACTATAGTATTGAGCTAAGAGGAAAGCTAAGTGAGTAACCGATTTATGATTGTTTTAGTTGTTCTGGATCTTACCGGTTGCACTCTGTTTCAACCAATGTCACTGCTTGCCAGTCATTTGGAGTATTTGTTGTCAAACCAGTTTTGGACTTTATTTTGTCTGTATTGATTCACCCCCCCCCTCTCAGTATCGGTTTGGTACTATTCGTTCATCATTGAGTTATCACATACAGGTATATCTTGAGCTGTAATCATGAAAAATTCATGTGGTTGGATAAGCCACATAAGATCACAAAGGGTGTGATTCAGGCCGTCATAGGGTTATGTGCATCTAATCAGCTACCATCCTTGAAGGTTGTGATGAATGATGATGTAACAAATGCAACTGGTTCACAACTTGACTGAAGAGCCATGACAATCGATGATATCTTGGAGAATGACATCCGCTTTGCATCAATGGTAATTGGATACAGAATTTACTACTCAAGCCAAATGAACTCTATCTCTGGTATTGCCATTCATGTTGCATATGAGATGCTAAGAGAAGATAAGAAGTATGATTTTTGAGAGTGGTTGCATAGTGATCTCATTAAGAATCTCAAGAAAATCAAAGAAAATAAGAAGAATTCTTTCAAATATGGATATCTACTCTTTTGTATGTTCTTCTATTTTAAGAATGAGATTCTAGGAGTCGGTTCTGTTTAATGGGGATTTTATAGACCAGTTGGAGTTCAGATCTGGGAGTATCTCTATAGCTTCGGTGATTCAAAAGCCTCAAATGCAAACGTATGGAGATATTTCAAGAATTTTTCAGAAGGAGATGCATAACAGAGAAAGGATTCCTGAAGCTATTGTTGAGAAGTATGCTGACATAATCTATTTCATGGTTGAAGCTATTGTTGAGAAGTATGCTGACATAATCTATTTCATGGTTGACACTGATGAGTGCCTAATGGAAGTTGTAGAACCACGTACATCATGGATATTACTGATGATTTATGAGTTTGATGGACAAGTTTTTGAACTTTATGCTCAACATCTATTGAGTCAACCAGTGGATCCCAATGAAGAAAGGTTCAAATCCTATAAGGAGAAGAGCCTAAGATTACATGTGTAGAAACCGGTTACACAGAAGAAAGCTAGGAAGGAATTGATAGAAATTGTTAAGCCCAAAGCTTGAACTAGAAGCACTGTTCCTATTTCTCACCCCCTAAGCCAGCACTAAGATCATCAGCTAAGCCATCTGGTGATGTGCAGAAAATGAAATAAGTCAAGTTTGTAGTTATTGATGATGAGGAGACAGAAACTGATTTTCTGAGAAACAATCCAGCAAATCTAGACCAAGCAAGAAGCCCAAATCTGATCTTGATGAGGCATTGAAGACTGGAAAACTTCAAGGTAATTACACTATTTTGCCTCACATTACATTAAATCAAATTGTTAATACAGTTATTAAGGAAGGAAATTTGAAACCTCTATCTGAATCTGTGATGACAATAAAAAGAGAACATTGGAAGAAGTTGTAGTCAAGTATAAGAATGTGTATAGTAAAGCCTTGATAGAGTTATCATCAGCAATTCCAAATAATCTATATGAAATTTTGGATGCTAGAAGACACACGGCTAATAAAGAAGATGAGAGACTGAAAGAGTATGTATTAGTTAAATTATGCTTAGAAATTTCTAAGGCAAAAATTGATAAAATTCTCAAGATAGCAAAGAATAAATTTAAAATGCAAGCATCAAGTTAATAAGATAATGTTTGGGAAGATTGATGAGGTAGTTCAGGAAACTGAGACAATTTAGAAGAAAATCTTGATTGAGAACCAGAATGAAGTGAATCCGGTGAATGATGACACCAATCCGAAAGTGCAAATATATTAAAAAAACTTCAGGTGAAACCATGACAAGCAACTCACCTCAATCCCTCTACAATCTCCTTTGGCGTGTTCTAAACTCTTTGGCTGGTAGCGTCAAAGAAATATTATTGAAGCCATCTGTCCTTGCATGGATGGCAAGCATGTATGCAAAATGTGGAAGGATAAGCAAGGCACATTTTTCTCTCTTTTTTTTTTGTTTACTAGGGTTTCCATTTAATGGAAACGAAAACAAAAACTGTGAATCTCTTACGGCTGATTCTACATGGTAGATTCTAGGTTGTCTGTTTTTTTTGTTTTTTTTTCAGAGGGGGCCAAAATGTAGGGGGGCAGATTTTACATAATGATAGGTTTTCCTTAAGGTTTTTCTGAGTAATGTCTGCTGCATTATCCAGAGATTACTACACTCAGACTAATTTACTGAACAAGATTTCTTTGGGTGATCATGGATGAAATTCTGGAAAGAAGCTTCAAATCAGAAAATATATAGATATGTCGATGGCTATATCTCAAAATCTAAAGATCATATTACTCTTTCCTCAACCTTAAAACGTGTTCTTGAATATAGAGACTTTCGTAATAACAGCTTAGGTGAAATTACAGAGGTATAAAATAGGTGATTGCAAAATGTGGAAACATAGCCATGGCACGTGGACTGTTTGATATGCAAAATGTGGAAACACAACCATGGCACGTGGACTGTTTGATATGCAAAATGTGGAACCAAAGGCTAGGCACGTGGACTGTTCAAGATGCAAAATGTGGAACCAAAGGCTAGGCACATGTAGACTATTTTTTTCAAAAAATTTAAAAATTTTGAAAACCCCTAGCAAAAATACCAAGGGTCAATCACGAAAAAGCAGAAATGAAGAAATAAATCAGTTTAATGATAAAAATAAATTAGACCATAGGTTAAAAACTCTGGCACTGTTTCCCAAGTAGAAACTAATTGCAGAATAGCTATACGAAATTTGATTGCAGATCTCTACCAAGGCAACCGCCATTTGTTTGTCCATCTTGTGCTTCAATATCACACAAACTGACTTTTTCAAAAGCAGGCATCACATGTATCCTAAAAATATCCTTATAACCACATAAATTCTCAAGTATCCTAAAAATATCCTTATAACCACATAAATTCTCAAGTATCCTAAAAATATCCTTATAACATATATTTGAGTCTATAATTAGAATTGAAAGCAATAAAGGTCTCGTAGACAGGCATTTAAGAATTTATTGGCCATTTTATAATGCATTGCTAAAATTGCTTATAATATTTTTTTTAATAGTTTGATTAAATATGCATGGTTTTCCTAGTTATTAATTAGAGTTAGTGATACAATTAGAAAAGATGCTAATGCATATCAGCAATAACTGGATAGCTTGGAAACACACAGAAGTAAGTTTAGTAATGTATTAGAAACTAATTATAATGTTGTTTTTGGTGTATCTTAATTTTATGACCTTCATTTTTCAAAAGCTGACTGTTGCAGATCTGAATATGGACAGATGTCTCGCTATTATAAGCAGAAGCAATGGATATAACACAAGAAGCCTCCAAACTTGAATGCAATACACTCCCAAGTGCCTGTATTGGATTCACACCAAAAAATTCGAATCTAACACCCTCCAAACTTACCAAAATAGAGGCAAACTATTATGTTTTTTTTTTTTGTTAGAGATAGCAGCTCTGGAAATGACTGTTGTAAGAATGTATGGATTAAATAACTTGGGAGTTCTATATTATTAGTCTTTCCTTGGTCAACTAGGTAAACTGCTTATGTTTCTATTAAATACATGGATATTATAGCGTTCTGAACTATTTACATCTACTTCATTAATTGTTGAATGACATATCTATAGATTAATAACATCATTCAGATTTGTTACGCCCTTGTAAATTTTTCAAGGAAAATAGTTTTCTAGCTAAATAAGTGTACAGTTACAACCAACTTAGCTGTACAAGTTTTCAACAAGGATCATGCACAAGTAATCACTGATGGACGATTCAAGTGAGTTGGGAGTGATTCCACATAGCAAGAGAAAATCACCTCAATTTTATGTAGTAAGACTAATAGTAATTATGTATACTTGATGGCTGAATATACCCATCTTAATCTTACGCAGACACTATCACTAAAAAAGGAAAATAACATAAGAGGTTTAAAATAGTTTTGTCTTTTAGCTTTACAAACTCAATTATAAAGGAGTTTCTATTTTGATGAGGGCAACTCTTAAAAAGAAAGTTTTGACTTTGTTTCATATCATCTATCCACAAACCATAGCAGTATCATGGATTGGATTATATGTAATAAATAATTAATTTATTGAGTGAAAATAAAATTCTATATTTTGAAATGAAACGATTAGATTTTAGAATCTAAAAAAAATTAAAGTATAAACATATGACTATTCATTCCACAATTCGTAGGGATATTAAGAATTGAATTATATGTAATAAATAATTAATTTGTTTTTAACTATTTATTCTGCTTTAATGCCCTGTTTTAGTGTTTATTACTCTGCTGTTCTGTTTTAATAGACTAAACATTTACATAAGAAAATAAACTCCAAAAATGAATTTTCTGAGCTATTAGGTATAGAATATGAATCAATATAAATCAACCCCCAAAATTATTACATTTTTAATAAATCAAATTAAGAAAATACTCCCCTAAAAAATAATTCACAAGCACTGAAATTCTAAGGCCTAGACCGCATGTGAAATTCCTTACATCTGTGAGCACCCATTGCTAAACACGATGTAGTTATCTCCTGCTCATTAAACTTTGTCAGACAATGAAATACGCTACAACCTTCATTATTAGGACAATTTGTATATGACAGATGAAAGATAAACCTGCACTAATAATGCTGTCAGTTAGTTTAAAAAATTTAGAGTTGCCCAACTCAATTCCATCAGTGTTTCGATTGTCTTCAGGTGAGCTAATTTTGATGGCATGGGCTGTAATACTTTGTAATACTTTTTATGTATTGTTTAGTTATTTAAAACAGAAATAAAACAGAGAACGAATAATCAAGAAAACTGAACAAACAAAAATAAAACCAGAACAATAATCAAGAAAACAGAACAATCATTGAGCTTCATGCTATGCTAATTTGCTTAGTAAAAGCTGAAAGAACAGGATGGAGTCAGAATAGCATTTGCCAATTCCATTCCAATGAATTGTAGGTGTATCAGATCAAAATGCATGTTGAAAAAGCTTACAAGCAAGTGCAACTGGGAGGTGTAAGGCCAAACTCCACAACTTTTGCCAATGTTAATAATATAAGGCAGCCTGTTCATAAAAACTGCGGTGGAGGTGATATGTGCTATTCAGAATCTAGTTATACACCCTTGTCATTTCTATGTTCTGCGGTGGAGGTGATATGTGCTATTCAGAATCTAGTTATACACCCTTGTCATTTCTATGTTACTGCTAATTAAATAAAGTTCTTATTCGCTATCTTTTCCATTTAAATTTCCCATTTATAAGTCAATACATACTTAAATCACGTTGAATACAAGATTTCTAAACTAGTTATTAATTAATTCAGCATAGGCGTACTTGCACACTTCCAAAGACACAATGTGTCACAAAACTCACATATAGTAGAAACATACCAATCCCATGACTTTTTCAATGTACGGTATGATGAGCTTAGCTATTGACAATGCAGTGCTGCTTTTTGCTTGCAGGGCTTCCATTGCGTGTGGCATTTTAATGCTAATTAGATTCAGTTCCAATTTGCTTTCTTCTCTATTTCCATTTCTCATTTTGTAAGTTAGGACATGCTTAAATCACTCACTACAAGATTTGTAGACTAGTCAACTAATTTTGCAATATGCTTACAAACATTCTTCCAAAGACACAAAATGTGTCACATAACCCAATTGTAGTAGAAACATATAAAACACATGATCAACCACATAACATATACACCTACTGAACTTCGCAATGGCCTCGTGGACCATTTCTTGCATTGCCTTCACAATGGTTGTACAACGGCTTTGAGCTCTCTCGAGCATGAATTACACCCAACAATGTTGCACGATTTGCATAACATACATGACATAGACACATATTTCTCAATAATGAGGCTTTCAACAACAGAGATAAATGCCAACAGTGAAGTTGGACTTTGTGGTGATATATTTTGTGTGCAATGGTTAGCACACTGGCTAAACATGCCCATATGCATTTGGTCTCTGACAAGCAAGAAATTGTATTTGCATTTCAATAAAGATGGTTGTCGTCCTACAATATCAATAATTTTCCATAATACAAATCCAACTATTGGGCACTATAAGCCTATCTTTTTTAGGATAAGCACAAACAATTGTATCCAAAACATGCAACCACAATTGCCAATTACAAATTGCGATTTGGACTATGTTTGGAGCACAACTAATCATGTGTTTGACACACTTGGACTTGTTGATTTCCTACATTTCCTATTGCATGTGGGGAAAGCATGTTCGTTGTTGTGGCTTTCCTAGTTGATGAACGATTTGATGCAATTGCGTTACGATTATTTATGGCTCACTCTTTAGCGAATACATTGAAAGTACCAAAAAAAATTGCCTTGGCATGTTTCCATATGTTTGGCCAACCACTATAGCAGACAACAATCATCTTCTACAATTGCAATCACTAATTTCAATCATTTCTAAGATTGCAATACCATATATATGGAAAGCAGTCTTGAAGGTTCTAAATTTAGCTTATTATGGCTTTCACACACATTCCATGTAACTATATACGTATGGCAAGCAGTTCCACAATTCAAAGCCAAGTTATATTGCAATTGTATTGAACCCCAAAAAAACATTAACTTGATTTGCTTTGAACATAGCTCAAGTCATTGTCATTATGAACCACTTCAAGCAAAACAACAGTTAACAAGTGGTATGCATAGAAAACAACCTATTTTGGTACAAATTATGACAAGTGCACATGCATTTGCATCACCTCGTATGCTTAAAGGAAACACAAAATTGTCACCAAATATATGCACACTTGAACCAAAATTTTGTAATGGATCTTACTGGACATATTCACAGAGTGTTGGAACAAAGAATACAATTACTTCCTTTGCAACAAGCACACAAGCTGAAAGAATCACAACTTTTCATAGCACAAATTTGGAAATACCTCGCTCATTGTGATGTCTGAAAGCAATAATACGTGAAAAAGGTAGGCAACAAAAAGACACAACCAATGAACAAGCAGCTAAAACAACAAACACTGCAAATCATGCAACCACATGTTTCCAGGCTAATGCATTTCCAAAAACAACAAAATCAAAAGCTCCAACTGTTTCGAATGTCAAATCTACCCTAGGTAAATATTTTCTATTCGAAAAAACAAGACCTAGCCATCAAGCAACGAAGCATAGACATGCACACACACAGAATAATGCAATCCAAAAATTTGTTAACATATACGTGCAAAGCACCAACGACACACCTACTCAATCATGTGCTCTTTGTGAGATGTTGCATTTTCATAAAAACATATGCAAAGGAGACAATGCATTTGTTAATGCCTTTTCTTTGCTCCCTATTGCAACCAACAAGAAAAGAATTACAATAGGAGAACCCATTTGCAAACAATGTATAAAAGCTACCTCAAATGACAAAATCCCTCATTTCATTGTCCTGTCGAACATAAGGCGCAATACACAAATAAATGTTGTCCATTATTTGATATCTCTAGAAGAAAGACTTGTTTCTTTGCGTATTGCTTTTGCACAAATCAGACAATTAGGATATAAAAGAGCACAATATGGCTTAAATGGCACAATAATAAATGTTCTTGGGGATTTTGATAAGGTTCAACAAGCATTGCCTAGACAAATAGATGAAGGTAGAACAATTGCAGTCAAATTGAAACGAAAGCTACAATATGAAAATGCATATGCACAAGGCAATGTTAGGCATGCTATGATAATCCCTATGGTATCACGAGATATAAAATCACTTGTGTAGATTAATTAAATAAGGTTATTGTAAATAAATAATTAAAATAATAATCTAAGTAATCTATGAAAGAATAAAGGAAATATATTTAATTATTTTAGTAAAGGAAACATAATTTAAATAATTAATATCTATTTAAATGGAAAGAAATTTAAATATATTTTTGACATGTAATATTTAATATATTTTAATGAAATGTTATATTTAATATATTTAAAAGGAAATAATATTAAATATTTAATATAGTTAAATGAAATGTATTTAATATTTAATATATTTTAAAAAGGGAAACAATATATTTAATATCTTGTAAAGGCATGGCTTAAACAATTAAATTAAACCTGGTTACTCCCACACCCCTTCATGCGGAAGGGGCCTGTGGAGGGGCACAACCCCTCACGGGCTATATAGAGAAGTAGCGGCAGAGAAGAAAAGGAAGAAAGGAAGGAGGGAGCAAGGTAGAGAGAAGTCCATTGCAAACGAAAGGTAAGAATGTTGGTATTAATGTTCATGATTATTAATTAATATGTAATGTTCATTAATAATTAATTAGTATTCAGTATTAATAATTAATATGTAATGTTCATTATTAATTAATTAGTATTCATGATTATTAATTAATATGTAATGTTCATTAATAATTAATTAGTATTCAATATTAATATGTAATGTTCATTATTAATTAATTAGTATTCAGTATTAATAATTAATATGTAATGTTCATTAACAGTAGTTAATGGGTAATGTGGAATGCCCGTAAATATGTGATGTTAATTATTGTCCAAGTGTATATATATATATATATTAATTGATGTATAATATTCAGTGGTCATTAAATATAGGTAAAAGATATAATCATGTTAATTATTGTATTCACAAGTTTACACATTAGGAAGGATTGTGTAATACAAAGTTATTTAATGAAATTTAATGCATATGTTAAAAATGGTAAAGTACATTGATATATATATGTTAAAGAATATATTAGGAATCCATGTTAACACAAAGGGATAGGTTATGAACTGAAACTAATATGCATATGTATGGCTTGGTTGACTAAAACTCAACCGAGAAGAGAAGGATCTAGTCAATCCCCTTTGAGGACTTTGGATGATGGAGGCATCACCCAAGGCAAGGAATAAACAAGGGTCTTCCTTGGCTGGCTTGGGTATAAGAGGTTACACTCAAGATAGGACTCGACGGATCTGGCCGATCCCCTCTGAGGACTTGGGTGATGGAGGCATCACCCAAGGCAAGGAATAGACAAGGGTCTTCCTTGGATGGCTTGGGTGTAAGAGGTTACACCCAAGACAGGATTCGAACACATCTACGATTTCCTGGAGGGCTTGGGACCAAGGGGTTCCAAGAAGGCAAGCCTCACGGCCGCCTAAGGACATACTTTCGTATGGCATCGTATCCTTTTTTTATTTGAAAATTATGATTATGTTAATTAAGCATTAAAGTTAGATTGAAATTTAGAGTACTTATATATAAATATATGTTTGTTGTGTTCTAACAATATGTTTTGCAGGTTAATGATCTCTAACTAGTAGGAACATTACACATGCATATGTAATGAATGATTTAATAGTTTTATCCAAAACACCACTATATATAAAAGAGAATATCTCAATAAATTACTAAATGAATGCTTTAACAGTTTTTAAAGACTGGGAAGCTCTAATTGTAAGCAGAAAAGGACACATGCACACATAGACACTGAAACAAAAATAGATATGCATGATGACATGTTTGAACATGATGAAGAACCCATAACTGAATCACTAATACATTGGTCTAATGAGGCACATGCTATCAAAGACCTAGACACAACTATAATTAAAATTGCACCATCTAAAGGTTGCAAACCTCTTGGTATTTTTCGGGATACGCACTCAGAAGAAATGAACTTCCCAACTCTGTTTTATGGGTCTACTCGACCAAATGACATTACCAAAAATTTATCCTATCAAAAAATAACAAAATGGGAGCTCATGCATAAAGACAATGACTTTGCCACACACATAACAATATTTTTTTCAAAGCCATTAAAATTATTATCCAACAAATATCTTCCCTCGCATGGGTTTGCATTAGGAGAGTTGAATTGAAAGGTAAAAAGCTGCTTGCAAAGGACGTTTGTAGTCCTGCTAATTTGGAAAAAATATTGTGATCCCATTAAGCTTTAGATCATTAAGGACTATCCGGACATCTCCTGACTATTTAGAAAACACAAGGAAAAATATATTTGTAACGATAAGACAATTAGGACCGCCAACTTTTTTCATAACATTAACAAGTGTTGAGCACTTTTGGGAGCCATTGTGCAAAGCATTATAGCATACATCTACCACACAAGAGACTAAGCACAATGAAATTGTAGAAGATAAGGACTTAGACTTTGAAATCAAGAAAAATCCAGTACTTTGCAGCCGCTACTTCAACCATAGGGTCAATGCATTTTAGAAAATGATGTCAAAAAATGATTGGCTATTTGGCGAAGTATTGGACTACTTTTTTGTCACAGAGTTCCAAAACCAAGTAAATGAACATGTGCATTTTATGCTATGGATAAAAAATGCACCTATATATGGAAATTGCAATGATACTGAAATAGAAAACTTTGTTGACAAGTATATTTCATGTGATTCCTCATTGCTTGATACAAATCTTGTCAAAATGAAAACACGTCATCATTCAGAAACTTGTAAAAAGTACAAAACCTCCAGTTGTCGATTCAGTTTCCCTTTGCCCCCCATGAGAAGAATAAAACAATATTAGAGCCCTTTCCAATTGCTAATAATGCAATGAAAGATAGAGCAAGTAATTTCTTCAAGCAATTAGCAAATAAACACTATACAAAGGAAACTACATTTGATAGTTTCTTGGAAGAATTCGAGATAGACGAAGCATAATACATCTGAATGTTACAATCAACATTGTCACGAAAAACTGTGATGCTAGAAAGACACCCAGCTGATATTTGGATAAATTCATTTGCAAGGCATGTGCCAGCTCTATGGTATGCAAATATAGACAGACAATTTATATTAGATGCATATGCTGTCCCATCTTACTATTGTTCATATATGACAAAACAAGATAGATCATTATCTCTTGCATTTCGCCAATTGCAACAACAATGCACTTATGCTTACAATGAAAAAATACAATTCATACAAAAACTAGGTAATGCATTGCTTAACTATCAACAAATATCCAGGCGACAAGTTATTCATATTGTCCTCTCATTGCCATTGCGTAAATGTTTGAGGAAAACTGTTTTCATAAATATTGCACCACCAGCTCAGAGTTTACATGTTGAAAAGCCCCAAGCTATTGGCAAAAGAACAAGATGATTCTGAAAATATTATGTACACATCTGCAATAGAAAAATACACACAAAGACCAATTGTTTTTGACAAACTATCACTAGCTGAATATATAGCTTTCTATTCCAGCAATCCAACAAAGACAAAAAAGGAGAAAGCCACATATCATACGCTATGTAAGATACAATCCACATATTGATCATGAGAACTACTGTAGAGAAAAACTTATGTTATATGTACCTTTCAAAACTAATGAACAAACATTGTTACATGGTCATAAAACATGGTCTGCAACATTCAATGCAAACACAGAACAAATTACAAATATTGAAAAAATGTTTACTACACAAGTTGATTATAGATGGGGTGACATCAACTAGGTTTCCACACAGCATAATAATGTTACCTATCTAGCAATAGACCTTGAAAACGAAAACGAACAAGACAAGGAGCAAAATGAAATAGAGAAATATGATATCATAACTGATCTAAAGCATGCAAAGAATGCAAAATCCATACATGCTACTTGTAACTCATTATTCTCAGAAATAGCCCATCCATTTTTGCTTAGTAACCATGAATATTTCAAGCTATGAAGACAATTTAACAAACAACAACAATCAATATTGAAAGATGTACTAATTACAAAAAGACTTGAACCTCAAAATCCATTATACTTGTTCTTGATAGGTGGAGTTGGCATAGGCAAAACTTTTACAGCTAAAGTGCTTTTTGAAGCAATGGTTTGATTCTATGATAAGCAACTAGGTAGTGACCCGCTCAAGATGAAAGGCATAATTGTAGCTTCCATAGGAAAAGTTGCATTTAATGTAGGTGGCATTACTGCACATTCCATCTACCATGCAACTCTTCAAAATTGCTACCTTTGGACTCAAACACACTTGATAGCCTAAGCAAAAAACTTGAGCAACTACAAATTCTACTTATTGACGAGGCTTCACCAGTTGGCTCTAGAATGTTGTGAAACATTAAGAAAAGACTCTGTCAAATCAAACACACACCAACAAAACCATTTGGCAATATTGATATCATATTTTTTCGTGACTTGTACCAAGCACAACCAGTATGTGATGCTTGGATATTTAAAGAACCAACAATAAATAATGAGAAAATGCCATACACTTTTTGGCTTGATAATGTCACATGCTTCGAATTGCACACTGTAGTCAGACAAACAAGTGAACATTTCATTTCCATATTGAACTGTGCCAGGACTTGTCATCAAACTGATCAAGACATCTCCCACTTGAATACAACATGTTACAAGACTCCTCCCAATGATCCAAGATTTCCATACTTGTTTCAAAGAAACTCAATAGTCGATGAGCACAACAACAAAATGTTAAACTACTTGCCCACTAAGCTTTATGTATTGGAGGCCGTGGATAAAAAAGACACTCCCATTGACAATAACCACTTCCAACATCATAAGTCATCACTACCTAGCACAATCTTTGTAAAGTGAAGAATTTTGGTTGAACTAATTGCTGGCAACCTCGATACACAAGATAGACTAGTCAATGGTGCTGGTGGCATTTTCCAATTGCACACAACTGAGAAACAAGATATTGTTTGGATTCAATTCAATGACCCTTCAATTGGGAAATTGTGTCGCCAAAGAATGCAAAGTCTATACAAAAATTGTATTTTGCCTTCCTCGACACCAATAATGAGAATTGCCAGAAGAGTCAAAACAGGTACAAAAATAGTCACTCGAACACAATTCCCTTTCCAATTAGCATATGCACGAACAATCCATAGAGCATAGGGCTTGACAATGGATGCACTTGCTTTTGACCCTTCTAAAGTCTATCAACATGGTCTTGTCTACACTGCTTTGTCACGTGTAAGAAACATCGAATCATTGTACCTAATGCACCAATTGCAACACTCAAATTTCAAACTATGTCAAAAAGTGGACAACGAAATGCAATGTCTTCGAACTTCAGCACAATGGAAACTCCAATACAGCCTTTCTTCAGTACCGTTAAACTAGTTCATATATGCTCTTTGAATACACGTAGCTTTGAATTGCACGCACAAGAAATAGCCCATGACTATGATCTACTTGCAGCAACTATGCTTTGCTTCCAAGAAACAAAAGATAGGACTCTTGAACATCTTAAATTGCTCAATGCAAAATTCAGATGCTATCCTTCGCTATCTATTCATGGCCTACTAACATGTTGCACAAAAACAACCACATTGCAAAAAACTGAAACTTTTGCAACAAAGCATCTAGAATCATTAACGGTCGACCTTCTGCACCTTGGTATTCCTCTACGCATCACAAATCTGTATTTAACACCAACTACACCCATTGTTGATCTATTCAACCTACTACAAATCATCATCAACACACTGCCACCCAATTCCAAACTAATTATTGTTGGAGACTTCAACATTAACATGCTACATTCCACAAAGACACAAACAATGCTCCTTGAATTTATGCAACATCATAGACTTTTATTGGTTATTGACAAGCCAACAACACACGTAGGCAGTTTGTTGGATCATTTTTAGATACTACTCTTGTAAGCTTCATTGTACTAGATACATACTAGATTGACCACTTTGCAATATCACTACAACTCTACTTATAGTCACCACAATTGCAATTTAGGTAACTCCATTTACTAGGCAATGCATTTGCATAAAGTTGATTCAATCTACACTTAGTTTTGAAAAAATATATATAGTTGCAGTTGATTCTGGTTTGCAATGTAGGTACCTCCATTTACTAGGCAATTTTTTTTCATAAAGTTAATTGATTTAATCTACACTTAGTTTTGAAAAAATATATATAGTTGCAATTGATTCTGGTCTAGTTTTTGGCATAGAATTAAGTTCCTATGACATTTATTTATCCATTTAAAAATGAATACAATAATTAGAATAAATTTATTTTACTAGTTATTGTTATTGTCTAACTTGATTGTTGTTTTGCATACTAATCTTGAGATGCTTCAAAAGTATTCGCATTGCTAGTGCACCATGACTCGATTCCATTAAATATTGATATTGCTAAGAAATTTACTCTTTCAATGATTGCAGAGCTCACATACAAGTCTTCAAACACATACAAATCAGGCTACTATGTTGTAGTTATTTACCTAGAACTCATTCACACTACAATAATCAACAGTGCAGTGTCCCTACACCATAAGAGTTAACAGTTTATTGTAGGTAATATTTTCCACGTTATCTAAATTTCCCACCAATTCCCTTTTCTTCTTTACAGCTAGCAATAATTTTGTCAATTTTACACTGATCTAAGTCATGCTCTATTCTCAATTTATGATTAAATTGTTTATCTAATACAATTTAAATCTTGTTGCATTGCCATTAAACATTATCTAAATCTTGTTGCATTGTCATGGTTCTTTAAACTACCAGTATATATGCTTGAGGCTTCTGCTAACTCTACAATGTGCTTTGCAACAACATGAGGCCCCAGGGAAGATATAATCCATGTCCTTAATACCCTAGCATTATCATGGCTTTGGTTGTTAACTAGATTCACATTTTCTAAAAATTGTAACTGATGGCCTTTTGCCTTCTCTACTCTAAAATTCTCTCCATATAATAACTTCACAGACTTCAACTTCTTTGTTAGCAATGGCATCTTGCAAAACATGACTATCACTCTATTTTGGAGATTCTACATTTATTTTAGTATCTTGTTTTTCTAGACATTTTCAGGTATAGGAAGAGAATAGTTCACATGGGGAATAGTCCCATTGTCCAACTGAACTCCTCAAATTTCAATTGCAACCTTCCATGTGTTCACAGTAAATTTTGAATAGACCAGATTTGTTATTTCTCTGTAAACTCTAGTTCCTCGCAAACATCATCTAATTGAAAAAAAAACCTTTAAATCTATTTTATTTTGTTGAGGCTTTCATCCAAAGAGGGAATTTTACTATTACGCCAGATGAGTGGTCAAAGCAGCAACCATATCCAATGCTATAGACATAAGAATATACCAGATCTACCTAATTTTGACTAGACACAGTTTGAGATAGCAGAGGAAATCCATAATATCAAGCTTGTCTGCTCAAAATATTGAGCTAGTGTTTGTCTTTTAAATTCCTTCAAAAACTACAATAGTAACCTATACTTCACTGCCATCTTAATTGTCTTAAAGGATTTCATAATATCCTTCTATAATTTATTACTAACATATAGAAGAGATATTTTGTTTGTCATTTTCATCTTTAAGACTCCATTTATTTTGCTTTACTAGGGCTCCACTTATTTGGCTTTACTAGGGTTGTCACCATGTCACCACTCCATTAAAAACCTCTCATCAAAACTATCTTGATTTGTTGACCTTGATTATCCTTGTTAATATTGAATTTTAGTTATGTTGTCTTATTGTCTATCTTCTTGTAGACTTACTATATGGCATAACATTCTAAATTTGTGCTGGTTTCTAGGCTATCCCAAGATTATTCATCGTGAGATCAAATCATCCAATATTCTTCCAGATTTCAACTTTGAAGCTAAGGTAGGCTACTGAGCAACAAACTCTATTTTATAACCTTAAATATGCAATCCAATCGGTCTTGATTGTTTTTGGCTTCAGGTTGCAGATTTTCGACTAGCAAAGCTTGGTTCTGATGGCTTTACTCACATCTCCACAATCCCCTTTCTTCTTACAAATCACAAGAAAAAAACAACTGACAATGATGGATTGGCAACATAGGATGAATATTTTAATAGGAGCAGCACGTGGACTTGCTTATCTACATGAATATTGTTAGTTATGTTGTTCTTATTGTCTACCTTCTTGTAGAATAACTATATGGCATAAGGTTCTAAATTTGTGATGGTTTCCAGGCTATACCAAGATTATTCATCGTGGCGTCAAATCATCTAGTATTCTTCTAGATTTGAACCTTGAACCTAAGGTAGGTCACTGAGCAACAAACTCTATTTTATAACCTTAAATATGCAATCCAACTGGTCTTGATGGTTGTTGGCTTCATATTTCAAATTTTGGACTTGCAAAGCTTGCTTCTAATGGCTTTACTAATGTCTCTACAACGCTTATTGGAACTTTTAGGTAAATAAATTTCAACTGCATAGTCAATTGTGCTTCCCACTTTCTCTCCTACCCTTCATTTCATTTGAATATATTTGATACCTTTTTTCTTTCTAATTCAAGGAGACTTATCATTTGTATGGGAAGGTATTTGGCTCTTGAATATGCTTCAAGCCATAAATTGACAGACAAATCAAATGTTTTTTCCTTTGGTGGCATGCTCTCTGAGTTGATTACTAGTCTTAGGGCAGTAGATTCACCTGCATCATTTACTAAAGGAAGTCTAGTAGATTGGGTTAGTACCATAGCTATGATTATAATGTATAATGTGATACTATTACTGACAAAAATCTTATGCCAAATTATCAAACATCCATGGTTTAATACTGATATGAGGATTTACCATTGTGCAGGCTCAACCCACCCTTACTCAAGCACTTGAAGATGGCAATGTTGATGAACTTGTTGATCACCAATTGCAGAACTAAAATTCAAATAAGATGATGCAACAAGTTGCATGAGCAACCTCTTCTGTTCAATATTCTGCAAGAAGATACCCTCGTATGGCACAAGTATGTTGTCTACTTCTAACTAAAAAGGAAGATGCTTGACATGGTATAATGATTGATAACTATTAATGTTTGGACAATGTAGTCCCTGGTTGAAGTTTTTATGTCATGTTTGATGTTTTGCAATGCATCTTCTCATAATGTTATAAAATTATGAGTAGTTTGATCTACATTGGTGGCTATTATTGTATTCTTGTCAACAAAATGTAAGGGACCTATTGGATCACTTGATTACAGTAAGGAAGAAAGGAGTTCTCTTTCGATTAAGTATCGGGTTCATCCATCAAAGTTTGGGAACTCAGAGCGACAGAAACTAATGAGGTTTGTTTTAATGCAGTTTTTGAATTTTACATTTGGACTTAGTAACATTTTTTGAGAATTCATGTTTATGATTATGCTTATATTGTAACACACCTTCCAGTTCTTTATTCTAATGGATTGACTATTTTCATTCATTATAGATTCATCAATATATGTTGAAGATGGTGACTCTTGCACCTGACCTTAGTCCTATGACTGGCAACCAAGATGCCTCACAACCTGTAACAGTTGAGGTTGAAGACCGGGCAAATGCAATTACCATGACATCTATAGAATATTTGCAAGGAGAAGAGATGATTGGGGATGTACATGAATCACATTTTAATCTTGATATAACTCCCCCAATAGCAAGAACCAGTGTAGAGTTGAGACCACACACAGAACCAACAGTTCGATCAGCTACAGAACTAGGAGTTCCAAATGCAAATGTAACAAACATGGATCATGAAATGAGAAATAACCTAATAATTAATAGACAACATACATATCCTGATGATATAGGTCTAACATTATTAGCATTTGGCTTTCCTGTGGCTATATAATGGCTTTTTAAAATGAGGGATTTAATTTCAATAGAAATGCTCCAGTTAAACTATTTATATCACTTAATTGATTTACTTCCAACAATTCAGTAACGTGTCAAAATCTTGGCATGGTCTAAATATTAAGCAAACATTCAAAGAAAGACACCGAGAAAGAAATAAAACACAATGAAAAATGATCTGCTAAGTATAAATATATTAAAAAATCTCCAAGTGAAACCATGACAAGCAACTCACCTCAATCCCTCTACAATATCCTTTGGCATGTTCTAAAGTCTTTGACTGGTAGCATCAAGAAATATTGTTGAAGCCATATGTCCTTGCGTGGACGCAGGCATGTATGCAAAATATGGAAGGATAAGCAAGGAACATTTTTCTCTCTTTTTTTGGTTTACTAGGGTTTCCATTTAATGAAAATGAAAACAAAAACTGTGAATCTCTTACGGTTGATTCTACATGGTAGATTTTAGGTTCTCTATTTTTTGTTTTTGTTTTTCAGAGGGGAAAAAATGTAGGAGGGCAGAATTTACATAATGATAGGCTTTCCTTAAGGTTTTGCTGAGTAATATCTGTTGCATTATCCAGTGGTTACTACACTCAGACTGATTTACTGAACATGATTTGTTTGTGTGATCATGGATGAAATTCTGGAAAGAAGCTTCAAATCAGAAAATATATAGATATGTCGATGTCTATATCTCAAAATCTAAAGATCATATTGCTCTTTCCTCGACCTTAAAACATGTTCTTGAATATAGAGACTATCATAATAACAGCTTAGGTGAAATTACAGAGGTATAAAATAGGTGAAGTGAGTATGTCTAGAAAAGATTGAAAAATGTGGAAACATAGCCATGGCACATGGACTGTTTAATATGCAAAATGTGGAACAAAAGGCTAGGCACGTGGATTGTTCAAGATGCAAAATGTGGAACCAAAGGCTAGGCACATGTAGACTGTTTTTAAAATAAAAATAAAAATTTTGAAAACCCCTAGCAAAAATCTAAGGGCCAATCATCAAAAAGTAGAAATGAAGAAATAAATCAGTTTAATGATAAAACTAAATAAGACCATAGGTTAAAAATATTGGCACTGTTTCCCAAGTAGAAACTAATTGCAGAATAGCTAAACGAAAACATAAGTCTCCGCCTAAAGGCAAGGACTAACAAACTAAGTGTTAGCTTAAATATTTTAATGAAATATGATTTTTAAATCTTCGTAAATATAGATACAAATCTAGTCATTTGTAAGTCTCTTGTAACTAGATTTTCTACTATTGTTCTAAGTTATTGTTTATCAGTTTATCTTGATGAAACAGGCTAAACTAAAATAAGGTTGCTTGTAGTGTTCATCATACTCTCATATAGATCTATGCTTTTTAACATAATGAATATATAGAAACAAAAAAAATGCAAATGAGTGGAATATAATTTGTATAAGTCTGTTGAGAATTAGAGGTATTACTCTAGTTACAACATACATTAATATAATAATAGCGTGCACCTATCCTTGAAAGGGCAGATTAAGTTTTTAAAATTATGATATTAACAATAATCACTTGATCTCGATGTATAGGTATTTGATAGACCTTTAGATTGTACAACATTAGCTTTTGTGTGTGTTAATTTGTCTTAAACTGAACTACAATATCCACAAGCCTAAAAATTTAGGAGTTCTTTGGTTCTGATAAAAACCCACAAATTGTGGACTTATAAGGCCAAATAAAGAGTAGTCATGGTGGTTAACTTTAAAGTAGATATCCATCCCTATCCTATATTTAATGTTGGTTTTAATCTTGAAGCTTACTATTTATGTTTGTGATATCCATTTTAAATTTTTCTCACATGGCGCTTGATCTGCTCATCTACATAGCAGGGTGCTTATTCGATGGAAATAGGCAAGATAGGATAGATCAAATGTAGCATATTCAAATTTCGAATCACTTGTGCATATGTCTTTAGGAGAAAAAAAGGTTCAAATAGAAAATATTGAGGAAAATTAGTAGAGAACTCTAAGACAACATGAAGTAAATTGCAATAAAATCAATTTGAAGTCTCATTTCTTTAACATATACAGGGAGAACTTTCCCAAATAACAGCTACAAGATACTAGTGCATGAGGAAAAGCTTAAGGTAGAGCACCTTATTTAGCTTGTCATGCTTCAATATTATCTACAACTCAGAGTTAATCTAGAAGAGAAATATAAATTAGTCTAGAAGATAAACATAAACCAGAATCAAAGACATATATCTTCTAAAGATTTGAGGCACATGATGTGAGATCTTTCTATATTATAACCAAATCACATTTTATACCACTACATACACTATTGAACATAAGTTTGTTAGAGTCTACAAAATAGAGTGAGGAGGTTTGTAAACCCTACTAGCATTTAATTTGTAATTAAACAGAAAACACTAAAAAATAAAAAACGTCATCTTGAATATAGAAAAAGTTGATCAAAGAGTTGAAGCCATGGGCAATTCCAGTGTAAGCTCAATTTGTAGCTTTACTCAATAAACTGTTAGTGGTTATGATCATTGTTGTTGCTATTCTCATAGTTTACTTAATTTCTCACCACATCATATTGTCTAACAGGAGAATGTCAATAACTTTTCATAGTCATAGAGCTCGTGGAAATCATTTAGTAGAAGAAAACCCATCAATCACAAACATTTCAGTTGGTCTGCACAAAGAGATTTTTAAAGCACTACTAACAGTTGTGTACAAAGCACAGCAAATGAAAATTGTGCTCGAGTGTGCAGTTTACTTGTTGGAATTCTAGGAAAATGAAAAAGGCGGGAACAACTGCCCAAATCATTAGGGTTTGGTAAAAAGGTTGAAACGAACAAAGCAAAAGTGATAATGAAACTCATGAAGAGCCTACCAAGAAAAGGAGACTAGCTTCTACCAAGGATTCACAAATCATGATAGAGGCATGGTAGCTAGTCATTTTATCACCTAATTTCTTCCAAGAATTTACTGAGTGAGATCTTTGGTAATTGTTGCACATATTAGGAATAATCTTGGCAAGGATGGGAAGGGAAAGCTTAATCCCATTTTTCTTGAGGAAAGGCCTAACTATGTAGGATTTGGGTACAACAGGAGAACAAACAGAGATTAGAGAACACTCTAGTGCTGCCTATACATAAGTAGCTTTGATGGACAAGGATAACAAGCTACGTCTACATCAAAACCATCTCAAACCCAACAATCTAATTGCTTATTGAAACAAGTAGGTGACAACTCATACTTGAAGCATAAGCCACCACGTTTGTTTTTCCACTCACATGTTGTACTACAAATGTATCTTTATAAAAGGAGATCTTTTTTACATTGTTATGGTATAATTTGTCTTGTGATTTGGTATATTTTAGTGCTTGATTGTCCATCAAGATGAAGTATACTAGATAAAGAATCTTAGCAATAAACATTTTACACTATTCTCATGTGTAAGAAAGCATATTTCTTAGACACAAATTAATCTTCAAATTTATATAAATACTCAGGAACTTGACACTAAAATAATATAACCAGTCACTTGATTCATAACATTAATGTGGCTCACATACATAATCACAGCGGGTCTTATTACTTCCAAAGGGTACAAGAACCATAATGAAAGTTACAAATACAAATAGGAAAATATGAGCGCCTCATACTAATTTCCTTGAATCACCTAATATCTTCTATAACTAAATACCCAATGTGTAGCTATGGAGTTATGCTCAACTTAGCTTGTTGTTGTCGCCACACATGCAACAAGGATAACTAATTGTTTTGATATAGGAAATTTCATCCTCTTCACAAATTGATACAACCTATTCTAGATTTACAATACCGCAGTATCCCTTGTGCTCACACATTGAGTATTGGTCTCCACGGGAACAGTCAATAGTTGGCTAGTTGCTTGTATTGTGAGGCACAAGCCTTATCACTAATGACCCCTTACCATTTTGAATATTGGATCTCTGCTTGATCCATCTGAAAGATTGGAAGGATGAAGGCAGTGCAAGGAATGGTGATTGTAAACAAACAACTTAAAATCCAATCCTTGAGGTCTAGTTTCGGAGGTAGAGATAAACCTTTGGGTTCTGAATTCCTGCAAAAGGAATGTGTCTGCACATAAACTAATATTTTTTAAAATCCTCACCTTCATGCAACACATATAATATGCTAATCACCAATTGTCAAACACTACTATTTTACCAACCAATTTTCCTCTGTGTGTCTATGTCCTCTTTTGTTTTCAAGCCTTGAAACCGTTGCATTCCTACAGAAGCCAAAAAATTGGTGAATAACTTTAATCTTAAAAACTCTACAATAGAAAGCCTAAAAAACTTTCCTACCATTCTGCAACCTAAACAAATATGTGTTCTCTCCCATCAAAAGTCTTAAAAACTTTCCTGTCATTCTGCAACTGAAACAAAGGCCAATAATATAGTGCCAAAAAAATTTAAACTAATACTGGCCTTAACAAATATGCAACTTTACTAAGGAAACTAGCATCCAAAAATAAACCTTGGGAAATACTATATCCTGATTGGCTATTCATGCTTAGTTTAATCATTGTTTTAGGACTCTGCCCCTCCGCTATAGATCCATGCATGGCAAGAACTAATAATCCTCAAGTAGTGAAAGCTATTTGATAGCTGGTCCTACCTTCCTAGGTGTTAGTAGCTTATTTGGCATGCATGTGGCATTCTAGGCCATTACAGTGAGCTGTTATGTAGTCAATATTTGAAATTAGGGAATTGAGGATCAGGGTTGAGGATTAACTCTTCCCTCTTAAGGTATGCAAGGCTTTAGATTACTAGTGACTAAGGATGACGACACACCTAGAAACAACTATTGAATGAGGAAAGTTTGACAAAGGAAGGGCACTCAAGGAAGAGTTGTTAAGCATAACTTAAACAAGGTATCGAGGTTAAGGGCCAAAACAATGTATTGAGGAATTGACAGACCTTGGAGAGTTCGAAGTGGCTTGCAAATGGTACTAGAGGATAAAGGCTCGTAACTTTGACAAGAAACACTAAGAAAATATTTTGTTATATAAAAATAAATTGGATTGTTTGTCCAACTTGAATTTATAGGAATCAGAGACCTTATTATAGATAATCTTTACTATAAAAACTAATGGACTATTTACCCTGCTAGAATGAATAGGAATCATAGATATTACTATAGGTTATCTTTACCCAAATAACTAATGGATTGTTTTCCCTATTTGAACATTTGAACAAATAGGAATCGTAGATTGTTTATATATAGACAGTTGATTATATTATGATGATAATAATATAAAATAGCCATCTACCTTTGAAGTTGTTAGCCCTGGTTTATTCATCCTTACTATTATTATCTTTGTTGCTTTTGACATGGCTTACTCTCTATGCCATTACGATGATAATAGTGAGCATCACATGTTAGATCTAGGATGCAATTCAATGTTTTGATAAAATTAGTATAAATTTGTAGCTAATAAGTTTTAGATTTGACCACTTCAAAGGATATTTTTCTCTTATTCTTTAATATTTCACACTTTGTTTTATTTTTCTTGAGAATAAATATTTGTATTTGTTTTAATTTCTTATAGATTGACTCGTATTTATGTTTCAACCATTCATGGCACTGGCATTGGATTCATGGGTGGGCCTATTTCTCATATTGGTATTAGCAATTCTTACATGCCATTGACAACAGAGGATTACTGAGTTGCTTCATCAACTTAGGTATTTCCTTTTGCCCTTTTCTTTTTCCTTATTTAAAAACTTAGGGTGTGGAATTTTGTCTTTTGCATGTATTTTTGTATTTATTTTATTTTATTTTAAGTACATTTTTGTCAAATTGTTATGATTGACAACCAGCTACTAGGATTTTCCATGGATGGTAATAATTACAAGGAAGTTGCTATCATTAAATCGGATGTGTTTGGTGAGGTTGATGTGCATGATTAAACATGAAACCTAGTATGTACATGTGCTTGATGTTTAGATTATTTTCATGATCACTTTGTGTGAGCACCATACTTTGTTCTGTGTGTTTTTTGTTTATACCCCTATATGATGAACTTTTAAGAGTAATTTTATAGATTTGGGGTCTTTAATATTGGTATGCATTTCATTACTTTATTTTGTTGCTTTGAATATAAATGAACTACAATAAAAATTGAGATTGATAGATTAAATCATTTATGTGATAATTTATTACATTATAATATTCTTTCCCTTATCTATATAAAAGATGTCCAACACACATATTTTTTGTCTAACACACTGAAAACCTTTTAAAAAAACATTTCTCATACTGACTATGATACATATCAAATTGAGAGAGAGAGCCTAATCTGTAGCAAGTACTCCCTTGACCCTAATTTGAGCAAGCAATAACAAATTCAAACATGTTTATTTTTATTTTGCAAAATAAAACTTATCTTACAATTTGCGATGTTGCAAACATCATTTACATTCAAACTCTCTAAACACTCATTCAAAATAGTTTTCAATATCTTTGAAATTACAACAAAGAAAATTCTAAAATTAGCCCTTAATATTTGTCTACAACAAAACTCTCTATGTCATGAAGTATTAAGAAGGAAAATTGTTGTTCTTTTGTTAAAATTGGAAGGAATTGTTTATACAAATATGAAAATGCTTCTAAAAATCTGTGTTACAATGTTCTTCATCCTGAAAGAGCCTGGAAAAGCTACATTACCAGCTGAGAGAAAGAAAAGAACTAGGAAAGAATATAAAAGAAGTCTTGAGAGTAACTAAAGAGAAGCTAATGAAGAACTGTTTGTGCCTCTCGGGACTGAGCTCTAACTGATTGTCCTTTCTTTCTTCTATCTTTATCTTGCATGATTCATTCATCCTGGGTCGAATTTGGTGAAGAATGTGATAGAGAAAGGACTATAATAGTTTCAAATTGAGAGTTTGTGGGCCCAAACCTCTCCTTGACCCCATGCATTATCCATGTGGTCTCCTAAATTGATGACAAACTACTGCATTATCTTCCAAAATCCCCATTTTCAGGCCTCAAGCTGAAAGCTCCATCTTTACCTCCAAAACTGATCACGAACTGATTGTCAGATGCTATCAAGTGGTTGCATTATCCTTGATTTAATGAATGATCTAGGAGCTTGTTGACTTAACGAAGAGTTTGCTTTAGTCTTCTTTTCTCTCAACACTCTTAAATCATTGTCTTTATACTCATTATAAGGTTATGGACTGTCTTTTAGACCTTCTTTTAATTGTTGGCAAAAAGATAAACTAGGATGATATGAATGTCCCTAAAAGATTGCTCTTAGAAATGGCTTTTATTGGGATTGTTATAACAATATTGCTACACTATACCCTAGAAGCCTTGTCTTAAATATTTTCAGTAGTTTTGACTTTGCTCTCTTCTCTTTCTCTCTATCAATGTCACTGTCTCCCCTTGATAGTACTCCCCTTGCTAGGTATTCCTTGAATGGATTGCATCTTTCTCCATTCCTTCATTGTCTTCATAAAGAATAGTCATTGTATTTACTCTTCATTAGTGTCTTTATCATGTGCCCTATGAAATCAGCTTCTATCCTCTGTCTCCTAGCTCTTTCTTGTTGTCATAATCATGAGGTATTTTCTTCTATATTTGCATCATAATATTGAACTGCTCTGAAGTTTTGTAAAGAAAACATCCCTAACTTCTGAATGCTTTGTGACCTTCAATAGCTATGAAAAAGATACTAGGACATTGATTAGTTGTTGATGCTATGCAAAATAAATAATGTTAAAAAAAGCCTGTGGTCGTATAACACACAAAAACACAAGAAACAAAGACAAAAGTTAGTGTTAATCAACCAAAAACAAGTCTAAGAAGACATACCAAAAGAGACACTAAAAACATGATGAAATATTTAACTATGGAAGCAAATACAATAAGGCATCTCCAAATGCCTTCTACCATGCTCTTAGCTCCTTCACCCTTGTTCCTCTCCTCTCCAAGTTCCAAATTAGTGTAGCTCTCAGCAGCTTTTTACACTATGGATGTCTTATGGAGATTCAAGATTGAAAATGCTTTTAAACTTATGCTATGCAAGTGTAAAAATAAGTTAAATATGAGATGCTATAAAATGAACTAAGATTTATTTTAGTCCAAAATAATAATATATTAGTGATTTTATGCTAAAATGCTCTCTAAAATTGACTATAGATTAAATGCATACAAGTTTTCAGGATCTGGATTATGAAGAAATGGGCTCTATTTATAGGAAAAATGGAGCAATGGATGGTTGAGATTGAGTAATCTCAGCAAGGGTTGGGATTGAATGATATTCAATCTATGTGAGAGATTTCAACCCAATCCCAGGATGACAAGTGTCAACATGAGAGGGGTTGAGAGGAGAGGGAATAAGCATTAAATGCTTGACATGACCTGAGAGTTAACTTGGGAGTTAAGGTCAAGGTTGGGTTGAGTGAATAAATTCATTATCCAAAGAATAATGATTTTATCCAATGGATAAACTCTTGTGCAAAGGTTAAAGGGATAACCATGGTCAAAGCAATAAATGCTTGAGAAGACACATGGGTCACATGAGGGTTGAGTTAGGGGTTAACCATAAATGGTCATGTAAGAGCCATTAGTGGTTTGGAAGACTTTAGAGGTTAGCTTGTTGAACACATAAAGCATTAAATGTTTTTCAAAGACTTTGGAGTCTTTGAGAAGTGACTTCAAGTTGCTTAGGAATGTGGCAATAATTAGGGGATGGATTAGGCTAATTAGGAAGGGGTTACAAGAATCTAGAAGAGGGTTTAGGAGTGCAAGTGGATTTGGTAGGTGAGGGAAAATAGGATTTTTATTAAAATAAAATTCATTTATTTCAACAAATAGGTGCAAGTTGCATTTTTAGGAGAATGCAAGTGGGGGGGGTTTAATGATTTAAATAAATATTTTATTTAATTTATTTAAAAGGGGAAAGAGGATTAAATTGAATAAATAGGATTTATTCATTTAATTGATTATGATTTTGGTTTAATGAATTAATTAAAATAAATTGAATAATTTATTTAATTAATAGGAGAATGTTTGGAGATGAATTAATTAAATGTTAATTTAATTAAATGATGGCTAGTGGGTTTTTAATCAAATAAATAGCAAATATTCATTTAATTAAAATGGCCAGATTTATGTGACTACATTTGCCCCTCTTTGAGATGGTATGGTTTATCATGTCGTTTCAAAGAAAGAAAAATAGGTGTGAAGAAATATGCCCCATAAAATTTTAATTTAGTGGGTGGTATGCCTCCTCGAGAGATGGGCCAAAAATTTTCAAAAATCGAGCGATCTCTCGAAAAAGAATGAAAATTGGCAGGGCGGTAGAAGAAAATATTTTAGCAATACTGGTGAAAAATAGAAGAAATCAAAGATAAAACAGAGAAACAACAAGCCAGTGAGTACCTTTAGGTCAGGCAAAATATATGGTGCAAATGTGGTGTGTGCTTTTGATTGATTCTATACATTTGATTTAAAATTGGTTGAACAATCTGGTGCAATTGGTTTAATTGCCCCGGTCGAGTCAAAGCGTGACAGTTGATGTCAGTTGTGTGTAATTGGTTTAATTGCCCCAGTCGTGTCAAAGCATGACAGTTGATGTCATTTGTTCACTTGGATAGGATAAAGTCTGAGTAAGTGAATCAAAGTAACCTAATGAGATGTAGACAACTGATATAATTTTCCGATGAAGTCAAGGTATATGAAGCAAAATACTCGTTGAGACTTAGACAATTGATGTAATTGTCCGTTGTGATTGTGTTTGATTGGTTGATCAATTGATAGTGTGTGTGTGGGATGGATGGTTGTGGTGAATCATAGCAGCCCCGTTGAGACTAGGTCATTATGAGAAATGCATGTTGTAGTCTAGGATTACCATGATCGATTACCTATTGAGACCCAAAGATACTTAATCAAAGTATTTGTTGATAGTCTAGGTGTGTGGGAGTCAATGTGCCTGTGTAGACAAAGTAACTGGCTTGCATATAGGATTGATGGGAAATGATGAAGGGATTATGTGATGCTGATTATCGAGATGGGGAGGGTGAGGGGGGGGGTTGATGTTAGATAGAAGAAATGGAGGACCTATGACTCATTCCTATGGAAGAAGAGGAAAATAGAGTATCCATCATCATTACTATGTATGCATGATATGTATCTTATTAAGAATGTATGGATGGATGGAATGCAACGGAATGCAATATATATAGATGAGATGGAATGACGATCCATAGTGCTTTTATTTTCATCATTGAGCATGATAATATCAAACTTGGATGAGGCAGTAGGAACCAAGGATGGAGAATTGTACCTGCAAACAAACAACATAAATAAAGAATAAAGAATATGGACCCTCGATAATGATTCATGCTCATATGGTCGAGGTATATATTGTAGTCAGCAAGCCATAGTGATCCATGACTATATTTTTCATATGATCATGTAGCTTAGTGAACTTCCCACGTAGACACCATTAGGACATGCCCCAATACTTCATCGGAATAATTCGCAGAAGACATACAAACAATGCTTAGGAACCATCTCGGCCACTCTAATCACTTGTGGATATCCCGGAGTAGCGTAGGAACCTGATATAAATGAATAAATAAACCACAAATCTAACCAAGTATTTGATAGCTTAAACAGAATTTTCTTGTCAAAGAAAAATGTTATTATGTCTTTGTTTTGGTAAGGAAGGATGCATCCTTGTGAAGGCAGTTTGCATGTTGATTGTTTGGCCGATGTGAGAAGTGATCATCGTTTGAGTATTTCACAATGTTTGTTTGGTATCTACTTTTGAAAAACGTATGTACAATGCGTTGCCATGTTTTTGATTGATTTTTTGATGTTTTCAAAATGTTTTTGGATTTTGTGACATAGTTTTCCAATGTTTTTGGTATTTTGATGATTGTTTTTCAATATTTTTGGATTTTGTGAGACAGTTTTGAATGAAGAACTCAATGAATCACAAGTAATGCATAATTCACTTCCATCAAACAGATTAAGGACATTGCTCCCATGTCGTGCCCAAACTTTTGGGCAAAAAACGGAACAACAAAAAAAAATTTGAACACATAAACTCATAACATATCCTACATTATAATAAATTCAATAGAGTTTTGTCTTAACTAGGATGTAAATAAAACTATTTTCTAAGGTTTGATTAATTAACCATTTCAAACGAGCGACTTTATTTAGTGGAGATTAATTAATGTCGCAAATTAGTTAGTTAGTTCAATTATCTTAATTAAGTTGTTGCTAATTAAAAACGATGAATAATTAGTTATCTCAAATGCATTTAAATCATTCCTGACCAAATAATGATAATGCTATTAATTAATTGATACACACGCAAATTTATTATTTAAATCTAACCGATAAGGGTTCGAAAATTCTATAATGACATTTGTCAACTAAATCCAATATTAAGCTAAAGTCAGTTTTAATTTCCCTAAACCTTTAAATTTGACGATATAATTAATCTGGCCAATATTGGCCTCAAGGGCTAAGAATTCCTAAAAATACTTAATAGTCTTCAATTATAAATTTTTCTCCAATTTTCTTTACTTTAGTAACTATATACAATCGAATATGTTAAATAAATATCCCTAGCTAAATAATTTAAATCAACTATACGATTAATGTAAATGATATTAATCCTCCATTTTAAATTTAAAAAAAAAAGACCACACTAAAATTTAATTCTCTTCCAAAATGAATTAATGAACTTTTTTAATTAAATAACACATATGGCTAAAATTATATGGGGGAAATTCTTTTCCAAAATTGAAAAGCATTCCCCCCCCCCCCCTTTTCTTATTTTAAATGTAAATTTTAAATTTTAAACCCTAAATAGGGTTGAGTAATTTTTTTTTCCTTACATCTAATTTAGATTCTCTTAAAATCTCTTATTCTTAAAATGCTAACCCTAACTTGAAATTGGGTTAGGGTTGCATTTTCTTTTTTATTTAAACACCTCTTTATTTTCTTCCTATTAATTTATACCCTAACCCAAAATGGGTTAGGGTTTATTATATTATATTTTTCTTTTGTTTAGTGGTGTGTGTGTGTGTGTTTGTGTGTGCAGGAACAGGGTCGGGCTAGGGCACGACAGCCATGGAAAGGCGAAGAGGGTTGCGGCGGAGATGTTGGTGCGGGCTTCCCCAGACGCCATTGTGCATACACACAGTGGTGGTCACGGGCCGTCCACTGTGTCTGCACACAATGGTTTAGCCCTTCGCCCCTCAATGTTTATAAAAAAAAAATTGTATTTCTCTTTATATATATATATATATATATATATATATATATATATATATATATATATATATATATATATATATATATATGTATATTTATACATAATCAGTTCTGAACATATTTAAATGTTTCCATTTGAGTATATTTTTAAATACATGAATATATATATATATATATATATATATATATATATATATATCAAGCTATTAGGGTTGGAAATCTCTGGTTTTTTTTTTGAATAAATTAATACCTAAGCATGCAGGCCCTATTCTTTTAACAGCAATACATATATTCTTTTTTTGTTTTAAAGCTTGTAGGATTGGATAAAATAATGACAGCATTTCAATGATTTTATGTTTCATTTCCTAGGTACGGTTTATTTTAATATGCAGCATTAGGAGTTTTATGACAGTTATACAAACAGGTTATCTACATCAAATTTCTTTTGTTTATACTGCATATTAATACTACAGGAAATTACTTAATCACAGATAAAAATGACAGATTTACAGCATATTAATACTACAGGAAATTACTTAATCACGCATTGCTTTTCTCCCTTTTTCTCTTTTTTTTTCATTTCTTTTCTTTACTTAAATTTGCAGAATAAACCAATAACAAAATTCATTATGAGATAGAATTTAATAAAATTCACAGTAGCATTATAGATTACAGAATTTAAATAAAATGTACTTTTCTCATAGAATATTTGAGTACAATGGCCACTATTACAATGGGTGAAATAACCCAACTGGTCTCTCATTCTTAATAATGAGGACTTGAAATATAAAAAAATACATTTCTTTATACAGAAATAAAAAACAACATTGAGTTCCTTATTAACATTTCTGCAACAAAACATAGTATTACATTTCCTATTTCCTTTTCTGCAACTGAATAAAATCTGAACCAAATAGAATTTGCAACTCCTAGCTTACTTTCCTCTTTCCAAGCAACCTGCATGAAATCATAAGGCTGTGACCATGGGGTGCTCACCTCCTAGCCTAGGCTTATTGGAAGCCACCCCCGAGCATGGAGAACCAAGTCCTAGATAGGTTACACTCAGGCAAACACAAACAACAAGGGGAAAACATACACAACAGACACATTCCCTTCCCAAGCTGAAACTTCATCACAAAATGTGATGTTTTACTAGGGTGGAAGTGGACCAAGTACCCAAGAGGAGATCTGCTAGATAGAAACTCACAGCCAACTCATGGCATCCATGAAAACACAACCAAAACTCATTCTCAACCCCTACATCCTTATGACCCCCAAAAAGGGAAACATGCCATATTTTCTCCCCTTATGACCCCCAAGTAAAATAACACAAAAATACAGCAAGGGTCGCATGGACAAACCCTTCAAATCACTCTCATAATGAGAGCCTCTCACCCTAAGGCTGTCAAACTCCTTCCACCCCCAAGACCAATCTGCCCTCCCAAGAGAAAGATGGTCTTGGACACTCCCAAAAACACAACAATGCATAAAACAGAAAATAAGCAAGAAATCACATAAAGCTTTCATAAGTACAACACAAATAAAATACAACATTTTCCATTCAAGCATTCTACAACATATTCTCATATACACAAGTAAGAAAAAAAAACACCAACCTTGACTCTGCCAAGGGTATTCTAGGGGAAAGCTTGATGAAGAGCAGCCCAATCCTCAATCTTTTCTGTAGCACTTAGCGAAATTTTCTATCCCAAACTGGTTTTCCTCCAAAAATTCTAAAAAATCTCCAAGGATGTAGAGTGGGTGATTAGCTCACTAAGCTTCCATTCCTATCCTAAGAAGGCTTCTCTCACTCCTTTCAACCTCTTGGATAGAGTGAGGGACTCCCATTGGTTGGCCTTCCCTAGGTCTTACACACTGCCTAACCAAGGCACCTAGAGGAGGGGAATGAAATGGGGAAGAGGGATTACACCTGTAGACACCTAAAATTATCATGTCTAATTAAATAAATATTTTATTTATTTAATTATTTTAGCCTAATTCTTCTATTAATTAAATAAATCTTTATTTATTTAATTAATTCATTTATCCTCTTCTAGCCTTATTTCTCATTTAAATAAATACATTTATTTATTTAAATTACCCTTTTCTTAAATTAAATAAATATTTTATTTATTTAATTGATCCCACTTCTTCTATTAATTAAATAAATCTTTATTTATTTAATTAATTCATTAACCTTTTCTACCCATGACACATGTCATTCATCTCTTAATTCATACACTACCTACCTCTTTCATTATTTTATTATTTCTTTTACCTACCCTCTAATCATAGCCGACCTCCTTTTACACCTCTCAATCTTATCCCTCCATTTCATATTGTGTCTTCTATATAAGGAGATGCTTCCTTCATTATCAAACCCTAACTAATCATTTCATTCTAATGAATCATCTTAAGGACTCAACTACACTATGATCCTACTTGCAACCACATTCCATTCTTTGTTGAGCTCTTGTGCACATAAAATCTAAGAGCAAATATATCAAGCAAGATCAATGGAGATAGGAAGAATGGAGATTCAAACCCTATTGGACATGTGATGGTATAATCTTTGTGATTTCATTTGATTTGCATTGTCTTAAGTAATCTTCATATGTTATGGTGGATCTTTGTTGTTGTTAGGCTAGGGTTTTGTGGTTGAATTCATTTAGCCTTTCAATATTGTTATTGTTGTTATCCATTTTCACCATATACAACACCTATCAAAAAGGTTATTCTACCAAGGATGGCACTCCTATAGATGGAATTCGTCCATCTTGGGAAAACCAATTTTTTGGGTGGTTAAACAAGCCCTAAGGGAAAGACACATGGCCAATTTTGGCCTTCACCCATAGGTACCCCATGAGGCCTAATAAAAATGCTCTAAAATTGACTCTAGGAGTTTATTTAACCCTTAGAAAGTCCACCTAAAGTTAACCTACGGGTCAACTCTGAGTTGACCCTCCTTGTGGCTCACTAACCTAGATATCTTGGTTCCTTCAAGGATAATTAGGAGATATAACAATTAACAAAAATAAAAACTTTCCAAAAAGGTGACATGACAAATTGCCAACACAACATACAACATAGGTGTCAAGTGACACTACAAAATAATTCCACGTCGCAAATAGACACATGGCAATTGTCTCTTAAATGATTTAAACAATTCAATAAATTCAATTTACACCCATGCAACATTTTACATTTACGAATAAAATACAATACATATGGGGTGTTGTCTCTCCAAATAGACAACCCCTGGTTTTACGAACGCACATAGGCCTAGGCTTGATTCTCCATAATATTTCCATGGTCACATGGATTATTTCTTGTGCATCTCAATTTAAACATTAGTACTTTCCAATAGCCTCATATAATATAAAACACATAATTAGAATACAATACAATCATTCTACACATAATTGACATTATTCAATATGATTGTCACATATCAAAGCAATTCATCATAATCCTCAAAATTTGATCCATTTACAAGATATGCAAACATATTTTTAGCATCATAATCAAGTCCTACAAATCAGATAATGACATACATCGTCTCAATGTTACCCTATTCTAGGATCATATAAAATTCTATATCCACAAAGTATAGAAATGAAGCATCAATATATATCAATATTACCAAATTTGTGGGACCAAATAAAGTTATATATCCATAATGTATCAAAATAAAGCATCCATAATAGTTCCAACATGAAAATAACTGAAAAGATAGGATGGGTCGGGGTAGGGCCTCACACCCCAATTTAGACATGACTATGAAAAACCAAGATGCGAGACACATGAGGTATTATCCTTGATTGCAGATCAATAACAAACCATGGTTTTAATGGATGGATGAATGGATGAAATGAATAGGATCGCAACAAATCTGAAAGATAATGGAGCCATAGCCTTTACGAGTGGCACCTATTTGCCAGGTTTTCAACATCGTACTTACCCAAGGTGCCACCGAAGTGTTTGTTCACCATTTGGATGCATGATTTTTCTTTACTATTTTGATGTTTTTGTATTTTCTTCAGGACATTTATCTAAATGTTTTTGGTGTTTTTCCTTATATGCATGGGAGATTGATGCTCTATGCAGCCTAGGTATAAAACCGTTTGAGGTGCATGTTGTTGATCAGATCTGCTAGCGGTTCTCCTTTGGACGTAGCCAATTGATATGCCCCAGACCCAAATACAGTAGTGATAACATATGGACCCAGCCAATTTGATTCAAACTTTCCCTTATGTTCTCGATTGGGTTGGTTATGAGGATTCTCTCTTAGAACAAGATCACCTACCTCAAATGTGCGAGGTCTAACTCGATGATTATAGCTTCTGCTCATGCGTTGTTGATAGGCTTTGAGGTGATTGTATGCAGCTTGTCGCTTCTCATCAAGTAGCTCTAAATCTTGGAGATGTGAGACTCTATATGCTTCATCATCTATGAGATTATGCAAGGAAACCCATAGAGATGGTATCTCAACCTCAATAGGTAAGATAGCTTTTGTATCATAGACCAGTGAGTAGGGAGTTGCACCTGTAGGGGTTCGAATGCTAGTTCGGTATGCCCATAGTGCTGGATTCAATTGAACATGCCAATCATGGCCGGCATCATTGACTTTCTTCTTGAGGATTCTCAATATGTTCTTGTTTGATGCTTCGGCCTGACCATTTCCTTATGGGTAATAGGGAGTGGAAAAGCGGTGTTGGATGTGAAACTTCTCACAGAGCTCACGGACATCCTGATTTTTTAATGGAAGCCCGTTATCTGTGATAATGGAAATGGGTACACCATACCAGCAAATGATGTAATTAAGGATAAATGAGGTGATCTGCTTGTCGGTGACTTGGGTAAGTGGAACAACTTCAATCCACTTTGTGAAGTATTTGGTGGCGATAATGATGAATTTATGGCCGTTGGATGAAGATGGATGGATTTTACCCACAAGGTCAGGTCCCCATTGACAAAAAGGCCATGGTGTTATGATTTGTTGCAATTCCTATGCTGGTGCATGTATCAGGTCTCCATTAACTTGGCATTTCTTGCACTTTCTGACAAAGTAGTAGGAGTCTTTTTCCATGGATGGCCAATAGTATCTATTGCGCATGAGTTTCTTGGCTAGTGACGGACCGCTTGCATGAGTTCCACAAATTCCTTCATGTACTTCTTCCAAGGCCTTTGTTATCTCATCCTATTCTAGACATTGAAGGAGAGTACCATCAGGACTACATCGGTATAGGGTTTCAGCAATTATGGTATATCGAGCGGTTTGGCAAATGAAGGTTTTATGTTGGTTATTTGATTGGTTAGGAGGAAGTGTGTGATTGCGGAGGTAGGTGTAGAACTCACCATACCATGGGGATTCGGAACCAACAAGGAGACATATCATCTCGGATTCAGGGATATCATAAGCGGGAATCCAAAGCTATTCTACCAAGAACTCGTAGCATGTTGAATTATGTGGAAGATCTAGGAGAGATGCAATGGTAGCCATAGCGTCAGCAGCTTGATTCTCATCTCTGGGTATCTGCTTAAAGGTGATAGTAGTGAATGATGGCTTTAATTTGTCCACCATTTGTTTGTACGGCATGAGTTTGTCATCCTTGGTCTGATATTCATTTGTTGCTTGTTGAATGACCAGTTGGGAGTCGCCATATACTTGTAGTTCTTGTAACTTCCATTGTATGGCTAGCCTGAGTCTTGTGATCAAGGTCTCATATTCAGCTATGTTGTTTGTGCATGGAAATGTGAGCCTGTAAGACTTCGGGATGGTGTCACCTTGAGGTGTGATAAATAGAATGCCTGCCCCCGAGCCATGCCTAGTGTATGAACCATCAAAGTATATTTTCCATGGTTGTGCTATTGTGATCATGAATATCTCTTCATCTAGAAAATTGGAAATGAGAGGATGATCGCTTATGAGGGGAGCATCAGCCAACTGATTTGCAATAACTTGACCCTTGATAGTCTTACGGTCCACATACTCAATGTCAAATTCACTTAGAATCATCACCCATTTAGCCAAGCGGTCTGTCAATGTTGCTTTGCTAAGTAAGTACTTGAGTGTATCGATATTTGCAATGAGTTGTAATTTATGTGTTAACAGGTAATGCCTCATTTTAGTGGCTGCCAAGATTACTGCTAGGCAAGCTATCTCAATAGGTGTGTAATTGAGTTCATAGCTGACTAGTGTGCAAGAGATGTAGTAGATAGCACACTCTTTCCCTTCTGCATTGTGTTGAGCCAGTAGCACTGCCAATGTTGTATTTGTTGCTGATATATAGAGTAGTAGAGGCTTACTTGGATCTGGTGGGATCAGCAATGGTGTATTCATGAGATAGTCTTTAAGCATCTAGAATGCTTGTTGGCATCTGGTATCCCATTGAAAGTGGATATTCTTGTGTAACAGGTGTATAAATGGGTGACAATTATCTACCAGTTGTGCAATGAATCTTTCGATGGATTGTAGTTGTCCTTGTAATGTTCTTAGCTGACTAATGTTCTTTGGTGGTGGCATGTCCATGATTGCTTTGGCCTTTGTTGGATCGACCTTGATGCCTTTGCTTGAGATAATGTATCCTAGAAGCTTCCCTGAGGTTACTCCAAAGACACATTTCTTTGGGTTGAGTCAAACATGATATTGTTCTAGTCTATCAAAGATTTTTTCTAATATTTCCAGATGACCTTCTCTTGTGAGTGATTTTGTCAGTAAGTCATCCACATAATCTTCCACTATGGTATGCATCATATCATGGAAGATAGTGATCATTGCTCTTTGATAGGTTGCTCCTACATTCTTTAGACCAAAAGGCATTACATTCCAGCAGTATGTTCCCCATGGACATGTGAAGGTCATCTTATGTTGATCCTCTGGTGCGATCTTTATCTGGTTATACCCTGAAAAGCCATCCATGAGTGAAAGCATGGCATGTCCTACTGTTAGGTCTACTATTATATCGATGTTTGGTAGGGGGAAGTCATCTTTAGGACATTCCTTATTCAGATCTCTAAAGTCAGTACAGATACGGATGCCCCATTTGGTTTTCCAACAAGTACAATATTGGATATCCAATCCGCATAATCAATTGGTCTAATAAAACCAACATCTAGGAGTTTCTTAAGTTCTTCTTTGACTAGCACCGCAATCTGGGGATGCATCTTGAGAAAGTTTCTGCTTGACAGGTTTGGCTCCTTTTGCGACGGTGAGGTGATGCATGACTAAATCAGGATCAAGACCGGGCATGTCTGCATATGACCATGCAAAATTGATCTAATGCTTATGAAAAAATTTGACAAACTTAGGTTGTTCCTATGGAGTTAAAAGAGATGCCAGATGTATGTGGTGAGGAGTTTTAGGAGTCCCCACATTGTATTCTTTTGTCTCTTTAATAAGGATTGTTGATCATTCCTGCTGTGTACTAGAAGGGAGAATGTCAAACCTTTCATCCTTCAGTGCCTCAAAGAGGATTTTGCCATTAGATATGCTCTTTCTTTTTACTTTTGTGGGATCAAACAATGCCACAGTGTGGTTTTCACTGGAAGATCCATGTTTTATTGTTATATTTTTGTAGCTGAAAGGTTTGGCATCGGCCCCAAAGTATGATGCGCTATTAAGTTCAATGGTGAATCTAGCTTTGTGATCCCCACTTTGTATGTTATCTCGTAGTTCCAAAAAGTCAATGATTGCCTCATCATTTTAGAAATGGTCAAGACATGGGGGATTAGGTTGGTTCCATTCGATGAGTTCAGGATGGATAATGGGCATTACCTCATCGATTAGCTTAAGTTCATTAGATGTGTCAGTGAGGGTTAAGACGTTGTGGTGAAGGTCGTTGATGGTACTCTCCCTGTCAGAATCAGGCATAGGATGTGACGTAGGGTCTATGAAAGAAGTTTCCAACTCAGGAATCCAAGAGGTCTTTATATGTGCTTCTCTGTAAACAGGGATGTCTTTGCAAGGTGGGGGTAGTGATGTGTCTTTCTCATCTGAAGTATTAAGTTGGACAGAATCAAATTCCCACTCATGTGAGTCAGTCTCTGAGTCACTTTCTAATATCCGATTACTATACCATATTGGGATATCCTTTGAGTTAAACATTGCAGGTGTGATCGGCTGATGTAATTGGATAGATGGAATGATTGGTATTGCAGGAAGAATTATAGGGATCAATGAATCTGATACGAGGAGTATCGATAGTATTGAATCTGTTGCTTCTGTTGGAATTGTCGGTGTTGTCGATACTACTAGGGGTTTTGATAGTGCTAGTGGTGTTGTTGATGTGGTTGTTGTGGTTGATGGGATTGTGGGTTTGATTGGTGGGATGATTAGCCTCAATGGGGTAGTTGCTATGGTGCATGGTGCTACTGATATAATCAAAGGTGGCCTCTTTATAATAGGCTGATATAGTGGTTTGATGGGTTTCCCTTTGAATCTGAGTTTAGGAAGGATCTTCTTTTGAAAGCCTAAGCCTGTGTTATCTTTGGGCTTTAATTCCGGCTGCAGTGGTTCATGTCTTCCTTACTTGCAAGGTCCCAAAGCACTCTAACCATCATAACCCATTCTTTGCATAATGAGAAGGCCTTTGTCATACTGATCTGTGGGAAGCTTAGCTTGTGGGATGTCCGTGGTGATGGGGTCTTTATAGATCCATTCTGCTAAGTCTTCATCTCTGGTTTCTTCTTCTTGACTCTTTCCAAGGATGAAACGTGTCAAAGTGCATGTTGGCTTGACCAGTGGTGTTTGAAGTAACCGTTGAGGTTTACAATGAGTTCTAGGAGAAGTGGGCATTTCTCCAACACAAAAGAGTTGGCTGAGATTGTATTCCCCAGGATCTTCCTCTACTATTTTCATCTTGAGTTTCTCTTGCTTGGGTATAGTGATGTTTGAATAGGAAAGAGAGGTTGGACTTACATATGAGGTGGATGAGATGGCTTCTCTATTGTTGGGAATGGTAATCTCTAGTTGATGACTGATATTATGACAATATGCAAAGGGGTTTGCATCGCCCAGGATTGTGATTTCTACACCATTATGTGGGAACTTGATACACCGATGGTAGGTGGATGGAACAGCTTGCATGGCGTGTATCCAAGGTCTTCCTAAAAATAAATTGTATGGAAGAGGAAGGTCTAGAACTTGACAGATGATGTGTTTTACCACAGGGCCCACTCAGATTGGTAGCACTACAGCTCCTTTGGATGAACGCTCTACATCATCATATGCTTTGATTGTTATCTTCTTGTGGGGATCCACTGATTCAATTGCATATCCCAAAGTTGTGACTAATTGTAGTGTACAGATATTCAGGCCTGCTCCATTGTCGATCAAGACTCGCTTGATCCTATGTTGGTTGATAAACCCTTCAATGTGGAGTGAGGGGTTGTGAGGTTGCTGGAAGGATGAGTTGTCACTTTCAGAGAAAGTGAGACAAGGTGATGACCTTAGATTTCCAACCATGGCTTGGAACTAATCTGTGTTTAGGTTTGCAGGAACTAATGCCTCTTGGAGAGCTTGATCCAAGATTGTTTTATGAGATGGGGATAGGCACAATAGCTCTAGGATAGATATCAGTGTGGGCATTTTATCTAATTGATCCACAAGGCTATACTGCTTTGGGATAGATGGGGTGCCTTGTGGAGCTGCTTTTATGGTAATCTTGTCGCGACGTGTAACAACATTGTAGTTGGAACTAGGATTTTTAATGGTAATAGTTGCAATTTGTTCACTAGCATCATATAAGTGATTCACAATGTAACTATACGTGGCTTGCGTATAATCAATGGTATTTGTGTTTGTCCTTGAAGTGGAAGCACCCCTTTGATCTTGTGATGGAAGAGGATTTTTAAACATGAGATGATCATTGTTTATTGTCTTTGGGTTGTGTCCTTCGATTTCAATTTCACCTTGGTCAGTAAGATCCTGAATAAGATCTTTCAATCTGTGACAATTGTTTGTCTTATGCCCTTTCCGTTGATGGAAATTGCAATGTTCAGTATCCCTCCACCATGAAGGTTTGACTTGAGGTTCATAATTTGATGTTTTGGGTAAGGTAACCAGATTTTGAGAAACCAACTGACGTAACACTGTTTCGATGGGTTCCCCTAAGGGAGTGTATGTTCGTTTTGGTTTAAAAAAAATTTGACGTTGTCTGGGTTCCTCTTGAGGGACATTGCGTCCTTGATTTGGAGGGGCAACTATGTTATTCTTGGGTGGGGGGTTCTGTCCTACAAATCGGACCACAGGTTGTGCACTTTTGATAGTTCTTACATCCACAACCCCATTGTTGACGACGTTTTTGTTTTTGTTCCAGAAGTTAGGCTTGTCACTATTGAAGCATGGGCGAGGGCCATCCTTTGGCTCATTATATATCTTAATAAGCCCTTTTTTTATGAGAGTCTGCTCACATTTTAAGCCTTTGGTGATCATGTCATTGAAAGAGTCTGTGTCTTTTACGTCTAGGTGAAATTCCATTTCATCATTTAAGTTGGAAATAAATATTTCCACTAGTTCTTGTTTAGGTCACTGAAGAGAACGTCTACTAGACATTTGATGCCATTGTTGCAAAAAGACTAAAAATAGCTCACCTAGTTTTTGTTTAGTGTTACATAGATCAGCCATTGTGATATCACGTTCAATGTTGTGTGAGTAATGTGCCAGGAACTTCTAGACGAGTTCTTTAAATGTCCTAATGCCACCTAGTAATCAGGAAAACCATGATGTGGTTGTTCCTCACAATCTTTGGGGAAAAAGTCACATTAGATATGTGTCCTCGTATGCCACTTCGAGGCAAGCTAAATGGAATTCTCTAACATGATCATGAGGATCTCCTTTTCCTCTATACTTTTCAAACTTGGGTGTTTCAAACCCTCGTGGAAAAGGTGGCATATGAAGATTCCTATCAAAGGGATAGGGGCAAATGTCATTAAGTGAAAACTGATTAGTTTTCACACCACTATGAAGTTGTTGGGCGAGATTTTCAACTTGTTGCGGTAACATGTCTATTTCATTTGGAGGAGGTGGTGGTGGGGGATTACCTTGATGAAGGTTGTATCTAATGTGATCTTGACCTCTTTCATCCTCATTGCGACTTTGGCATTCTGATGCTTGCCTTAGTTGTGCAACATCAAAGTCAGAGGGTAGTTTGGCTCCCTCTTGAGCAAGTCTTAAAAAGTGAGCGTCAGCATTGCTCCTGAGTATTTCATCAAAAAGTTTTTTAAAGAGAGGGTTGTGTTGTGCCCTTTCTACTACTGCAGGAGTAGGAGTACTTGGATTGTCATCATTTACGTTTCCTCCAAGGGCTTCTTGGAATTCATTGATATTTTCCTCCTCTTCCTCTTCAATTTCTTGTTGTCTAGACCTGGACCTGGTATGAGCCATTTTGTTTATAAGTTTTTTTTGAAGTTTGATAAAAATGATGATGAGTTGGTGATGGAATAAAATATTGATGTTTGGTGAAGTGTTTCGCATACGGATCTCTAGCACTAAAGGTAGGTGCTACCAAAGTCCTTTTTTTTGAATTGCTTGTTGTGTTTGATTGACAAAGTTTGATGTGATAAGGTTTAGAGAGATCTGAGATGTGTTACAAACCCAACTACCTAGTAATGAGAGGATTCGCTCATAGACTATTTTTAACCTGCATAGAAATGCCTCTTAGGATGAGTTTATCCTAGATGTAGAGACACTCTAAAAAGTGATGTGTTTGTGTTTGATTCAAGCAATATCAAAAAAAGAACTTAGGACAAAAAACCTTTTGATCTTTTGAGAGTTGGAATGGATTTTGATGAGATATGAATATGATAATGGATGAGATGTTGAACTTCAATAGAAACTTTGTGTTACAAAAGGAACAAACTCTTCCTCTTCTTGTTCAGGGGTTGGTGGTTCTACCCTAGCTGAGTTATATGTGATACAAATATTTGGAAAGAAGGAAGGATTGATCTTGCCTCCTTTATTTTGATGATAACTCAAAGCTCTATATTGAGTAAAAGCTCTGTGGTTTAATGATTCTTAATCAAACTCATTTGATTTCCCTTGAAGGTATAGATGCATGTGATGCAAGAAGGTTCTATGAGAGACAAAGATTTGTTTATTAAGATAGAAGAATTTCCTCTTTTTGATAAAAGCCTTTGAGCTTAATGGTCTTTTCTTCAAGTTGATGTGTTGATGAAGATTCTTCTTTCTCAAGATGTGAAGAATGGTCATATAGTTTGACACTTTTGATTATTGCTCTTTATTTTTGATCTTTTGTTGGTATTTTGAAAATGTTTATGTTGGATGAATACTTGTTTTTGGAACTGATTTTTGATTTTTTCTTTGACAAGAAAACAAAGCAAGCACACAAACACAAGAATGTTGCCTCAAAAGGCACAAATAAGTATGGGTCTAGATCAACCAAATATTTTGAAATTTTTATGACCCTTTCCTTCAAATGTATTTTAGGTGTTTCCAAAGCCTGAAGTCAGCTCAATTTGAACTGGTCTTGACTCACAACGAAAAACACTTCAAACACTCTTTATCCCTAAGGTCAAATAGACAGTTGCGATAATTTTAGCCCACATCTTGATAATTCTTCGACTTTGGTACTACATACCTTATTAATCTCGTCATGGTAGGTAAGGATGTGATATATTAAGTCTTGCATGAGCATAACAAATAGATGATCCCTATGATGGGGGAGTCACCACTTTTATTGGGCTACAAGTAACCTTTCAAAAATCTATGTTTCTACTCAAGGAAATATGTATGGTGAGTATCTTGGGAGCAAAATATTCTATGCCCTTGCACTGAATTTATCACAAATATTCTCAATCAATAGAACAGGTGGGCTACTACTTAAAGGTGTTTAGTAATTTTTGATGTTTTTGGACATAAGTTCATTCTGCAGTGACTCACTTAAGAGCCTTGTAACTTGTGGAGGGGCCCATTTGTCCTTTCAGCAAGTTACACTGTAGGAACAACTATACCCAAGGCTACAACTTTCGCTCTCACCTGATTTCTATAGCGGCTCGAAGGATTTACCGCACGAGGTCGTTCCCAAGAGTGATGTGTCTCTTGGCAGGCCTCTCTTTAAAAGATACAATTTTGAGTGTTACTAACACTTTTCTCTTGCACCTAGGACCACAAAAGCCAAGGGAGAGGATAGTGTGTGTTAGAAGTAGGACCACTCAACAAACTCTTTTTGCACAAGTGTGCCAAACACAAAATACACTTGTTCTTTTTAACTTGTCATTGCAATGATGTTCTATCTAATTGGAGATGTTGCTTCAACAACCATGATGTTCCTTTTAACTTCAAAGGCAATATGCTTGAGTAAACTAGGAATTTGAAATCCTGGTCAACTGAAATTGAAACACGTATGCATGAAGTAAATCGTTTTGCGAAATGAGACAAGTTGATTGTTCTTTTTATTTGGACAAAAATTGAAGTGTTGATTGTGAATTTCCTTAAGTTTGATGCAAGAAATGAGATTTGTCTTGTCTTGTTTTAAGAACCAAATAAAAGTGAATCCTAAATTGCAAGAAATAAATTTGTGTTGTGAATTTTAGAGCACCAAATGAAGATTTTGATTGATTTTAAGCACCAAAATGGAGTGTTTGAGTTTTGCTTTTAACTTGCATGAAAAACAAAAATTTGTTTTGTAAGTTTTAAAAACACCAAATGAAAATTTTGATCTTAAGTAACAAAAAGGGTTAGTTTTAAAACCTGCACACGAAACGAAAAAGTAAAATCCGAACATATGGTGGGCTTCCACAAGCCTAAGAAAAATAATTTTATCGGTTACAAGGCCTTTTTTTACAACGTTCTGTTACAATAGCGCTACTATGTGTAAAAACAGAAGTGCTATTTAACACAAACGTGCTAAAGTAAAAACAAAAGCGCTAAAACATAATATTTATGCAGCAATACAAAAGCGCTAATTCTGAAACAAACGCGCTAACTAATGAAAAATAGTGCCATACTATTAACAAAAGCGTAAATTTTTGGACAATAGCGCTATTGTAAAAACAAAAATGATAGAAGACCAAAAACAATAGCGCTAAAGCGCGAACAAAAGCGTCGAAGCGCGACCTATGTGTCAAGTAAAACAATCAAAAAGTTAGTTTGTCTAAAAAAAAGTTGTTATTGGATTCACGTCAGGTTCACCAAATGATGCTCTGCAAAATGAACAATGTTAGACAAAAGCCTCTGGTCGTATAACACACAAAAACACAAGAAACAAAGACAAACATTAGTGTTAATCAACCAAAAACAAGTCTAAGCAGGCATACCAAAAGAGACACTAAAAACATGATGAAATATTTAACTATGGAAGCAAATACAACAAAGCATCTCCAAATGTCTTCTACCATGCTCTTAGCTTCTTCTCCCTTGTTCCTCTCCTCTCCAAGTTCCAAATTAGTGTAGCTCTCAGTAGCTTTTTGCACTATGGATGTCTTATGGAGATTCAAGATTGAAAATGCTTTTAAACTTATGCTATGCAAGTGTAAAAATAAGCTAAATATGAGATGCTATGAAATGAACTAAGATTTATTTTAGTCCAAAATGACAATATATTAGTGATTTTATGTTAAAATGCTCTCTAAAATTGACTTTAGATAAAATGCATACAAGTTTTCAGGATCTGGATTATGAAGAAATGGGCTCTATTTATAGGAAAAATGGAGCAATGGATGGTTGACATTGAGTAATCTCAACAAGGGTCAGGATTGAATGATATTCAATCTATGTAAGGGATTTCAACCCAATCCAAGGATGACAAGTGTCAACATGAGAGGGGTTGAGAGGAGAGGGAATAAGCATTAAATGCTTGACATGACCTAAGAGTTAACTTGGGAGTTAAGGTCAAGGTTGGGTTGAGTAAATAAATTCATTATCCAAAGAATAATGATTTTATCCAATGGATAAACTCTTGTGCAAAGGTTAAAGGGATAACCATGGTCAAAGCAATAAATGCTTGAGAAGACACATGGGTCACATGAGGGTTGAGTTAGGGGTTAACCATAAATGGTCATGTAAGAGCCATTAGTGGTTTGGAAGACTTTAGAGGTTAGCTTGTTGAACACATAAAGCATTAAATGCTTTTCAAAGACTTTGGAGTCTTTGAGAAGTGACTTCAAGTTGCTTAGGAATGTGACAATAATTAGGGGATGGATTAGGCTAATTAGGAAGGGGTTACAAGAATCTAGAAGGGGGTTTAGGAGTGCAAGTGGATTTGGTGGGTGAGGGAAAATAGGATTTTTATTAAAATAAAATTCATTTATTTCAACAAATAGGTGCAAGTTGCATTTTTAGGAGAATGCAAGTGGGGGGGGTTTAATGATTTCAATAAATGTTTTATTTAATTTACTTAAAAGAGGAAAGAAGATTAAATTGAATAAATAGGATTTATTCATTTAATTGATTGTGATTTTGGTTTAATGAATTAATTAAAATAAATTGAATAATTTATTTAATTAATAGGAGAATGTTTGGAGATGAATTAATTAAATGTTAATTTAATTAACTGATGGCTAGTGGGTTTTTAATCAAATAAATAGAAAATATTCATTTAATTAAAATGGACAAATTTATGTGACTACAATTGCTTTATTCTTTTAGACTGAATATGACTATCTCTATTATCATTTAGACCTGTTATCACTGCTTTGTCTGTGAAATGACTATCCTCTTTACCTCATGCCTTAGATCTAAGGTTAGGTTTGCTCACATTTTTGAATTCGTCTCTTTTTTCTTGTAGAAGCAACATTGTGCTTTGATAGAGATGTTTTTGCTAAAAATTGATAGCCCCCTTAAGGCTTGTGACTGAGCTTTTGGAGTATTGTGTTTTATACATTCTTTACTTGAGCCTTTTTGATGGAGAGGGTACCATTAGGACTACTATGATTACTGAAAGTAATCTTTCTTACTGCTAAAAGGGCTTGTCAAGGCATTGATTGCAATGATATGTGACTAAAACCTTTTTCTCATCTATATGTGTTCTTTGTCCATTGAAAATGCTCAAAACACTTTCACAAGTCTAGTAATTCCTTTGTAGAAGGCTTTCATGGTCCTGTAGTTGCCTTTGTTCAATGATTTGGTGTTACTTTGAGGCTTTGATACTATGCTTTGTTTCTTTGATGGTGATGTATCTTTATGACTATGTATGTAATGATTCTTGGTGAACATTTTATGTCATGCCTCCATGATATCTGGTAGGATTCACTGTGTTCTACCACAAATGCTACAATAATATCTTTACAATGCATCATCTTTAATATATACTATATACACTAAATTAAGACTTCAATCTTGATATCATAATGATTACCATGTGCTTAATCCTTTATGTTAACTGCAATCATCACTATCATGAATTGTACCATCTGTTTCTGAGAATTGTCTTTTTAGGGCATTTTATGACTAAGGCTGCCTCTTTATGCCTTGAGAATGAACTACTCTTTACCTCTTTTGATGGTGAACTCTTGATACTTGGGCTCTTAAGCATTAATATTTCTGAGAAAAAATCATTCTTTTATTTACTGTTATTGCTTATTCACTTTCAAGTCTACTATTTAATCATAAAGAGATTCACAGTCACAACTTATATCTACTCTCTATTTACTATTAAGACCTTCCCTATTTTTCGCTTGAATCTATTATTTATTTCAAAGAGACTGAAAGCGTCTGCAACTTGATAGTTTTATTGTCTTTTCTTGTAAAAAATAAATGCATACATGTCATTTTAGAACCATCTCTATTTGGTGAATCATCTCTGCTCTGTGTATGTTGATTAAGGTTAGCATTGGACTTGTGATTCTTGATGTTGTTGCAACCTTTATTCACTATCACCTTTGGTATTTTAATCTCCAATCTGCTCAAACAAAATAAATCAATTTTGCTCTTCATCTTTCATTATGATCTAGGCTTTCTCATTGTATACCACTGTGATAAACTTCTCTATTGGGTTGTATCATAGGCACTCTATGTAGGTTGCTCACACAACCCTTGTCATTCACTTTTGAGCTTATCATACTATTTTTATGACTTTATCATTGTATTTTCTCTTTAATAGTGACTGTGCCAGGTCTACAACAAAACTCTCTGTCATATAACCATTGTGAATGAGTATTCATGCTCATTTAATATCCTTGGAATAACTTGATAGCCATATATACCTAGAAGTTCATCCTTTTATACTTTTCTTGAGCTTTTTCAGACTTTGAGGGTTGCAAATTTCTCTTTATTTATTGACTTGATTCTTTTGGAAGTTATGTTCTTTATGCTGCTATTGCTTTGTGAAATCATGAAGAGACTGTTGCAACAACTCTCCTTCAACAACTATAATTTTCTATAATACATGTAGCCTTCAAGTATATAACAAATCACATTACTGCTATGATTATCCTTCATTATGTTTGGGACAAAAGCTTGCTCTATATCCTTATCATTTCACTTTGAAGGTGATCCATCCTTGATCACATCTTGTTTTGTAACAATATTGACTACTTATTAATGCTCTCTCTAAAAATGCAACAACAATGAACATTGTTCAACTCTTCATTCTTTTCATATAGGTGCTACTCTCTTTGTTTTGGGTAGGGTTCTGTCATTGTGTGCTCAAAGGATGCTTTTTTTATGGTGATATTTGTGCTTTGTGGACTAGAATGGGTTGTGCTATTGTTGTCCTTGAATAGGTTGACTCATTGCTTGCCATGGGTTGTCCTTCCATCTTTAATGGTTGCCTTTGACTGTCATTTATGTGTGTGTATATCTGATTGGACTCTCTTTGTCTTGTAGAAGCTTCATATGACTGTCTTCACGTTGATCTTGATGTGCTTGTATGTGGAGGCTTGGAAATAAAAAGATGGACGGTTATTTGCTCATTTAAAAAAATTATCAACAAACCTGCCCTATTCCTATAATAGTCTAATACAAGTTATCAAGCATTCTTTCCTTCAAGGGTTAGACTGTCAAAGGTGTGAGTCCATGTTTTGAGACATTTGAACTACTCTTCAAGAAATTTAATTCATTGTTGATCATATATTTTGGACTGATTTGCTTTAAAAACACAGAAACAAAGAGGTAAAATCCTCTATATACATGCAAAAATTAATCTTTGTCATGAAACACAAAGAGGGTGTGAATGTAAAAGAAGAACTTGCCTAGAGCTTGTTGAGCCTTTGGATGATATGGTCCTTTGTAGTTGGCACGTGGCTTCTCTTAACCTTTTCATGCAAACTCCTTCATTGAAGAGGCTAACTTCACATTCAAACTCTTTGAAGTAACCGTTTGACTGCTCCTTCATTTTATGACTGCTCTCCTTTAAGCATGACCCATTACATAGATCAGATGAACTTCCCTTTTGTGAATCTTGATAAATTTATCTTTGATGTTTAGTAGACATGTGAAACTTTGCATGAGAACCTACTCACAACAAGTCTTCATTCTCATGAAAGAACTCAAAGTAGACATAAAATGAAGCCCTAAATGCATACAAAACTATAATGTACCCTTTTGGAATTTATCTTAATTTAGTCCTAAATCAACAATTCTAACTTAAAATGAGATTTGTAATACATTCATAAAATAATTTAATAGATTCTAAAGACAGTTTTACTATCATAATGCTAAGAATAATTTTAGAAGATGGAACTTATCTTGATAACTTTCCCTGATTATGCTGATCATAAACCTCCCCCATAAAATGATTATCATCTTCTTACAAACTGCTCTAGAACTCTTACAATCTCATAAATCTTTCATTAAATTCTTCACTATCTACTCCTATATTATATATTGATTTCCATATGCTCAAAAATCTCTCAGTGCACAACTTGTTTCACCCTTCAATGTGGAGCATCAATATAGTTTTGGGTCCTTTTGATCAGTGATATGAACTTTTGCCTATAGAGTCTTCCTTGATTAGTAATGTCAGCTCCTCATGCATCCCTATTTGGTATTTCTATCGTCATATTAGTGCATTCAGATTTGAATAAAATAAATATATAAACTCTTCTATCTTCCCTCATTAGAATAATATTGATGTCTCTTAAATAAGAAGCGAAAAGATGTGAATGTGAATATTTGCCCTCCCGACATGAGATCACATCCCATATGAAAAGCTAACTGACGATTAGCTAATTAATGTAAGTATCTATTATCTTTCTGTGGCCATGAATGAGGGAATGCTTCTACATGTATTGCTTGTTATTAATGAGTATATGGCCATGAATGAGGGAATGCTTCTACATGTATCGCTTGTTATTAATGAGTATATTTACTTATTAATTATAATCCGATATTGATAATTAATTGATGCCCTCCTAAATGGCACAAGATTAGTCCAAGATCAATCAACACAAAACATTAGTGTTAGTCAATCGAAAACTAATCTAAAAAGGCATACCAAAAGAGAGACTATAAGCATGCAAGCATATTTAACTATCAAAGCAAACATGATGAGGCATCTCCAAATACCTCCTAACATACTCTTAGTTCCTTCTCCCTTGTTCCTCTCCTCTCCAAGTTCCAAAATAGTGTAGCTCTCAGCAGCTTTTTGCACTATGGATGCTTATGGAGGATTGAGATTTATAGAATAGCTCTAAACATGAAATGAAAAGCTATTTTAATGCTAAAATGATGTGTTTTAACCAAAAGACAATATTTAGTTATGCTATGCTAAATGCTCTCTAAAATGGCTATAGTCTAAATGCATACAAGTTTTCAAGATCTGGATTATGAAGGAATGAGCTCTATTTATAGGAAAAATGGAGCAATGGATGGTTGAGATTGAGTAATCTCAACAAGGGTCAGGATTGAATGATTTCAAATCCATGTGAGGGCTTTCAACCCAATCCCAGGATGACAAGTGTCAATGTGAGATAGGTTGAGAGGAGAGGGAATAAGCATTAAATGCCTGATATGACCTTGGGATTTTGAGTCAAGGTTGGTTGAATGAATAAACTCTTTATTCAAAGAATAAAGCTTTTATCAAATGGATAAACTCTTGTGCAAATGTGAAAGGGATGAATATGGTCAAAACAATAAATGTTTGGGGAGACAAGATTGAAATAACCATAAATGGTTATGTAAGAACCATAAATGGTCATGTAAGAGCCATTAGTGGTCTTGGAAGACTTTGGAGGTTAATTTGTTGAACACACAAAGCATTAAATGCTTTTCAAAGACTTTGGAGTCTTTGAGAAGTGACTCCATTTTGCTTAGGAATGTGACAATAATTAGGGGATGGATTAGGCTAATCAGGAAGGGGTTAGAAGAATCTAGAAGGGGATTAAATTTTGCAAGTGGATTTGGTGGGTGAGGGAAAATAGGATTTTATTAAAATAAAAATTCATTTATTTCAAAATGTGTGCAAGTTGCATTTGTAGGAAAATGCAAGTGGGGGGGGATAATGATTTAAATAAATGTTTTATTTAATTTATTTAAAAGAGGAATAGGGGGATTTAATTAAATAAATTGATTTATTTATTTAATTGATTTGAATTGGATTTAATGAATTAATTAAAATAAATTGAATAATTTATTTAATTAATAGAAGAATGTTTGGGGATGAATTTAATTAAATATTAATTTAATTAACTGGTGGCTAGTGGATTTTTAATTAAATAAATACGAAATATTCATTTAATTAAAATGGACAGATTTATGTGACTACATTTGCCCCTCTTTGAGACGGTGCAGTTTATCGCATCGTTTCAAAGAAAGAAAAACTGGTGTGAAGAAATGCCCCATTAAAATGTTAATTTAATGGGTGGTATGCCCCCTCGAGAGATGGGCCGAAAAATTTTGAAAAATCGGGCGATCTCTCGAAAAAGAATGAAAATTGGCAGGGTGGTGGAATAGAAGAAATTAGGTATACTGGGGAAAAATAGAAGAAATTGGGGGAAACATGGAGAAATGGGGGGCTTGGGAAGTTCACAGGGACCACGGCGATGAGCAGGGCGAAGTTACGGTGACATCGGGGGGTATAAATGGGGTGAAAGGGGTGAAAATAGGATCATTTGTGACCGCGACCAGTTGAAAACTATAGCTCTGACAGTGACATTTGGAGGAGCAAGGAGGAGCAACGATGCCGTTTCCGATCACCGAGCACCGATTTGAGCGAGTCCGCCGGTACTAGCGCCCAGCCGACTATGGACCCGTGGTACGCAAATTCGAAAACTTCCTTTTTATGCATTTTTGGTATGTTTTTAGCTAAGTCCAAGTCAAGTCGGAGCAAGAGCACTGGAACTATGTTTTTAGCGCTTTTGCTCCATGAATTAGCGCTATTGTGTCGCAATAGCGCTTTTGTAGGCTAGTTATAGCGCTTTTGCATTAATTTAGCGCTTTTGCAATCAAGTTTGAGCGCTTTTGATAAATTAGCGCTATGGTAGGGTCGATTGAGCGCTATTGATGTGTAGTAGCGCTATTGCATAGCCGTTTTAGCGCTTTTGATTAATTAGCGCTATGGTGTAGTTAATTGAGCGCTATTGACAGGAATAGCGCTATGGTGTAGCTGTTTGAGCGCTTTTGTACAGAATGAGCACTTTTGTAGAGTAAATAGCGCTTTTGCTTTAGGATACAAGATGCCCCAGTTTCGGACAAAATAAAACTCTGGATGTCTAACGATTTGATGGATGACGAGGTGAAGTGGGAGTTGTTTTGAACCAGAGCAGCCTGATGAGACTTAGGTCATTTGTTAGGAGAAATGCCTGTTGAAGTCTAGGCGGCCATGATTGCTTACCTGTTGAGACCCGAAGATACTTGATCAAAGTATCTGATGATAGTTTAGGTTTAAACTTAAGAAAGTTTGATAACAAAACAACTGATGGTGTTTGGATGAATGTCTATGTGCAGGAGGATCTACGCGTGTTGCAGTTACGCGAGCGCCACCCCGCGACACAGGGGTTGCGAGATCGTTTGACTCAGATCGAGATAGATTGTATTGCGGCGACTGGGCTCTATGAGGTGATGCATATGCCCGTGATTCGGATGAATCACGGCCTGATTACAGCTTTAGCAGAGCGATGGCACAGTGAGACATGCACGTTCCATCTGGCTCAGGGCGAGATGACGGTGACTTTGGAGGACGTGTGGCGTATTCTTCGGATTCCGATTCGAGGGCAGCTGGTGACGTATGATCGATCCTGGGGGACAGTGTCTTGCCAGAGGATTTTTGATGAGGATGTATACATTGATGATGGGTCGATTGCCTGGGAGGATATAGCGGCACTATATGAGCCCCTTCCAGCAGTATTGTCAGGGATCGTGGGAGGGCTTCTGTGTCCAGACAGGCGGTCACATGGATTGGCGGTCGGATGGGGACAGGTTATTGAGATGATGGTGACAGAGGGGACCCGATATGCCTGGGGGCCGTGCGTGCTAGCGCATATGTACCAGGAGCTGCACGAGGTAGTGTACCGGGGGAGAGGTTCGCTTGCAGTAGGTATGACGCTGTTGCATGTGTGGGCATGGGAGCATCTACCAGTGACTCGACCAGTGAGTCTGAGATTCCGAGCCGTAGACCAGCCCTATATGTTCATGTATAGTGGTATGATGAGCCAGCCCCACTTGGGGAAGCTAGAGTGGTGGAGGCGAGCATTAGATGACCTAGATGCAGTGATCTGGCGGCCATACTTGGAGTGTGAGCCATGGGAGGATGATGCGGAGGCACTACCTTATGTCTTCATGACCCGATTCCTCATTGGGAGGACCTCTTATCATGTAGAGAGACAGGTGCCAGGACGGGTTATGAGGCAGTTTGGACGGCAGCAGGGTCTGCCGAGCGGATCGGGAGAGTATGCTCGAGTTATTCGAGAGCGGTATGCATGGAGTCCAGTGCTACCGTATGATCAGGCATTGGCAGAGTTCTGGACACTGCAGGCGAGGCCATGGGATCTACGATCGAGGGTCGTTGATGCAGGGGTTACAGCAGAGTATACCCAGTATCGGGCAGCGCACCCGATTCGACGGATATCAGATCCAGCGGAGCCGATCCCAGCATTCGAGGATGAGAGGGGACGGGGACGGAGAGGGGGTGGTGGTAGAGGAGGTGGTAGAGGAGGTGGTGGAGGAGGTGGAGGAGGAGTAGGAGGTGGTGATGGAGGAGGTGGTGGAGGAGGAGGAGTTATGGGGATGCCGAGACAGCGGAGAGGGAGAGGGGGGTTACCACTGCAGATATCACAGGGACCTTTGATGCAGGGAGGAGTGCAGCTGAGTGGGAGGGGGATGGAGAGAGAGATCCCTATGGATACAGGTGCAGGAGGGGGTGGGGCTGGGGAGGGTGGTGCAGAGGAGTGTGGTGCAGAGGAGGGACCTAGTGGAGGGGGTGATACAGGTGCAGCAGCCATGGATATAGGGGAGTGTGGTGCAGGGGATCTGCGGGAGCATATGATAGGTTATTTGCAGACCCGGGTAGAGAGATTAGAGGCGGAGGTAGCAGCTAGAGATGTGCAGCTATTTGCACGTGAGTCAGAGCTGACAGTGGTGCTGCGGGAGAGAGATACTGCGGTGGAGAGATTGGCAGAGCTGCAGGAGAGAGTGCGGACTGGTGCACAGGGGCCTTCAGGAGAGGTTATGAGGGAGATACGGCGAGCACAGGCGGAGATAGAGTACTGGCGGGGGTTATATGAGCAGGTGGTACCGATTGGCCAGCGAGCTCTCAGTTACTCACAGATGTGGCAGGCCAGATCCGAGCGATCACAGAGGATGCAGAGCAGTGGGGGAGTGATGGGTCCTTTGCAGCAGGATAGATCAGGAGATGCAGGAGGGAGTGGGGGTTCGATGAGGCCTCCACGGAGAGATGGATCAGGTGGTGCCGGTACCAGCGGTGGAGTAGGTAGGGGTGGGGCAGGTACAGCATCTGGCCAGAGCGGCATCTGAGAGAGCATTTTTGCATACATGTGTTGTATCATTGTCTATGTTTTGGACTGTATCGTGGATGGCTCTTGGTAGCCGATTTTGTAGACTTCATTGTACTCTGATATATGAGATGATATATATGAGGAGATCCCATTTTGTGATGATATGCATGTGATGATGTATGGATGTTTATGCATGATGATGATTTATTACTTAGATGAATATGTGTACATGTATGCATTTGATGAGATGTTTCTTTTATGCATGTTTTTATGATGATTTATGATGTTAGATACTGACATATGAATGCAGGTTTTTATGATGAGTTATGATGTGAGATACTGACATATGAATGCAGGATGATATGTTCTTGAGTTATGTAATGCTTTATGCATGGAACGCTATGATGATATATGCTTATGTTTTTGATGTATGAACAGGATTTGATGATGTTTCCTATTGCAATGTAATGATGAGATGATTTAATGCAATGGTTGAATAAATGATGTTATGTATAAATATACTAGGATGATATATGCTTATGTTTTTGATGGATGAACAAGATTGTATGATGTTTCCTTTTGCGATGTAATGATGAGATGATTTATGTGATGATGTCAATGCAATGGTTAGATGAATGATTTTATGTATGGATATGCATCTAGATGTGTTTAGATGAATGTAATATGGATAAACAAAATGTTTAAGTGCAAATGTTTATATGATAAATGCAGATGAATAAACAAATGTAAAGGACAAGTGTTTATATGATGATATTTAAAATGAATGTAGATGAATAAACAAATGTAAGGTACAAGTGTTTATATGATGATATTAAAATGAACGTAGATGAATAAACAAATGTAAGGTACAAGTGTTTATATGATGATATTAAAATGAATGTAGATGAATAAACAAATGTAAAGTACAAATGTTTATATGATAATGCCTAAATGAATGATGCTAAATACGTTTTAAATATGTTGGTAAGTGCAAATGATAATGGGATGATATGATAACTAATGGGTATAATAACTGCACCTAAATGTAATGATAATGAATGCAATGTGAATGAATCTTACAATGAGCATAAAAAGATACTTAGTAATGAATGAATGCATCTTTTTACTATAAAGAAATGTATGCAAATGATAAATGGTGAAAAGGTTAATAAAATGATAATGGATAATCGATATGAGATGAATGCTTATTAAATGATTTAATACAATCAAAGACAATTTGGTCCCATGAATGAATCTAATTATTGATGATTGATGCAATGATGAAAATGATTTTACTGCAACTAATGTCAATAATGAACTTATATGCAATGTTTATGTGTAAAAATGACATGAATGGACGTAATGCAAGATGTACCTAAATGTAAGGATGATATGATTATGAGGAATGCAAGGTTGTTTTAAGACTTTGCATAATGTATTGATGATGTATCAGAGTACTCGGTCGTGATTGTATCCAAGACCAGTTTTTATTAGTCATTTTTGCATGTAAAAGCCTACATATGAATGAATGAGTGGATGGGTGATATGCAACGGAATGCAAGATATAAACAGATGAGGTGAAATGATGATCCATAGTGCTCTATTTTCATCATTGAGCTTTAAAATGTTGGAAGAGAATACAAGCATCTTGACACAATGATTCAAGATGACCTGAGTATTTCTTTCATGGATTTTAATATAGCAAGTTAATACAAACGACTTGATATAAGGGTCAAGTCGACCAGAGTATTGCTTGCGGAACAGACAAGGATTATCTCCTTTCGTGCATGACTTGGATCGTCCTCCTTGATCTTAGGCTGATCAGATCCTGAGACAAGTTCATACCGTACTGAGAGAATAAAACCTTTATCCAATTTGGAGGAAGAGGAATCAAAGGATGAGCATTGTACCTGCAACCAAACAGTATATATACATAAAGAATAAAGAATATGGATCCTTGGTAATGGTTCATGCCCATATGGTCGAGGTATACGCTGTAGTCAGCAAGCCGTAGTGATCTATGACTGCATTTTTGCCTATGATCACATAGCTTAGTGAACTTCCCACGTAGACACCATTAGTACATGCCCCAGAACTTCATCGGAAATAATGCGCAAATGATACAAGACAATGCTGAAAGATCCTGATACAGATAAACAAACGATTGTACTCACGAATCAACCAAGCATTTGATAGCTTAACAGAATTTTCTTGTCAAAGAAAACGTCATCTTGTCTTTGTTTTTGATAAGGAAGGATGCATCCTTGTGTTTAAAAATAGTTTCTGTTTTGTTGGATGTGGATTGTGTGGTCGAGTGATAAATGGTCATTGTGTGAGTACTGTGTTAATGTTGGTTTTGTATCTGATCGGATGAATATGTACAAGGTGTTGCCATGTTTTTGTTTTGATTTTTCAATGTTTTCTGATGTTTTTGGATTTTGTGAAACAATTTTGAATGTTTTTGGTATTTTCTGATGATTGCCTGAATGAAGAGCGTAATGATATATAAGACAATGTAGAATCCACTTCCATCACGAGGGTAAGGGGATTGCCCCCAGTTTGTAGACCTGACTATGAAAAGGTGGGATGCTAGACGCATGGAGTACTTTCTTAATTGTAGATCAAATAACAAGCCATTGTTGGGATGGATGGATGTATGTGTGCATGAATGTGATCGCAACGAGCCTGAAAGATACTGGAGCCATTGCCTTTACGAGTGGTGCCTGTTTGCCAGGTTTCCACCATCGCACTTACCCAAGGTGCCACCGGAGTGTTTGTTCACCGTTTGGATGCATGATTTTTCTTTACTTTTTTGAATGTTTTTGTATTTTCTTCAGGACATTTTCTGAATGTTTTTGATATTTTCTTGATATGTAGGGGAGCCTGATGCTCTGTATACCTTAGGTATAAAACCGTTTGAGGTGCATGCTATTGATTGGATCTGCGAGTGGTTCTCCATCTGATGTAGCCAACTGATATGCCCCGGACCCGAATACAACAGTGACAACATATGGGCCCAACCAGTTTGATTCAAACTTGCCTTGATGTTCTCTGTTTGGTTGGTTGCGAGGATTCTCTCGTAGAACAAGATCACCTACCTCAAATGTATGAGGTTTAACTCGGTGATTGTAGCTTCTGCTCATGCGCTGCTGATAGGCTTTGAGATGGTTGTATGCAGCTTGTCGCTTCTCATCTAGTAACTCCAAGTCCTGAAGACGGGATACTCTATATGCTTCATCATCTATCAGATTATGAAAGGAAACCCGTAATGATGGTATCTCAACCTCAATAGGTAAGATAGCTTCTACACCATAGACCAATGAATAAGGAGTTGCACCTGTAGGGGTTCGAATGCTAGTTCGATATGCCCATAGCGCTGGATTCAATTGAACATGCCAATCACGACCGGCATCATTGACTGTCTTCTTTAGGATCCTCAATATGTTTTTATTGGATGCTTCGGCCTGACCATTGCCTTGTGGGTAATAGGGAGTGGAAAAGCGGTGTTGGATATGAAATTTCTCACAAAGCTCACAGACATCCTGATTTTTGAAAGGAAGACCGTTATCTGTGACGATGGACATGGGTACACCATACCGGCAGATGATGTAGTTGAGGATGAATGAGGCGATCTGCTTGCCGGTGACTTGGGTAAGTGGAACAGCTTCGATCCACTTGGTGAAATATTCGGTGGTGGTAATAATGAATTTATGGCCGTTGGATGAAGATGGATGGATTTTACCCACAAGGTCAAGGCCCCATTGACAAAAAGGCCATGGTGTTGTGATTGGTTGCAGTTCCTGTGCTGGTGCATGTATTAGGTCACCGTGAACTTGACATTTCTTGCATTTCCTGACAAAGTAGTAAGAATCCTTTTCCATAGATGGCCAATAGTATCCAGCTCGCATGATCTTCTTGGCTAGTGACGGACCACTTGAGTGAGTCCCGCAAATTCCTTCATGTACCTCTTCCAGAACCTTTGTTATCTCATCCTGTTCCAGACATCGAAGGAGGGTACCATCAAGACTACGTCGGTATAGGGTTTCGACAATAATGGTATATCGAGCAGTTTGGCGAATGAAGGTTTTTCGTTGGTTATTTGATTGGTCGGGAGGAAGGGTGTGATCGCGGAGATAGGTGTAGAACTCACCGTACCATGGGGATTCAGAACCGACAAGGCGACATATCATTTCGGATTCGGGGATATCATAAGCGGGAATCCAAAGCTGTTCTACCAAGAACTCGTAGCGTGTTGAATTCTGTGGAAGATCTAGGAGAGATGCGATAGTAGCCATAGCGTCAGCAGCTCGATTCTGATCTCTTGGTATCTGCTCAAAAGTGATAGTAGTAAATGATGTCTTTAGAGTGTCCACCATTTGCTTGTATGGCATGAGTTTATCATCTTTGGTCTGATATTCATCAGTTGCTTGTCGAATGACTAGTTGGGAATCGCCATATACTTGCAGTTCTTTTAATTTCCATTGTATGGCTAATCTGAGTCCTGTGATCAAGGCCTCATACTCTGCTATGTTGTTTGTGCATGGAAATGTGAGCCTGTAAGACTTCGGGATGCTATCACCTTGAGGTGTGATAAACAGAATGCCTGCCCCCGAGCCGTGCCTAGTGTATGAACCATCAAAATATAGCTTCCATGGTTGTGCTGTTGTGATCATGAATATCTCTTCATCTGGAAAATTGGAAATGAGAGGATGATCGCCTATGAGAGGTGCATCGGCCAACTGATCTGCAATGACCTGCCCTTTGATAGCTTTACGGTCCACATATTCGATGTCGAATTCACTTAGAATCATTACCCATTTGGCCAAACGACCTGTCAATGCTGCTTTGCTGAGTAAGTACTTGAGTGGATCAATTTTTGCAATGAGTTGTACCTTTTGTGTCAATAGATAGTGCCTCAGTTTAGTGGCTGCCAGGATTACTGCTAGGCAAGCTCGCTCAATAGGTGTGTAATTGAGTTCATAGCCAACCAGTGTGCGAGAGATGTAGTAAACAGCACATTCTTTACCTTCTGCATTATGTTGTGCCAGTAGCACACCCAGTGCTGTACTTGTTGCTGAGATATAAAGTAACAACGGTCTACTTTGATCTGGTGGCATCAACAAGGGCGGATTCATGAGATAGTCCTTAAGTGCCTGAAATGCTTGTTGGCATTTGGCATCCCACTGAAAGCGGATGTTCTTGTGTAGCAGATGTGTAAATGGGTGACACTTATCAGCCAATTGTGCAATGAATCTTCGGATGGATTGAAGCCGTCCTTGTAGTGTCCTTAGCTGACTGATATTCTTTGGAGGTGGCATGTCCATGATTGCTTTAACCTTTGCTGGATCGACCTCAATGCCTTTGCTTGAGACAATGTATCCTAGAAGCTTCCCGGAGGTCACTCTGAAGACACATTTCTTTGGGTTGAGTCGAACATGGTATTGTTCCAGTCTATCAAAGATTTTATCTAAGATGTGAAGATGTCCTTCTCTAGTAAGTGATTTTGCTAGTAAATCATCCACATAATCTTCCATTATAGTATGCATCATGTCATGGAAGATGGTGGTCATTGCTCTTTGATAGGTCGCTCCTGCATTCTTTAGACCAAAAGGCATTACATTCCAGCAGTATGTGCCCCATGGACATGTGAAGGCTGTCTTATGTTGGTCCTCTGGTGCGATCTTTATTTGATTGTATCCTGAAAAGCCATCCATGAGTGAAAGCATGGCATGTCCTGCTGTCAAATCCACTATGATGTCGATATTTGGTAGAGGGAAATCATCCTTAGGACATGCCTTATTCAGATCTCTGAAGTCTGTACAAATGCGGATGCCCCCTTTTGGTTTGCCAACTAGTACAATGTTGGAGATCCATTCTGCATAATCAATTGGTCTAATGAAACCAACATCCAGGAGTTTCTTGAGTTCAGTTTTGACTAGCACGGTAATCTGAGGATGCATCTTACGAAGCTTCTGCTTGATAGGTTTGGCTCCTTTTGCTACTGTGAGATGATGCATGACTAAATCAGGATCAAGCCCAGGCATGTCTGCATATGACCATGCAAAGTTGATCTGACGCTTCTGGAAGAACTCTATAAATTGAGGCTGTTCCTCTGGAGTGAGAAGAGATGCCAGATGTATGATATGAGGGTTTTCAGGAGTCCCTACATTGTATTCTTTAGTCTCCTCAATGAGAATCGTTGATCGTTCCTGTTGTGTACTAGCAGGAAGAATGTCAAACCCTTCATCCTCAGGTGCCTCAGAGAGGTTTTCACCATTGGATACGCTCTTTCTTTTTACTTTTGTCGGATCAAATAGTGCCACAGTGTGGTTTTCACTAGAAGATCCATGTTTTATTGTTATATTTTTGCAGCTGAAGGGTTTGGCATCCGCCCCGAAGTATGCTGCGCTATTAAGTTGAATGGCGAATCCAGCTTTGTGATCCCCGCTTGGTAGATTATCCCTTAATTCCAAAAAGTCAATGATAGCCTCATCGTTTTGGAAGAGGTCAAGACATGGGGGATTTGGTTGGTTCCATTCGATGAGTTCAGGGTGGATAATGGGCATTACGTCATCGATTAGGTTAAGTGCGGGAGATGTATCAGTGAGGGTTAAGACAGTGTGGTGAAGGTAGTTGATGGTACTTTCCCTGTCAGAATCAGGCGTAGGATGAGACGTAGGGTCTGTGGAAGATGTTTCCAGCTCAGGTACCCAAGTGGTTTTTATCTGTGCTTCTCCGTAAACAGGGATGTCTTTGCGTGGTGGAGGTGGTGATGTGTCTTCCTCATCTGAAGTGTTAAGTTGCACTGAATCGAATTCCCACTCATGTGAGTCAGTCTCTGAATCACTTTCCAGCATCCGATTGCTATACCATACTGGTATGTCTTTGGAGTTGAACACGGCAGGTGTGATTGGTTTATGTATCTTTGTAGTGATCGGTGCGGCAGGAACCGTGATGGGATTTAGAGGATCTGTCACTGGAAGTATTGGTAATGGCGACTCAGTGGCTTTTGCTGGAACTACTGGTGCCATAGATGTCGCTGCGGGTTCGGAGATAGTTGCTGCTGCTATTGGTGTTCTTGATGGGATTACTAGTTCGTTTGGTGGTATGTTTGGCACTGGTGATGGTTGCGGTGGGGTTGTGAGCCTCGATGGGGCAATGGCAATATTGCTTGATGGTGCTTTGATTATGAAAGGTGTCCTCTTTACAGTAGGTGGGCAAAATGGTTTGCTAGGTTTTCCTTTGAATCTGAGTTTAGGAAGGACTTCTTTTTCAAAGCCTAGGCCTTTATTTCCTTTGGGCTTGAACTCTGGCAGCAGCGGTTCATGTCGTCCTTGTTTGCAGTATCCCAAAGCACTCTGACCATCATATCCCATTCTTTGCATAATGAGGAGGCCTTTGCCATATTGTTCCGTAGGAAGTGTAACTCGCAGTATGTCGGTGGTGATGGGATCCTTATAGATCCAGTCCGCTAGGTCCTCATCTTGTGTTTCTTCCTCTTGACTCTTTCCAAGGATGAAAGGCGTTAAGGCACATGCAGGCGTGATTAGTGGTTGCTGGAGTAACTGCTGTGGTTTACCATGTGTTCTAGGAGAAGTGGGCATTTGTCCCACACAAAAGAGTTGACTCAAGTTGTATTCTCCAGGACCTTCCTCTGCTACTTTCATTTTAAGCTTTTCTTGCTTGGGTATAGGGGTGTTTGAACTGGCAAGAGAGGCGGGATTTACATATGATGTGGAGGAAATGGCTTCCCTATTATTAGGAACAGTAATCTCTGGTTGATGGCTGATATTATGGCAAAACGCAAAGGGATTTGCATCGCCCAGGATTGTGATCTCTACACCATTATGTGGGAACTTGATACATTGATGGTAGGTAGATGGAACAGCTTGCATGGCATGTATCCAAGGTCTCCCTAATAATAGATTATATGGCAGAGGAAGGTCCAGAACCTGACAGATGATGTGCTTTACCACAGGGCCCACTCGGATTGGTAGTACCACAGCTCCTTTGGATGAACGCTCTGCATCATCATAGGCCTTGATGGTGATCTTCTTGCGAGGATCTACTGATTCTACTGCATAGCCCAATGCTGTGACCAACTGTAGTGTGCAAATGTTTAGGCCTGCTCCATTATCAATCAAGACTCGCTTGATCCTGTGTTGGTTGACAAAGCCTACAATGTGGAGTGAGGCGTTATGAGGTTGCTGGAAGGAAGAGTTATCACTTTCGGAAAAAGTGAGACAAGGTGATGACTTTAGACTTCCAACCATGGCTTGAAATTGGTCCGTGTTCAGGTTTGCAGGGACTGACGCCTCTTGGAGTGCTTGATCCAAGATAGTTTTATGAGAGGGTGACAGACGCAATAGTTCCAAGATGGATATAAGTGCAGGGGTTTTGTCTAATTGTTCCACAAGATTGTACTGCTTTGGGATGGAGGTGGTGCCTTGTGGAGCTGCCTTGATGGTAACTTTGCCGCGACGCGTAACAACATTGCAATTTGAGGTGGGATTTTTGAAGGTGATAGTTGCAATTTGTTCACTGGCATCATACAGGTGATTGACAGTGTAGTTATACGCAGCCTGCGTATAATCAGTGGTATCAGGACCTCGTCTGGACGTGGAAGGACCCCTTTGATCTTGTGATGGAAGTGGATTCTTGAACATCTGATGATCATTATTGGTTGTTTTTGGGTCATGTCCTTCAATTTCAATTTCTCCTCGGTCAATAAGATCCTGAATGAGATCTTTCAATCGATGACAATTACTTGTCTTATGTCCTCTTCCTTGATGGAACTCACAATGTTCAGTATCTCTCCACCATGCCGGTTTGACTTGAGGCTCATAATTTGATAACTTAGGTAGCGTGATCAAATTCTGAGAAATGAGTTGTCGCATCACTGTTTCAATGGGTTCCCCTAAGGGAGTGTATGTGCGTTTTTGTTTTTGTGGACGAGGTCTTGGTTCATCCTGAGATGTGATGTGACCTTGATTAGGAAGAACATGTGTGTTATTTTGAGGTGGAGGATTTTGTCCTGCAAACCGAACCACAGGTTGTGCATTTTGGACAGTCCGAGCATCCACAACTCCATCGTTAACGATATTCTTATTCTTGTTCCAGAAGTTCGGTTTATCGCTATTGAAACGCGGGCGAGGACCATCTTTGGGTTCATTAAAGATTTTGATGAGTCCTTTTTTGATGAGTGCCCGTTCACACTTTATACCTTTGGTGATCATATCATTAAAAGAATCTGTATCCTTGACATCCAGGTGAAATTCCATTTCTTCGTTTAAGTTGGAAATGAAAATTTCCACTAGTTCTCGTTCAGGTAACTGAAGAGAACGTCTGCTAGACATTTGGCGCCATCGTTGCAGGAATACTGAGAATAATTCACCTGGTTTTTGTTTGGTGTTGCATAGATCAGCCATGGTGATGTCGCGTTCAATATTATAAGAGTAATGAGATAGGAACTTCTGGATGAGTTCCTCAAATGTTCTTATGCCACCTGGTAGTCGGGAAAACCATGATGTGGTTGTTCCTCCCAAGCTTTGGGGAAAAAGGCGCATTAAGTATGTGTCTTCATATGCGACTTCGAGACAAGCGGAATGAAATTCTCGGACATGATCGCGGGGATCTCCCTTTCCTCTATATTTTTCAAATTTTGGTGTTTCGAACCCGCGTGGAAAAGGTGGCATATAAAGATTCCTATCAAACGGATAGGGACAGATGTCATTGAGTGAGAATTGATTGGTCTTAACACCACTATGAAGTTGTTGGGCGAGATTCTCAACTTGTTGCCGCAACATCTCTATTTCATTTGGAGGAGGAGGTGGTGGGTTACCTCGAGGGATGTTATATCTGATGTGATCTCTACGCCTTTCCTCCTCATGGCGACTTTGTCTTTCTGATGCTTGTCTTAATTGGGCAAGATCAAAGTCTGAGGGGAGTTTGGCTCCTTCTTGAGCCAGTCTTAAGAAGTGAGCATCCGCATTGCTCCTTAGTATTTCATCGAATAATCTGTTAAAATGAGGGTTATGCTGAACCCTTTCGATTGTTGAAGGAGTGGGTGTACTTGGGTTTTCATCATTCCCAGTTCCTCCAAGTGCTTCTTGAAATTCATTGAGGTTGTCCTCTTCTTCCTCAATTTCCATTTCTCGTTGCCTTGATCGTGATCGGGTTTGAGCCATTTTGTTTGTAAGTTTGTTTTGAAGTTGATTGAAGATGATGATGAGTTATTGATGAAAGATTGATGATTGGTGATTTGTATTGTATGGGGATCTCTAGCACTTTAAGGTAGATGTAACCGAAATTCCTTCTTTGAGTTGCTTGTTTGTTTTGAGGAGTTTGGATGTGATAAGGTGTAGAGAAATCTGAGATGTGTTACAGATTTTGACTACCTAGCAATGAGAGGATTCACTCATGAACTAGTTTTAACCTGCGTAGATGTGTCTCTTAGGATGAGCTTATCCTAGATGTAGAAACAATCTAAAAGTGAGGTGATGTGTTTGATTTCAAGCAATATCTAAAAAGGGATCTTGGGACAAGAACCTCTGAATGTTTTGAGAGTTTTGGGATAAATTGATGATGAAGTGATGATGTATGAGTGGGATGATGGATGAAAATGTTGTCAACTTTCAATAAAAACTTTGTGTCACAAATGGGACAAACTCTTCTTCTTCCCTTTTAGGGGTTGGTGGCACTTCTCGAGCTGTGTTGTAGGTGATACAGATGTTTGGGAAGAAATTGGGATTAATCTGTCCTCCTTGATTTTTGTGATAACTCAGAGCTCTATATTGCATAAAAGCTCTGCGGTTTAATGATTCTGAATCAAACTCGTTTGTTTTACCTTGAAGGTATAGACGCATGCGATGTAGAAAGACTCTATGGGAGACAAAGATTTGTCGATTGATATAGAAGAATTTCCTCCTTTTGATTAAAGCCTTTGAGCTTAGTGGTCTCCTTTTCAAGGTGATACTCTGATGACACTTCTTCTTTCGCAAGATGTGAAGAATGGTCATAAATTTTGTCTCTTTGTTGTTTGTACTTTGTTTTTGGTATTTTTGTTTGTTTTTGAGAAATGTTGGATGAATACTTTGTTTTTGGGATTGATTTTTTTGATTTTTCCTTGACAAGAAAACAAAGCAAGCACACAAACACAAGAATGTTGCCTCAAAGGCACAAATGAGTATGGGTCTAGATCAACCCAATCCTTGGACTTGTTTTTGACCCTTCCTTTTGATTTATTTTAAGGTATAATTCCAAAGCTTGAAGTCGGCTCAATTTGCTCTAGGTCTGTAAAACGAACACACTTCAAACACTCTTTATCCCTATGGTCAAATGGCCAGTTGTGATAAATTTAGCCCACATCTTGATATTTCTTCGACTTTGGTACTACATACCTTATGAATCCCTCCGTGGCAGGTAAGGATGTGATATACTAAGTCTTGCACGAGCATAACAAATAGATGATCCCTATGATGGGGGAGTCACCACTTTTATCAAGCCACAAGTGACTTTTCAAAAAGCTATGTTTCTACTCAAGGAAATATGTATGGTGAGTATCTTGGGAGCAAAACCTTCTATGCTCTTGCACTAAATTATACCTCAAATATCCTCAATCAATAGAACAGGTGGGCTACTACTTAAAAGTGTTTAGTCATGTTCGATGGCTTTGGACATAAGTTCATTCTGCAGTGACTCACTTAAGAGCCTTGTAACTGGTGGTGGGGCCCATTTGTCCTTTCGGCCAGTTACACTGTAGGAACAGCTATACCCAAGGCTACAGCTTTCGCTCTCACCTGATTTCTATAGCGGCTCGAAGGATTTACCGCTCGAGGTCGTTCCCAAGAGTATCGATCCCTTGGCAAGCCTCTCTTAAAAAGATAAAATTTTGAGCGTTACTAACACTTTTCTCTTGCACCTAGGACCACGAGAGCCAAGGGAGAGGATAGTGTGTGTTAGAAGTAGGACCACTCGACTGACTTTTTGTGCACAAGCGTGCCAAACACGTAAAACACTTGTTCCTTTTAATCCAGCATTTGCAAATGTGATCTAACTATTTGGAGATGTTGCTCCAACAGCCATGGTGTTCTTTTTAACTTCAAAGCAATATGTTTTGTAATCTAGAAGTTGAAAGTCCTGGTCAATTAATGAAAAACACGATTGCATGAAGGAAAATTTGTTTTTGCCAAAATGAAGACAAGTGGATTGTTCTTTTTACTGCACCAAAAATTTGAAGTGTGGATTGTGATTTTTAAGTCCCAATTGATGCAAGAAATAAAGTTTGTTTGGTTTTAAGCACCAAATAAAGTGTGTTTCCTAACTTGCAAGAAAACAAATGTTTGAATTTTGTTGTTCTTTTTACCTTGCAAATAAAGAAAGATGAATTTTGTTTTAAGCACCAAAAACAAATTTGAGGTTCATTTTATGCACTCCAAAATGAGATGTGAGGTTTATTTTAACTTATGCAATAAGGGAAAAATGAATTCTTTTTAGCCAACTTTTTAAAGAAAGTAAAAAGAAAGATTTTTTTAGAGCATCTACTAACTCCTTTCCCTGCACACAAAAAGATTAGAACCTGCACCTGGTCAATAGTCAAAGCGTTAGTGTGGGCTTACACAAGCCTAAATGCTGATTTTGGGTTACAAAGCGAATTGGACAACACTCTGTCGCAATAGCGCTATTCTGCTTTTTTTTACAAAAGCGCTAATTAGTACAATAGCGCTAGTCTGCGGTCGCAGAAGCGCTATTTTACACAGTAGCGCTGAAATAATAGAAAAATCCGGAAAGTCAAAAGCGCTAAAATAGTTGCAATAGCGCTAGAAATGTGACAAAGGCGCCAGAATGGAATCAGTAGCGCTAAAACTTTTTCATTAGCGCTATTATATGGACAATAGCGCTAAAAGAAAATGTTGCAATAGCGCTAGAACGTGTTCAATAGCGCCGAAGCGCGACCTGTGTGGCAGTTTCAACAAGCAAAAATGTTAATTTTCAAAAACAACGATCAGAAGGTTGCGTGTTCGATTCACGTCGGGTTCACCAAATGATGCCCTCCTAAATGGCACAAGATTAGTCCAAGATCAATCAACACAAAACACACAAAACATTAGTGTTAGTCAATCGAAAACTAATCTAAAAAGGCATACCAAAAGAGAGACTATAAGCATGCAAGCATATTTAACTATCAAAGCAAACATGATGAGGCATCTCCAAATACCTCCTAACATACTCTTAGTTCCTTCTCCCTTGTTCCTCTCCTCTCCAAGTTCCAAAATAGTGTAGCTCTCAGCAGCTTTTTGCACTATGGATGCTTATGGAGGATTGAGATTTATAGAATAGCTCTAAACATGAAATGAAAAGCTATTTTAATGCTAAAATGATGTGTTTTAACCAAAAGACAATATTTAGTTATGCTATGCTAAATGCTCTCTAAAATGGCTATAGTCTAAATGCATACAAGTTTTCAGGATCTGGATTATGAAGGAATGAGCTCTATTTATAGAAAAAATGGAGCAATGGATGGTTGAGATTGAGTAATCTCAACAAGGGTCAGGATTGAATGATTTCAAATCCATGTGAGGGCTTTCAACCCAATCCCAGGATGACAAGTGTCAATGTGAGATAGGTTGAGAGGAGAGGGAATAAGCATTAAATGCCTGATATGACCTTGGGATTTTGAGTCAAGGTTGGTTGAATGAATAAACTCTTTATTCAAAGAATAAAGCTTTTATCAAATGGATAAACTCTTGTGCAAATGTGAAAGGGATGAATATGGTCAAAACAATAAATGTTTGGGGAGACAAGATTGAAATAACCATAAATGGTTATGTAAGAACCATAAATGGTCATGTAAGAGCCATTAGTGGTCTTGGAAGACTTTGGAGGTTAATTTGTTGAACACACAAAGCATTAAATGCTTTTCAAAGACTTTGGAGTCTTTGAGAAGTGACTCCATTTTGCTTAGGAATGTGACAATAATTAGGGGATGGATTAGGCTAATCAGGAAGGGGTTAGAAGAATCTAGAAGGGGATTAGATTTTGCAAGTGGATTTGGTGGGTGAGAGAAAATAGGATTTTATTAAAATAAAAATTCATTTATTTCAAAATGTGTGCAAGTTGCATTTGTAGGAAAATGCAAGTGGGGGGGGATAATGATTTAAATAAATGTTTTATTTAATTTATTTAAAAGAGGAATAGGGGGATTTAATTAAATAAATTGATTTATTTATTTAATTGATTTGAATTGGATTTAATGAATTAATTAAAATAAATTGAATAATTTATTTAATTAATAGAAGAATGTTTGGGGATGAATTTAATTAAATATTAATTTAATTAACTGGTGGCTAGTGGATTTTTAATTAAATAAATACGAAATATTCATTTAATTAAAATGGACAGATTTATGTGACTACATTAATCATACGATCGGTCTTTGGGTTTGATAAGGCATATCGATTGGTTTGATGTTGCCAACTACAATGTTAATCTATACTTTACCAAGTTGATTATTCTTTTCATTTTATAGATGTCATCTTAGGGAATATATTGGTTTATTAGTCAAATCGCTCTCAGTGATGATATTAACCTTCATTTCCCTTAGTCCCTCTTGGTTTGTTTGTGTGTGTTACATGATTAATACTTGACCTCGTCATGAAGAAATCGTACCTCTTCATGGTAATTGATGTTTATTATCCATATATTCTGATTCATGTTTTTCCTAGCATTCCCCCCATTGACAAGTGAGAGTTGGTTCCTAATATATCTTTGCCCCTCGATGGAATGGTTGCTTGAGAAGGATCACATCTCTTCCAATATCCATCGCACCTTTTAATTATTTATTGGTTGGATATCAATCATCATTTGCCTCCTTGACTAAGTCAAATCTAACTAGTTTTGATTACATTGTTGCCTTGTCAATATTCCAACGTTGTTTATTGTCCTCTACCACCTCATGTTTACTAATATATAACATTCATTCTGAAACTTATGTATTCTTCCTTTCATGATACGTTGCCTTGTGAATCCACTCTTGTTGAATATCACTGTCGACTATTGTTGAGGGGACAACCTCTGACACCAACAGTTTGCTTAATTTTTGATATAATAATTAACTTTATTTATTGATCAAAATGAGTGCTATTCTATTATATATTGTTTTTTTTATTGAATATTTGTTTACTAAACTTATTTATTATTATATTTATTTCTAATTACATTGTTTTGTTTTTTTATCGGTAATAATAGTTTTTATTTCATTATAATATATAGATATTACATCAACAAAATTTGGCTTTCAAGAATTTCTCTAGCCCGCTTCTAAAACAGTTAGACCTACAATTGCCTAATTCTCCAGGCACTATTGCTCAGACCATCACCACAAAAGCACAAAAAAAACCCCAAAACTTCACCTTTGACACCCACAAGATATATAGACATTTTGTTTCACCTTATCTAATATTTTCATGCCCATGAAGGGCTTACAAACCAAAAAAGAACCCAGCACTAATATCCGAGCATTTCCCCAAGTCACAGCTGCTTCCTTCTCTCCCTCACACAAGAGCTCAGCCATTTTTTATTGTTGTTGTCAATTGCCTTGGTAACCCGATGCTTCCTCAATCCACTGCACCTTCCTTTGGGCATTTCCTTCGGCCATGCTTTCACCAGTTCATTTTCAGCCATCTCATGTTGCCTGATCAGCCTCTTTAAGTTCTCCCACGCTCCCGCCCTTTCCAAAACATACGCTTCTTTGTCGACTTTCCCAATCCATCGAACAAAGGAGACCAGACCAAAATCATTTGCATCCTTTGCATCTTCAAAGCCTTCTGAATAATCAAACCCGACACCCGACACAGCCCATTCCAAAATAGAATCTAGTCCTTCCAACATTGAATCCTCAAAAATTGATGTAACCACCCACTTCACTGTGTCATTATCATCTCCAACTTCAAGACCCCATGTTATCACCATTGATATGATGTCTAAATTTACTTTCCACCGAGACACATTCTCCATTAAATATGGTCCAACCACCTTCAAAGCAGTGTTGACCATTTCCTCTTCCTTGAAGCAAAGGAGCCCTGTCATTCTGTCTCTACTCAATGCCCCTTTGAAACCTTTTTGTTGCTTTTTAGTTGAGACTGTAAAGTTCGTCTCCATTTTCATAGCTTCTACTCTATCCTTCCTCTCTTACTCCACTCTCTTATCCCACTCAGTCCTCTCTTGTAGCTTGTATTCTACTCTTGGCTTCACTAAGTGATCTGCTTTCTTTGGCTTTATAGCCCTATTCCTTCACTAATTGTGTTCTTTGCATGCCAAACCTCTACATTTAAGTTTCGGATGATTACCCCTCAAAAGATCTTACACTTGGTTTAAAATATACTTGATCACTTCATTTAATTATGACTTGACATTCATGTTGTGAATCCGAGAATCATTACAAGTTTCTTTCCCATTTGGCCATCATTTTGTGACTCCCTCGCACTGCTATGATTACAACTGCATCACCTCCCCAGTGCGGGATTTCACTTCGCCCTTTCTAAAAATGTGTCCCGCTTGTTCTATGCGTCATCCAACTGACCTCACCCCACTATTTCAATCTCCCAATCATTACCCTGTTTCCTCACCCAGAAAAGATAGGCCCTGAATATCATCCATTTTTAGCACCCCTTCAAACTCAAAGGACAGGGCCCATTTGGATAAACTATCAGTAGTTTTATTTCCAGTCCTTCTAATGTGGCTAATTTTATAGTTTTCAAAAAAATTTAGTTCTGCTAAAATTACAGTTATAAAACCCTATAGATGCCACGCACTTATCTCTCCATTCATGATGGCTTCAATGATGATTAGTGAGTCCCCTTCTAAATGGAGGTTTCTTACCCCTTCTTTTTTTGCTAACTCTATCCCTAAAATCGCTGCTTGGATTTCAGCCTCATTGTTGGTGCTTTTCCTAAGCCTTTTAGCTCCATATTTTAAAAGATCTCCATTGTCATCCCATAAGGCAAATCCTGCCCCCACTAACTACCCATTTTGTTGTGCTGCTCCATCAAAGTTTACCTTAAACCATCCCTTCTTTGGAGGTTTCCATTGAACCTTCTCAAACTTAATCTTTGTTCCCTTCACCACTGATTTGGATCCATGTCTGATTTTTATGCCTGGCCATGCCTTTTGTATGTTTTTGTACATTAATGTGAATGAGGTGGATGATGTGGAAGAAAGTGAAGCTGTTGAACCTACCACCTCTTCTATTGTTCTATTAATTCTTGTTACCAACCTCCTCTCATCCTCCATTTTGTCTTAAAAAATTCTTTTGTTTCGTTCCTTCCATATCTCCCAAACAACTAGGGAAGGACTGATTTTCCACACACTGGAGAGAGTTGACCTTCTTGGTTGTCTTGGCCAACTCTCAAAAACTTCTTTAAGAGTATTTTGTAGTGGGCCCTGCCAATTTAGATTCCTCTGTAGCTCAACCCAGCATTTTTGATCCATTTCACATGTGAGAAGCAGGTGGTCTATGGATTCTTCTGATTGATTGCACATGACACACTTTGATGGTCCCACAAAACCAAGTCTTTTCCTTCTTTCTCCTGATAAGATTATGCCTTTCATAGCTGACCAGGCAAAGGCACCTACTTTTGGAAGACATTCTTTATTCCATAGGAGGGTCCAAATTTTTGATTGCGTCTCCTCTCATCCTTCCAAAGGCTGATAGCCCAATTTGATTGAATATTTACCATCCTTTGCCCCACACCAGATAACCTTGTCATCTTTATCTATGAGTAACATCTTCCTTTGATCCAGCACATTTTTTAACCTCTGTTGTTCCTGAAGAGGTAAACCTGTGTTTGATAAATCTTTCCACATCCATTCTAAACCTAATACTCCCTCTGATCTATACATATAATCCCTTACTTTAACGCCCCATAACTGCACTAACACTTCCTTGGTCTCCGAGAATTCCTCCAAATCTTTCAAAGCAGGGTGACCTGCCCATGAGTCCTCCCAGAACTTGGCTTTTGCCCCATTCCCAACCTGCCATGTTAAATGGTCTATTACTACCTTGTGACAATCCAAAATGAAGTTCCATATTGTTGATCCTTTGGGAGGGTTTCGAATCGTGAAGATTATGTGGTCCTCTGCTGAGTCTAGATACTTAGCTCTCAGCACTTTTACCCACATCTGGTGCGGATTAGTGTATATATTCTAGACTAATTTGGCTCCTAACACATAGTTCATTTTTTGCCAATCCCTCAATCCTACACCTCCTCTTACCTTTGCTTGACAAATTTTTTCCCATGCCAATAATGGGATTTTCTCTTGTTCATTTTCCCCATTCCAAAAGAATTTCCTCATTTTTTGTTGGATTGCATTGATGACCTTCTTTAGGATTTTTAGACACATCATTGAGTAAATTGGGATGGCTAACACAACTGTCTTCAGCATTAAAATTATGCCTGATGTTGTTAACCATCTGCTTTTCCACCCCTCCATTTTATTAAAGCATTTATCAATTAATTTTTTCCATAGCCCCGATCTGTTTGCTCCTCCAAAAAATGGGATTCCTAAATACCTACCCGGTAAAGACCCCACTTTCATGCCTAAGATTCTGCATATCTCCCTTTGCTTACATGGTTTGCAGTTGAAGAAGAAAATTTCCGACTTGTGCCAGTTTACTTTTTGACCTGAAGTTGTTTCATAGATGTCTAGAGTTTCTTTCATTGCTCTTCCTTCCCTAGCCGAGGCATCGCCTGCTAAAAATGTGTCATTGGCAAATTGCAAGTGTGTTAGGGGATTTATACCTGCAACAATTTGGACCCCTTTCCATGTTCCTGATTCCCATCTCTTGGATATGAGTCATCTAAGCACTTCTACCATTATGATGAAGAGAAATGGTGAGAGAGGATCACCTTGTCGTATGCCTTTTGTGGATTCGAAAAAACCTTGGGGGTTGCCATTGACCAGAACAGAAAATCTAGGGGTGTTAATGCAACTACTGACCCAAGCAATCCAATCTTCTCTAAACCCAAACCTCTAAAGAACGTTTATTAGAAATTCCCTGTTAACCTCATCGTATGCTTTCTTGATGTCAACCTTGATCGTCATTTTCTTTGCCCTTATTGTCCGAATAGAGTGGACAGCTTCATGAGCTAGGATAATGCCTTCAAAAATTGATCTACCTGGAGTGAAACCACTTTGTTCATTTGAGATGACAATGTCCAAAATGGGTTTTAATCTATTTGCAATGACTTTTAAAATGATTTTATAAATGGAGTTGCAAAGCGATATCGGATGAAAGTCATCAAAAGAGTTGGTTTCCACCTTCTTTAGGATCAGTGCAATGAAAGTGTTATTGAAATCTTTTAAAATGAAGCCTCCCTTCCGAGACTCCTCTACCACTTCGAGGATATCAACCACCATAATGTCCCAAAAATTTTGGAAGAAAAGTGTTGGAAAGCCATCCGGACCAAGCGATTTTTCTGCCCCTAAACTAAAAATAGCCTTTTTAACCTCTTCCAAAGAGATCTGCTCCATTAACCTTCTGTTGTGATTTTCCATAATACATGTGGGAATGACCTCTAAAATTCCAGAGACATTTTCCTCCTAATTATCCAATCTGTTGAAAATTTCAGAGAAATGCTCTATTGTTGTGTGGTTAATTTGATTGATGTCTGAGATTGTTATTCCCTCTTTGTTTTTGATAGAGGAGATCTTGTTATGGGCTCTTTTAACTTTAACTGAAATGTGAAAAAACTTTGTGTTCCTGTCACCATCCCTTAGCCAAGTTTCTCTGGATTTTTGTCTCCAGTAAATCTCCTCTCTAGCTAAAACCTCTGAGTAATTTGAACTTAGAATTTTCTCCCGTCTGAAAGAATCCTCATCCATCCCTTTAGTTATTATATGCTCATGTAAGGATTTTAGGTCATTTTCCAAATCTATCTTATCTTTAAAGATATTTCTAAAAGATTCTCTATTCCACTGCTTTAATTGTTCCTTAATAAATTGTAATTTTTTAAAGAAAGTGAAAGCTTTATTACCTGGATTCTCCGACTTATGTTTCCACCATTGTTCTATGAGGTTTTTGATGTTGCCATCTCAAAGCCACATTGCCTCAAATTTGAAAGGACATCTCGTTGGAGCACTTTCATCTTGAATCCTTAGGCATATGGGATAATGATCTGATCCTGTGATAGGCAGGATCTCTGCTTCACTTGTCCAGTGGCTCTCCGACCAATCTCCAGCAATAAAAAAATGATCTAATCTTTCAATGATGTTTAGGAAGCCACTTCTTCTGTTGGTCCAAGTGTAATCCCCCTTTTTGAAAGGAATTTCGATCAATCCTACTCTTGTAACAAAGGAGCTGAAATCTCTTTGACTCTGCCTATTCCAACCCATACCCCCCATTTTGTTTGAAGGTCGAAGAAGGGCGTTGAAATATAGTTCTAGAATGTATATATTTTCCTTGTCATTGCTCATAATCTCAGAAATCTCACTCCAAACTTGATTTTTCAAATTTGTGTTGGTAGGACCATAAATATTGAAAAGAAAGAAGCTTGATTGAAGTTACATTGATTTGATCTTCAACCATTGCCACCACCGAGTGGCCCTCATAACCACCACTTCCACTACTGAATCTTCCCAAAGAGCTGCTAAGCCTCCAGAGGCACCTTCAGCACCTACTAAACTACATTTCCATGTTTGAAATTTCCTAGCGAACAAACTCACATCCTCTTCCTTGATTTTTGTTTCTTGTATGAGAAAAATGTCAGGCCTCACTTGATCAACACACCACTTGATCAAGAAAATATTGTTAGGGGCATTGCAGCCCCTGGCATTCCACGAAAGGGTCCTCATTGCTCCTGGGAAAAGGCATAGCCTTTTCTTGATCTTAATTTGCTTTGACCTACTGCATTGCCTGCCAATTCCAGTTTGAACTTATTTGATTTTGGCCCTCTTTTCTTCTTTTCCCCCACCTTATCTTTGTTTTGAAAGGTTAGAGAGGTTTCCAGAGGTCGCCTCCCTGCCATGCCTTCTATTGTTGTTAGTCCTAATTCATCCTCTAATTCCTGGAATCCTGAAGATAATCTGATCCCGAAAAATTCCCATCGTTGTCCTCTGCTTTTTCAAAAGAACTGTTTAAATTTTTTATTGGAGAAATTTGAATATCTTTATAAATTATATCCTCCCCTGGAGAAATGGCATGTTGCCTGGTCTTCTTCGAGCTGCCCAGAGATTGAAATTTCTCCAATATTTTATCTGTAACTTGATTTTATCAGGTATTGCTGCCCATCCCCATATTCATTTCGGAGGGAGGAAGTGTGGTCTTTTTGGCCCCCTCTTGTATAGAAGTTTGACTTACATATATGTGTAGAAGAGGTTTCTTCCTCTTGTGGCGATGCTCTATTATCCAGAGGGTCTTTTTTGTTTCCCTCTTCCATACACGCCATTTCCCTCTTGTTATTTTCCCTGAATCCATCTCCTGATAATTTTCCTTTTATCCCAGTGTTTAATGTTAAGCAACCTTCAATGTTTTCCTCTGGGTCCTTGTTTTTAGTAAAAAGAGCATCAGATTGGGCCTCTATCATGAAAGTCTCAACAATACTTGTCTTCTAATAGTGGGTTGTGGTCAGCACGTGTCCCTTGACAAGTTCTCCACTATTTTCTACCTGAAAGTGAATCTGCCAATTTTTTTCATTCCACAAATTTTCTCCCTGATAACCTTCTGACAGTCGAATTATCTCCTTCTCCAGAAGTTGTTTCTCTCTCTCTTTGCCTTTTTTTTTCTATATTGCAAAAGCCCAGTGGGTGAATTTTGTTGGTGCATGTTGCACAGGATTCCATATCTTCCTCAAGCATTATTTTTTGCTTCCAAACCCCCATTCCTATTTTAATTTCTATTGTATCAGGTAGGTTGTGCACTGTCTGCCAATTTATGCATAACCTTGTGATCATGCTATAGTTGGTTGGGTCTATAAGTTCTTCTGACATAACATAATCCCCCAAGTGGTCGTCGATTTGTTTAAGGGTTTCTGAATCCTTATATTCCTGAGGTAGTCTTGGCAATTCAATCCAAATCAGGATTTTTTCTATTGATGCTTCGTTTGGATTAAAGTTTGGAGACCAAGTTGCAATGTTTAAACCTTTTCCTTCAATAAAAAAAGGGCCATTTTCTAAGATCCGGTCTCTATCCTGAGCTGATGGGCAAACTACTAAATAATAGTTGTTTCCTAAAGTTTTTAGCTCCATGCCTTCACCCCAATTTTTGTTACACCAGTTTCTGAATTTTGTGAAAGTTGGTCATATCCCATTCCATTTAACAAAAAGGCCTTTATTTGTCAGAAAGTTGAGAGAGTCTTTCCATGCATCGTTTGAAAGCTCAACTGTCATAACTCTATTAAATACGGCATCAGGGTTTACCTCTAAAATTTTTGCCGCTTCTGAAGATATCTTTGGCCGCCAGAATTTCTCCTTCACTAGATTGAAATCCACTTTAGGGCTTGTTCCTAAATCACGATACCCCCGAAAGAAACCTTTCGATTGCTTCCAGGGTGATTTAGGACCTTCCTCTCTCTTCCTCATCCATGGCTTTGCATTCCCCGGAGCCTGCTATGCCCAGGAGCGTTGTCTCTGTGTTGTGCGACCGCTCGCCTTCCAACCATGACTGTGGATTCTCCCAAAGGGCCATCTCCTCCCTGCATCTGCTCTGTAATTGAATCCCTCATGCCACCTAAAACCCTCAAGCCTGTTTCGCTCCGCCATTTCTCCAAAATAAATGTTTCTAATTACATTGTTATGGGAATGAATGTTTACTTATTAATTAATTATTGATCAATTACAATGACACATAGTTATTGATGAAACATTTAAATCACTACTTAATTATTATGTAATATTTATTTATAATATTTTCAAATATAATATTAATTTATTTTTTATTTAAATATTTCAAGAATATTAATTAATAAATATTTAATGATTTCGAATAATCATTTGTTGATAATTTTTATATTAATCAATAATAATTATTTCATTTAGGATATAATAATGATCAAGGAGGGGACATGACAAAAATTGATGGCTTTCAACTCCAACTTCCCTCCAAATCTCAAAAGATGGTTTTTTGCCTTTATTCAACGTGAAAATACATAAATTTGGAGAGTCAAAGATTTTAATCAAAATGAGGGGGAAATTTAATGTTTATGACTTGCTATATAAGGACTAAAGGTATTTTGATTCTAATTTTTTACTTGGAGGAAAAAATAAGGTAACAATTACTTTTAATGTTATTATTGATTGGGACTTTTGTTCAGGTTCCTACACCCTTTCATTCATGTTGCACTTCTTTAAAATTAATTGGTTTTTATTTTCCCATCAATTTGTCTCCCAAAGCAATGGGATGGACTATCTTCACACTTGTTTTTCCCCAATAATATCACTACCTATGGATTCTTCATATTTTCTTTTCACATCCCATACGTCTCTATTTTGCTATGACCCTCATGATTGTTTCTATCTCACACTTGACATCATTAATAATTATTTACCTTTTTAAATCTTACAAATCTTCTTTCCATTCCGTACATAGACCTTAGATTGAAAGTCATTCCACATAGGAAAAATGCAGATGCCATAATGGTCCAATAGCTCATATTTAATTGCAGAATATTTTATTGTTTAATATCAGTGCATATAAATGTTGAATGTCAAACACTTGAGAATGAACCCTACAATATTTCAAGGCCCATCTCTAGTTGCTAAGTCATTTATAGTAGTGTTGTTTTTAGGAAGTCAAAGCAACACAGGTGATGAGACACTAGATATATGGTTGGATGCGGTATAGATGTCTAAAAATATGGAAAACACTTTGGTATGCAGCATGAACAAAGACTAGGATGAATAATTTGCTCAATTTAGGTGCATAATAAATGATTAACATTCCTTCAAGAAATTGAACATATTTCCCTTTATGTGAACCATAGAGTATAGTCTGATTGATTAATAATAAATGCAAGAGAAAGGTCCATATCCAGATCCTGTTACCTTTGTTTTTGTTTTGACCGATGCAAGAGGATGTTACCACAATCTTTTAAGTAATGTAGCTCTAGTGTCAAAGAATGCAATGCTTTGATGTTATGATTCAAAAAAATTGTATTGGACCCATAGTAGAACATTTGTTATGATAAAAATAAGATATTATTTGTTACGTTTCAATATGAATACAATGCAAAATTGTTATTGATTATTTGTTCCAAACTTAACCTACTTACAATGACTTTTTCTTTTAAGTGGAAATTTTTTTTATGGCCTTGTTTGGCATTTGTTTGTCTGATGCAAAACTAAAGATTCCCTAATAGGATATAAACTTCTCCTGCCTCCAATGACTTTTACTTTAGGTTGGATTTTTGTCAAGGCCCATTTTGAAATCTGTTTCTGTTACAAAAGTAAAGATTCTCTAGTAAGATATACACTTCTCCTGCTTCCAATGACTTTTACTTTAGGTTAGAGTTTTGTCAAGGGCCTTTTTGAAATCTGTTTATCTGTTACAAAATTAAAGACTCATTAATAGCCCTTTCCTTTCTAATTCCATTGGGATTTATTTTTGGTTTACAATCTTTTCTAGAAAATTTAATCCATAGTTTGTGTTTCGTTGATTTGTTGAACCTGTAATTTCTTTTCCTTTTAACAACTAAAATATAGACTCTATGAGCTAGAAGATTATGGTATAGTGGTTCACCAATATTATTCGACTATTCTAAAGGGCATGGGTGGAAGGACTAGTTATGATAGCTTATTATTTGCATAAAATTTGTTAGGGGCCAAAAATAGATTGTCTTGATAGGAAGGTTGGTTATTCCTTGAGGTCATGTTTTCTAACAACGTAAAGAATAATCAATAGGTCAAGGCCATTCTTTAAGGTTTGTGTCTCGTTTTCTTTGCATTTTTTTAAGTTTATGTTTTATTTAAGAATTTATTAATTTTGATCTCAACACTAAATTTAAAAATTACAATTCTGAAAATAAATTTTAGCCCCCTTCCTTTGCCTCACAACATAAACTCCCTTCCTTCGCCCCAACTCCTTTTTTACCCCAACTTGGCCATAAGTAAGACCAAGGTAAGGTAGGCGGGCCTTGGGCTGAGTCACGGGGATACTCTAGAGGTAAAAAAAAAACATAAGCCCCCTTCCTAAATGTTTTATGAATATTATTAAAAAAAGTATGAATTGTTACTAAAATAATGCACAATCGATAATTATAAATAACCCTCGTAACATAAGCCCCCTTCCTTCGCCTCAACTCCTTCCTAACCCCAACTTGGCAATAAGTAAGACCAATGTAAGGTGGACATGAGTTGGGCTAGGTTGTGGGGAATGCTTCTAATTTAAAAAAAAACATAAGCCCCCTTCTTAAAAGACTAAAGTCATTCTTTAAGGTTTGTGTCTCGTTTTTTTTTTTGCATTTTTTCAAGTTTATGTTTTATTTAAGAATTTATAAATTTTGATCTCAACACTAAATTTAAAAATCACAATTCTGAAAATAAATTTTAGCCCCCTACCTTCGCCTCAGCTTCTTCTTGACACCAACTTGGCAATAAGTAAGACCAAGGTAAGGCAGACGAGCCTTGCACTAAGTTACGTGGATACTCTAGAGGTAAAAACAAAACATAAACCCCATTCATAAATGTTTCATGAATATTTAAAAAAAAAGTATGAATTGTTACTAAAACAATGCACAATCGATAATTATAAATAACCCTCGCAACATAAGCCCCCTTCCTTTGCCTCAACTTTTTCCTGATTCCAACTTGGTAGTAAGTAAGACCAAGGTAAGACAAACAGGTGTTGGGCTGAGTCGTGGGGAATGCCTCTAATTTAAAAAAAAACATAAGCCCCCTTCTTAATAGGCCAAGGCAATTCTTTAAGGTTTGTGTCTCATTTTTTTTGCATTTTTTTTGCATTTTTTTTAGTTTATGTTTTATTTAATAATTTATTAATTTTGATCTCAACACTAAATTTAAAAATCACAATTCTGAAAAATAAATTTTATTCCCCTTCCTTCACCTCAGCTCCTTCTTGACCCCAACTTGGCAGTAAGTAAGACCAAGGTAAGGCAGACGGTTCTTGAGCTAAGTCATGGGGATACTCTAAAGGTAAAAAAAAAAAAACATAAGCCCCTTTCCTAAATGTTTTATGAATATTTAAAAAAAAGGTATGAATTGTTACTAAAATAATGCAAAATCGATAATTATAAATAACCCTCGCAACATAAGCCCCCTTCCTTCCCCTTAACTCCTTCCTGACCCCAACTTGATAGTAAGTAAGACCAAGGTAAGGCGGACAGGCATTGGGCTAGGTTGTGAGGAATGCCTCTAATTTTTAAAAAAAACATAACCCCCCCCTTCTTAATATGCCAAGACCATTCTTGAAGGTTTGTCTCTCATTTTCTTTGCATTTTTTTTAGTTTATGTTTTGTTTAAAAAACTTATTAATTTTGATCTCAACACGAAATTTAAAAATCACAATTCTAAAAATAAATTTTACCCCCCTTCCTTTGCCTCAGCTCCTTCTTGACACCAACTTGGCAGTAAGTAAGACCAAGGTAAGGCAGGTGGGTCTTGGGCTGAGTCACAAGGATACTCTAGAGGTAAAAAAAAAACATAAGCCCCATTTTAAAAGAATTTTTAATAAAATAATGCACAAAGAAAAGTTTACTCACTATAAAAATATCATTTAGAGAGCATAAGAATTTCACCATAATTATTTAAAAACGTATTTTGACTCAAAATATTAACACTATGTAAATAATTTTTATTATAAATAAAACAAAATATATTGTGTCGTGTTGTGTCGTGTCGTGTGTAGTATTGTGTGTATTTGTGTGTTGTGTTGTTTTGTGGTTGTCTTAGGTCAATTAGGGGAGGCCAAACAAGCTTCCACCTTCACGTGGTTGGCCTTGTTAGTAGAGAATGTTTGAAATAATATTTCTTGAAGCTAAGCAAAGTTTGTGTAAATATATTCATTTAAAATAAATAATATTATATGCATGTTGAAATTCTCAAATCAAAAAGAAATTATAGTTTTAATTATAATTAGTTTGTTTATTATTAGTAGTGTAAGAGCCTTATCTCAAACTCTAATAAGAATATACTAGTGATATATATAAAACATGATTTTTTTGGTTACAACATCTTAGCTTATTGTTTCCATATTGACTTTGTGGCATATCACTATGTGTGCCTATGATGTGTGAATAAATAATATTCCATATAGTTCATATTATATGCATGTTGAAATTCTCAAAGTAAATTTAAGAAATTGTGAATTCAGAGGTGAAAATAAAAGTACATTTTAATTATTCATTATAGTTCTAGTTATAATTATTTCATTTATCATTAGTAGTGTAAGAACCTTATCTCAAACACTCAAAAGAACACACTAGTGATATAAAACATGATTTCTTTTTGTTATGACATCTTAGCATATTGTTTCTCTATGGCTTTTGTGGCATATCACTATGTGAACATGGGATGTATGCATGACTTAACCACTATGTGTACCTATGATGTGTGTAAATAAATTATATTTTATATAGTTCATATTATATGCATGTTGAAATTATCAAAGTAAAATGAAATTGTGATGTCAAAGGTGAAATTAATGTACATTTTAATTATTCATTATTACTCTTATAATACTTTCCTTTATCATTAGTAGTGTAAGAACCTTATCTCAAAAACTAAAAAGAACATACTAGTGATATAAAACATGATTTCTTTTGGTTATTATATCTTAGTATATCATTTCCCTATGGCTTTTGTGGCATATCACTATGTGAACATGGGATATATGCCACTATGTGTACCTATGATGTGTGTATGAGCTACCTTGTTCTAGTTTAGACAGATTTTTGCTACTTGTAAGGAGGTGGTAGAAGGTAGGATCCACTAAATCAAATGTTTAGCAAGTTGTTGACATATCATTAATATATTTATGTTGTATTTTGAAAGGCACACCTTTGATACAACAACTAGTATGTGGTGTTTGTCTTGTCAACATAGCTAAAAATGAATCTAGAAGGATGAAACCTACAATGTAGCATGGGATGCATTGACATTCCTATTTCTAGTTGGGATGTATTTGGAGGGTGAGTATTAGTGAACCAAGTAATGGGATGATGCATACAATAAGGTTGCATCCACTTCCTATTGTCAACTGAGCACCATGTGTGAGTTAATCACTATGTACATGTATAATAATGACCTCATTTGTCATGTATTGTTATATTTATGTAATTTCTAGTGATCACAACATGTAGTATGGGGTGCTTGTCTTGTCATCAGAAAACAATGAACTATGAAGATGATGGGATCCTTGGTTTTAGTATAGGCTTAATTGAGATTCCTCTTTCTAGTTGGGATACACTTAAAGGCTTGTGTGTTGGTAAACTAGGTAAAGTAGACTCAAATATAGACACACATTCTAAAGTAGGCTCTTTCTTAAGTGATAGTAGAAACAACTCTTATGTAACTACACTGGTAGACTATGTCACAAGGTGTCATGTGTTACCAAAAAGGATAATTCTTCTTGTTGGATATTAGATTGTGAAGGAGACATTCTTTGGCTAATAAATTGAAAATTTCAAGTCATTCTCATTAGATACGTTTGAGTCTACAAACTTTTTACTATTGCTATAATGGAATTAAACAAAAGCCAGGGAATAATGGAAATTGAACCATTAGGTTTCTTGAAGATTTAGTGATAGATGGGTGAAAGATAACTTTTCATTCTCTCATTCATGGATTGAGTATTGTATCACACTTATTTCAAATTTGTGGTTAAACTTGATTGTGAATGCTAGGCATGTTAAACTATTCCACATCATTAGAAAATTGAGTCACTCACAACTGGTTGTAATGGTTGAAAAAGAGATGAAGCATACATACAATAATGGTTGAAGACAAGAACGTAAATAAAGTGGTTCTTAAGTATAAACAAAATTTTATAAAAATAGATAGACTATACCTTAAAGAGTCTCTCTAAGTAGGATGATTATAATCAATTATTTCAAGTAGTAAAATTTGGTTGGATGTCGTCTATTTTGGAGTGGCCCATAGGATGCTCATTTCTTCAAAATAATATATTGAGCATGCTTTCCTAATTCTTCATTGATCTTATTGAATTTTAGTCAGTTGTTTATTTGACCCACTTACATAGTTTGTGTCAAATGCTTTTAAATAAATCGTAAAGTAATGGAGCTATGACTCACAAAGAAAGAAGAGGAGTGGAAAATAGTGTAGGTGGGAGAGCACCATGTGTTGCATGTTGGCAATTGACACTCATTGGAATCATATGTTGTCATTGATGACAACAAGATTCTATTAAGGGCATATACCAGCTTTTGGAGGCATACATCAGTGGATACTGGCATTGAGTATTCAGGGTCATCACCGGCACCGGCATTGACATCCAACATTTCAGTGAAGCCAACATCAATTTGGATCCAAAAAGTTTTATTGTAAAATCATTTTGTAATTATTGTATTGGGCCGACATTGAATATCTTTTTTATTGTAAGCCGACATAAGGCATATTGTTTGTAAGGGTATATAAGTCAGTCTGTTAGGTCATTTTGATATAGGACAATGTATATGACATGGTAGCAAAACTGTGTGATGTGAAGGATATGTATGAAGGTCATTTTTTATGTGAATGCAATATCATGCTATGATTAGTAGATAGTTTGTAAAGCATTCTTGGAGGAAGAGTCGATATCGGTAGAAGGTTCAGGGTTTATGAACTGATACAAAACAAAGCTTTAACTGGAACTCTTTTTGGCATTGCAGATGCATTTTGTGAGTTCACTAGTACTGTTTCATTTCAGTAGAAGCTTGTAGTCAGTGAGACTCTTTTATGTTGAGCAGTGTGCTCTAGGTTGTGTTCCTTCCTGCATGTGTAAGCCCCTGTGCTATGTAATATCTTTTATATGGCCAGTGAATTGGTATTGTGGATCACAAATCCCACCATGGTTTTTCCTGTTTGAGGTTTTCCATGTATAAATTCAGTGTGTTATGGTGTTCATTCATGTGATTGGTCTATTTACTTCATGTTATATGTTTCTTCATTTACCGATTTATATGTGTATGTCGTAAAAGGTTAAAATCTTGTGCTACCGGCAGAACACTGATTCACCCCCTCTCTTAGTGTTCTTAGGTTCATTGTATTCCAAAAATTGGTATCAGAGCTTGGTATCTTGGAGGAAGTTTAACATCTCGAGGAAGATCTTGAAATCAAAATCATTGAATATGGCTATGGAGAAGCAACTTGAGATGGCACTTGAGGATTATGATGCTGAAAGGATGAAGAACTTGAAACTACAAGATGAATTGAATTCTGCTAATGAATTCATTCTTATTTTTCAAGAAAGGTTATCATCAGCTCAAGCTAAGAGAAAGGAACTTTTGCAAAACCAAGATGTGAAGAGAAAAATGCACTTAAGGAACAATGTCAGAAGCTAAGCCAAGCAAACATGCTCATGAAGAATTAAATGCAAAACCTGACTATGAGGTTATCAAAAGATATTGAGGACAAAAAGAAGAAAGAAGAAAATCTTGTCATATCTCTTAAGAACAAATTTGACGAATGTGGCAGATTGACTCATGAGAATAATCTGTTGAGAACTGGTTTGGTACACTTCTAGAATAATGAACAAGAGCTTGAAAGACAAATAACTACTCTAAGATATTATCTTACTACTGCAAGTGAGTATAAAGAAAAATTCAGGATTAGTGTTGCACAGTTGGATGATTTATTGAAAAGACAAAGACAAAGTGAAGATTCTAGAGGACCTAGATTTGTACAAGGTGAAACCTCTGGTACTGCAAATGAAGGTCAGACAACCAGTATGCAAAACTCATCAAACCAGAGGAAACCGGTAAGGCAATCTAATGCTTACAAATTCAATGGTAGATATTTTGTTTGTAATAAATTTGGGCATATGGCTAGACAATGTAGAAATAGAGAAAATCAAAACTACAATTCAGTTCCCGGTCAATGCATAAATTGCAAGAAATATGGTCATAAGTCAAAAGATTGCAGAATGAATGTCAAATGTCATGCATTTGGAAAGTTTGGTCATTTGGCTAATCAATGTAGGTAAAGGAATGACACTGGATATGTCAAAGAAATTCAAAAGAACAATGTTACATGTTATGCATGCAACAAAATTAAGTACTACACAAGCAAGTCTACATCGGTTAGCAATGATAAAGCAAATGAGAAAGGAAAGAAAAAGGTAGATGAAATAAAACAAGATCACACCAAGAGATGGATAAGAAAATTTGAAGAACCAAGTGGAGATGCAACTGCACCGGTAACTACACTTGTAACTCCACTGGTAGACCAAGGATTCCTACATCGGTAGGAAATTCAACTGGTACTGAGGCATACACCTTAGGGGTTGGCAAATTCATTGCAAATCTTGCATATTCCCCGGAAGAGATTTGGAGAGTTGTATTAATCATTGATGGAATTTTATCTGGCATAAAATTGTGAAACCAACATCCGATAGGGTACATCGCTAGGCATTTATGACAGTGATGAATTAGGGTTTACTCATTGATAAAAAGGGAAAATGGACTCATTTTCACTCACCTAGCACTCGAGCAAACCAAAGTGAAGCAAAGGCGAATCATAGGTGATCAAGAGCAAGTAAAGGCATTCCAAAGAATTTCCAGCAGTCGTCTAAGAAGTAATCAAAACCATTCAACCGACGACTATTATCCAAGTATATCTTTGAAATGGCATCTGGATCATCATTTGCTCCTACTCTCATTGTGAATCACACTATTGTTGAGGTCAAGGATAGGCTTAGGCATGTTTTCAAGGAAGTTCCCCAAATTGATATGAAGGAAGATTCTACTGGTGCATTTTTTAGGGTTCTCAATGGCATGGTTTATGTAGAAGATGCCAAGGCCTATATTCACTGCACCTTGGAGGATTTAGGCACTAAAGAAATCAAGGGGATGTATCAATCTGTGATACTAGGTAGCTCTGAAACAATCAAACTGAAATATCAAATCATTGAGGATCTAGGGTTAACCAAAATCCTATACATACCGAAATTCAAGGATGAAGTGATCAGATATGTTCTGAACAGGATCCATAATGAATTCATCTGGCTGGACTGGCCCCACATGATCACCAAAAAATCTATTCAAGCGATCACCGGCCTACCTAAAGTTGGACAGGAACCAGGAAAGAAGATCTCCACCACTGAGGTTGACAAGCTCACCGACGCAACCCATGATGGAAGATCTATGTGGGTCAGCACCATCAAAGACACTAATGTGAAATTTGCCAGCATGATCATTGGCTACAAGGTAACTCAATCAAGTCGATTGAACTTTGTTGTCAGTTCCTGCATCCATGTTGCATATCAAATGATAAAGAATAATGAGAAATATGACTTGTGTGAATGGTTGAGAAGTGATTTAATGATAAATCTTGGCAAGATCAAAGGGGTTAAGAAAGGAACTTTTAGGTTTGGCAATCTTATTCTCTTCTTGATGTTATACTTCTTGAATGAGCTACCGGGTTTGGGAAAGAAGCGTTGGGTTCATGACATACCGGTAGGCATGCAGATCAAAGAAGCAATCATCGGTCTTGGTAGTAACAAGGATGATAATCTTTGGGGATACTTCAAAATGTTTCAAGAGAACGTGAGACTGAGGGAAAGAATTTCCAAACACATTATGGAGAAATACTCCACTGATATTTTCTTTATGGTAAAAACAGATGAGACACTTATGGAAGCAGTGGAACCTAGAACTATATAGGTCACTGAATTAGGTTATGAGGCAGATGACAACATTTTGGAGTTATATGCTAAAATATTGATTGATGCTCCTTTGGATGATAAGGTTGAACACTTTGGCACTACAGAGGAAAAGGCTTTTGAAGTTAAAACTAGTTTCAACAAGAAAAGAAGAGAAAAGAAGATAGACAAAATGTCTACATTTGTTCAAGATATAATACACAGGATAGATATAGAACTAGGTTATGGATCTAAACCGGTAGATCAACTAGCAGTAGCAAGTGCTCCTGAGGTGAAGAGGCCTGAGACTTTCATTTCTTCTATCACTTCTGACTCTAATCCAGAGGATAATCAACCTCTTGCATTCAGAAGGGCACAAAGGAAGAAAGCTGACAATCCTCGGGTAGAGGAGAAGAAGGTGGAACCTAGGAAGCTAGTTAGAAAGGTAATAACTGCACCCACACCTCTGGCAAAGAAGAGGTAGCCTGCTCCATCCACTCTTGCAACCCCCAGAAAGAAGAAAAAGAGTGCAATAGATGAAGCAATTGAATCTGGTAATGTTACCATCATCCCCCAATGACTTATGTAGAATTGATTGATGAAATAACTAAAGATGGAATGTTGAAGAATGTGTCAAATTTCTATAAAGATTTAGAAGATAATGAGAAAAATAAAATAGAAGAAGCAATATTGTTATATTTAGACATATATAAGAAGGCTTTGGTAGAGATTTTGAACGAAATTCCCTTATCATTGTACAATAAGTTAGATGCAAGGAGATTACATACAATTAGGAGGGACAGAGAAATCAAAGAAGTTGAACTTTTGAATATGTGTGGCTCTATAAATAATGAGGAAATGAAAAGATGTATAGATTTTTCTAATAGAACAATCTTTAGCAGCAAAACCCAATAAATAGGCCTAATGATGGGTAGAGTCAATGATATAGTAAATGAGACCAGAGATGGTTGGACTAAATTCTTCCAAAAGAATCCTGATTTTCTCACCTCTCAAGAAGAATTTGCTAAGGCAACAACTCCCACCATTTCAGACAAATCTAAAGGGAAAGGACTTTTGGAAAGTTCAGTTCAAATTTTGAGTGAACCGACAGTTAAACCTAAAACTAATGAGAGTGTACAAACTAAACCGACAGAGACTACATTTGTACAGTCTGGGCAAGGTAATATAGATGATGTATAGGTTACAGATAATATTATGGATAATACTCCACCGGCAATAACTGATACTGCACCAAGTGGCGAAGCCACTGGTGCATTAGAGGAGGAGAAAAGAGATTCACTGGCAGAGGATAAGGAAGATAAGGAGAAGGATATTGAACCAGCAGTTGATTACCCTGCAAAACTTTTGGCAATTGACACTTCTCAAGTTGAGAAGAAATCAATTACAGAGATGAGTCCTACAGAGCTAATGATGATGGCTACTCAAAAGCTAATTAATGAAGGAGGGATCTACAGACAAAGGAATAATAGATCAATCAATAAAAAATTTGCATAGATTGATTCCTGATTGTATGATTGAAAATGAAGCAAGCCCTTTCAGCAAGCTTAAAGTATTAACAAAACACATATCTAAAAACTTTCAATCATTGCAACAGATTTCAGACAAGAAAGCACTTGAAAGATTTACTCTGGCCAAGAAAGCTGCTTTTGACCATATTATTGAGACAGAGAAGAGGAAGGTTGAAGAGAAACTTGTACTCATTGAAAAGTCTTTGAAACAATGTACTAACATCTACAGGGTCTATTCAGCTAATGTAGATCAAAGGTTAAAGGAATTACATGAAAAGATAGCTAATATTGCTAATTCTTTTGATGGACTAACTTCACTTAAAACTTCCATTGATGGACAAATTTTAACTTTGGAGAACCAATTTTTTGCTTTTGAAAAGGAAAGAGACAAGATAATTTTGAGAGCAAGGAGTCTTAGAGGTTTGGTGAGTCCAAGATTGGATTCACTTGGTGTACATAAGAGGGAATGTATGGATATGCTTATGAAGCCCACACTAGTAGAAGTCACTGAGAAAGAAACACTGGCATATTTACTGAGGGGACTTGTATCCATATCTAAAACATTCAAAACCAACTGGGATACCTGTGTAAAATTGCTAGAGAAAGCTTACCCAGAAATTTTGAGATTGGTCAAGCTCCGGTAAAGTAATCTGTAATTATTCTTTCACCTGTCTTTGGTATTTATGCCAAAGGGGGAGTATATGTATGTGAAAAATATTTCTGTAATCCTAAGGGGAGGATAGGCAGAGTACATTGCTGATAGGGTCAATCGGCTTAAGGGGAGCATGATTCATTTTTCAGTTGAACTGGTAGGGAATCCTTTTTTCACATGAGTGTTGCCATCAATTCCAAAGGGGGAAATTGTTGGCAATTGACACTCATTGGAATCATATGTTGTCATTGATGGAAAAATATTCTATTGAGGTCATATACCGGTATGTACCAACATTTGGAGGCATACACCGACAGATGGCAATATTGAGTATTCAGGGTCATCACCAAAACCAGCACCGGCACCGACATCTAGCATTTCAGTGAAGCCGACATCAATCTGGATCCAAAAGGTTTTACTGTAAAATCATTTTTTAATTATTGTATTGGGTTGACATTGAATATCTTTTGTATTGTAAGCCGACATAAGGCATATTGTTTGTAAGGGTATATAAGTCAGTCTGTTAGGTCATTTTGATATAGGACAACGTATATGACATGGTAGCAGAACTGTGTGATGTGAAGGATATGTATGAAGGTCATTTTGTATGTGAATGTAATATCATGCTATGATCAGTAGATAGTTTGTAAAGCATTCTTGGAGGAAGAGGAGACACGGGTAGAAGGTTCAGGGTTTATGAACCGGTACAGAACAAAGCTTTAACCGAAACTCTTTTTGGCATTGCAAATGCATTTTGTGAGTTCACCAATACTGTTTTATTTCAGTAGAAGCTTGTAGTTAGTGAGACTCTTTTGTGTTGAGCAGTGTGCTCTAGGTAGTGTGCCTTCTTGCATGTGTAGGCCCCCATGCTATGTAATATCTTTCATATGGCCAGTGAATTGATATTGTGGGTCACAAATCCCACCGTGGTTTTTCCTCTTTGAGGTTTTCCACCTATAAATTCAATGTGTTATGGTGTTCATTCATGTGGCTGGTTTATTTACTTCATGTTATATGTTTCTTGATTTACCGGTTTATATGTGTATGTTATAAAAGGTTAAAATCTTGTGCTACCGGCAGAACATTGATTCACCCCCCCCCCCCTCCTCTAAGTGTTCTAGGGTTCATTGTATTCCAACATGGAAAAACTTGCTCACATGTTAAGTGCCTTTTACACAAGACTTAGTTGTAGATTTTTTGGATAAAAAGAGTGATTGTCTTGAAAGATATTACTGAGGGTGAGAAGTAGATGCTACTATAGTTGGACTAGTGGAGCTCAACTTTGAGGAGGAAGTCTCCATTGAGGATAAGTTTCTAAGAGCCATATTAGAACTTGGATCTCCCAACCTATTCAAGGATCTTGAACTCAAAAGAGATAATAAATTAGATCATAAAAAACATGAAATGTGCTTTGAATTTGAGTCAATCTAAGGCCCCCAAAGAGTCATATAGATGAGCACAAAGTTAAGACATACCACATTGCAGTTGGACTTTGTGCAAAATGAAGGCATTAAGATAGATAAGAGAAAGATTACGAATTAAGACCACATGATCAATCAACTAAAAAAAATCATGCCATAGAAATATACAATATTTATTTAAGAAATTCTAAAATCTAGATGTCAAATAAGGAAAAATTGTTAAATCGACTATAGACTTCAACATTTAGATTAACCATTTAAAAGATGATGCAAAGGAAGTCTCTAAGTATATCAATATATTTTTTTTCTATTCATTCAAAATAAAATATTTCACATTCTATACAAGGGGCCTATCGAGTAGTGCTCATAGAGGAGTTTTCATAGAAGCAAAAAAAAAAGTGTGGAAAGAAAAGGTAGAAGAAAAAAGGTTAAACATGGTAATGGAAAACAAGGTTATGAATAGAAAGAAGTTATGTGCTAAACATGGTGATGGAAGAGGCCAATTAGGACCAGTTCAACATGTGAATCAGATTGTGCATGAATTGGGTTGCATTTAATGACAAACAACATTTTTTTTGTTTGTATTGTCAAGATCATTTCATCAAACATGAAATTAGGATTTTGATCAAGGGATTCTTATGCAACCAAATAATTTTTGTACAACAAATAAGTCAACTCATCTTAACCTTCAAATCTATATATTATGAACAAAGCTATAAAGGGGTGTTCTACAACATTTTCTCTTATATTATCTCAATAACATTGAAAAAAAAACTTGGCACTGTTCCTTTGTGAATCTTGAGTTAAATATCAAAGTATTGAATGTATAAACCTTCAAGGTAATCCAGTGAATATTTTCACTTGAAATAAATAAAATATTGAGTTCATTCACAATGGTATGTTTTATTCAAATCCATAGAGGAAAAGGATGTTGCGTAGGAAGGGGCTTTAGAAGAATGTCTTAAAATACTCTCAAAACAATGAAGAATGTGAGACAATTTTATCTAGAAAGAAGAAGATATAAAAAATCTGAAAATCTAATATTTTTAATTATTTGTCTACAAATCTAAGTGATCAGAGAGTAACACTGGGATTTTTCTAATGGTTCCTATGAATTTAGTGTTCATTAGATTGGTCATATATTGAAATTCTGGTGTTATTAATTGTCATCGCTCAGTACATGTGTCGGTAAAAATTGACGTCAATTTGGTTGTCATTAAATAATTTAATTCTTCAATTGGACACCCATATGATCATCATCACCAAATATATTCATTTAAATTTGAAACCCATTTATAAAGTATGAGGTCAAATTTGACATTCGTTTATTTGTCATCTCAAAAAAGAGAGTTTGAATTTGATGTGTGTTCAAACATCATTTCTAACTTTAGTGAATTAAATTTGACTAGCATTTAGCATGTCAAAGATAAATCAATTGAATAAATTTGATATTATTTTGACAGTCACACAAATATTAGAAGTTAAATTTGATGTTTATTTTTTATTAGAGATAAAAACGGGTTTTGAGGGGACCTAAAACCCCTTACAACAAGTTTTGAAGGGACCTGAAACCCTCCGATTTTACACGGATTTGAAACCCAAATAGACAGTTGTCAAAGGATTCAACATTGATAACCAACAATCCAAACTCAGCCAAGCATCAAAGAGTCAAATTTGATGTTTGTTTGGTTGTTAGTGTACAAATTTGAAGGTTAAATTTGACATACATTAATCTGTCATGCATAGAATTAATTGGGCCTAAATTTGATGTCTATTTAATTGTCATCGATTAGAACTATATGATAAATTTGATGCTCATTTTGTAGTCACAAGTAGAAATATGATAAGTTAGATATGACGTTGGGTCGACCATCATTTCAAAGATTTACATTTAAAAAATACCTTCTTTTTTTCTTCTGTCATCCTTTTAAACAAATTGAAATGGAGTTACCTTCAAATTTCATACTCTAAAATTTAGATAGCTAGCATGAAATTTATTTGTTGCTGATGTAAAATTTATTACCTTTACTATTTTTGTTGGCCATTAAAATACTAATTGTTTTTTATTTATGCTCTTAAAATCAATGCTATATGGAAGCAAATGACGTAGAAATTTACAAATCTGTTTGATGGAGTTGTGCAACCGATCTTTTTACTTTTCAACAAACAATTTGCATCCTTCATGTTTAGTATGGAAGTGCCACATTAATAAATTCTCAATAAAAACTCAATATGTTAGTTCCTCATTTTAGCTATTTTCTTGCATCAGTAACTCTAGGCAATAAAAAAGTACACAACTTTGCTAATGTTTAGTGACTTGATGATTTTTCAAGTATTTTTGTTATTTTTTAAAAAAATTGCAACTACAACCTAATATACAAATGAAAAATAGATGTCCATTCTTAAATTTTGCAAAATGAATGTTGGAAAGAAAATATGTGATAATGATTGTGCTTTAACGTCTAATTGTATGGTCCTTGTCATGAATTCTATTTGTTGTTTTGTATAATGTTTTTTAGGTTCAGTTGTTTCATTATTAAATGTTTTATTAAGTTTTGAGCTTGTCGTTTTGTAATCTTTGCCAATTTTTATTTAATGATTTGTCTTGGAAGTTTTTAACATGTAATTTTCATTTTTTCAATAAATAAATAAAGAATTAGGATATAGTCATGTTGTAAGAGAAGGAGACACAACTAACTATTTTTGTTTAATGAGAGACTATTAAAAAACACAATAACAACACCTCTAGTAAGATTGTTGTGAGTATTTATCAATTTAGTTGTTGGGCCAATGTTAATATTTTGTTAATATCTCAAAAAAATTTAATTCAGGTAGTTGAGAATAAGTAATTTTATGTAATGTTTACACAATATTCCACATAATATAATTTTGAGTGTTCATTGATAGTGTTTTGTAATGTGGGTTTCTTTACTTTTCATCTTACTAGTGTTGGTATTAGAGTCCATGGCGGAAAATATATTGGATGCAAGTAATGTGGAGATTTAGTAGCACTTGAAAAGAAGAGAAAGGTATCATTTTTCACTTAGCTTAGAGAAATGGTATGAAAGATTGTTGTTATTTATTTTTTGAATGTTGAAATCTATTTTCAATCCATTGAAGATATTGCAATTTATTAAATTTGGCATTAATTGTGACATATATTTATTCAAAGGTTATTCTCCTTTGTAGTGAATAAAATGTTGGGCTATGATTTTTTCAAGTTGAAAGCTAATTGAATTTATTGAAGGGAAATTGGGCATCCTGGAACAGCCATCTAAGATCAGTATGTGCATCCAGCATCAAATACAAACTCACACTACTACGCCATAAAGCGAAATCAGGCACAACTTATTTCCCACATTAACCCTTAGAAGAAAGCGATTGCAATTTTAAATCTCACAAGATCGAAGAGTAGTTTCAGCAACATGCATACATTTAGATTCAACAACACAGAATCATAAAACAGAAGAAAAAGATAGAACCTAATAGAACACAGATTTATCATGGGCAAAACCATTTTGGGTAAAAAAACCCACACTCCAAAATCAAAGAGCCATTGTCTTATTCAATAACAAATATATGGTTACAATATAATTTTCAGGCTTTACACCTCTACATGGAGATTTACATCTTGCTCCATCCTAGAGAAAATGCGGCAACATAACCCCTGTAAAATGAACTCCTCTCTCTTCTCAATTCCTCTAGCAATTCTTACATTTATAGAGTTTACAATGCAAAAAACAATAGCTTCCCACAACATCAACTTGAAAGCCCGTAACCAGAACACAACCATGAAGTAATCCTCTAGAAAACAAGATAAACCACCAGCTAGAACAACAATCAAACTGAATTCTACCATCCAACTGATAAACCCATGCAACTAAAAATAGCACCTACAACAAGTATTAATCCATCCAATCACCCATACCTCAAAGGTATACACCATCAGTAAACTCATGCCACCAATATAACCAACTCAAGAAATTGCAACCTAAAGCTTCATGTGCAAAACTAGTCAATAAAGACCAAACACATCCAGGAACTCTCACTGCATGAGTAATGTTGAATCTAAAAATATCAAAAGCCATATCAAGTCTACCAATCACAAAACATAGAGAGTGTAACCATGTAGTACGAAGGACCACCCACAAAGATATGCACACATCCTGCAAACAAAAAGTTGTAAGAAACTTCCCTCTCAACAAGTCTCCATATCTATCCCAATTTCTCCACGTCTGACTGAACAAAGGAGATACAGGAACCTCCATGTCATCACCCAAGTGACAACATATGACCACAAACTAGTGATCACTGCAGCTCCATACAAAAGCTCACATCCAATGCCAAGTGAATTCAAACCTCTAGGAAGATCATTAAGACCAAAGAGAGAAACTACAAACCGTAAACATATAGCATGTCCTTCTACAAACACCTCTAAGTGTCAGTTCTGCCATAAGATCTTATTCACGTCCCCATGTGAAAAGCCATAACAACATCCAAATCCATTCAACCTCAAGAGATAAAACATAACATATGCATCATAAATCTACATGGATGTAAGCCTCTCAAAGAAGATCAAACTACTTTGTTTCCCATTTCAAGAAATCAACCCACTACCATCCCCTGTGCTCATTATAAAAGAAACCACATTCCAAGGAGATAACCATGCTAACAATCTCTCATAATGAATCCTCCAGAACTATCCAACTTTAGCTCAAGATCCATGCATATGAAAGAAAAGCATAACCCACTTGAGAGAAATAATGGGCAATACCTCTCAAGTTATAAACTACCAAGCAGACCAAGAGTGGGGAATGAGAATGCTCCTCCAAGATATCCAAGTTATCATGACTCATCCAAGAGCAATCTCCTCATTGGTCTCTATTGAACTCACATCCAATCCAAGTGTAGGCTTCTCAGACTTCCAACTGAAATCTCATCGAGAGTAACCATCTCAGCACATGTCTCTCATCTCAAGAGAACTATAGCCTCAGCTAAGTCTCCATGTATCCATGGGTACTAGAAAATTATCAATCCATGCCAAACTCTAAATGCTTCTTTGCACTTCCATGAAGTTCTCAGGCATATGACCAATGCACCCAATATAAAGAGAACTCACCAGACCACAATCAAAGCTCCAATCAACTAAATCAAGAACCCATCATGACATCATGACCTTACATTCCCCTCCTTGGAGATCACATGCTCCAAGTGAACATACCATGGTCTCAAAAGCAATGTATCATGCCAAACTCTAAATGCACAATCAAGAGTATACCATGACATAACACCAACATACTCTAAACCAATATCACCTGTCAAGAACCACTTGTTAGGATAGCCGGTGAACAAATGAGAGGGGGGGTGAATCAATTGTTAACTGAGTATGTGAATTAAAGCACTTAAAACCTTATATCGGAATAACTGATTAAGCTTTAAAGCATAATTGAAAACCAAAGAATCAATACCATGCAATCATAACACATAACACCATGATTTGTACGTGGAAAACCTAGAAAGGGAAAACCATGGTGGGAAATCCTACCCACAGTCAGATGATACTTCTGCAACAAGTATATGATTACAATAGGGGCCTGCACATGCAGGAAGGCATGTTGCCTAGAGCGCACTTCTCATCACAATGGAGTTTCGCTGACTATAGAGATGTCAACCACCTCAAAATATTTGTACAACAATCCAGAGAGAAGAACTGTCGGTGATAGCATCAAACATGTCAGATTACGGTTCTAGTTAAGCTCAATACCGGAGGTCTAAAACCTCTTACATAAACCCAACTCGATCACCTATGATCGACCAAATCCTCTGCACAAATGATTATTACATTATTCGCTCCTCGCCATGATCTACAGTGAGATCTTACATATATTTATACCAACCTGGGACCTAACCAATTAGGTCGGCCACCCAAATGATAATTCAATAGATCCATTACATAATCCTGAAATAAAATCATAAAGCATGTTGGCCTAAGGATGAACAAACATCATCCTATCAATAAAATATCCTAGAAACGCATCCGAGGATCCACCATCACGTTACATGAAAAACAATCCATAACCTAGATAGAACCGGACCTAAATTAGATCCACACATGCTAAAGAAATGGCATCAATCAATCGAGGCACGATCACAATTAGCATCCTGAATCCCTTCTAGAAGATGCACCAACACCACCTATGCATTACATCAAAGATCTTCAATAAAGCTATGTCGGTGAAACCCTTACCAGACCTACAAAGAAGGCTTACTAGAACATGAGATAACATTCGATCATCAAGTCAATACCAACTGACTAAAACATACTTCAGAAGCATATGAACCATCCATACAAACTTATTCCATCATCTAGAATATACCGATGATAATCAACTGATAATCTTCCCAATCCAATCCTTCTACCGGAAGTCGGTAAACAACCATAACAGCTAGTGTTGACATCAATGCAGCACATAATCAATTCCATCATATGGCCAACACCACCAACACCTCACACCAAAGACTATAAGAGCCCTCCATGGCCGCAAGATGTTACACATCCTAAAATAATGTGCATGCAAAAGATTAAAGAACCCTTATGCAACAACATGATCTAAGAGTCCCTCCAAACCATCTTCACCACTAAAGAAGATAATCCATCACCAAGTGATGAAAACGTAGTCACTGCTAAAGCTCCCATTGAAACGTGATACTGACCTCTCCAAGCACATGACACACCATCTCCCAAATTTGAAAATGATCTAGGTCTACACACATACAAGTGTACTACTAATCACACCAAGTGAAACCAAGATCTCCAAACCAAGGAAATACACCATGCTACAGGACCCCATAGCCGACTATCCAGGTGCTCACTTATCTTCCATCCTCTCATCTCAAAGAAACCACACCAATGCACAAGTGACCACAGACAAGGTCAGCTAACAAGTCTGCATTAACACCGAATCAAACCTTGTGGATATAGATAGTCCACATCCGAGTTCTCCCACTATAAACACGTAGGTAAAGACAACCCACAATATTGCACAACTCGTAGATCCAACTATTGAAACATGCAAACTCACTATCATATCAGCAACATGCAAATTGAGATCTTAAAGAGAACAATCATGTAGACAACATAACTCAAGCACCAGATCAAGCACATATATGATTTGCCAATCATGTCCACATTGAGAACCATAATCTAGGAATCCACCAACCATCACCATAGAAATGTTGAGTGACTAATCACATACCAACATCCCCATGCATAGAAAGCATCTCGCCTCCTCTCATCATGCACAGAGAATGCGTGCAAAACTACAACTATCTCATCCAATAACACCCCAAAGGAAATAAGGTCTAGAAAATAGCTCCTCTGTAGCTCCACAAAACCGCAAGTTTTTTTCTTGAGCATGTAAAACCTGCAAAACCACTATGTTTGAGAACACCCATGCACATCCATACCCACTTCACATCTAAAAGACTCAAAAGCCTAAAAAGGTACCAAACAACTTAACCCAGAACAATGGACTATCATAGATGACCATCACCATAGATTTTTAAGGAAAATCTATAAACCCCTCAAATCCAAGGAACGTGAATCTAGCTATGCAAGTACAATCATCTATCAGGAAAAAGTAGATCAGGAACTCCAGACCCATTTGTAGGCCAACTGCTTAACCACCATCAGTACATGCATCTTAGGGAGACAGGCTATCCATAAGCTTCTAGATCATCTAATGATCAACTCCATAACCTCCATGCATTCAAGGTAACAAATGCAACACCTTCCAATACTAGGAAAAGTGAGCACCATGCATAAGCACCTCACTCCATAGTTGAAACAACCCAGTCTTCTCCATATTACCAGGGAGCCACTCACAGACACCCAATATGAAAACTTTGTTGCATGCAACCACAAAGTGTAAAAAGAACACCCCATGCATCGGGAATTATTCTGTTATCAAACAAAAGCTTCAAATCAACATCATTTCAACATGACCAACTCTATTTTCTCCATCTTAACCATCCTTGAAAATGTGTGTTGTCACCTGAGACTGAAACTGTAGACATCTAAAAATGGTCAACGCTTGTGGAGTCATACTTTAACATTGGCGCATTACCTTATTTTAGGGTTCTTGCATCGCATTAACATTTCTTCTATGTTGCGCACTTGGTCTTTATCATTTGCGAGCATCGAGTCCTTCTTCTGCATTACTCATTTTTCTCGCTTTCGAATTAGGTCTTGTCAATAGCAATCTTCAGTCATGATTTTGGTCGATCTTATCATGTCGCATCATGGTGCATGCTCATTTATCATCATTTTGGACATCGTCAATCCTAATCGATGATAGAATTAGGGTTTTGTTCTCTTGTCAATCTTTCAATCATCTTTAGCTTGTTAGTAATCATTTGCGATTATCAACTTGTCAATCTCGTCATTTTGCGATTGATTCGTCATCGATCCTTATCATTGTCAGCCTTGTCATTTTGCGATCGATTCGTCATCGATCCTTGTCCTTGTCAATCTTGTCATTTTGCGATCGATTCGTCATTGATCCTTATCCTTTTCAACCATGTCAATTTGGATCGATTAGTCATTGTTCCTCATCAATTGGCGCCTATGAATTTGATCTCCTTGTCAATCTTGGTCAATTTGTCATTGATTTTTGTCAACCAATCTCAATCATTTATCAACATTGGTCCTTTGTCAATCAGAATCATGATCGAACCTACATTAATTTCTTGTTGTCTTGACCTAATTCCTTGTCCTCTTATTTCTAGGGTTTTATGATTTGTTCATTTAATCCTTTTCTTCTTCTTTGTGGGTTAAATAAATCTATTTATTTAGTCCTAGGTCTCTTTCATGAATTAATTAATGGATGAAAACCTATTAATTAATTCACCTAATTTCTATTTCTCCTATTTTCTTTAATTTTTCTAATATTTCCCCTAATTTCATTCCCTCATTTTCTCCTATGTTTATGCTTCCATTTGTTGCAATCATGGAGGCTATTTTCTCTCTTCCCTTTTGTCATGGGAATGGCATTTCAATCTTGTCATAATTTGTCATACACCTTGCATAGAAATTGTCATACATTTGTCATAATTTTGCCATTCTTGATTTGAATTTCCTTTCAAATCTCTTCATGCTAATCTTGTCCTCTCTCCAATTTGTCTATAAATTGGATGATTTTCTTCAATGAAAGGAGATCAATCACATTTTTGAGTAACCTTATACTGCGAATTTTATCTCTCAACAACTTGCTTTCCACTTGCATTTTGCACTTGTAGGTGAGATCCACATCAAATTTGAAGGTGAAAGAAGAACAATGGAGCCACATGAAGGAGATATCTGCGTCGGTTTGTTTCGATTTCATTTGATTTGAATATCTTGTCTTTATGTCTTCATTGATTGGATTGGGATTGCTTTCATAGCAGCTTTAGGTTTTGTGGTTGTCCTAATTGCTATTATTTTGATGATTTTCAATTTCCTGATCTACAGAAACAACTGTAAAACTTCCACTCACCAAAGGATCAATATTTAGTTGATTCCTTCATATTCCCTCAATCTTGCCAGGCTAAAAAATCTTCACAGAAGGAATACACAGAACCCAAAACACCAATAATCTACACATGCATTGACATGCAAGAAACATGCGAGTCCATGCAAGTACATGCAACAAACATGCAAGTACATGCATCTCACAAAATGCACATGCAAGCAACTGGCAAATCCTGGAACATTGCTCTGATACCAAATGAAGGAAAACTGGGCATCCCAAAACAACCATCTGAGATCAATATGTGCATCCAGCATCAAATACAAATGCACACTACCATGCCCTAAAGAAAAATCAGGCACGGTTTATTTCCCACATTAACCCTTAGAGGAAATCGATTGCAATTTTAGATCTTGTGAGATCGAAGAGCAGTTTCAACAACATGCATACATTTAGATTCAACAACACAGAATCATAAAACAAAAGAAAAAGATAGAATCTAATAGAACATAGATTTATCATGGGGAAAACCCTTTCGGGTAAAAAACCCCACACTCCAAAATCAAAGAGCCATTGTATTATTTAGCAACAAATATACAGTTACAATAAAAATTTTAGGCTTTAGGCCTCTACATGGAGATTTACATCCTGCTCCATCCTGGAGAAAATCCGGCAACATAACCCCTATAAAATGAACTCCTCTCTCTTTTCAACTCCTCTAACAATTCTTACATTTATAGAGTTTACAATGCAAAAAACAATAGCTTCCCACAAGCATCCACATTCAATGTATCTACGAATGTAATTAGAAACTTCCTTTTGCATAACTCTTGCATAAATAATATCTAATACAAATATTATTTATTTCATAAACATAAATTATCTAAGATGAGATAAACAAGCCTTTTGCTAATTTGGAACTTTCCATTTAGAAGATTTGATCCCACTGAAAATGTTTCCAAAAATGTGCTAAAGAATGCAATTGCCACATGTCACTTGGAAGGGTGTTTGAGAAGCTCCTAAGAATTTTAATTCTCCAAAGTTCCCTCCTTGTGCCAAGTGTCACAATTTCCTTTCACCTTAAAGCTTGTTGCACCCAACTTGCCATCGGACCCCGCAATTAAGCTTTGCACTTTGGAAACTTAATATATTACATTAAATAAATAAAATCAGCACATAGGACCATTGAAAATTAATTTCCTTGGGACTCCTAAGGTTGAGGCACCTTATGTTATTATGTGGATCCAGTTATTACTGAGCGGGGGGGGGGGAATCAGTAATAAAACAAATCTGCAACACTTCAAAAAACTGTAACGGTAACTACTCAAACAATCTCTTAAGTTGATTTAACAAACCATTCACTCAAGTGTTCATCAATATGAAAACAAAGTAAAGATATCAAATGCACAAATCAACAATGCATCTACCATGTGAACACAAAGATTTTTCATCGAAACCCAACTAAGAAAAACATGGTGGGAATTAGCACCCACAATATATTTGCACTCTTTTGGAATGCACCTAGTTAAAGGCCTAGCCTAATTAAGAGCTTACAATATGCCCGATTAAGAGTAGACCCTGTTAGGAGTCACCTGGTCAAGGTATTTTGCCTTAACCCTGTTAGGAGCTCTACCATGTTAAGAGTAACCTTGTTAGAGGATTTCAAACTTGAGTTAATGAGCCACCCAGTGAAGGGATTTACAATATCACACCTGTTAGGGTCTACCCAATTAAGGGATTTCAAATTGTTGTGACTGTTAGGGAACAACTGGGAAAATGATCTGATTACAACACTTCCTTTCTTGCTAGTACAGATCCTTTTCAACGCAACTCTGCTACACACATGCAGACACTTCAAACTAGTTTGGTAATACCTTCTTCTCAAACCACCAACACAAAAACCCTTCTCCAACTAGCCCTAAATACACTTTTTAGTTAGTGTAGCTACAAACCCTAATTACATCAAGAAGATACAATGAATTTACATTTTGCGCAGCACAACACTCTGCCAAAATACATTACAGATCATTACAATAAATTTATAGAAGAATTATGTTGTTGAATGATCACCTCACATTGATTTGATAAGCAATCAAACCCTTGTTACATTCTTCTAAGCACTTCATTAATTCCCAAGAAATTTGATCCTTGTACACACTCAAATACCATCTTATCATTATAAATCTAAAGAGTACAAGCAAGCATAGAACCTGAATCAACACAAGCCAAAAAAATTGTATCGATTATTAGTGACCTCTTCTCACCATACAACATTCTTGTTAGATTTAGTGGGGTAACTTTAAAAAGTGATCCTGAAACAGGTTCCAATGAGTATGAATGGGACACTTGTTCTAGTGTCACTAAAGACATTGAGGTGGATACAATCCATACATATACACCCATACCTTTTGAAGGACAAGGTTTGAGGCCTAGATCATTTGAATTTGGACCACTACATATCTATGAGGCTAGTGAGAATGAGCAACAATAATATGAAATGGGAAACATTGAAGAGAGTACCATCAAAAACCTTGATACAATCATAGACTTTGATACATCCAATGACAAATATGACAATGTCTCTATCATGACTCTTACAACGACAGACCTTGACCCACCAAACGATTCCCTACCTCTCATATATCTTGAACTTATAGATTGGGAACCACATGAACACATCGAGATACCAACCTTTCAAAATGATGATGCCATTATCCAATACCTTTTCTCAATCAACCTGGAATCATGTTCCACCAGTGAATCTCGTAACGATGTTTACAATCAAGAGAGTGCCAAGTCTCTTAGTCACAAAATAAACAACATAAAAAATCAATCTAATGGTGAAAACCATTTAATGGGAGTAGTAGATCATTAAAAAGTAAAAACAAAGGATGTATCCAATGGTGAAAACCTCTTTGAGGCACCTGAGGATGTGAGACTTGACACTCTTCCTGAACATTATCAAGAAATATCTCAAATTTTGATTGAGGCAACTCAATCAATCAATATCAACAACAACCATACATCTGGCATAATCATTAACGGAACAAGAAAGACCCGACTTTGTCAAATTATTCAAGGAGAAGCAAATCAATTTTGATTGGTCTTATGTAGATATGCCAAGGGTTGATCCAGATCTTGTCATGCATCACTTATCTATAGCTTCTGGAGCTAAACCTGTCAAACAGAAACTGAGAAAGATGAACCCACTTTTCACCATATTGGTTAAAGCATAGTTGAAGAAGTTAGTAGATGTCAGTTTCATCTAACCTATCCTATAGACAATGTCGAATGGATCTCTAACATTGTGCCAATCTATAAACTAGATAAAAGAATCAAGATTTGTACAGACTTTAGGGACCTCAACAAGGCCTATTCGAAAGATGATTCTCCTCTACCAAGCATCGGTATAATTGTGGATCTCACGACAGGACACACAATTCTATCACTCATGGATGGTTTTTCAGGCTACAACCAAATCAAGATAGCTCTAGAGGATTACGATAAAATGGTATTCACATGTCCATGGGGTGCATATTACTGGAATGTCATGCATTTTGGTTTGAAAAATGCTTGTGTGACCTATCAAAGAGCAATGACAACAATCTTCCATGACATGATGCATACTTTTATGGAGGATTATGTCGATGAATTGCTAGCCAAATCATTCACAAGAGCAGGACACCTAGACATTCTTGATAAAATATTTCAGAGATGAGCAATTTAATGTCAGATTAAACCCTAAAAAGTGTGTTTTCAAGGTCACATCCAGAAAAATCTTGGGCTACATTGTATCAAAAAAAGGCATGGAGGTGGATCCCACGAAGTTCCAAGCTATCATGGAAATGCCACCTCTGAATAACATTAGTCATCTATGATCTCTTCGAGGTAGGCTACAATCTATCAGAAGGTTCATTGCTCAATTGGCGGACAAATGTCTCCCATTCAACCATCTACTTCATAAAAATATACCTTTCAGATGGGAGGACAAGTGTGCAGAATCATTCCATCAGCTAAAGCAATATCTCATGAATCTGCTCATTTTGGTGCCACCTATAGCAGGTAAGCCACTCATTCTCTACATATCAACAAGGAAAGTGTCACTGGGGGCATTACTAGCACATGAAGACTCAACATCAAAGAAAAGAGCCATCTAATACATTAGTAGGACACTGAATGGCCACGAACTCAATTACACATTCATCGAAAAAGATTGTTTAGCTGTGGTGTTTTCTTCCCAAAAGTAGCGACACTATATGTTAGCTCATACTATCAAGCTAGTAGCAAAGATCGACCCACTAAAATACTTACTCAATAAAGCCGATCTCACCAGGAGGTTAGAAAAATGGGTCAAGATCCTAAGCGAGTTTGACATTCAGTACATAGAATGGAGGGCTATCAAAGGACAAGCAATAGTAGATCAACTGGCTGAAGCACCCCTGCTAGATAAACATCCACTACAAGTGGAATTTCCACACACAAATGTGCTCACTATTACACCAATGCAATGGACCCTATACTTTGATGGATCCTATACACGACATGGATCAAGTGTTGGCATATTGTTTGTTACTCTAGAAGGACACACAATTCTGATATCCTACAGGTTGATGTTCCCATGCACCAATAATATCACTGAGTATGAAGCTCTAGTGATAGGTATAAAGGTAGCCATGGAGTGGAAAATCACATAATTGAAAGTCTATGGGGACTCTCAATTAGTTATCAATCATATCAATGATGACTATCAGACAAAGGATTATAAGTTGATGCCCTACAAACGCATGGTGGATAATTTTAAGAAATACTTTGTACACATCACATTTGAGCAGATTCCAAGGGTAGAAAATAGAACTGCTAATGCAATGGCCACGATTGCTTTGCTCCTACAAATTCCAAATAGATTGAATCGTTATGAATTCCTGGTGGAGTAATTGTTTTCCCCCGCCTATGATAATCCAGAATCCCAAGTCATATGTGCCCTAAATGGTTCTAATTCACCCCTATATGGGAAGATCTATACCTAATTGAAAGACAATACCCTTCCACCAGACCTATCTCATAATGAAAAACACAACTTTATACGACAGGCAGCCAGCTATACCTTAACTACTGATACGCTTTATCGCTGAGGGCTTGATGGTATTCTTCTTCAATGCCTCGATCGGAATGAATCTGACTCCGCCTTACATGAGCTTCATGAAAATATTTGTGGCATGCATTCCAGTGGTCCTACTCTTTCCAAGAAACTTCTAAGGATGGGATATTATTGGTCAATAATGGAAAAAGAGTTCTACCAGTTTGCTAGGAAATATCCTAAATGCCATATTCATGGCAATCTTATACATGTACCAATATAGGAGCTGCAACCATTCAATACATCATGACCTTTTTGCCAATGGGGACTCAACCTAGTAGGAAAGATTCATCCTTCCTCCTTGAATGAATACAAATTTATCATCACACCCACTGAGTACTTCACCAAGTAGATTGAGGCAGTTCCATTGACTACAGTGACTAGCAAGCAGATAGCTTCCTTCATTTTGAATTACCTCATATGTCGATATGACATCCCTAGTTCTATTGTCACTGAAAAATGGATGACCTTTCAAAATAAAAGATGTACAAGAGCTTTGTGAGCGATTCTATATCCAACATTACTTTTCAACACCTTACTATCCACAAGGGAATGGCCAAGCAAAGGCCTCAAACAAAACAATCTTGAAGATCCTCAAGAAGGAAATAAATGATGCAAGTAAAGATTGTCATGTCTAGCTTAATCCTACACTTTGGGCCTACAGAATGAGTATCCACACACCTACAGGAGCTACACCATACTCATTGGTGTGTGGATCAAAAGCTATCCCATGAGGTAGAGATTCCATCACTCTGGGTATCATTGAAAAGCCTCATTCTAGATGAGGAGTATCAAGTCAACAGACTACAAGAGCTAGAGCTGCTAGACGAATGCCGATAACGTGCCTTTGATAATCTCAAGGTATATCAACAATGAATGTGCCGAAGCTACAATCACAAGGTCATCCCAAGGGCATTCAAATTTGGAGACCTAGTCCTAAAGGAAAATCCTCAGAATCAACAAGACCGAGAAAAGAAGGGGAAATTTGAACCAAACTGGTTGGGACCATTTGTCATCATTTCGACTTATGGATCAGGGGCATATTAGTTATCAAATTTAGAGGGGGAAGTGCTTGACGAGCCAACCAACAACATCCATCTAAAAAAATTCTACACTTGAGTCATCTAATGCACGGATCAAGCAAAAAAGAAAAAAATAAATAAAAAATTTGTCAAAAAAATTGTCACTAGGGTGAAAACCTGGTAAACAGGGACCCTATGGCACACAAAAAAAATTTTAAAAAATGAAGAAAAATACCAAAAAAAAAAGAAAAACAAATCAAAAAGTGCAATAAAAACAAGTGGTGAAAACCCAGCAATAGGCGTTATTTGTGATAGAGCGGCTCCTCTATCTATCGGTACTCACATTATATCTTTGGCTCCATCTAATCTAAGCCCATAGCCATCACATAACACTTATACACGCAACATGATCCTGGACATACTTAGTGTAGTCACTGACCCTATTTATCTGAATCAGTTATCTAAATCATATCCCACCATGGCTTGATGATTAGTTTACATATCCAAATTGGAGTAGTATCAACAGTAAGGGGCAAAATCCTGACCTTGCTAGGGGCATTTCTCCTTGTGGGTTTAAACAATAGACCAAATGCATAGTAAGACAACAAGAATCAGAACAACCAACAGTGACCATAGCAATGCAAGAAGGCTAGACATCAAGGACTTGAACTGATTTCAACTGAACAAAAGATCTATTTGCAAGATGTTTTATTTTACAAGAATACATTTCAGATAGCATGCATTCTTACTTATGGTTGTTAATTTTTTCTTATCATATCTCCTAAGCAACTCAAGGATGTCTCCAAGACTAGAGAAGCGAGGAAGGAATGTGATGTTTTCTTTTTCTATTGTTTGGGAGTGAAGCCTTCTACTATGCAAATTTGTTTTATGACATGATTCGGTGGCATATCACTGAAGACATTTTAGATTTGTATAGGACTAAGGTTAAATCTTGTCTATTTTATGCAAGCAACACTCAGGTCATCTTGGTTCAATTATACCTTGACGCTTGCATCGTCTTGCAATATCAAAATCCATGTAAGTTACACTTAGGTCATTATGGTTCAATTATACCATGATGCTTGTATCAACTTTCAACAAATCAAGGCTCGATGATGAAAGAAAGGGAAGCACTGGAAATTTGATCAAAACAGATGGCAAAATTGAGAACAAGAATGATATCATATTCAAATTGCATTATCATTTTCATTATCATTTTAATCTGCATTAGTTGCACTATCATTATCATCATCATATTAGACTAAGGTTGCATTTAGATTGCATTATCATTTTAATTTGCATTAAGGTGCATTGCCATATGATGTTAAGTTGCATCATGGTTAAGTTGCATTATATTGCATTATCATAGCTCATCTCATTTCATTCACAATTAGTTGCATTTTTAAATAATTTACGAGTGCATTAGTTGCATTATAAGCATATCATTATCATTATCATTTCACTGCACATTGCATTTTCAAATTACATCTCATATCATTCAACATCGCATTTTTAAAATACATCTCATATCATTGTACATCTTATTTTCAAGATACATCTCATATCATTATCATTTTCATCACACATCTCAAAATACATCTCATATCATTGTTTTCAAGATACATCTCATATCATTATCATTTACATCTCATTTTCAAGATACATCTCATATCATTATCATTATCATTTTCAATCACACATCTCATTTTCAAGATACATCTCACATCATATCATATCCTAATCATATTGCATTCAACTTGCATCATCATTGCATCTCATGTTAATGTACATTCACATACATGAGCATTACATATCATATTGCATGATAAATGGCATCATCAAAAGCATACAAAAAGTCCAAAAACATGTTAAACACATTTACATCCATGTACATACATGCATTGCATTTAACAACAAAATGAAAGAAATGCATTCATTCATATCACTTGCAAAAACATATATTTAGGCATGATCATCAAAACATCTTGATCATATCACCTACAAAACATATAGATCATAACATCACAGCATCACACATATCACATAGGCAGTCATCTACATCACCAAATAAAAAATCATATAGATCATGCATATCATATAGCTCATAAAGGCATCCATAACATATAGAAGCATATCTAGTATCATATCATCGTGCACATGTGTGACCCATGCTGATCCAAAAGAAAATCAAAGATATAAGTCAAAATGAATCATCAGTGAAACAATAAATGTCCAAAGTCCCTGGATATCATATCAATAACAAAATCTATAAATTAAAAAACATCAACATCTATCAATGAATCAATCTGTATCATATCAAAGAGATCAATAAAAATACAACAATATCCATCTTGCGGGAATCATTAGAGAAACAATGCTTTGTGTCTAATCAACAAAATGGTACATCATCATGCAGGAGGCTAAGAGTGGCTGCCTCCTGACTCCGACTACCTGGCCCCAGAGCCACCTGCACCTACACCGCCACTAGGAGGATCTCTCCTAGGACCCATCACACCCTCACTGCCTCCACGTCTCTAAGAGCCCCCATGCTGAGAACTAACGACATAGCTAGGGGCACGATGATCTAGTGGCACATCTTGAAGGTGCAAAGTCCAGTAGTACTTAGCTCGCGTCGTCTGATCTATGAGACTCCTAATAGTCTCCTTGGTAACACTCTGTGCGACTGCCCATTGTAATGATCGCACTGTCTCCTCTACACGGCCTCACCGCTCTATCTCCATGTCTCTCTCAGCAGTAACCTATGCTACCTGTGCCTGCAGTTGAGAAATCTATGTATGTGCCTGTGTTAGATGCACCTATAGTCTCTCCACTAAGGACTGTAATCCTGCTATCTATGCCTGCTACTGATGTGACGACATTGTGATCCGAACTGGGGGTGGTCATGGTGCCCGAGGGACCTATACTACTGGTACATGTGGTGTGCTCGCCTATCCTATGGTTGGCGGGGGCATATCCAACCTCCTATAATATACCAAGGGTTGCACATCCTCCTCATCCTCCTCCTCCTCCTCATCAAATCCCATGTCGCCCAATCCTACTCTCCCACCACCTAGCTCCTTTGACTTTGTCTCCTCATTAGATCCATCATCAGACCTCTCCTCCTCATCTCCGCCTCCCATGGCTACTATATCCTTTTTCTGTATAGGGCCCCTATGACCTAGCATCTACTGCCATCCACCACCTCTACCCCTCACCCCACTAGATCTTGCTCCACCTCCTCTCCTATATCCACCACCATCCCCACTATCATCCCTACCTTAGCCAAACTATCCTCAGCCCCAGACCACTCAACGATCTCCCCCTCAACCTCCCATCATCCTCTCCATACCTCAGCCTTGTCGTCCCCCATCGCCACCATCATCATAATCATCGTCAACCATCTCTATAGGTGATATCGACTCTCTTGGCCCTGTCAATTGAGAAAAAGGATGGCTTGCAAAATAAAGAGCATAATCCTAGTGCATGCCCACATCTGTCACTATAGGCCTCATATCACACACAACAACAAAAGAGAGTGGAACTTTGCACGAGCAGTGGCATAATCTAAGGGTGGTCCCCACTCTGCTCTCTCCTTGTACACTCTCGCATACAAGGTTGTCCCCTGTGGCATTGGTTATCACCGACCAAACTGTCGGTATACTTGTGACAAAAGGAATCTCTCCACCACATAGGGCATCCGACCAATCAAGTATCGACTCTGTAACAAAATTGGCACCTTTGTCACATCCTCAGGCAAAGGCTCCCAATCCAAATATGGGTGCCAAACCACTGCATCCATATCATCTAAAATGCACCTCCAATACTCTAGATTCCCTATCATAGGTTGGGAATCTTCCTGTCTATACATATATATCATAGGTTGGGAATCTTCCTGTCTATACATATATATATCATAGGTTGGGAATCTTCCTGTCTATACATATATATATATCATAGGTTGGGAATCTTCCTGTCTATACATATATATATATATATATATATATATATATATATATATATATATACACATATATATATATATATGTATATATACATATATACACATATATATATATATGTATATATGTATATATATATGTATATATGTATATATATATGTATAGACAGGAAGATTCCCAACCTATGATGGGGAATCTAGAGTATTGGAGGTGCATTTTAGATGATATGGTATGTATGTATATATATATACATATATACATATATATATATATATATATATATATATATATATATATATATATATGTATATGTGTACATATACATATATATATATGTAGTCACATAAATCTGTCCACTTAATTAAATGAATACTTAGTATTTATTTGATTATTTAACCATCAACTAATAATTAATTAAATTAATATTTAATTAATTCATCTTAACCCTCTTCTCCTATTAATTAAATAAATTATTCAATTTATTTGATTTAATTCACTTAACCAAATTCATACCATTAATTAAATAAATAAATCATATTTGTTTAATTAAATCTTCTCTCACATTTAAATAAATTAATATTTATTTAAATCCCCCAAAATCCCACCTCTCACAATTATTTTAAATAAATAATTTATTTAAATCCTCCAAAATCTCACCTCTCACATTTAAATAAATAAATCATTTATTTAAATCACCTTTATCCTCCACCCACTTGTATTTTCCTACAAAAGCAAGTTGCACAACTATTTTAAATAAATTATTTATTTAAAATCCTATTTATCCTCACCCACTTGAAACCTTTAATGGTTTCCCTTAAAGTATTCAAACTTGATGGCTTTAAAGTCTTCAAACTTGATGACTTCCTTCTATAGTCTTCTTAAGACTTTAATGGTTTTCCTTAAAGTCTTCAAGCCTTTAATGGTTCCCCTCAAAGTCTTCAAGCATTTTAATGCTTTATCTTCTTTTCTCATTTAAATAAATTAATATTTATTTGAATATTTATCCAAATACAACTTGCACACATTTATTGAAATAAATGAATTTTTATTTTAATAAAATCTTATTTTCCCTCACCCACCAAATCCACTTGCAAAATCTAATCCCCTTCTAGATTCTTCTAACCCCTTCCTAATTAACTTAATCCATCCCCTAATTATTGTCACATTCCTAAGCAAAATGGAGTCACTTCTCAAAGCCTAAAAGTCTTTGATAACCATTAAAGGCTTTCAACCTTCAACCACTAAATGTCTCAAAGTCTTGGATAACCTTTGAAAGCTTCCAACCTTCAACCACTAAATGGCTCAAAGTCTTTGATAACCATTGAAGGCTTTCAACCTTCAACCACTTAATCCCCAAAGTCTCCAATAACCATTAATGGTTACCTCAAACCCTCCCACATGGTTAAAACATTTGTTTTGACTCAACCTCTACCCAACCCAAGGGTCTCATCAAGCCTTTAATGCTTTGACCATGATTATCTCTTAATCATTTGCACAAAGGTTTATCCTTGCATTAACTCCTAATCCAGTGGGTAATCCTAATTTAGGCTTGACCCTTACCTTCTAGATAACCATGAGGTCTCCTCAGGCATTTAATGCCTCCAACCTCTTCTCTCAACCCAATCTTATGTTGACACTCGTCACCATTTCATTGGTGCAAATTGTGCACATGGATCCCCAACTTTCAAGCTTGACCCTTAATTAAACCTTTCAATCATGGCCATCCATTGCTCCATTTTTCCTATAAATAGAGCCCATTCCTTCATAATCCAGATCCTGAAAACTTGTAAGCATTTAGACTATAGACATTTTAGAGAGCATTTAGCATAGCATAACTAAATCTTGTCTTTTTGGTTAAAATACATCATTTTAGCATTAGTATTAGCTTTTTATTTCACATTTGGAGCTATACTACAATCTCAATCCTCCATAAGCATCCATAGTGCAAAAAGCTGCTGAGAGCTACACTATTTTGGAACTTGGAGAGGAGAGGAACAAGGGAGAAGAAGTTAAGGCCATGCTAAGAGGCAGTTGGAGATGTCTCATGATCTTTGTTTTACTTATTTGATATATTAGCATGTCTCTTTGTGTCTCTTTTGGAATGCCTTCATATGTTTAGTTTTAGATTGACTAACACTAATGTTTTGTATGTTTTTGTGTTATTTGATCTTAGACTAACCTTGTGCCATTTAGGAGGGCGTCAATATATATATGTATATGTGTACATATACATATATATATATATATATATATATATATATATATATATATATATATATATATATGTATATATATATATATCTATACATATATATATATATGTATATATATATCTATACATATATATATACATACATATATATATATACATACATATATATACATATACATACATATATATGTATATATACATACATACATATATATATATATATACATATATATGTATATGTATATATACATATATATGTATATGTATATGTATATATATAGATGTATACATTTACATCTATATGTATACATCTATATACATATACATATACATATACATATATATATATGTATATGTATATATGTATATGTATACATGTACATCTATATATATATATAGATGTATACATGTACATCTATATATATATATATAGATGTATACATGTACATCTATATATATATATAGATGTACATGTATACATCTATATATATACATATACATATACATATATATGTATATATATAGGTATATATATATATGTATATATATAGGTACGTATATATATATAGATATATACATATATATATATATACATATATATATGTATATATATATATATGTATATATATACATATATATATATATACCTATATATATACCTATATATATACATATATATATATATACCTATATATATACATACATATATATATACATACATATATATATACATACATATATATATATATATATATATATATATATATATATATATATATATAAAATAGGTCGCATAATGACTATATGCTCCCAAGCCCAAATCTGAAGCAATGTGCATCCTGCTGCTAAACTAGACCCCTAATCCCTTTCATATACTATTTGATGTAGCTCGTGATAGAGGTGGGCCAAAAAACATATACCCTATGCATAGCGGGTCCTCTCTCATACCATCCATCGCAACACATGGCCCCATCCAATTGATAATCCATGTGATCTCTTGTTAGGAAGGACGAAACCACCAACTAATCTCGCTAGCACTAATGGAAGTGGGGCATATCTATCTACCATCTCCTACCAACCCACTGAATACCCAACAATATGAGGATCAACAAAAATATCTCAAAGTGCATTTGTCCCTCCAGTCTCCTCCACATCATATACAACTAGCTCGCTTATGATCAAAATCCGCAGAATCCGATAAACATCCTCAGAAGAAACGGTTATCTCTCCTATCGACAAGTGAAATGTCTTATGCTCACTATGCCACCGCTTTGCTAAATCTATCAAAAGTGCTCTATTCTTCTGATAGGAAGGCATGCACAACAGGTGAATCAGATCACAAGCCTCAATGGTGCAGGAGCACATAGTTGAGCAAAACTCTCCTTTTTGAGTAATTTGTGTTTTCATGTTTGTAATGTCTTGTGTCAAGTTTATAATTTTGTTTTAGGTTGTTGTGTGTCATGTTTAGTGGTTTTTATCTCATTTTGGGTTCAAGAGGTCAAGTTTTGCCTTTCAGGCTTTGAGTTGACAGTTTTTGGCAAAAATGTGCAAAATTGCCAAAAAGGTCTTCTAATGCTTTCCAAAGCATTGAAACATGTCTAACAAGTGTTTTTAAGCATGTATAAGTTGTTTAGACAAGTTGATAAGGTTAGAGTGTCAAAAATGTCTTTCGGAGCAAGAAATGTTGTCATTTGGGCTTGCAAAAGTTGTAAAAGTTGTCATTTTTTCTACTTTTCTTGCAAAATGAAGTTGTGGAAGCCTCATGTCCATAATGGGCTTGATAACTAACTTTTTGGACTATAAAAAGACCTCTCTTTTCCTTGAAAAAGGTTGGTGATTGTATAAGCAAGAGATTCCTAATAAAAATCATGAAATTTTGGCTTTATTCACTGTTTTTTGCTTCTTTGGAGTAACAGTCCATACTATAGCTTTGCTAGTCCATATTGTACCTTTGGGAAGTGTGCATATTAGTTTTACAATTCTCTCCAAGTGATTGTAGTACTGGTTTCCTTTGGCAATTTGTTTGTACAAAATTATTTTACTTCTATGTGCTCACTACACTGTCAAGGGTTTGAAGTTCCAAAATGCCACCACTTGACTGATCCAGGTATGGGATCTCACAAAATGGATTTAGTCAAGTTTTTACTCATGTATATAGTGTACATATGCTTCTTTTTGTGCCAAAATTGTGTTTGGAAGAAGGACTTGAGTGAATACTAGGCAAGTATTGATTACTCGACTAGTAGCATGTTCAAAAACTCAAGATTTGCACCCAAAAGTAATTTGGAGTGAACAAATGTATGAGGTAGAGGTCTGGACATATGGCCAAGATTGTTGAGCATCATCTTGGTCTGTTAGAATAGCTTATTCTTATTGAACATTCTCACTTTGTAAACAAAATAGTGAGTTCACTGTTTTTTGTGAATTGTATTTGTCAAATGCTCAAGGAATGCTTCAAAGCATAATCCAAGCCTTATAACCATGAAGGCTATGTAATAGGGAAGTTCATTAGTTTTTTGCAGACCTCATTGAGGTGTACTTATAGTTCAATTCCCTTGTTATGCAGGTCTAAAGAGATGGCAACAACTGATTGGTAAAAGGCAGCATTTTGACAGTGACAGTGGTATTCCACTTCCTTTCTCAAATGTGTGCCAAGTGTTTGGCATTATGTTTGCAAGGTAGTAGTAGGGGAAGGCTTTATTTTGGTGTGGCATAAGTTCTAAGCTAGTTTGGAGGCTTGATTAATAGAGTTGCAGTGACTTTCCTAAGTGACTGGTTCTAAACCCTACCAAACCCTACAAAAGTGCCACAAATAGTGGACAATCCTCATTTTTCAATAGAAGAGGCCTAAACCATAAAAATCCATCAGAAAATACCCCTAAAACACCATCCAAATTGATTTTGTGGGAGGTTTTAACCATCGTTGGGCAAAATAAGCAAAATTTGGCCAATTAGGCCTCCACAGGCTAGTAGCCCTTTGATTGCATAACACACACTTTTTAGAACCCGATTACAAGGAGGAGTTTGGGGCTCATGAGACTTTGTGTGGACATTTTAAAATAGTGAACCAAATGACAAATAAGACCTTGGACAGTGCATAGCCTCAATTGGAGTTTTTGACCCTTGGTTGGTGTATTGAGCAAGCCAAAGGCTATGGGCCTAAAACTAAGTTTGGTTGTCAAACTTGAACAAAACCTTGCTGCCCCTACATGACCATGTTGGAACTACCTATTGCATACTGAGAACAATAAGTTGAATGTCTAGTAAGCCAGGTGTTGGGACTCATTAAATTTGAGTCAAAGTTTATAGGCCCATTTCAAAATTTTGCTCTGCATGTCAGAAAAGTACCTAAATGAGTCAGTTTGAATGGCCTAGTTAGAGGGGGTAAAATGGAGCCAGTTGATTTTCGGAGGGTAAGGCTCGAAAGACATGTCCTAAACCTTTCATTTGGCCTATTCAGTGATGTGCAACTTTCAAAATTCAGTTTGGAGAAGTTTATGAGGTACCCATTTTGAGGGGTGAGCTAAAAGTGCATTTTAGGCACAAATGCAGATTTTATTAAGTAGCCTACTTTGAGCGATTACATATTTTGCCCTATTGATAGTCATGGATAATTTCCAAGTGGATTCAATTCTATGCATAAATGTGAGTCAACTTGCAAAATTTCAAGTCCTAACAAATCCATTTTCTCAGTTTACCAAGTCAAATCCATTTGCAGTTTGTGTGTTTTGGCAAGTCCCTGTTTCAATAGCTAGTCGGAGCCCTGTTTCGCATAAGTGTAAAAGTTGCCTCAGTAAGCATCATGCCATAATGTTTGTTCCAGGATAATGTTAGTATAAATGATGAGCTATGTTTCAAATTTCAAGCCTCTGTCAATCCGTCTGATCAGTTTTCAAAAGGGTTCATGTAGCCATAATTTTCAGTCTTCCGTACTTTCAGTGTTATATAAGTTAATGTAGCCATTTTCATGAGCACGTCATTTGCATCCTGTCAGTCTTGTGATCGAACTGAGATTTCCACATTTTAATATGTACTTAAAGGTACCTATGTTTCAAATTTGAGGGTCCACGGAGGTCGTTTGGTATTTTTGAGAAAGGCATCATGTGTTGCCAGAACATTGACTTCATCAGGTCCGCAGTGTCGACAAAGCCAGTTTGCCATTTTCGCCAATTAATATCTCTTCGCTCGGGACTCATCTTAAGAAACCGCTTGGCAGTGTTCATGCTTGTATATCAAAGTACACACCTGTCAGATGGCGAGCTCCAGAAAGGTGATATGACCAGCTTAAAAAATACGTCATCACGATTAAATGCGAAAATGTGGGGTAATCACCTAAAAGTTGCAAAATTCAGTCCGATGATCCGAAAATGATGCTGATCGTTTCCAGAGGTATGGGTAAGGTTCCTGAAGCATTCCGAAGGTCAGTTGCATGAAAACAATTTTTTTTTTAATTGGACCCACTTTGGGGCCCGACCTGGCTCATGCCTGTGCAGTGTTATTTTATTGGCGACTTGGCCCTATGAGAATTTCCAAAATAATGTTGACATCCACGGTTGGAGTTGAATACTTATATGTTTCCCACCAGAGGATAGTGCAAAATGAAGATGCCTCTTGTGGTCAAAACAACCAAGGCATTTTACATGCCACATATGAGTAATGGAGGAGAAGATGTACTGTCAACATGGAGTTCAAAAGTAGAGGGATCGGTTGTATAAAAACTAGATCATCATGTGATGGCATTAAGTTAGAAAATGAATTCAAACTAGATGGAGTTATTCCTCACATGCCAAGTGAATATTATGCCTCATGGATGGAAGACTATTCTTTAGCATTCAATGGCACAAAGAATGGCTATGTAAGAAATAGAGACCAAATGCAATATGGCAGGTGTAATGCCATCCCCTGCGTGGAGCTTGAAGAGCCAAATGAAGTTCTGCGTGGCATTGAGAATTGAGAGGCAACAAAACAACTCCAGTGGTGTCTCCTCCCTAAAGTGCCTCCCCCATCTCCCTCCAGGCTCACGTGGTGTTTAGGGGCTGCAGAAGATATAAAATAAGTTGCTTGTATCTGCTCCCCCTCACGTGCCTCCTTATCCTCCCTGCTGAACGTGGTGTGGTGGAGGGTTTGCAAAGTATGTCTGCATGGATGGAGAAGGGGTTGCAGGTTTGAAAGATATGAAGCAAGTGCAAAAACCAGTATCCTCCCTCTGCATCGTGGTGAAGGTAATTTTCAAGAAGTCTTCAGGCAAGATGCAATTTGCAGCAGCAACCAAGTCCTCTACATGAAATGGTGGAGCTCCAATGCAAACTGCAACACTCCTTGCATGGATGAGGAGAGCCTCAAGAAGAAGCTTCTTCAATATTATTAGCAGCCACGTTGAAGATGAAGCCCCTGTGTGTGGTGAATGAGGAAGAAGGGGCAATGTTGAAACCCTTTAGTATTTAGCAAATAGCAAATGCAAGTGGTAATAAAACCAAATCTTCAAACTCCTCTCAGTATGGCGTAGTTGAAAGGGCCATTGAATTCCAAGCAAATGAAAAAGACTTCCATGAAAGTCTCAGGCAAAGCTTCAAAGTGCAGTCCCAGGTTTCAAGCCTTTGTCCCACATTCGCTGGGAAGTGATAGTTTTTAATATTTATAAGCAAAAGCCCACACATCTATAATGTCAAAGCCATCAAGGCTTTTGATGGACGGTGCCTGATGGGCACCCAAGGTGGACTACACGTGCATGGGCATGAATCCCAAGGTGACCAGAGGAGGTGACTGAGTGGCGACCAGGTGGACCCCACACAGGCATGCTTCTCGAGGCAAATAGGCAAAATTTTGCAGAGAAAGGCCGACTTAACCAGCGAGCATGTCTGAGATGGATTGACGGTCGGCTTGACTTCGCGAAGGCAAGATGCATGCGAGTTAAGCCCTGCAAAATGGCGAAATGGTTTGGCGAAAATGCAACAGTGTTAAAGAGTGAGCAAGTTCAGAGGATCCGACGACCTGCACGATTTCGTGACCCGAAGATGCTCACCCGTTAGAGGCCGTGAAATGGTGAAATGAGAAATGCAAAATGGCGAAGTCCAGGTGGCGATGACGTGGCAGGTACAGTCAATGTCCAGCAGGCAGGTCCCGTCCCGATGGTGATGATGTGGCACAGAGATGGTGCATAGGTGGTGGCCAAGTGGCAGTGACAAAGCGAATGACATGGCGGTGATGAGGTGTCATCCAAGGTGGCGTCTAGTCAACCCCATCGATCAATCAGAGGCTGCCACGTGGCAAAGCGTCAGGGCCAAAAGGGAGGCAAAAATCAAAATTAAAATCAGTTAAATATATAGTTCTGACTATCGAGAAAATTCAAAAATTTAAACGATTGTGCACATTTGAAGGATTAATTTGCCCAGGGCTGTATTTTTGGCCAAAAAAAAGAAGTATTACATGTTTCCGGAAAGCTCTCGAGATGAGGAATGCAGTTATGGAGTTGGTTTCAACAAAGATTAGATATTTTGAGAGTAGTCTCCATGGGAAAAAGGAAGGAATTGAAATTCAGTTGAAAAAGGAGACATCTGGCAATTTCGGTTGCAAACCTAATTTCTCCCTCCTCTTCATATTTCCAATTTCTTCTCTTTTGTAATGATCACAAGAATTTTGTAACAAAGCTCTGGCAAAATATATTTGGGGGTTTCTTCTTTCTGGTTCTGAAGGATCATTTTGAGTTAATGTAGATTCAATGATGGACATCAATACATAGATCAAAGCATTCTGATCCTAGATTCCTGTTGTCTTCTTGTATGTGTGATTGATTTACTACTTTGGTTAGATAATCCAGGATTATTTAATTGAATGATTTGCAAGGCAAATTCATGGAGATGTTTTAGGTTTCTCTCTCAAGGAGGGAGATTAAATATACTTAGAATTTCTCTAATAGTAATCAGTAATTCTGCTCGAATCTGATAACTGGGTTTAGCATAAAGATAAAAGTTTATGTATGTCAGGCATATGTAAGTTTAGTGAAATCAGAATGATGAAATGTATGTGGATTACCAATTTTGAATTCTTATTTAGTCTTAGGTGACTCTGAAGCTCGGGATAAGGCACTGGTATACTTTGTTGGGTTCTATAAGCTTCTTGGAGATCAATAAAAAATGGTTACAAGCCTTTCTTTTATGTTCAAGGTGATAGGGTTTGTAGGGGTTGGTATTTGTCTTCTCTATAGATCTCCAGTCACAGTTATGAAAAGTAATCATAGAAGGTAAACCTGCCTAAGCTAGATGAAAGCTTGAAGTGTAGAAGGTTTTAGTTCAAACCTTGTTATATGTTGGCTTTTGTTCTGTTTCCTGTTGTTTCTCTCCATAAGTGACAAAGATCTAAGATTCGAGTAGGGAAAACAAAGCAATCAGAATTTGAGAACAACACCAGGGATTGAGAAAAGTGTAGATGGGAGAGGTGAGTAGTTGGGGTAAGTTTGAGCATGGGTGTGAGCTATCACCAGAAAGGGAGGTTGTTGGTGAAGACTCGTAGAGAGACCTAACTATTGCAACTAAACTTGATATTGGCAAACATAAGGAGCATACATAAACAATACCTCTTGTTTCCTTTTATGGCCTTTTGAGCACTTACCTAGCAATCTCCCTATCACTCAAGCACTGCTCGATCATCACCATTCAATTGACTATGTAGGGAGAGTGTCTTCGGGTATCGCTTTCGAAGATATATGACACCTAAGTTTGCCTATATCAACACACAAGTACCATATCAGTTTCAACTATTCTAAGCAATCAAATATCAAATCTCACTCAACAAGGGGCACCTATCAAAGTGACAACAATCACGATATCACACAAAGAGTTCCAAATCAGACACTCTTGACAATTAGGTGGTTTCAACTTGACCTATCTATCAACCAAACGAAGTCTCATATCAAAATCAAGAATCATATTGCAATCACATCTCATATCGCAATCAAGTATCATACCAAAATCAAGTCTCATATCGAAATCAAGAATCATATCGCAATCAAGTCTCATATCCCAATCAAGTCTCACACCGAAATCAAGAATCATATCGAAATCAAGACTCATATTGCAATCAGAAATCATATCAAAAGTCTCATATCAAATTCAAGAATCATATTAAAATCAATAATTATATCGCAATCAGGACTCATATCAAAATCAAGCAACATATTGAAATCATATCACAATCAATCAATCAAGGACGCATATCAAGCATCCTACCAATGATAGTTTGACTCATACTGAAATCAAGTCTCATATCAAAATTAGGAATCATATCACAATCAAAGTCTCATATCGAAATCAAGATTTATATCAAAATCAAGCAACATATTGAAATCATATCGCAATCAGTCAATCAAGGATGCATATCAAGCATCCTATTGATGATAATTGACCCATATCGAATAAGAACCCATGTTGACAATTGACCCATATGTAATCATGACCCATATCGATGACAGTTTGACCCATATCGCAATCAGGACCCATATCGACAATTGACCCATATCGACAATCAAGTTTGACCCATATCGGCCTATTGATCCATATCAACAATCAGTTTGACTCATATCGACCTTTGAAACATATCGACACTTGACCCATATCGACAATCAAGACTCATACCAACATGACCTATATCAAAATTTGATCCATATCGACCCAACTCATATCAAATCTAGACAGACTTTTCGACATCGCACATCTCAATGGATGAAATCGATGCTACCAAGACATCGAAAAGGTGCCAAATATCATAACAATCCTAAACATCAAATTTGCATGTGTCAGAATTTTCAAAAAACTCAAATTGTGACGTATGCACTAAAACAGTCAACGTATGCACTAAAGTGTATGCGTTGTACGATTTAGCGTGTACGCTAAGTTGTACAATGTATGCGCTATTTAATCGAACAAATGCACTACAATAAAAATCATATGCGTCGTGTCGTACGGTGTATTCTCTTCGAAACATGACATATGCGCTAAAAGATTTTTTTTTTAAAAAGGCAAAAAAACCCTATCCGTACATGTAGAAAATTAGAAAATCTAGCCTAAAAACAAGGAAATCTAACTAAAAAATTCACAAGGAAGGTTAGAAAATCGAACTTACTGGTGGGTCATATTTGGGTGGTCACTGGAATCACCGAACACACTCGAAACAATGTTTGTGGTAGGGGGCTCCATTTCTTCTCTCCTCTCCAAGTTCCAATCTCCAAATGACAAGTGCACAAATGAGGTGGAAATGGGCCCCTTGAGGGTTTATATAGCATATGTTGATGCAGGCGGCTATGCTACCTTAGTGGACGTGTGGGGCATGTACGCGCTATGCCCACATTAGTTCTTCACCAATTTTCAATATCCCTTTTTACTAAAATTTATCGACAGATAAATATCGAAAATTGAAAAAAAAAATTGAATTTTTTTTTAAATCCCCAAAAATTAAAAAATTAAAAAAAAATCTTCCAAAAATTTCAAAAATGTCATACACAAGGACCCTACCTGAAAATCATAAATTTTCTCAATTTATCTCTTGAGGAGGCATATCGACATCAATTTCATATCAGCCTCATATCAACGTCAATTTCATATCAGTCACATATCGACTTTTCATATCGAATCGATATTTCATATCCAGGGCTTCATATCGACAATTTTGACGACAACACCATAATGAGAATTTAGGCAACATATCAAGCGTTTTTCTTTGAATCAACATGTGGTCACACATCGCTTCAAAGAGGGGCAAAATGTAGACACCTAAAACTTGCACAACTAATTAAATGAATTTTATTCATTTAATCCCCATTTATTCGTCTATTAATTAGACTAAGATTTAATTAATCTCTCTATTCTCCCAATCAACCTATTAATCAAATTAAACACTTGATTAAAATCCATTTCTTCTAGCCTAACTTATTAATTAAACTAAGGTTTGATTAAATCCCCTTTAGCCATTTAATTGAAAAAAACTTATTTATTTAATTAAAACCCATTTCCCCTTTAATTGAATTTACATTTGATTAAAGATCCCTTTGCATTTAAATAAATCATTATTTATTTGTGAATAGTCCTCCCCACTCGCAAAATCCTACAAATGCAAGTTGCATCCCTTTTGGCTAAAATAAATCTTTTATTTTATCTAAAATAAATCTTTTATTATATCTAAAATACCTATTTTCCTCCACTTGCATTCTCCTACATTTTTCACTAGCATGCTAACAATCTTCTAGAACCTCTCTAACCCCTCATTAATTAGCCTAATTCTTCTAATCATGTCACATCCCTAAATTTGGGGGAGTCACTTCTCCAAATTTGGAAGAAAGTCTTCTAAATGTGTTGAAGAATTTACCTTCTCCAACAAGTTAACTTGTCGACTCTTCCAAACTTGTAAGGTTATCTAACTTTCAACAAGTTAACCTCCAAAGTCTCCATAGAGCATTTAATGCCTCTTACAAGACATCATCCTAGCCCATGATGGTTGTCCCTTTGGCCATCCCTCAACTTTGCGCTAGAGTTTACCTCTTGGACAATAGCATGTTCCCTTGGATAATGGCATTATCTAATGATGCCATCTCTTGAGGCTACCCTTGATGCTTACTTAGCATCTAATGCTTGCTTAGCATCCTCTCAAGCCATCTCAAGGTGACATTTGTCAACTTGGGATTGGATTGAATCCCCCTCATGGATTGATAACTTTTAATCCTAGCCCTTGTTGAGATTACTCAATCTCAACCAGCCATTTCTCTATTTTCTCTATAAATAGAGCCCATTTCTTCAATCTTAGGATCCATCCACTTTATGCATCCTTATTATAGTTTTTTTTCGCAGGTTATCAAGGAGCTCTCATTGTGCCTCTCTCAAGCATTTAGGCCATCCTAATTGCATCATGTTTAGATTATATCATGTGCTAGATTAATCATTTAGCTTAACTACATATCATTTCCATATCATTTTCATCTTCATCTTAGCTTAATTAGATCATTTAATCCTTCAATTTGGAAACACACCTCCATTTTTTATAGCATCTTCATATCAATAGTTTTGATCATCTAATCAACTAGGATCTTAGTTGCATCCATTTAGATTCTAGTTCATCATTCAAATCTCATTCTTTAGGTTGTCATCTTAAAGATCAAGTGCTCTTCCAAGCGAGGGCCACCTTGAATCTTGAAGATCCTTGGAGATAGAGGACAATGAGATGATTTTGAGAGGTTTAGATTAACTAACATGCTTTGTTGACTTTGATTTCTAATGGAATATCCCATTGGTGTGTTTGTGTTGTTTGTGTCTCTTTTGTAGGTGAAAAGATCTGAGCATATAGGTATATCCTGAGCTGTATTCATGAAAAATTCATGTGGTTGGATAATCCACATAAGATCATGAAGGGTGTATATCAGGTCGTCATAGGTTTATGTACATCTGGTCAACTACCATCCTTGAAGGTTGTGATGAATGATGATGTAAGAAATTCAACTGGGTCGCAACTTGATAGAAGAGCGATGACAATTGATTATATCTTGGAGAATGACATCCGCTTTGCATCAATGGTAATTGGATACAAAATTTACTACTCAAGCCGAATGAACTTTGTCTCCGGTACTACCATTCATGCTGCATATGAGATGCTAAGAGAAGATAAGAAGTATGATTTTTGCGAGTTGCTGTGGAGTGATCTCATTAAGAATCTCAAGAAAATCAAAGAAAATAAGAAGAATTCTTTCAAGTATGGATATCTACTCTTTTGTATGTTCTTCTATTTTAAGAATGAGATTTTGGGAGTCGGTTCTATTTAGTGGGGATTTGATAGACCAATTGGAGTTTAGATCTAGGAGTATCTCTATAGCTTTGGTGATTCCAAAGCCCGAAATGCAAACTTATGGGGATATTTCAGGAATTTTCAGAAGGAGATGCATAATAGGGAAAGGATTCCTAAAGCTATTGTTGAGAAGTATGCTAACACAATCTGTTTCATGGTTGACACTGATGAGTGCCTAATGGAAGCTGTAGATCCATGGACATCATGGATATTACTGATGGTTTATGAGGTTGATGGACAAATTTTTGAACTTTATGCTCAACATCTATTGAGTCAACCAGTGGATCCCAATGAAGAAAGGTTCGAAACCTATAAGGAGAAGAGCCTAAGATTACCTGTGCAGAAACCAATTATGCAGAAGAAAGCTAGGAAGGAACTGATAGAAATTGCTAAGGCCAAAGCCAGAACCAGAAGCACTGCTCCTATTTCTCGCCCTCCTAAGACAACACTAAGATCATCAGCTAAGCCATCTGGTGATGTGTAGAAAATGAAATAAGTCAGGTTTGTAGTTATTGATGAGGGGGAGACAAAATCTGATGAGACTGTCAAAGAGGTTAAGCCAAAAGCTCCTAAGGTTTCTGAGAAACAATCCAACAAATTTAGAACAAGCAAGAAGCCCAAATCTAATCTTGATGAGGCATTGAAGACTGGAAAAATTCAAGGTAATTACACTATTGTGCCTCCCATTACATTAAATCAGATTGTTAATACAATTGTTAAGGAAGAAAATTTGAAACCTCTATCTAAATGGTATGAAAATTGTGATGACAATAAAAAAAGGAACATTGGAAGAAGTTGTAGTTGAGTATACGAATGTGTACAATAAAGCCTTGATAGAATTATCATCAGCAATTTCGAAGAATCTATATGAAATTTTGGATGCTAGAAGACACACGACTAATAAAGAAGACAAGAGATTGAAAGAGTATGTATTAGTTAAATTATGCTTAGAAATTTCTAAGGCAAATTTTGATAGAATTCTTAAGACAACAAAGAATAAATTTAAAAGCAATCATCAAGTTAATAAGATTATATTTGGGAAGATTGATGAGGTAGTTCAGGAAACTGAGACAATTTTGAATAAAATCTTGATTGAGAACCGATATGAAGTGAATTCGATGAATGATGACACCAATCCGAAAATGCAAACTCAGGATGATACTTCCATTCCAGAAGTACAGATTGAAGTTTCAGATGTGCAGTCAGTCGAACCAAAAGAGAATGAGGACACATGAGCATATGCATGAGATATGTCTGAGATTCCTCCGATAAATGATTTGAAAGCACTTGTGGAGAATGTTGAATCAGATAAGGTGCAGGCCAGAGGTGAAGTTGAAGTTAAGATCAAAGAAAGAGACACTGTTAAGGCTTTAAAGGGAAAAGAAATAGATAATTTTGGATTCATTCAAGGACCAATCAATCTTGCCTCCTTGTCTCCCATTCAAAAGCTTCAACTTGCATCTTTTGCGCAGGCAAAGGCCAATGAGGATCTATGGAAGTCTCACACCGAGGATAGTTTTCTATTGGGTATGGCATCATATATTTTGGAGAAGCTTATACCATCATTTCAGAAAGATCCATCTATCTCCCTGTAGCGTCCTAAAATTGCGACACTTGCAATTTCGACTGCATTTCGGTCTTCACGATGGCGACGCAACACGCAACCTGAATGGAGACCCCGAAACCTGATTATGACACTGAAAACTACATTTTTCAAGCACCCTGGCCTGAACCTCCTTGCACCCTGCTGTCCCGGGAGGTGGGACCAGAGCGCCCAGTGCCCTGGTCCTTTAGGACCAGGGCGCCCAGCGCCCTGGTCCCCTAGGACCATGGCGCCCAGCGCCCTGGTCCCTGGGCCTATTTTGGGCCCGGTCTCCTAAGGGGTCTCGGGTCTTTTTGTTTGCAATTTGGAAATTAACTTTCCTGGTCGGCCTAAGGTCGGGAAAATCAGTCTATTAGCCCTAATTGACAAGTATATAAACTATATTTTCTCTCTCATTTTGGGTAGAAGATGAAAGTAAGAAGGACATATGTGTACAAACATTCAAGCATTCAAGCATTCAAGCAATTAATCATTCCAAGTCTCCATTCAAGGCTAAGTGTTGCATTCAAGACAAGGATTCAACCATTGAAGAGGAGATCACTTACTACATACTACTACAACATACAACATCTATACCTTCGCACATAAGGATACAAACATCCTTAGAACAAGGTATTAGTACTTGTTTTACAGTTATTTACATTTACAGCACTTGCTCATTTCTTGGTTAATTCCAAAACTGGGGTTTGACCTAAAGGCAAACCCCTAATCCCTAACCCCCCAATTGTCTTCGCTTTTCTGTGTGTAGGTTGCAAGTACGCGGCTGAAATTGAAGATCTGGAATCCTTGTGCAGAGACGAACAGATCCCCCTTCGTTTCGCGGATTTTTCGGAGGACCGTGTGCACGCCGGGCGCCATCGTCCTGACAACTTTTGCTCAAATTTGCAGGACAACGTCGTATCGACATTTTACTGCTAATTCCAGGTCCGCAGCTTCATCCTATATCCCTATCTCAGTTTATAAGCGAATCTTTGTCACTTTCTATGCATTTCTAGCTTAATTCTTCTATCAACATTCTTTACAAAAGAGGGTAGCCTTGCTTTCTTAACCCTTGAAACACATTTAGCATCCAATCTTGCATTGCGTGGGATTGGATCTTGTGGGTTTCAACCCCTCTTTTGAATGTAAAGTCTCTCCCCTAAGTGAAAACCATCAACCCTAGTGAATCTCCCTTCTCTCTCCTTGGAGTTGGAAGAGGGGAGAGCAACTAGGGTTTGATCGCGATTTTCCGCTTTACACTCCCTATCTGATAATTTGAAGAGTTTGATTAATTCTGTTGATTCCCATTTTGAATCTTTTGAGAAGGCTGCAGAGGAGAAAGTCAGAAATGAGTTTAATGCCAAAAGGCTCTGCACCTTGAAGAAGATGATTTTGAAGGATAGAGCCACATTAGAAGACTGTATAAAGATCATGAAGGATACAATAATTGAAGGTGGTAATATGTATAAATCATGTTTATCTCTGAACAAATTTACTGATGATATTGAGAAGAAGCAAGTTAATTTGATAATTTTGGGGATTGATGATTGTGTGGGATGTATGTATGAGCGAATATGCTTAGTTTCACATGTGAATTGTGAAGAATTGTGCTCCGGTATACAAAAGAGTATCAGAACAAAGAAGTGTTGCAGAATTGAGTAAGAACGCATGTTTTGTACTTAACCATAACTATATCCAGGCATTTGTAGATGTTATTTGATAGTTCAAATTTGTAATCTCTTACAATCATTTGTAAGGCAGTGACCCTTCTGGGGTTGTTGCCCTCATTTGTAACCTGAACAATGAGCTCTAGGCAGTATGCCTGAATGCATGTGCATTCCTCTCATGTAATATTTTTATACTTCTAACAGAGTATACTAATATTGTGGGTCAGAATCCCACCTTGGTTTTTCCCTTAAGAATCTTGGTGTTATGGCATTGTTGTTCTTTGATTTATGTTTCTACACTTTACTTTCTTTCATATGCATTAAGTGGTTCAAAGATCAGATTGATAAAGTTAAAACTAGTAGAACATTGATTCACCGCCCCCCACCTCTCAGTGTTCATTGATTCCAACACCTTTGTGGCTTTTCTTTTTGATTTTGGATCAAATTTTTCTTTATTTTTGAATGTCTTTTAAATGAGACATGTTGATCCTTAGCCATATATGGATTTTTGAACTTATGAACCTCATTATTGTCATTAAAAAATGCTTTCAAAAGCATTGTGATTCATGGGTGGATAGGAATGATATGGACGTATTTTGGATGAGTTCTTTTCAAGGATGTGTTCCTTTTTTTACCTTGATTTATGGTAGGGTAAGTGGATTTTGAGTTAGGGGTGATATGAATAGTGGATGGAGAGATCTAAGGACCCAAGATAGATGGAAGGAATGAAGGCTTTGATTTTGTAGTACAAGGACACAAGATGGATGGAAGGGATGAAGGGGAATACGTATGTTTGGATTTAGATGGAGGAATGTCAAGGGGGTCCAATATACCTTGCTTATGGATGCCTAATCCTTTTCCTTGATAATGCTTGCTTTGACAAATCTTTTTAGCAATGAGATACTTTGTTGTTTTTGAAACATGATGTAAGTTCATTTTGAGGAGGATATGGTATGGAGGGAATGATACGTTCATGGAGTAAACTGGATTTTATGAAAGTGGATGAACCAAGTTGATATGTAAGGGGTTCATGAATAGCTTGGATAGGGTTGATTATATCTTGAGGAGGATTAGGATCAAGAGGGATGATAGGATATTGAGGAGGATATGGAAGATTATGACAAGTAGATGAAGGGATACTTTGATCTTGACATGGAAGAGGATCATTTGTTGGCATGAAAGGGGTGATTTTATTTTGATTTTCAATAGGATTATTGGAAAGGATGGAAAGGATACCATGATCTTTCTTAGGAAGGGAATTATGAGTGGTACTTGGAAGGATACTTTGTTCTTGAGATGGAAGGGGATGGCATGAAAAGATAAAAGGGGATCATCATGACTCTTGTTTAGCAAATATCCAAATAATATTATTTAATTTTGAAACTTTATCTCAAATTAGCAAGAAATGACATTTTTAAAGACCTCTTATTAAATAGTAGGCTTCTCTATTGACCCAATTGCACTTTAGTTTATATAGGACCTTCTATATATTTTGTATGTTTACTATCATATATAAACGTATTTTTGCACTCGAAACATGTCACTTATCAAACTAATCGTTCACACCAAATCACAAGGCACAAAAGTCATTTTTATATGCACCACTGTATAAAAAATAATTTAAAAAAAAAATCAAGAAACTCTTGTATATCATAATAAAAAATTTGAATGGGCTAATGTATGTACCACCGTTAAATGAGTCTATCAAGAATGTAAACTTATTTGTTAGGCTATCAATTCTCATCCTTACTAAAAATACTTCGATCATAAACTACTAGGTTGCTCATAGCCTTACCAAGATTTACTAAGAAAAAATAAAATCTCTTATCAACTTGGATAGACCTCGATCATAAATTTAACAACTAGATATAACTCCCTAAAACTTGAATTTTTCAAACAAAATTCAAAAAGATTAAAATCCGTGACAAATACTAAAGTAAAATGCTACTTCTACACCTGAATGCCATTAACGAATCATATAGGCACATGAAAGCAATTTGAAAGGATTTTCAATACTTTCACAAACAAATCCTCATGTTATATTTTGTAGATAATTTGGAACTCTAACCTAGCTACATTTCTATACAAATTGGGTTGATAGTTTGAGCTTGTAAGGAGTAAGAAAAATGAGAATTTAAATGTGTCTTTCAAAGACAAGTGGAGCTCGAGTAGGTTTACAATAGTTCAATCATTGAGTCTAATGAAGGAAGGTGGAAGAGGAAAGTTGAGGGTGGGGATGGTAGTTGTAGTGTTTCAAAATCCTACCACTTGTGATAGGGATGGTTTAGTGATGTAAAACAAGGAATAATATGATGCATAAAGGCATATGAGAGAGATGAAGATGTTACTGACATGAAATAAAGGATCCTCTTAAGCCATGCGACATGCCCAAAAAATTAAATTCTACCTCTTCAATCATCTTCGCCAAGTCACAAATGCTACAATACACTTTTTCATGTCTTCCCCTAGGCTTCGTATCTTCACCTTGCTTAACAACTTTGTTCCAAGTTGGGATCTTACAAGTTTATAGATAAGGTGAGTTTTCAATTTATTTTTTATATTAGGGTCAACTCCTAAATTAAAAGATAGGAATCTTCCACAACAACAACATTTTATGCACATGGGCATCCTCTTGGAGAGGATAGTTGTTGGTCCAATAATCTAGAAACTCCTAGAATATGGTGGGAAGTGTGACATTTCATGATTTGCCCCTAGAGAAAAGTAGGCTAGGTGGAGGGTAGAATAGCTCACTAAAGAATCCACACCTATTAGATTGAGGGGATCATAAATTTATTGCTAAATATCTTGAAAGTTAATTTTAAAGAATCTTATTTATCTCCTCTCCAAAAAATAAAAATAAAAATAAAAATAAATACCTATTTAAATTATTATAACAAATTCATTACACATCTAAAAATATTAATATTAATTACTATTATATAAAAATCTTAATATAATAATCAAATTACCCCAAATTAATCAAAAATATTAAAAAAAATTAATACCTAAAAGCTACTAATTTGTTTAAATATGTACTAAAATACGGCCTGGCTTAACCGGCACACTCTAAGCGCTGACTGCACTTAGGTGGCCAGGCCATGCGGGACAACACTTTTAAACAAACTTTTTTCCTTTACGTTTTCACAACTTGCTGTGGTCAGGTAACTTCTCGCATTCACCATTCTGGATATAATATTTACCACAATTCAAAAATAAAAAATAAAATAATTTTTTTTATCAAAATAGTAAAAATTAATGTAAATAAAATAACTATTAGATAAATAAATTAGTTTTCAATAAAGTGAACACAAAAACTTATGTTAGACTTAAGAAAGTAATGTTTTGTTAAGAAATTAAGTTATTTTACTTTTAATGTATTTATATTCCCGTTTTGTTAAGAAATTAAGTTATTTTACTTTTAATGTATTTATATTCCCACTTTCAAGTCCATATGAAAGTGAAAAGAATATTTTTGATATACATTCCTTGTGTTATTTACCATATTGTTTGTAAATTTATTATTTATCATATTTTAGCCCAATCATTTACCATATCTATAATATTTTACTATTCTTTAAGGGTTTGACATGTGAACCTTGTGCTTTGACAAATTCACTACCAAAGATGTTTGCAAACAATGTCAATCTTTGTATGATATAATAAAACACATGAAATTTCATACCCCTACATGAAATTTCATACCCCTACCCAACCCAAGAAGATTTTCATAGTTATAAATATTAGGGTTGCCAAGATGATTTTCATAGTATTAATGAATTATTTTATAATATCTATTACAACATTTTATTATTAATTATTAAAATAAATATTAAATTAGGTCATATTTATTTAATTTTTATGTGATATTTTTTTATGGTAATTAAAGAAATGGGTAAGTGTTCTCTTCCATTTTATTGATATTATAGTAAAAAAATTAAAATGAACGCTAAAATCTAAGATAGTTAGAAAGTAGTCAAGCTATGAAAATATACCAAAACATTATTTTCACTTTCATATTAACTAAGGTATATTAAGTATTTAAGGTAAAATACATTCAAAGTAAAATAACTCTATTTCATTAAAAAGTTAGTCCAACTAAAATATATTAAGTATTAAGGATTAACATATATCATACTATATATACTTCCTTACGTCCAACATAGCTCTTATGTTCTCTCTAATCTAATCTAATTTATTTAAATAAGAGTTATTTTATTTTTATTCCATTTATTTTTTATTTCATTAAAAAGTTAGTGGGCTATCTCCATTTAAAAAACACGTGCAACAAACTGTTGTAACGCAAATAGAAAACGTAAACGGGAGTGGCGGATGCGGGAACGGAAATGACCACAGCAAGTTGTGGAAACGGAAAGTAGAAAAAGTTAACTTTTAAGTGGGCCCCTCATGGCCCGGCCACCTATTAGAGTGTGCCAGTTAAGCCAGGCCCTAAAGTACCTAGCATTGAGAGAATGTTCAAAACTAACCCTGATGGTGGAAGGATCAAAGGTTTATACAGGCTTCTTTTCTCTCAGGCCGAACCAGCGGGATCCAGCAGAGTAGTAGGCTTTGAAAGTAAATCCTCGGTTTTCTCTTCTCTGAATATTTCAGCCATATCGAGATTCGAACTTGGGACTTAAGGTTCAAACCCTGGAATTAAACACCTTTTGTAGCTTCGTTCAACGAATCGGCATCAAATATGGACATACACGTTCGAATTCAAAATTGGTAAGCTAATACATAATTTATTTACTGTCATAGATCATTTATTGTTTTGATTTGTTCCTCCAAGATGCGTTAATCACGTTTATGAACAATATTTAACTCTGAAAACTCCCTGGTCCATCTGTTCATGATTTTTATCTATTATTTGTTTTTTTGTTTTTCACATTCTGGCTGGTAAAAGATGAAGATGCAAAACGGAGGATCAGAAAATAGCAACCAAATGAGATCAAATTCCCTCTTCCAGGTAATTCTTTGCAGAGTTTATCTTTATTTTTATTTATTTTTTTAAATATCTGTGGTAGCAGATGAAGCAGCAGAGTAATGTATTGTTTATGTGCATTGATAAACACCCTATGGAATTCCCTCTTCCAGGTAATTCTTTGCAGAGTTTATCTTTATTTTTATTTATTTTTTTAAATATCTGTGGTAGCAGATGAAGCAGCAGAGTAATGTATTGTTTATGTGCATTGATAAACACCCTATGGAATTTTTTTAATAGATCGCTCAAAATGGCATGAAAAATTGACCTCTCTAAGATTTAATTCTTTGCATTAATATTGGCTATCATGGCATTCTGCTTCATTGAATTCATGAGGCTAGGGCACAAAAGCACCTCTACTCATTCTTGGATAGATGTAGGGAAATTGACCTCTCTAAGTTTTAATTCTTTGCATTAATATTGGCTATCATGGCATTCTGCTTCATTGAATTCATGAGGCTAGGGCACAAAAGCACCTCTACTCATTCTTGGATAGATGTAGGCCTAAAATAGCCAGCAAATGTAACCCATTTCACTTTCTACTTTCCACCATTGAAAACTATTTCAAAATTGAAATAAAACGATGTATAAGAAGTTCCTGCCAAAGAATAGAAGGACTATGTTTGTAGAAGGGTTTACTAAAGCTATCAGTTAATTGTCTTGTTTATTGACAGAGGACATGAGTATCTTGACAGAGTAGAATATCATCAAGTGTTGTGTGAAGGAATGCAATGATTGCAGGTTAGACACAAATTAGATTTGCTGAAAAGAGTTTAGAAACTTTTAAGCAAATGTAGATGCAAACTGCACAACCCTTTCCAGGGCACTTTCTGTCTGTGCAAAATGGGAGATTTGGAAGAGGATGTTGAAATTGATCACAGCATAAAGAATTGGGATAGAAAAATGTCTAAATGTTTAGCTATTTCTTCCTAAGCATGAAATGCACAATTGTAAATTGGCTTTGACATCTCAAGATTTATGCTGTAAAATAGGAAATAGAGCTAATTTATAGAGCTAACAAATTAGCGATGTGTACTTAAATGGGTCACTTGAAATCTAATAAGAGTTGGTGCACTTAATGAGTGGCTTTGCTGCCTAAATTAATGCACAAGACATACAACTGTAAACAAGTGCAAGATGAGATATTCAATAAGTAAATTTTATTTACAAAGTAAGTAATGAATTTAGGTAAATTAATCTATATTGCACACAAAGGTTTCAGTCCAGTTCAAGCTGAAACTATTATGAAACAAGAGCTGAAGCTGAAACTATTATGAAACAAGAGCAATTAATCTATATTGCACACAAAGGTTTCAGTCCAGTTCAAGCTGAAACTATTATGAAACAAGAGCTGAAGCTGAAACTATTATGAAACAAGAGCTGCAATGCAGCTGGAGTCCCTACCTAATGAAAAAAAAAAGCAACTGCCTAATGCAAAAAAATAGCAGAGATCAATAAGAAAGGCTTGTTGATTGAATTTTTGAGTAGCTTATAGTCTGTTCAAGGTTCTAGAACTATCACAAGCTCAAGCTTAGGAGCTGCACACCAAACAATGAGTCAACAAATTGATGGAAGGAGATCCGAAAAATTACCCAGGATAGTAATATCAAAACCGAGTAGGTATCTGCACTAGTACCAGTACTAGAACGATACCAGTACAGTTATGGGTACCAGTACTAGAACGGTATCAGTACAGTTATGGGATCCTTCTTCACAGTACCCAATAATGTAGCTTTTGATTATTTCTTATTTGTCCCTGTCAATAAAATGAAATAGCTTTATTAAAGTAAATGTAATACTTGCATGTGATGGGCTTCCTAACATGAAGTTAAATCTATCATTTAACTTGAAGGGGAAGGAATAAAATGTACAATAATAAGTTCATAAGCACCTTAAAAAATGATGATAAAGAATATATATAGCAAGAGAATGTGGTGAAATGAAATATTGTTCCAATTGCAAGAGTCTCGAGAGTCATAAATTAAATTAAATTTTAATGTTTGTTTTACGTTGGCAGACAAAGTAATAAATGTGCTTGTACCAGAATATCCAAAGTAATGCGAGGGTTATCAAGGTTTTAATTAGTTTGGGTGAAGATGCAATACTCTTTTGTTTCTAGTGTTTTCAATAAGCCTTACATTAAAATACTTTTCGCAGTAGTATGATATAATCTAGTTTGTGACCATTTTGGAGCAATTCTATGATCTTATGATTCAAATGAATTGTCCAATATTTATCTTTACCTTATGGGGATATTTCTTTTTAATCTAGTCTGTTACATCACTGTTCAATGCTTTTTCTTTGAAGAAACTAAAAAGGAAGATGCTTGACATGTATAATGATTCATAACTATTAATTTTTGGACAATGTAGTCCCTGGTTGAAGTGTTTATGTCATGTTTGATGTTTTGCTATGCATCTGCTCATAATGTAATAAAATTCTCGCAGTTTGATCTACATTGGTGGCTATTATTGCATTCTTGCCAACAAAACGTAAGGGAGCTATTGGGTCACTTGATTACAGTAAGGAAGAAAGGAGTGCTCTTGCCATTAAGTCCCAGGTTCATCCATCAAAGTTTGGGAACTCAGAGCGACAGAAACTAATGAGGTTTGTTTTAATGCAGTTTTTGAATTTTACGTTTGGACTTGGGAACATTTTTTGGGAATTCATGTTTATGATTTTGCCTATATTGTAACACACCTTCCAGTTCTATAGTCTAATGGCTTAACTATTTTCATTCATTATAGATTCTTGAATATATGTTGAAGAAGGCGACTCTTGACTTAGTCCTATGACTGACAACCAAGATGCCTCACAACCTGTAACAGCTGAGGTTGAAGACCAGGCAAATGCAATTACCGTGACATGTATAGAACATTTGCAAGCAGAAGAGATGATTGGGGATGTACATGAATCACATTTGAATCTTGATATAACTCCCCCAATAGCAAGAACCAGTGCAGAGTTGAGACCACACACAGAGCCAACAGTTAGATCAGCTACAGAACTAGGAGTTCCAAATGCAGATGTAGCAAACATGGATCATGAAATGAGGAATAACCTAATAATTAATAGACAACATACACATCCTGATGATAGAGGTCTGATGATAGAGGTCTAACGTTATTAGCATTTAGCTTTTTTCTGGCCATATAATGGCTTTTAAAAATGAGGGATTTAATTTCAATAGAAATGCTCCAGTTAAACTATTTATATCACTGAATTGATTTACTTCCAACAATTCAGTAACGTGTCAAAATCTTGGCATGGTCTAAATATTGAGCAAACATTCAAAGAAAGACACTGAGAAAGAAATAAAACACAACAAAAAATGATCCGCTAAGTACAAATATATTAAAAAAACTTCAGGTGAAACCATGACAAGCAACTCACCTCAATCCCTCTACAATCTCCTTTGGCGTGTTCTAAATTCTTTGACTGGCAGCATCAAGAAATATTGTTGAAGCCATCCGTCCTTGCGTGGATGGCAGGCATGTATGCAAAATGTGGAAGGATAAGCAAGGCATATTTTTCTCTCTTTTTTTTTGTTTACTAGGGTTTCCATTTAATGGAAACGAAAACAAAAACTGTGAATCTCTTACTGCTGATTCTACATGGTAGTTTTTAGGTTCTCTGTTTTTTTTTGAATTTTTTCAGAGGGGGACAAAATGTAGGAGGGCAGAATTTACATAATGATAGGTTTTTCTTAAGGTTTTGCCGAGTAATGTCTGCTGCATTATCCAGAGGTTACTACACTCAGACTAATTTACAGAACAAGATTTCTTTGGGTGATCATGCATGAAATTCTGGAAAGAAGCTTCAGATCAGAAAATATATAGATATGTCGATGGCTATATCTCAAAATCTAAAGATCATATTGCTCTTTCCTCAACCTTAAAACATGTTCTTGAATATAGAGACTGTCATAATAACAGCTTAGGTGAAATTACAGAGGTATAAAATAGGTGATTGCAAAATGTGGAAACATAGCCATGGCACGTGGACTGTTTGATATGCAAAATGTGGAAACATAGCCATGGCATGTGGACTGTTCAAGATGCAAAATGTGGAACCAAAGGCTAGGCACATGTAGACTATTTTTTTCTTTTAAAAAATTGAAAACCCCTAGCAAAAATACCAAGGGCCAATCACGAAAAAGTAGAAATGAAGAAATAAATCAGTTTAATGATAAAAATAAATTAGACCATAGGTAAAAATCTCTGGCACTGTTTCCCAAGTAGAAACTAATTGCAGAATAGCTATACGAAAACATGAATGCGAAGTCAGGAAGTCAAGGCCATGTACATGTCACATGGTGTAAACCAAAATTTAATAGCCTACGTGTACTGCAACATTAACAATGTAACAATCATCATTTTTTATCCCCATGGATTCCAAGCAAACTCCACTCGAGCACAACAACCCGCCATCTACTACCTCAACACTTACAATATTGCCACTGCAGAAATAAGAGATATTCACATCAGGGAAGTTGCTAGCTGGCCCAAAAGTCATTAGTAATAATACTATATTAAACATACTCAAACATATGTCACTCCTAGCTTGATTCGTTAAACCAAGCTACTCAAGTCCTAAAACCATCCCAATTATACTAGCAAAATATTTTGTAATAAAACACTATAGAAGAACTTGTAGGGCTTTAAGTTCTATGCATAGATGGTTGACCACATTTGCAAGTACTCAAAATAATTTGATTGCAGATCTCTACCAAGGCAACCGCCATTTGTTTGTCCATCTTATGCTTCAATATCACACAAACTGACTTCTTCAAAAGCAGGCATCACATGTCTCCACATAAATTCTCAAGTATCCTAAAAATATCCTTATAACCACATAAATTCTCAAGTATCCTAAAAATATCCTTATAACCACATAAATTCTCAAGTATCCTAAAAATATCCTTATAACCACATAAATTCTCAAGTATCCTAAAAATATCCTTATAACATATATTTGAGTCTATAATTAATATGTAGGGGGCTTTTGGCAAAGTTTATAATTTTTTTAGTCTTCTTGTAATTGCAATTTTAATTGTTTGAGCACATTTATGTAGGTTTTCCAATACTTTTTTGAATAGGATACCTATGCTTAGAATTGAAAGCAATAAAGGTCTCGTAGACAGGCATTTAAGAATTTATTGGCCATTTTATAATGCATTGCTAAAATTGCTTATAATATTTTTTTTAATAGTTTGATTACATATGCATGGTTTTCCTAGCTATTAATTAGAATTAGTGATACAATTAGAAAAGATGCTAATGCATATCAGCAATAACTGGATAGCTTGGAAAACACACAGAAGTAAGTTTAGTAATGTATTAGAAAATGTTGTTTTTGGTGTATCTTAAGTTTATGACCTTCATTTGACTGTTGCAGGTCTGAATATGGACAGTTGTCTCGCTATTATAAGCAGAAGCAATGGATATAACACAAGAAGCCTTCAAACTTGAATATGGACAGATGTCTCGCTATTATAAGCAGAAGCAATGGATATAACACAAGAAGCCTCCAAACTTGAATGCAATACACTCCCAAGTGCCTGTATTGGATTCACACCAAAAAACTCGAACCTAACACCCTCCAAACTTACCAAAATAGAGGCAAACTATTATGTTTTTTTTTGTTAGAGATAGCAGCTCTGGAAATGACTGTTGTAAGAATGTATGGATTAAATAACTTGGGAGTTCTATATTATTAGTCTTTCCTTGGTCAACTAGGTAAACTTCTTATGTCTCTATTAAATACATGGATATTATAGCGTTCTGAACTATTTACATCTACTTCATTAATTGCTGAATGACATATCTATAGGTTAATAACATCATTCAGATTTGTTACGACCTGGCAAATTTTTCAAGGAAAATAGTTTTCTAGCTAAATAAGGGCACAGTTACAACCAACTTAGCTGTACAAGTTTTCAATAAGGATCATGCACAAGTAATCACTGATGGACGATTCGAGTGAGTTGAGAGTAATTCCACATAGCAAGAGAAAATCACCTCAATTTTACGTAGTAAGACTAATAGTAACTATGTATACTTGACGGCTGAATATACCCTTCTTAATCTTATGCAGACACTATCACTAGAAAATAATATAACATAAGAGGTTTTAAGAAAGTTTTGACTTTGTTTCATATCATCTATCCACAAACCGTACCAGCATTATGGATTGGATTATATGTATTAAATAATTAATTTATTGAGTGAAAATAAAATTCTATATTTTGAAATGAAACAATTAGATTTCAGAATCTAAAAAAAATTAAAGTATAAACATATGACTATTCATTCCACAAATCGTAGCGATATTAGGGATTGGATTATATGTAATAAATAATTAATTTGTTTTTAACTATTTATTCTGCTTTAATGCCCTGTTTTAGTGTTTATTACTCTGCTGTTCTGTTTTAATAGACTAAACATTTACATAAGAAAATAAACTACAAAAATGAATTTTCTGAGCTATTAGTTATAGAATATGAATCAATATAAATCAACACCCAAAAATTATTACATTTTTAATAAATCAAATTAAGAAAATACTCCCCTAAAAATAATTCACAAGCACGGAAATTCTAAGGCCTAGACCGCATGTGAAATTCCTTACATCTGTGAGCACCCATTGCTAAACACGATGTAGTTATCTCCTGCTCATTAAACTTTGTCAGACAATGAAATACGCTACAACCTTCATTATTAGGAGTCAGGACAATTTGTATATGACAGATGAAAGATAAACCTGCACTAATAATGCTGTCAGTTAGTTTAAAAAATTTAGAGTTGCCCAACTCAATTCCATCAGTGTTTCGATTGTCTTCAGGTGAGCTAATTTTGATGGCATGGGCTGTAATACTTTGTAATACTTTTTATGTATTGTTTAGTTATTTAAAACAGAAATAAAACAGAGAACGAATAATCAAGAAAACTGAACAAACAAAAATAAAACCAGAACAATAATCAAGAAAACAGAACAATCATTGAGCTTCATGCTATGCTAATTTGCTTAGTAAAAGCTGAAAGAACAGGATGGAGTCAGAATAGCATTTGCCAATTCCATTCCAATGAATTGTAGGTGTATCAGATCAAAATGCATGTTGAAAAAGCTTACAAGCAAGTGCAACTGGGAGGTGTAAGGCCAAACTCCACAACTTTTGTCAATGTTAATAATATAAGGCAGCCTGTTCATAAAAACTGCGGTGGAGGTGATATGTGCTATTCAGAATCTAGATATATAGACCAGACTGATGTAAGTAGTTGTCAGATTCAGTCCAATATGCCATGTACTTGAGCTGCCCAAGAAATTGCACTTGACATAACAGTTTTTGGAGCAGGCTTAATTGATCACCATTCTTGAATCTTGTATGGGTTGTGTAGTGTCTTAGCTATGGCTTACAGATCACTTGGTTTTTAGCCAAATAGTTACTAATATGCAACTTGTAATTGTTACTAGTAGAAAAACTTTTGTGTTGTAGAGTATGATGAGCTTAGGCATTGACAATGCAATTTTGCTTTTGCTTTTCAGGGTGCCCATTGCGTGTGGCATTTTCCCAGCTTTTGCATGCTTATACTTAAGGTGAGTAATGAATAGTTAAATTTATGAGATTTCACCATTTAAGACATCTGAAAAGAGTCACATGCATTTACAATACACCCTTGTCATTTCTATGTTAGTGCTAATTAAATAAAGTTCGTATTCGCTATCTTTTCCATTTAAATTTCCCATTTATAAGTCAATACATACTTAAATCACGTTGAATACAAGATTTCTAAACTAGTTATTAATTAATTCAGCATAGGCGTACTTGCACTCTTCCAAAGACGCAATGTGTCACAAAACTCACATATAGTAGAAACATACCAATCCCATGACTTTTGCAATGTACGGTATGATGAGCTTAGCTATTGACAATGCAGTGCTGCTTTTTTGCTTGTAGGGTTTCCATTGCGTGTGGCATTTTAGTGCTAATTAGATTCAGTTCCAATTTGCTTTCTTCTCTATTTCCATTTCTCATTTTGTAAGTTCGTACGTGCTTAAATCACTTCCACTACAAGATTTCTAGACTAGTCAACTAATTTTGCAATATGCTTACAAACATGCTTCCAAAGACACAAAATGTGTCACATAACCCAATCGTAGTAGAAACATACAAAACACATGATCAACCATAGAACATATCTATTGATGAAGCTCTAAACAATGCACAATGCTTTCGAATTGAATCATTCAACTACAAAGTAGGTGATTGCTTATTTGATACGGTACATGTTTTTCTTCATTGTCAATATACACCTACTGAACTTCGCAATGGCCTTGTGGACCATTTCTTGCATTGCCTTCACAATGGTTGTACAATAGCTTTGAGCTCTCTTGAGCATGAATTACACCCAACAATGTTGTACGATTTGCATAACATACATGACATAGACACATATTTGCTAAGAATGAGACTTTCAGCAACAAAGATCAATGCCAATGGTGAAGTTGGACTTTGGGGTGATATATTTTGCATGCAATGGTTAGCACACTGGCTAAACATGCCCATATGCATTTGGTCTCTGACACACAAGAAATTGTATTTGCATTTCAATAAAGATGGATGTCGTCCTACAATATCAATACTTTTCCATGATACAAATCCAACTATTGGGCACTATGAGCCTATCTTTTCGAGGATAAGCACAAACAATTGTATCCAAAACATGCAACCACAATTGCCAATTACAAATTGCGATTTGGACTATGTTTGGAGCACAACTACTCATGCGTTTGACACACTTGGACATTGTCAATTTCCTACATTTGCTACTGCATGTTGGTAAAGCATGTTCGCTGCTGTAGCTTTCCTAGTTGATGAACAATTTGATGCGATTGCATTACGATTATTTATGGCTCAATCTTTAGCGAATGCATTAAAAGTACAAAACAAATTTGCCTTGGCATGTTTCCATATGTTTGGCCAACCTACTATAGCAGACAACAATCATCTTCTACAATTGCAATCACTAATTTCTAAGATTGCAGTACCATATATGGAAAGCAGTCTTGAAGGTTCTGAATTTAGCTTATTATGGCTTTCACACACATTCCATGTAACTATATACGTATGGCAAGCAGTTCCACAACCCAAAGCCAAGGTATATTGCAATTGTATTGAACCCCAAAAAAACATTAACTTGATTTGCTTTGAACATAGCTCAGGTCATTGTCATTATGAACCACTTCAAGCAAAACAATAGTTAACAAGTGATATGCATAGAAAACGACCTATTTTGGTACAAGTTATGACAAGTGCACCTGCATTTGCATTACCTCTTACGCTTAAAGGAAACACAAAATTGTTACCAAATGTATGCACACAAACCAAAATTTTGTAATGAATCTTACTGGACTTGTTCACAGAATGTTGGAACAAAGAATACAATTACTTCCTTTGCAACAAGAACACAAGCTGAAAGAATCACAACTTTTCATAGAACAAATTTGGAAATACCTTGTTCATTGCGACGTCTGAAAGTAGTAATACGTGAAAAAGGCAGGCAACAAAAAGACACAACCAACGAACAAGCAACTGAAACAACAAACACTGCAAATCATGCAACCACATGTTTCCAGGCTAATGCATTTCTAGCCACAACAAAACCAAAAGCTCCAACTGTTTCAAATGTCAAATCTACCCTAGGTAAACATTTTCTATTCTGAAGGACAAGATCTAGCCATCAAGCAACGAAGCATAGACATGCACACACACAGAATAATGCAATCCAAAAATTTGCTAACATATACTTGCAAAGCACCAACAACACACCTACTCAATCATGTGCTCTTTGTGAGATGTTGCATTTTCATAAAAATATATGCAAAGCAGACAATGCATTTGTTAATGCCTTTTCTTTGCTCCCTATTGCAACCAACAAGAAAATAATTACAGTAGGAGAACCCATTTGCAAAAAATGTATAAAAGCTACCTCAAATGGCAAAATCCCTCATTTCGTTGTCTTGTTGAACATAATGCGCAATACGAATAAATGTTGTCCAGTCTTTGACATATGTAGAAGAAAGACTTGTTTCTTTGCATATTGCTTGCACAAATTAGACAATTAGGATATAAAAGAGCACAATATGGCTTAAATGGCACAATAATCAATGTTCCTGTGGATTTTGATAAGGTTCAACAAGCATTGCGTAGACAAATAGCTGAAGGTAGAACAATTGCAGTCAAATGGAAATGAAAGCTACAATATGAAAATGCATATGCACAAGGCAATGTTAGGCCTGCATACATAATGAATGCTTTAACAGTTCTATCCAAAACACCACTATATGCAAAAGAGAATATCTCAATAAATAAAGACTGGGAAGCTCTACTTGTAAGCAAAAAAGGACACATGCACATAGACACTGAAACAAAAACAGATATGCATGATGACATGACAAAGAACCCATAATAGAATCACTAATACATTGGTTTAATGAGGCACATGCAATCAAAGACCTAGACACAACTATAAATGAAATTGCACCATCTGAAGGTTGCAAACCTCTTGGTATTTTTCGGGATATGCACTCAGAAGAAATGAACATCCCAACTTTGTTTTATGGGGCTGCTCCACCAATTGACATTACCAAAAACTTTTCCTATAAAAAAATAGCAAAATGGGAGCTCATGCATAAAGACAATGACTTTGCCACACACATAACAAATATTTTTTTCAAAGCCATTAAAATTATTATCCAACAAATATCTTCCCTAGCATGGGTTTTTGCATTAGGAAAGCTGAATTGAAAGGTAAAACGCTGCTTGCAAAAGACGTCCATAGTCCTGCTAATTTGGAAAAAATATTGCGATCCCCATTGGGCTTTAGATCATTAAGGACTATCCGGACATCTCCCGACTATTTAGAAAACATAAGGAAAAATATATTTGCAATGCTGCTAACTTTTTTCGTAACATTAACAAGTGCTGAGCACTTTTGGGAGCCATTGTGCAAAGCATTGTAGCATATATCTACCACAAGAGACTAAGCACAATGAAACTATACAAGATAAGGACTTAGACTTTGAAATCAGGAAAAATCCAGTACTTTGCAGTTGCTACTTCAACCATAGGGTCAATGCATTTCGGAAAATGATGTCAAAAAACGATCAACTATTTGGCAAAGTATTGGACTACTTTTTTGTCACAAAGTTTCAAAACGGAGGAAATGAACATGTGTATTTTATGCTATGGATAAAAAATGCACCTATATATGGAAATCACAATGATACTGAAATAGAAAACTTTGTTGACAAGTATATTTCATGTGATTCCTCATTGCTTGATACAAATCTTGTCAAAATGTAAACACATCATCATTCAAAAACTTGTAAAAAGTACAAAACCTCCAGTTGTCGATTTAGTTTCCCTTTGCCCACCATGAGAAGAACAACAATATTGGAGCCCTTGCCAGTTGCTAATAGTGCAATGAAAGATAGAGCAAGAAATTTCTTCAAGCAATTAGCAAATAAACACTATACATAGGAAACTACATTTGACAATTTCTTGGAAGAATTCGAGATAGACGAAGCATAATACATCGGAATGTTACAATCAACATTGTCACGGAAAATTGTGATGCTAGAAAGACACCCAGCTGATATTTGGATAAATTCATTTGCAAGGCATGTTAGTTTTAGCAATCAGATGAGCAATATAGAACATAAAATCAGAATGCAAAGTAAATCATATGCATAACACACATGTACCTTGGGAAAACCTCCCTCTTGGAGGTGAAAAACCTAGCAACAACTATCTCAGATTGTATTATATTAACCACATAGCAGATTTACAATATAGCCTTCTAGGGCACAAGCACAACTTATCTGAGATATAACAATTTGAAGAATCAAATCCCTGTAGCTGAATTTGGCAGCCCAGATTTGAGTTTGCTATCTTTGTATGAAGTTTACTCAGCCTTGCAAGATGTTCGCTCAGTCTTGATAGGGTTCGCTGGGTTGTAACTCTACTTCGCTTGCTGAAGATTGCAGATCAGAACACAAGGGCAGATTGTTGACTAGTAGTTCGCTCACAGCTGGAAGGAGTTCGCTGACCTCTAGATTATGTTTGCTGATCTTCCAATCAAGTTCGTTGACTTCTAATGTTGATTCGCTATCACTGAAGATAATTCGTTGATTATAGAAGGCATTCACTACTTGATGAAGATAGAGGATATTTGCTGAAAATGTGTCTTGTGACCTCAAGTCACTTCCTTATATACATGCCTTTAACCCTTATGCCTAGGTTGGCCTTGTCAATATTCTCGCAAAGAAGAATAGGTCTAGGTTAGATACAAGTTACACAATGAATAGGTCTTATCCCATAACCATTATAAGTTACATAAGTTGAGCGCCCAAATAGGGCCTGCCCTTAACATTCACAAGTTACATTGATATCTATTTGGGCCCAGTCCAATTACAAGCTATCCAAATTGGGGCTCAACCCTAAACATTAATCAATTATATCAATACAATTAATTTTAACGCCAAGGGCCACATTAAAATTAATTACGCTAGGGATTCGACCTAGCTACATTTCAACACTCCCTCTTAGCTAGGGAGGATCCCTTGAATAATCAGGTTACAACGTGACCATGCTTCATGGACTCTTTCCATGATATCCATCATGCATTCCCACAGAGGATGGTTTCAAGATACATCATGGATTCCTTCCATGATATTCACCATGCATGCCCACAGAGGATGAATTCAATATACATCATGGACTCCTTCCATGATACCTACCCATCATGCATACCCGCATAGGATGGATCCACCTTGCATTGCCCGCAGAGGGTGGAAGAGGTCTTTCACCTCAACTTCTCCTTGAGAAGGATCCAATGTCACCTTGCATTGCGCGCAGAGCGTGACTCCACCTTGCATTGCTCGCAGAGGGTGGAAGATGCAACTTAGTGCATCACTGGGACTGAGACTCCCTCTCAGCCAAAACTGTGTTCTTAATAACTCCAAGTCTCTCTCTGAAGTATTCAACCTTCACACGAGCTAGAGGCTTGGAGAGAACATCTGCAATCTGCTCATCAGTGCTGACATATTTCAGTTGAATGACACCTCTCTGTACCACATCACGAATATAGTGATAATGAGTTTCCACATGTTTTGACCTATCATGAAACGCGGGATTAACAGACATCTTAATACAACTTTGATTGTCACAAGGAATGACAATGGTTTCCCAAGGTTGTCCGAACAACCCAGCAAGAAGCTTGCGAAGCCATATTGCTTCTCTTGATGCCACACTTGACGCAATGTACTCAACTTCTGTAGTACTTTATGCAATTGAAGACTGTTTCCTACTGGCCCAGGAGATAACTATAGAACCCAAACTGAAACAAATTCTTGAAGTGTTCTTCCTATCGGTTACACTTCCTGCCTAATCAGAATCAGAGTAGCCTTCCAAGGTGATGACAATGTTGATTGGATACTTCAACCTGTAGCCAACTGTGCTTTGCAAATAACTCAGAATATGCTTGGATGCAACAAGATGAACATGCTTCGGTTTTTTCATGAACTGGCTGAGGGCACTCACTGCATAACAAATATCTGGTCTAGTGTTAACTAGATACATCAAAGAACCAATCAGCCGTCTGTACTCCGATGGATCTTCGACCATCTTCTCAAGTGAAGGAATGAGCTGAAAGCTTGTATGGGCTCTCATGTCTATTCCCAAGCTCCCTATGAAGCTTGAAGCATAATAGTTCAAGACTATCTTGAAAAGAAACATCAATCAAACATGATTCAACATCCCAATAGAATGAATTAATGAAAATTCATAAACATGATTCAAATATAAAAGAATTTATCTCTTTATTGGCTAGACTCCCACACAATCCACCAACGTTCTTAAGCTGTTCCATTTTCAAGCCCATGGATCTCCGATGGCTGCGTGGCCTTTGGTCCTTGCCATCACATATCATCTACCTTCAGCTCAGTGATGACATATTGGAGTTACACACAAGGGTTGCTTGGAACTTCACCCTTCAACCCTGTGAATTGCCTTAATTCAAATTTGGTGGCTTTCTCTGGTTGATGAATTCAATGTTCGAGTCAATATATCCACTGACTTCTCAATGGGAGCAAACTGTACATCGCTAGTCCAAGGAATATGAAGATGCTCACAGTCATCAATAGCTCTTCCTAAATGAGGTCGCTGTGATATAATATGATCAATTTGCATAATTCGAATACCTTCAATCATAGTATAAGACTACACAACATTCCTTAATGGAATGTAAATTGTTTTCCAAATATTGAACAAATAACAGTAAGATAACCGCGTGTGTGCAAAGAATTGAAAATGTCATATGTTGATCACACCTGATCATATTATTTTATTTAAAAATAATAATGTCTGATCAGAAGAACTAAGACAAGTGTATGTCTTCAGAAAAATAGTGTACATAAGCCAAGTTGTCTTTCCAGCTAATGTGTAAAACTAATCATGAAGAATACATGATAATTATGTAAGCACCAACCACTCAATTGAACAGGCACATTGTAGTTGAGCACAAACATATAATTGATAAATACCAAAAAGGAATTGAGGCCACAAAATCTCCACGGTGGGAGTGCCCACATCATTCTAATTGGACACCAATAATGAGAATTGCTAGAAGAGTCAAAACAGGTACAAAAATAGGCACTCGAACACAATTCCCTTTCCAATTAGGCTATTAGCATGTGCACGAACAATCCACAAAGCACAGGGCTTGACAATGGACGCACTTGCTTTTGACCCTTCTAAAGTCTATCAACATGGTCTTGTCTACACTGCTTTGTCACGTGTAAGAAACATCGAATCATTGTACCTAATGCACCAATTGCAACACTCAAATTTCAAACTATGTCAAAAAGTGGACAACAGAATGCAATGTCTTCAAACTTCAGCACAATGGAAACTCCAATACAACCTTTCTTCAGTACCGTCAAACCAGTTCATTATATATGCTCTTTGAATACACGTAGCTTTGAATTGCACGCACAAGAAATAGCCCATGACTATGATCTGCTTGCAGCAACTGTGCTTTGCTTCCAAGAAACAAAAGATAGGACTCTTGAACATCTTAAATTGCTCAATGCAAAATTTAGATGCTATCCTTCGCTAGCTATTCATGGCCTACTAACATGTTGCATGAAAACAACCACATTGCAAAAAATTGAAAGTTTTGCAACAAAGCATCTAGAATCAATAACGGTTGACCTTTTGCACCTTGGTATTCCTCTACGCATCACAAATTTGTATTTAACACCAACTGCACCCATTGCTGATCTATTCAACCTAGTACAGATCATCATCAACACACTGCCACCCAATTCCAAACTAATTATTGCTGGAGACTTCAACATTAACATGCTACATTCCACAAAGACACAAACAACGCTCCTTGAATTTATGCAACATCACAAACTTTCATTGGTTATTGACAAGTCAACAACACACGCAGGCAGTTTGTTGGATCATTTTTGGATATGCAATATCGATATTGCTCTTGTAAACTTCATTGTACTAGATACATACTGGACAGACCACTTTGCAATATCACTACAACTCTAGTTATAGCCACCATAATTGCAATTTAGGTAACTCCATTTACTGGGCAATGCATTTGCATAAAGTTGATTCAATCCACACTTAGTTTTGAAAAAATATATATAGTTGCAGTTGATTCTGGTTTGCAATGTAGGTACCTCCATTTAGTGGGCAATTTTTTTTCATAAAGTTAATTGATTTAATCTACACTTAGTTTTGAAAAAATATATATAGTTGCAATTGATTCTGGTCTAGTTTTTGGCATAGAATTAAGTTCATATGATATTTATTTATCCATTTAAAAATAAATAAAAATACAAGAATTAGAATAAATTTATTTTACTAGTTATTGTTATTGTCTAACCTGATTGTTGTTTTGCATAATAATCTTGAGATGCTCCAAAAGTATTCCCATTGCTAGTGCACCATGACTTGATTCCATTAAATATTGACATTGCTAAGAAATTTACTCTTTCAATGATTGGAGAGCTCACGTACAAGTCTTCAAACACATACAAATCAGGCTACTATGCTGCAGTTATTTATCTAGAACTCATTCACACTACAATAATCAACAGTGCATTGTATGCCTACACCACAAGAGTTAATAGTTTATTGTATGTAATCTTTTCCATGTTATCTAAATTTCCCACCTTTTCCCTTTCTTCTTTACAGCTGGCAATAATTCTGTCAATTTTACACTTATCTAAGTCATGCTCTATTCTCAGTTTATGATTAAATTGTTTATCTGATACAATTTAAATCTTGTTGCATTGCCATTAAACATTATCTAAATCTTGTTGCATTGTCATGGTTCTTTAAACTACCAGCATGTATGCTTGAGGCTTCTGCTAACTCTACAATGTGCTTTGCAACAACATTAGGCCCCAGGGAAGATATAATCCATGTCCTTAATGCCCTAGCATTAGCATTAGCATGGCTTTGGTTGTTAACTAGAACCACATTTGCCAAAAATTGTAACTGATGGCCTTTTGCCTTCTCTGCTCTAAAATTCTCTCCATACACTAACTTCACAGACTTCAACTTATTTGTTAGCAATGACATCTTGCAAAACATGACTATCACTCTGTTTTGGGGATTCTACATTTATTTTAGTATCTTGTTTTTCTAGACATTTTAAGGTATAGGAAGAGCACAGTTCACATGGGGAATAGTCCCATTGTCCAACTGAACCTCCTCAAATTTCAATTGCAACCTTCCATGTGTTCACAGTAAATTTTGAATAGCCCAAATTTGTTAATTCTCTGTAAACTCTAGTTCCTCGCAAACATCATCTTATTGAAAAAAAACCTTTAAATCTATTTTATTTTGTTGAGGCTTTCATTCAAAGAGGGTATCTTACTGTTATGCCAGATGAGTGGTCAAAGAAGCAACCATATCCAATGCTATAGACATAAGAATATACCAGATCTGCCTAATTTTGACTAGACACAGTTTGACATAGCAGAGGAAAGCCATAATATCAAGCTTGTCTGCTTGAAATATTGAGCTAGTGCTCGCCTTTTAAATTCCTTCAAAAACTACCATTTATCTATCATCAGTAGTAACCTATACTTCATTGCCATCTTAATTGTCTTAAAGGATTTCATAATATCCTTCTATAATTTATTACTAACATATAGAAGAGATTTTTTGTTTGTCATTGTCATCTTTACTAGGGCTCCATTTATTTGGCTTTACTAGGGCTGTCACCATGTCACCACTCCATTACAAACCTCTCATCAAAACTATCTTGATTTGCTGACCTTGACTATCTTTGTTATTATTGACTTTTAGTTATGTTGTTCTTATTGTCTATCTTCTTATAGACTTACTATATGGCATAAGGTTCTAAATTTATGCTAGTTTCCAGGGTATCCCAAGATTATTCATTGTGGGATCAAATCATCCAATATTCTTCTAGATTTGAACTTTGAAGCTAAGGTAGGCTACTGAGCAACAAACTCTATTTTATAACCTTAAATATGCAATCCAATTGGTCTTGATGGTTTTTGGCTTCAGGTTGGAGATTTTGGACTGGCAAAGCTTGCTTCTGATGGCTTTACTCACATCTCCACAATCCCCTTTCTTCTTACAAATCACAGGGAAAAACCAACGGGCAATGATGGATTGGCAACATAGGATGAAGATTGCAATAGGAGCAGCCCATGGACTTGCTTCTCTACATGAAGATTGTTAGTTATGTTGTTCTTATTGTCTATCTTCTTGTAGACTTACTATATGGCATAAGGTTCTAAATTTGTGTTGGTTTCCAGGCTATCCCAGGATTATTCATCGTGGCATCAAATCATCCAATATTCTTCTACATTTTAACCTTGAACCTATGGTAAGCTACTGAGCAACAAACTCTATTTTATAACCTTAAATATGCAATCCAATTGGTCTTGATGGTTTTTGGCTTCAGATTGCAAATTTTGGACTTGCAAAGCTTGCTTTTGATAGCTTTACTAATGTCTCTACAACGCTTATTGGAACTTTTGGGTACAAACATTTCAATTGTATAGTCAATTGTGCTTCCCACTTTCTCTCCTACCCTTCATTTCATCCAAATCTATTTGCTACCTTTTTTCTTTCTAATTCAAGGAGACTTATCATTTGTATGGGCAGGTATTTGGCTCTTGAATATGCTTCAAGTCGTAAATTGATAGACAAATCATATGTTTTTTCTTTTGGTGGCATGCTCCTTGAGTTGATTACTGGTCTTAGGGAAGTAGATTCACCTGCATCATTTACTAAAGGAAGTCTAGTAGATTGGGTTAGTACATAGCTGTGATTATAATGTATAATGTGATACTATTACTGACAAAAATCTTATGCCAATTTATCAAATATCCATGGTTTAAAACTTATATGAGGATTTATCATTGTGCAGGCTCAACCCACCCTTACTCGAGCACTTGAAGATGACAATGTTGATGAACATGTTGATTGCCAATTGCAGAACTAAAATTCAAATAAGATGATGCAACCTCTTCTGTTCAACATTCTGCAAGAAGATACCCTCGTATGGCACAGGTATGTTTCTACTTCTAACTAAAAAGGAAGATGCTTGACATGGTATAATAATTCATAACTATTAATTTTTGGACAATGTAGTCCCTGGTTGAAGTGTTTATGTCATGTTTGATGTTTTGCTATGCATCTGCTCATAATGTTATAAAATTATTGCAGTTTGATCTACATTGGTGGCTATTATTGCATTCTTGCCAACAAAACGTAAGGGAGCTATTGGGTCACTTGATTACAGTAAGGAAGAGAGGAGTGCTCTTGCCATTAAGTCCCGGGTTCATCCATCAAAGTTTGGGAACTCGGAGCGAGAGTAACTAATGAGGTTTGTTTTAATGCAGTTTTTGAATTTTATGTTTGGACTTGGTAATAGTTTTTGGGAATTCATGTTTATGATTTTGCTTATATTGTAACACACCTTCCAGTTCTTTAGTCTAATGGCTTAACTATTTTCATTCATTATAGATTCATGAATATATGTTGAAGAAGGCGACTCTTGCACCTGAACTTAGTCCTATGACTGACAACCAAGATGCCTCACAACCTGTAACAACTGAGGTTGAAGACCAGGCAAATGCAATTACCATGACATCTATAGAATATTTGCAAGGAGAAGAGATGATTGGGGATTTACATGAATCACATTTGAATCTTGATATAACTTCCCCAATAGCAAGAACTGGTGCAGAGTTGAGACCACACACAGAGCCAATAGTTAGATAAGCTACATAACTAGGAGTTCCAAATGCACATGTAGCAAACATGGATCATGAAATGAGGAATAACCTAATAATTAATAGACAACATACATATACTGATGATAGAGGTCTAACGTTATTAGCTTTTGGCTTTCCTGTGGCTATATAATGGCTTTTAAAAATGAGGGATTTAATTTCAATAGAAATGCTCCAATTAAACTATTTATATCACTGAATTGATTTACTTCCAACAATTCAGTAACGTGTCAAAATCTTGGCATGGTCTAAATATTGAGCAAACATTCAAAGAAAGACTCTGAGAAAGAAATAAAACACAATGAAAAATGATCCGCTAAGTACAAATATATTAAAAAAACTTCAGGTGAAACCATGACAAGCAACTCACCTCAATCCCTCTACACTCTCCTTCGGCGTGTTCTAAACTCTTTGACTGGTAGCATCAAGAAATATTGTTGAAGCCAACTGTCCTTGCGTAGACGCAGGCATGCATGCAAAATGTGGAAGGATAAGCAAGGCACATTTTTCTCTCTTTTTTTGTTTATGAGGGTTTCCCTTTAATGGAAACAAAAACAAAAACTGTGAATCTCTTAGGGCTGATTCTACATGGTAGATTTTAGGTTCTCTGTTTTTTTTAAAAATTTTTTCAGAGGGGGACAAAATGTAGGAGGGCAAAATTTACATAATGATAGGTTTTCCTTAAGGTTTTGCTGAGTAATGTTTGCTGCATTATCCAGAGGTTACTACACTCAGACTAATTTATGGAACAAGATTTCTTTGTGTGATCATGGATGAAATTCTGGAAAGAAGCTTCAGATCAGAAAATATATAGATATGTCGATGGCTATATCTCAAAATCTAAAGATCATATTGCTCTTTCCTCGACCTTAAAACATGTTCTCGAATATAGACTGTCATAATAACAACTTAGGTGAAATTACAGAGATATAAAATAGGTGAAGTGAGTATGTCTAGCAAAGATTGCAAACTATGGAAACATAGCCATGGCATGTGGATTGTTTAATATGCAAAATGTGGAACCAAAGGCTTGGCACGTGGACTGTTCAAGATGCAAAATGTGGAACCAATGGCTAGGCACGTGTAGATTGTTTTTTTCAAAAAATAAAATAAAATTGAAAACCCCTAAAAAAATACCTAGGGCCAATCACGAAAAAGTAGAAATGAAGAAATAAATCAGTGTAATGATAAAAATAAATTAGACCATAGGTTAAAAACACTGGCACTGTTTCCCAAGCATAAACTAATTGCAGAATAGCTATACGAAAACATAAGTCTCCGCCTAAAGGCAGGGACTAACAAACTAAGTGTTAGTCTAAATATTTTAATGAAATATGATTTTTAAATCTTCATAAATCTAGATACAAATCTGGTCATTTGTCTCTTGTAACTGGATTTTCTACTGCTGTTCTAATTTATTGTTTAGCAATTTATCTTCATGAAACAGGCTAAACTAAAATAGGGTTGCTTGTAGTGTTCATCATGCTGTCATATAGATCTGTGCTTTTTAACATAATGAACATATAGAAACAAAAAAAAATACAAATGAGTAGAGTAGATTTCTCATAAGTCTGTTGAGAATTAGAGGTATTACTTTGGTTATAAGAGACATTAATATAATAATAGCGTGCACCTATCCTTGAAAGGGCAGATTAAGTTTTTTAAAATATGATATTAACAATAATAACTTGATCTTGATGTATAGGTATTTGATAGACCTTTAGATTGTACAACATTAGCTTTTGTGTGTGTTAATTTGTCTTAAACTAAACTACAATATCCACAAGCCTGAAAATTTAGGAGTTCTTTGGTTCCGATAAAAACCCACAAATAGTGGACTTATAAGGCCAAATAAAGAGTAGTCATGGTGGTTAACTTTAAAGTAGACATCCATCCCTATCCTATATTTAATGTTGGTTTTAAGTTTGAAGCTTACTATTTATGTTTGTGATATCCATTTTAATTTTTTCTCACACAGTGCTTGATCCGCTTATCTACCTAGCAGGGTGCTTATTCGATGGAAATAGGCAAGATAGAATAGATCAAATGTAGCATACTCAAATTTCAAATCACTTGTGCATATGTCTTCAGGAGAAAAAAAGGTTCAAATAGAAAATATTGAGGAAAATTAGTAGAGAACTCTAAGACAACATGAAGTAAATTGTAATAAAATCAATTTGAAGTCTCATTTCTTTAACATATAGCAGAAGAACTTTCTCAAATAACAGCTACAAGATACTAGTGCATGAGGAAAAGCTTAAGGTAGAGCACCTTATTTCTAGAAGAGAAACATAAATTAGTCTAGAAGATAAACCAAAATCAAAGACATATATGTCTTCTAAAGATTTGAGGCACTTGATGTGAGATCTTTTTGTATTATAACCAAATCACATTTTATACCACTACATACACTATTGAACATAAGTTTGCTAGAGTCTACAAAATAGAGTAAGGAAGTTTGTAAACCCTACCATGTCGGGGAAGAAGAAATTTGGATTTGGAAAAAGGCTTTTATATTTAGATCACTTAAATTTAAATTAAGAAATGAACTGAGTTTTTCTGAAATTGCTTAGAATTGTAAATATGAACTAGGACATACATCTAAATCGAGAATTATTTATAGAGTCCAACTATGAACCAATGACATAAAACTCTGTTAACTGATGAAAAGTACAAGTAACTAGCATTTAATTTGTAACTAAACAGAAAACACTAAAAAATTAAAAAATTCATCTTGAATATAGAAAAAGTTGATCAAAGAGTTGAAGCCATAAGCAATTCCGGTGTAAGCTCAATTTGTAGCTTTATTGAATAAACTGTTAATGGTTGTGATCATTGTTGTTATTCTCATAGTTTATTTAATTGCTCACCACATCATATTGTCTAACAGGAGAATGTCAATAACTTTTCACAGTCATAGAGCTCGTGGAAATTATTTAGTAGAAGAAAAACCATCAATCGTAGACATGTCGGTTGGTCTACATAGAGAGCTTTTTAAAGCACTACTAACAGTTGTGTACGAAGCAGAGCAAATGAAAATTGTGCTAAATTGTGTAGTTTACTTGTTGGAATTCTAGGAAAATGAAAAAGGCAAGAAGAATTGCCCAAATCATTAAGGTTTGGAAAAAGGGCCGAAACTAACAAAGTAGAAGCGATAATGACACTCACGAAGAGCCTGCCAAGAAAAGGAGACTAGCTTCTACCAAGGATTCACAAATCATGATGCTAGCTAGTCATTTTATCACCTAATTTCTTCCAAGAATTTATTGAGTGAGATCTTTGGTAATTGTTGCAAATATTAGGAAAAATCTTGGCAAGGATGGGAAAGGAAAGCTTAATCCCATTTTTCTTGAGGAAAGGCCTGACTATGTAGGATTTGGGTACAATGAAAGAACAAACAAAGATTAGAGAACACTCTAGTGCTGCCTATACATAAGTAGCTTTGATGGACAAGGATAACAAACTACGTCTACATCCAAACCATCTCAAACCCAACAATCTAATTGCTTATTGAGACAAGTAGGTGACAACTCATACTTGAAGCATAAGCCACCACGTTAGTTTTGCCACTCACATGTTGTACCACAAATGTATCTTTGTAAAAGGAGATCTATTTGAAATTGTTATGGGATAATTTGTCTTGAGATTTGGTATATTTTAGTGCTTGATTGTCCATCAAGATGAAGTATACTAGATAAAGAAGCTTAGCAATAAACATTTTACACTATTCTCATGTGTAAGAAATCATATTTCCTTAGACACAAATTAATCTTCAAATTTATATAAATACTCAAGAACTTGAAACTAAAATAATATAACTAGTCACTTGATTCATAACATTAGTGTGGCTCACATACATAATCATAGCGGGTCTTATTACTTCCAAAGGGTACAAGAACCATAACTAAAGTTACAAATACAAATAGGAAAATATGAGTGCCTCATACTGATTTCCTTGAATCACCTAATATCTTCTATAACTGAATACCCAATGCGTAGCCATGGAGTTACGCTCAACTTAGCTTGCTGTTGTCGCCACACATGCAAGAAGGATAACTAATTGTTTTGATATAGGAAATTTCCTCCTCTTCACAAATTGATACAACCTATTCTAGATTTATAATATCATGGTATCCCTGGTGCTCACACATTGAGTATTTGTCTCCACGGGAATAGTCAATAGTTGGCTAGTTGCTTGTATTGTGAGGCACAAGCCTTACCACTAATGACCCCTTACCATGTTGAATATGGGATCTCTCCTTGCTCAGTTTGAAAGATTGGAAGGATGAAGGTAGCGCAAGGAATGGTGATTGCAAACAAACAACTTAAAATCCAATCCTTGAGGTCCAGTTTCAGAGGTAGAGATAAACCTTTGGATTCTGAATTCCTGCAAAAGGATTGTGTCTGCACATGAAACTAATACTTTTTAAAATCCTCACTTGTATGCAACACATATAATATGCTAATTGCCAATTGCTAGACACTACTATTTTACCAGCCAACTATCCTCTATGTATCTATATCCTCTATTGCTTTGAAGCCTTGAAATTGCTGCATTCGTGTAGAAGCCGAAAAATTGGCGAATAGCTTTAATCTTAAAAACTCTACAATCGAAAGTCTAAAAAACTTTCCTACCATTCTGCAACCTAAAGAAATATGTGTTCTCTCCCATCCAAAGTCTAAAAAACTTTCTTGCCATTTTGCAACCGAAACAAAGGCCAATAATAGAGTGCCAAAAAAATTTAAACTAATACTGGCCTTAACAAATATGCAACTTTACTAAGGCAACTAGCATCCAAAAATAAACCTCGGGAAATACTAAATCTTGATTTGCTATTCATGCTCACTTTAATCGCTGTTTAAGGACTCTGCCCCTCCGCTATAGTTCCATGCATGTCAGGAACTAATAATCCTCAAGTAGTGAAAGATATTTGATAGTTGGTCATACCTTCTTAGGTGTTAGTAGCTTATTTGGCATGCATGTGGGCATTCTGGGCCATTACGGTGAGCTTTTATTTAGTCAATATTTGAAATTAGTGATTTGAGGATCGGGGTTGAGGATTAACTCTTCCCAAATATTTAGACCAAATTGAGAGAGAGCCTAATCTGCAACAAGTACTCCCTTGACCATAATCTAAGCAAGCAATAACAAATTCAAACATGTTTATTTTTATTTTGCAAAACAAAACTTATCTACACTTTGTGATGCTGCAATCATCATTTATATTCAAACTCTCTAAACATTCGTTCAAAATAATTTTCAACAACAAAGAAAACTCTGAAATTAGCCCTTAATATTTGTCTACAACAAAACTCTCTATGTCATGAAGTATTAAGAAGGGAAATTGTTTTTCTTTTATTGAAATTGGAAGGAATTGTTGATACAAATATGAAAATGCTTCTAAAATCTGTGTTACAATGTTCTTCATCCTGAAAGAGCTTGGAAAAGCTACAATACTAGCTGAGAGAAAGAAAAGAACTAGGAAAGAATATAAAAGAAGCCTTGATAGTAACTGAAGAGAAGCTGATGAAGAACTGTTTGTGCCTCTCCTGACTGAGCTCTAACTGATTGTCCTTTCTTGCTTCTATCTTTATCTTGCATGATTGATTCATCCTGGGTCGAATTTGGTGAAGAATGAGATAGAGAAAGGCCTATGATAGTTGCAAACTGAGAGTTTGTGGGCCCAAACCTCTCCTTGACCCCATGCATTATCCATGTGGGCTCCTAAACTGATGACAAACTACTGCATTATCTTTCAAAATCCCCATTTTCAGGCCTCAAACTGAAAGCTCCACCTTTGCCTCCAAAACTGATCATGAACTGATTGTCTGATGCTATCAAGTGGTTGCATTATCCTTGATTTAATGAATGATCTAGGAGCTTGTTGAGTTAACCAAGAGTTTGCTTTAGTCTTCTTTTCTCTCAACCCTCTTAAATCATTGTCTTTATACTGATTATAAGGCTATGGACTGTCTTTTAGAACTTCTTTTAATTGCTGGCAAAAAGATAAACTAGGATGATATGACTGTCCCTAAAAGATTGCTCTGAGAAATGGCTTTTATTGGGAGTATTATAACAATATTGCTACTCTATACTGTAGAAGCCTTGTCTTAAATCTTTTTAGTAGTTTTGACTTTGCTCTTTTGTCTTTCTTTCTATCACAGTCAATGTCTCCCCTTGCTAGGTATTCCTTGAATGGATTGTATCTTTATCCATTCCTTCACTGTCTTCATAAAGAATAGTCACTGTATTTACTCTTCATTGGTGTCTTTATCATGTGCCCTATGAAATCAACTTCTATCCTCTATCGTTGCTCTTTCTTGTTGTCATAGTCATGAGGTCCTTGCTTCTATATTTGTATCATAATATTGAACTGCTCTAAAGATTTGTAAAGAAAACATCCCTAACCTCTGAATGCTCTGTGACCTTCAATAGCTCTAGAAAAGATACTAGGACAGTGATTGATTGCTTTGTTCTTTCAGACTGAATATGGCTATCTCTATTATCATTTAGACCTGCTATCACTACTTTGTCTTTGAAATGACTATCCTCTTTACCTCATGCCTTAGATCTAAGGTTAGGTCTGCTCACATTTTTGAATTCGGCTCTTTTGTCTTGTAGAAGCAACACTATGCTTCGATAGAGATGTTTTTGCTAAAAATTGACAACCCCCTTAAAGCTTGTGACTGAGCTTTTGGAGTATTGTGTTTTATACATTCTTTACTTGAGCCTTTTTGATGGAGAGGCTACCATTAGGGATTGCTATGATTACTGAAAGTAATCTTGCTTGCTGGTAAGGGCTTGTCAAGGCATTGATTGCAATGATTAGTGACTAAAACCTTTTTCTCATCTATTTGTGTTCTTTGTCCATTGAAATGCTCAAAACACTTTCATAAGTTTGGTAATTTCTTTGTAGAAGGCTTTCATGGCTCTGAAGTTGCCTTTGTTCAATGATTTGGTGTTACTTTAAGGCTTTGATACTATGGTCCGTTTCTTTGACAGTGATGTATCTTTATGAGTGTGTATGTAATGATCCTTGGTGAACATTTTATGTCACGCCTCCATGATAGCTGGTAGGATTCACCGTGTTCTACCACAAATGCTACAATAGTATCTTTACAATGCATCCTCTTTAATATACACCATCTACACTAAATTATGGCTTCAATCTTGATATCACAATGATTACCTTGTGCTCAATCCTTTATGTTGACTGTCAATCATCACTGTCATGAACTGTACCTTCTGCTTCTTAGTATTATCTTTTTAGGGCTTTTTATGACTAATTCTGCCTCTTTATGCCTTGAGAATGAACTACTCTTTACCTCTTTTGATGGTGCTCTTGATACTTGGGCTCTTAAGCATTAATATTTCTGAGACAAATTCATTCTTTTATTTACTGTTATTGCTTATTCACTTTCAAGTCTGCTATTTAATCATGAAGAAGTTCACTCTCACAACTTTTATATATTGCTGTATTTATTGTTAAGACCTTCCCTATTTTTCTTTTGAATCTATTATTTATTTCAAAGATACTAAAAGAGACTGCACCTTAATAGTTTTATTGTCTTTTCTTGTAAAAAATAAATGCATACATGTCATTTGACACCCATCTCTATTTTGTGAATCATCTCTGCTCTGTGTATGTTGATTAAGGTTAGCATTGGCCTTGTGATTCTTGATGTTGTTGCAACCTTTATTCACTGTCACCTTTGGTATTTTAATCTCCAATCTGCTCAAACAAAATAAATCAATTCTGCTCATCATCTTTCATTATGATCTAGGGCTTCTCATTGTAAACCACTGTGCTAAGCTTCTTTATTGGGTTGTATCATAGGCACTCTATGTAGGCTGCTCACACAACCCTTGTCATTGACTTTTGACCTTATCATACTATCTTTATGACTTTACCACTGTATTTTCTCTTTAATAGTGATTGTGCGAGGTCTACAACAAAACTCTCCATGTCATATAACCATTGTGAATGAGTATTTGTGATCGTTTAATATCCTTGGACTGACTTGATAGCCATATATACCTTGAAGTTGATCCTTTTATCCTTTGCTTGAGCTTTTTCAGACTTTGAGGGTTGCAACTTTCTCTTTATCTGTTGACTTGATTCTTTTAGATGTTATGTTCTTTGTGTTGCTATTGCTTCGTGAAATCATGAAGAGAGTGTTGTAACAACTCTCCTTCAACAACTATAATTTTCTATAATACATGTAGCTTTCATGTATATAACAAATCACATTACTGCAATGATTATCCTCTGTTATGTTTGAGACAAAAGCTTGCTCTGTATCCTTATCATTTCACTGTGAAGATGATCCATCCTTGATCACATCTTGTTTTGTAACAATATTGACTACTTATTAATGCTCTCTTTAAAAATGCAACAACAATGAACATTGTTCATCTCTTCATTCTTTTCATATAGGTGCTACTCTCTTTGTTTTGGGTAGGGTTCTGTCATTGTGTGCTCAAAGGATGCTTTTTTTATAGTGATATTTGTGCTTTGTGGACTAGAATGGGTTGTGCTATTGTTGTCCTTGAATAGGTTGACTCATTGCTTGCCATGGGTTGTCCTTCCATCTTTAATGGATGCCTTTGATTGTCATTTATGTGTGTGTATATCTGATTGGACTCTCTTTGTCTTGTAGAAGCTTCATATGACTGTCTTCACATTGATCTTGATGTGCTTGTATGTGGAGGCTTGGAAATAAAAACATGGATGGTTATTTGCTCATTTTAAAAAATTATCAGCAAACTTGCCCTATTCCTATAACAGTCTAATACAAGTTATCAAGCATTCTTTCCTTCAAGGGTTTAGACTGTCAAAGGTGTGAGTCCATGTTTTGAAACATGTGAACTACTTTTCAAAAAATTCCATTCATTGTTTATCATAGATTTTGGACTGGTTTGCTTTAAAAACACAAAAATAAAGACGAAAAATCCTCTATATACATGCAAAAATTAATCTCTATAATGAAACACAAAGAGCGTGTGAATGTAAAAGAACTTGCTTGGAGCTTGCTGAGCCTTTGGATGATATGGTCCTTTGTAGTTGGCATGTGGCTTCTCTTAACCTTTTCATGCAAACTCCTTCATTGAAGAGGCTAACTTCACGTTCAAACTCTTTGAAGTAACTGTTTGACTGCTCCATTTTATGATTGCTCTCCTTTATGCATGACCCATTACATAGATCAAATGACTGCCCTTTTGTGAATCTTGAGATATTTATCTTTGATGTTGTAGTAGACATGTGAAACTTTGCATGAGAACCTACTCACAACAAGACTTCATTCTCATGAAAGAACTGAGAGTAGACATAAAATGAAGCCCTAAATGCATGCAAAACTGTAATGTACCCTTTTGGAATTTATCTTAATTTAGTCCAGAATCAACAATTCTAACTTAAAATGAGATTTGTAATACATTCATAAATATAATTTAATGGATTCTAAAGACATTTTTACTATCATAATGCTAAGAATAATTTTAGAAGATGGAACTTATCTTGATAACTTTCCCTGATTATGCTGATCATAAACCTCCCCCATAAAATGATTATCATCTTCTTACAAACTTCTCTAGAACTCTTACAATCTCCTTATAAATCTTTCATAAAATTCTTCACTATCTACTCCTATATTATATATTGATTTCCATATGCTTAGAAATCTCTCATTGCACAACTTGTTTCACCCTTCAATGTGGAGCATCAATATAGTATTGGGTCCTTTTGATCAGAGATATGAACTTTTGCGACAGAGTCTTCCTTGATCGGTAACGTCAGCTCCTCATGCATCTGCATTTGGTATTTCTGTCGTCATACTGGTGTATTCAAATTTGAATAAAATAAATATATAGACTCGTCTATTCCCCCATTAGAATGATATTGATGTCTCTTAAATAAGAAGCGAAAATATGTGAATGTGAACAATTGCCCTCCCGACATCAAATCACATCCCATATGAAAAGCTAACTGATGCTAATGATTAGCTAATTAGTGCAAGCATCTATTATCTTTCCTTGGCCATGAATGAGGGAATGCTTTTGCATGTATCGATTGTTATTGATGAGTATATTTACTTATTAATTATAATCTGATGTTCATAATTAATCATACGACCGGTCTTTGGGTTTGATAAGGCATATCGATTGGTTTGATGCTGCCAACTACAATGTTAATCTATACTTTACCAAGCTGATTATTCTTTTCATCTTATAGATGTCATTGTAGGGAATATATTGGTTTATTAGTTAGATTGTTCTTAGTGATGATATTAACCTTCATTTCCCTTAGTCCCTCTTGGTGTGTTTGCGTGTGTTACATGATTAATACTTGACCTTGTCATGAAGAAATCGTACCTCTTTGTGGTAATCAATGTTTATTATCCATATATTCTGATTCACATTTTTCCTAGCATTCCCCCCATTGACAAATGAGAGCTGGTTCCTAATATAACTTTGCCCCTCAATGGAATGGTTGCTTGAGAGGGATCACATCTCTTCCAATATTCATCACACCTTTTAATTATTTATGTGTTGGATATCAATCATCGTTTGCCTCCTTGACTAAGTCAAATCTAACTAGTTTTGATTACATTGTTGCCTTGTCAATATTCCAACATTGTTTATTGTCCTCTACCACCTCATGTTTGCTAATATATAACACTCATTCTGAAACATAAGTATCCTTCCTTTCATGATATGCTGCCTTGTGAATCCACTCTTGTTGAATATCACTGTCAACTATTGCTGAGGGGACAACCTTTGACACCAACAATTTGCTTAATATTTGCTATAATAATTAACTTTATTTATTGATCAAAATGAGTGCTATTTTATTATATATTATTATTTTTATTGAATATTTGTTTTCTAAACTTATTTATTATTATATTTGTTTCTAATTACATTGTTATGGGAATGAATGTTTACTTATTAATAAATTATTGATCAATTACAGTTACACACTGTTATTGATCAAACATTTAAATCACTATTTTATTAATATGTAACATTTATTTATAAGGTATCAAATCAACAAATCTTATTATAAAAGTTTTGAAATGGTTTCTCCCGCTCTGCTCAACGGCTCCTCCCCGCGGGTTCTGCTCTTCCCAAAGGATCCTCCCTTGCGACTGCTGCTCCCGCTTTGCTCAACAGCTCCTCCCTTGCGGGCTCTGTTCTTCCCAATGGATCCTCCCTTGCGGCTGCTGCTCTACGTTGCTCTACAGAGTTGGTGCCTCGGTCTACTGTTGGTTGGGCCATTGGTGGTTCTCACAATGATGGTGAGTTTCCCCCACTCGTGGTTGCTACTTTCGGTGCTGGTGGTGTGGCTGCTTTGTTTGCTACATTGGGTGATTTTGTTGCTATAGAAGGTCCTTCTACGGTTTTGGGTACTAATGTCGGGGGTTTGGGTGCCAAGATCCCTGTTGGTGATTTTGTTCCTCCCAAATCCGGTGTCTCTGATCTGGTTCTGGATTTGTATACCTTTGCGGTTGCTCTGGGTGCTATTGACGACCTTCCTGCGGGTGATATTGCTATGCCCAGACCCTTTGCTGGTTAGCGTAGCTTTGCTCGTGTGGCTAAATCTGCTGCCCAACCTTCTAGGAGGATTCGTTCTCTTCCTTGTGCCAAGACCTCCCCTGTTGTGGTCTGTGGCTGTGAGGTTATGGAGAATGTTGACTTCTATCAACGCAACGCTCTGGTATGCAAATTTACTGGGTTTTGGCCTTCCCTCCCGAACCTCCATCACTGGGTGAGTGATTTTTGGAAGCCCCATATTTCTTTTGGCATTGAGCTTTTCCCTTGTGCTAAGGGGTTTTTGGTTGCTTCCTTTGCCTCTACTCATGATCGTGATTTGATTTTGGGTAAGCTATGGTCTTGGGAGGATCACTCTCTCTCTCTTAAGCCTTGGACTCCTTCCTTCAACCCCCTTATAGAATCTCTCTCTGTTTGTCCGGTTTGGGTCTGCCTCCCCAATCTCCCCCTTCATTTCTGGGAACCTTCTTGTTTTGAGGCCATCAATAACTCCATTGGCAACTTTTTGAAGGTTGATGATGCCACGTTCTACATGGGTCATTCTACCTTTGCTCGCTTATTAATTGATGTTGACATATCGCTGACCCTCCCTAGGGATGTGGTTCTTATGGTTGGGGACAGACCTTGGACTCAACCGCTAGATTATGAGGGCCTCCCGTTTCGCTGTCGAAAGTGTTTCTCAACGGGTCACCTTGCTTTTGAATGTTCTCTCTCTCGCCGCAAAGGTGCTGCTACTTGATGGAAGGATGCTACGAAAGACCACTTGACGATTAATGCTTCAGATTCTGTTTCGGTTGGTTCATCTCAAGATGAGGTGCCCCTTACTGCTGATGAAGCCCTGGTTGATGTTAGTGTTGTTGCGGTCCCTTCCACCCCCTTGGTTCCTTCTCCTGTTGCTCCTGCTTCTCACCTTCACTCTGCTCCTGACGATTCTTCTCTTGCTGCTGTTTCGCTGCAACAACCTATTTTCACTCTGCAATAGCAGTCTGGTAGTGACTCTGCAGGGTCTTCCCCGCTTGTTTCTTCTTCGAAAATTCCTAATGATAGTGTGGCCTGGACGGGTATTTGTCGTAGGTGGAAAGGAAAATCTAACCACCTTTCCCAAGCCCCCCCTTGTCAAGATTCGGGGTTTTCTCCCCCCTCTTGATTTGGGTTGGGTTGTTGATGGTTTGACAGGTTGGTTTGGCCTGTCCAACTTTGTCCTTTTGGAGTTTGCACCCCTGCCTGGTCTTTTAATTTTGATAGCCTCTGGATTTGTAAAGGGTTAGCGCCCTTGTTAACACTGCTTTTTTAATCAAAAACATTTATTTATAATATTTTCAAATATAATATTAATTTATTTTTATTTAAATATTTCAAGAATATTAATTAATAAATATTATTAAATAATAATATTTAATAAATAAATAAATATTTAATGATTTCAAGTAATCATTTGTTGATAATTTTTTATATTAATCAATAATAATAATTTCATTTAGGATATAATAATGATCAAGGAGGGGACATGGCAAAAACTGATGGCTTTCAACTCTAATTTCTCTCCAAATCTCAAAAGATGTTTTTTTGCCTTTATTCAACGTGAAAATACATAAATTTGGAGAGTCAAAGCTTTTAATCAAAATGAGGAGGAAATTTAATGTTTATGACTTGATATATAGGGACTAAAGGTATTTTGACTATAATTTTTGACCTGGAGGAAAAAATAAGGTAACAATTACTTTTAATGTTATTATTGTTTGAGACTTTTGTTCAAGTTCCTACGCCCTTTCATTCATACTGTTCTTTAAAATTAATTGGTTTTTATTTTCCCATCGATTTGTCTCCCAAAGCAATGTGATGGACTATCTTCACACTTGTTTTTCCCCAATAATGTCATTGCCAATGGATTCTTGATATTTTCTTCACATCCCATACCTCTCTATTTTGCTATGACCCTCATGATTGTCTCTATCTCACACATGACATCATTAATAATTATTTACCTTTTTACAATTTTACAAATCTTCTTTCCATTCAGTACATAGACCCTAAATTGAAAGTCATTCAACATAGGAAAAATGCAAATGTCACAATGGTCTAATAGCTCATATTTAATTGCAAAATATTTTATTGTTTAATATCAGTGCATATAAATGTTGAATGTCAGACACTTGAGAATGAACCCTACAATATTTGAAGGCCCATCTCTAGTTGCTAGGTCATTAATAATAGTGTTGTTCTTGGGAAATCAAAGCAACACAGGTGATGAGACACTAGATATATGGTTGAATGCAGTATAGATGTCTAAAAATATGGAAAACACAGGCGATGAGACACTAGATATATGGCTGAATGCAGTATAGATGTCTAAAAATATGGAAAACACTTTGGTATGCATCATGAACAAAGATTAGGATGAATAATGCGCTCAATTTAGGTGCATAATAAATGATTAACAATCCTTCAAGAAATTTAACAAATTTCCCTTTATGTCAACCATAGAGTATAGTCTGACTGATTAATAATAAATTCAAGAGAAAGGTCCATATCTAGATCATGTTACTTTTGTTTTTGTTCTGACTGATGCAAGAGGATGTTACCACAATCTCTTAAGTAATGCAACTCTAGTGTCAAAGAATGCAATGCTTTGATGTTATGATTCAAAATTTTTGTATTGTACTCATAGTAGAACATTTGTTATGAAAAAAAAAAGATATTATTTGTTACTTTTCAATATGAATACAATGCAAAATTTCTATTGATTATTTGTTCAAAGCTTAACCTAGTTAAAATGACTTTTTCTTTTAAGTGGAAATTTTGTTTATGACCTTGTTTGACATTTGTTTGTTTGATGCAAAACTAAACATTCTCTAATAGGATATAAACTTCTCTTGCTTCCATTGACTTTTACTTTAGGTTGAATTTTTGCCAAGGCGCATTTTGAAATCTGTTTCTGCTACAAAAGTAAAGATTTCCTAATAGGATATACACTTTCTTGCTTCCAATGACTTTTAATTTAGGTTAGAGTTTTGTCAAAGACACTCTCTTAAAGGACACTAAACAAAGATGGTCACTCCACGAGGGCCTTATGGCGGAGCAGACAACCATAACACCACTATCCAAATCCAAGTGGTCAAAATAAGGACATACTGACTCTTGGTTAACCATAAGGCAAAGACACTACATGCTTAAGACAACGAGGTTATCATATATCACTTGGTCAAAGGTACCAGATACCCCACAACAAGACAATCAGGTCATTTAATTTCTAAATATTTTATGAACTTTTTAAAAAATGTATGAATTGTTATTAAATTAATGCAAAATCAATAATTATAAATAACCCTTGCAACATAAGCCCTTTCCTTTGGATCAACTCCTTCATGAACCCAAACTTGACAGTAAATAAAACCGAGGTAAAGCGAATAGGCGTTGGGCTGGGTCGTGGTTAATGCCTATAATTAAAAAAAAAAAATCCCCCTCCTTAATAGGCCAAGACCATTTTTTAAGGTTTGTGTTTTGTTTTCTTTGCATTTTTTTGTTACATTTTATTTAAAAAATTTATTAATTTTGATATCAAGACTAAATTTAAAAATCACAATTCTGAAAATAAATTCTATCCTCTTTCTTTCACCTCTGGTCCTTCTTGACCCCAACTTGGTAGTAAGTAAGACCAAGGTAAGGCAGACGAGCCTTGAGTTAGGTCACGAGGATACTCTAAAGATTTAAAAAAAAACCTAAGCCCCCTTCCTAAATGTTATATGAATATTTAAAAAAAATGTATGATTTGTTACTAAGATAATGCAAAATCGAAAATTATAAATAACCCTCGCAACATAAGCCCTTTTTTTTCACCTCAATTTCTTCCTGACCACAATCTGGTAGCAAATAAGACCAAGGTAAGGCGGACAAACGTTGAGCTGGGTCATGAGGAATGCCTCTAATTTAAAAAAAAACATAATCCCCCCTTTTTAATTGGCCAATACCATTTTTCAAGTTTATGTTTCGTTTTCTTTTATTTTTTTTTTGTTTATGTTTTATTTTAAAAAAATATTAATTTTGATTTTAAAACGAACTTAAAAAAATCATAATTTTGAAAATAAATTTTATCCCCCTTCCTTCACTTCAGCTCCTTCTTGACCCCAATTTGGCAGTAAGTAAGACCAAGAAGGTAAGGCAGACGGGCCTTGACCTAGGTCACGGGGATACTCTAAAAGCAAAAAAAAACACAAGCCCCCTAAATGATTTATGAATATTTTTGAAAAATGTATGAATTGTTATTAAAATAATGCAAAATCAATAATTATAACTAACCCTCACAACATAAGCCTCGTTTTATTTCGTCTCAACTCCTTCCTGACCTCAATTTGATAGTAAATAAAACCAAGGTAAGACGAACAGTCGTTGGGCTGGGTCGTGGGGAATGCCTTAAATTTAAAAAAAAACATAATCTCCCTTTTTCATAGGCTAAGTGTAATGCCTCGCCAGAAACCTTAGAGGAAAACCCACAACAAGGGTGAAACAATTTAAAAAAAAAGGTATAAACATATTAAGTGCATTAATAACTACGTTTGCGCAATAATAATACAAGCTGAAGACTTACACTAGAAGTCCTTAAAGGGTTACCAACGGAGAATTAAACTAACAGTCTAAATTGCACAATTATGATTAATCCAATTAACCATCAATTACTAAAAGAACACAATAAGTCATATGCAATAGCAGTATACCATTGAAAGACAATAAAATTTTTCTTCAATAAGCATTTACACAAATCATAAAGAACGTTGATAAACAACATCCCAAACTAGGAATTACATTGATCCTCCAATACACGACTCTCAATAAACTTATAAAGTTACAACTTAACCAAAAACTAGGTTAAATAAGTTCATTGATACAATGACCACACAGTCTCCAAAGAATAACAATCTCCCAACATGAGATAGAGCACGAGCCACAAACCACAGAAACACCTGCGAAAACAATCCTCGCAAGAAGGTACGAACAAGAACATCCGATGGGAAGTGACACTACCACTCGAACATGTGATTCCCAAAATGGAATCACCCCACCGTGCTAGAAGATAGCAGATGACCCTCAAGCAAACAAAAACATGACATGGTCGACAGAACAATACGACACCATGACAACACAATATGACTCCACAATATTCCAGGTGATTCAACATCACAATACACAAGTGAACCTAAAGAGAGAGTGTTATTGCATAACTTATGATAGTTACCATGGTTGGCCTCCATAGGTCCCGATCCCCATCCTGGGTTATCCTGGTAAGCTTTCTCGAACCTCCGGGTCCAACTAAGTCTCATGCAGACCCTACCAGCATTTCGTGAAGACAAGGTGGTCGGTTTGCCATTCCAGAGCTTCGCACTACATCTTTAGCCCTTTACAAGCACTCAACCATGTGCGAGGTATAATACCTTTTATAATGTTATAACTACCCACGTAATCAATTATTAAATTATCACTTATTAACTGACTTTCGATGAGTTATCCTTCCATCCACTTTGGGCGCAACACCCACTCCAAAGCCACTCTCTTAAATGACACTAAACAAACATGGTCACTCCACGAGGGCCCTATGGCGGAGCAGACAACTATAACACCACTATCCAAATACAAGTGGTCAAAATAAGGACATACTGACTCTTCGTTAACCATAAGGCAAAGACACTGCATGGTTAAGACAATGAGGTCATCATATATCACTTGGTCAAAGGAACCAAATCCGCCACAACAAGACAATGAGGTCATTTAATTTCTAAATATTTTATGAATTTTTTAAAAAATGTATGAATTTTTATTAAAATAATGCAAAATCAATAATTATAAATAACCCTCGCAACATAAGCCCTTTCCTTCGGCTCAACTCCTTCATGAACCCAAATTTGACAATAAATAAAACCAAGGTAAAACGGAGAGGCGTTGGGCTGGGTCGTGGGGAATGCCTTTGATTAAAAAAAAAAAAATCCCCCTCCTTAATAGGCCAAGACCATTTTCTAAGATTTGTGATTTTTTTAATTAAGTTTTATTTAAAAAATTTATTAATTTTGATCTCAACACTAAATTTAAAAATCACAATTCGGAAAATAATTTTTATCCTCTTTTTCTTTCACCTTTGGTTCTTCTTGACCCCAACTTGGCAGTAAATAAGACAAAGGTAAGGAAGTCGGGCCTTGAGTTAAGTCACGAGGATACTCTAAAGATTTAAAAAAAAACCTAAGCCCTCTTCCTAAATGTTTTATGAATATTTAAAAAAAAATGTATGAACTGTTATAAGATAATGAAAAATAGAAAATTATAAATAACCCTCGAAACATAAGCCCTTTCTTTCGCCTCAATTTCTTCCTGACCCCAACTTGGCAGTAAGTAAGACCGAGGTAAGGCGGACAGATGTTGAGCTGAGTAATGAGGAATGCCTCTAATTTAAAAAAAAAAACATAATCCCCCTTTTTAATTGACCAAAACCATTTTTCAAGTGTGTTTCATTTTCTTTGCATTTTTTTTAGTTTACGTTTTATTTTAAAAAATTATTAATTTTGATCTCAAATTGAAATTTAAAAAATCACAATTCTGAAAATAAATTTTATCCCTCTTCCTTTACCTTAGCTCCTTTTTGACCCCAACATGATAGTAAGTAAGACCAAGGTAAGACAGACGAGCCTTGAGCTAGGTCATGGGGATACTCTAAAGCAAAGAAAAAACACAAGCCTCATAAATGTTTTATGAATATTTTAAAAAAATGTATGAAATTGTTATTAAAATAATGCAAAATCTTTAATTATAAATAACCCTCGCAACATAAGCCTTGTTTTATTTCGCCTCAACTCCTTCTTGACCCCAACTTGACAGTAAATAAAACCAAGGTAAGATGAACAGTCGTTGGGCTGGGTCGTGGGGAATGCCTGAAATTTAAAAAAAAAAACATAATCCCCCTCTTTCATAGGCTAAGTGTAATGCCTCGCCAGAAACCCCAAAGGAAAACCCATAACAAACGTGAAACAATTTTTTTTAGAAAGGTATAAACTTATTAAGTGCATTAATAACTACGTTTGCATAATAATAACACAAGCAGAAGACTTACACTAGAATTTCTTAAATGGTAACCAACGAAGAATTAAACTAAAAGTCTAAATTTCACAATTACGATTAATCCAATTAACCATCAATTACTCAAAGGACATAATAATCTATATGCAATAACAGTACACCATTGAAATATTGAAAGAATACAATAAAATTTCTCTTCAATAAGCATTTACACAAATCATAAAGAACGCTGATAAACAGCATCCGAAAGTAGGGATTACATTGATCCTTCAATACATGACTCTCAATAAACTTATAAAGTTACAACTTAACCAAAATCCAGGTTAAATAAGTTCATTGGTACAATGACCACATTGGTGTCCAAAGAATAACAATCTCCCAACATGAGATAAAGCACAAGCCACAAACCACAGAAACACCTGCGAAGCCAATACTTGCAATAAGGTACGAACAAGAACATCTGATGGGAAGTGACACTAACACTCGACCATGTGATTCCCAAAATGGAATCACCCCACCGTGCTAGGAGATAGCAGAGGACCCTCTAACAAACAAAAAACATGACATGGTCGACATAACAATATGACACCATGACAACACAATACGACTCCACAATATTTCGGGTGACTCAACATCACAATATACAAGTGAACCTAAGGAGAGAGTGTTATTGGATGGCTTATGATGGTTACCATGGTTGGCCTCCATAGGTCCCGACCTCCATCCTGGGTTATCCAGGTAACCTTTTTCGAACCTCCGACACCAAGTCTTATGCGAACCCTACCAACCTTTCGTGAACAAGGTGGTCGGTTTGCCATTCCAGGCCTTACCCCTACATCTTTAGCCCTTTACAAGCACTCAACCATGTGCGAGGTACAATACCTTTTATAATGTTATAACTACCCACGTAATCAATTATTATATTATCACTTATTAGTTGACTTTCGATGAGTTATCATTCCATCCACTTTGGGCGCAACACCCACTCGAAAGCCACTCTCTTAAATGACACTAAACAAACATGGTCACTCCACGAGGGCCCTATGGCAGAGCAGACAACCATAACACCACTATCCAAATACAAGTGCTCAAAATAAGGACATACTGACTCTTGGTTAACCGTAAGGCAAAGACACTACATGGTTAAGACAACGAGGGCATCATATATCACTTGGTCAAAGGTACCGAATACACCACAACAAGACAATGAGGTCATTTAATTTCTAAATATTATATGATTTTTTTTTTAAATATATGAAATGTTATTAAAATAATGCAAAATCAATAATTATAAATAACCCTCGCAACATAAGCCCTTTCCTTCGACTCTCCTCCTTTATGAACCCAAAGTTGACAGTAAATAAAACCGAGGTAAAACGGACAGGCATTGGGCTGGGTCATGGGGAATGCCTCTAATTAAAAAAAAATCCTCCTGATTCTTAATAAGCTAAAACCATTTTTTAAGGTTTGTGTTTTGTTTTGTTTGCATTTTGTTTTGTTACATTTTATTTAAAAAATTTGTTAATTTTGATCTCAACACTAAATTTAAAAATCACAATTCTGAAAATAATTTTTATCCTTTTTTTTTCTTTCACCTTTGGTCCTTCTTGACCCCAACTTGGCAGTAAGTAAGACCAAGGTAAGGCAATCGGGCCTTTAGTTAGGTTACGAGGTTACTCTAAAGATTTAAAAAAAACCTAAGCCCCATTCGTAAATGTTTTATGAATATTTAAAAAAAATGTATGAAATGTTACTAAGATAATGCAAAATCGAAAATCATAAATAACCCTTGCAACATTAGCCCCTTTATTTCGCCTCAATTTCTTCCTGACCCCAACTTGGCAGTAAATAAGACCAAGGTTAGGCAGACAGACATTGAGCTGGGTAATGAGGAATGCCTCTAATTAAAAAAAAAACATAATCCCCCCTTTTTAATTGGCCAAAACCATTTTTCAAGTTTGTGTTTCGTCTTTTTTGCATTTTTTTTTAGTTTACGTTTTATTTTAAAAAATTACTAATTTTAATCTCTAAACCAAAGTTAAAAAATCACAATTCTGAAAATAAATTTTATCCCCCTTCCTTCATCTCAGCTCCTTTTTGACCCCAACTTGGCAGTAAGTAAGACCAAGGTAAGGTAGACGAGCCTTGAGCAAGGTCACGTGGATACTCGAAAAACACAAAAAAAACACAAGCCCCCTAAATGTTTTATAAATATTTTTGAAAAATTTATGAATTATTATTAAAATAATGCGAAGTCGATAATTATAAATAACCCTCGCAACATAAGCTTCGTTTTATTTCACCTCAACTCCTTCCTGACCCCAACTTGACAGTAAATAAAACCAAAGTAAGACGAACAGTCGTTGGGCTGGGTCGTGGAGAATGCCTGAAATTTAAAAAAAAAACATAATCCCCCTCTTTCATAGGCTAAGTGTAATGCCTCGCCATAAACCTCAAAGGAAAAGTCACAACAAGTGTGAAACAATTTAAAAAAAAAGGTAATAAACATATTAAGTGCATTAATAACTATGTTTGCGCAATAATAACACAAGCGGAAGACTTACACTGGAATTCTTTAAAGGGTTACCAACAAAAAATTAAACTAAAAGTCTAAATTCCACAATTACGATTAATCTAATTAACCATCAATTACTCAAAGAACATAATAAGCCATATGCAATAGCAGTACACCATTGAAAGATTGAAAGAATACAATAAAATTTCTCTTCAATAAGCATTTACACAAATCATAAAAAACGTCGATAAACATCCCAAACTAGGGATTACGTTGATCCTCCAATACACGACTCTCAATAAACTTATAAAGTTACAACTCAACCAAAAACCAGGTTAAATAAGTTCATTGATACAATGACCACATAGGTCTCCAAATAATAACAATCTCCCAACATGAGATAGAGCATGAACCACGAACCACAGAAACACCTGCGAAGCCAATCCTCGTAAGAAGGTACGAACAAGAACATCCGATAGGAAGTGACACTACCACTCGACCAGGTGATTCCCAAAATGGAATCACCCCACCGTGCTAGGAGATAGCAAATGACTCTGAAGCAAACAAAAATATGACATGGTCGATAGAACAATACGACACCATGACAACACAATACGACTCCACAATATTCCAGGTGATTCAACATCACCATACACAAGTGAACGTAAAGATAGAGTGTTATTGCATAGCTTATGATGGTTACCATGGTTGGCCTCCATAGGTCTCGACCCCCATCCTGGGTTATCCTGGTAACCTTTCTCGAACCTCCAGCTCCAACTAAGTTTCATGTGGACTCTACCAGCCTTTCGTGAAGACAAGGTGGTCGGTTTGCCTTTCCAGGCCTTCCTACTACATGTTTAGCCTTTTACAAGCACCCAACCATGCGCGAAGTACAATACCTTTTATAATGTTATAAATACCCATGTTATCAATTATTAGATTATAACTTATTAGCTGACTTTCGATAAGTTATCCTTCCATCCATTTTGGGCGTAACACCCACTCGAAAGTCACTCTCTTAAATGACACTAAACAAACATGGTCACTCCACGAAAGCCTTATGACGAAGCAGACAACCATAACACCACTATCCAAATACAAGTGGTCAAAATAAGGACATACTGACTCTTGGTTAACCATAAGGCAAAGACACTTCATGGTTAAGACAACGAGGTCATCATATATCACTTGGTCAAAGGTACCAAATACGCCACAACAAGACAATGAGGTCATTTAATTTCTAAATATTTTATGAATTTTTTAAAAAGTATTGAATTGTTATTTAAATAATGCAAAATCAATAATTATAAATAACTCTCGCAACATAAGGCCTTTCCGTTAGCTGAACTCTTTTATGAACCCAAAGTGGATAGTAAATAAAACGGAGGTAAAATGGACAAGCGTTGGGCTAGGTCGGGAGGAATGCCCCTAATTAAAAAAAAAAATTCCCCTCCTTAATAGATCGAGACCATTTTTTAAGGTTTGTGTTTTGTTTTCTTTGCATTTTTTTTTGTTACGTTTTATTTAAAAAATTTATTAATTTTGATTTCAACACAATTTAAAAATCACAATTCTGAAAATAAATTTTATCTTCTTTTTCTTTTACCTCTGGTTCTTCTTGACCCCAACTTGGCAGTAAGTAAGACCAAAGTAAGGCAGATGGGCCTTGAGTTAGATCACGAGGATAATCTAAAGATTTAAAAAACCCTAAGCCCCATTTCCTAAATGTTTTATGAATATTTAAAACAAATGTAAGAACTGTTACTAACATAATTCAAAATAAAAAATTAGAAATAACTTTCGCCTCAATTTTCTTTCTGACCCCAACTTGGCAGTAAGTAAGACCAAGGTAAGGCAGACAGACGTTGAGCTGGGTCATGATGATTGCCTCTAATTTAAAAAAACATAATCCCCCTTTTTAATTGACCAAAACCATTTTTCAAGTTTGTGTTTCGTTTTCTTTGCCTTTTTTTTTGTTTACATTTTATTTTAAAAAATTACTAATTTTGATCTCAAAACCAAATTTAAAAAATCACAATTTTGAAAATAAATTTTATCCCCCTTCCTTCATCTCAGCTCCTTTTTGACCCCAACTTGGCAGTAAGTAAGACCAATGTAAGGTAGACGGACGTTGAGCAAGGTCACGGGGATACTCTGAAAGCACAAAAAAAACACAAGCCCCCTTAATGTTTTATGAATATTTATAAAAAATGTATGAATTGTTACTAAAATAATGCAAAATCGACAATTATAAATAACTCTCGCAACACAAGCTCCGTTTTATTTCGTCTCAATTCCTTTCTGACCCCAACTTGACAGTAAATAAAACCAAGGTAAGACGAATAGTCGTTGGGCTGGGTCGTGAGGAATGCCTGAAATTTAAAAAAAAAACATAATCCTCCTCTTTCAGAAACCCCAAAGGAAAGTCACAACAAGTGTGAAACAATTTTTTAAAAAAAGGTATAAACATATTAAGTGCATTAATAACTACGTTTGCACAATAATAACACAAGCGGAAGACTTACACCAGAATTTTTTTAAAGGGTTACCAACAAAAAATTAAACTAGAAGTCTAAATTCCATAATTTCGATTAATCTAATTAACCACCAATTACTGAAAGAACATAATAAGCCAAATGCAATAGCAGTACACCATTGAAAGATTTAAAGAATACAACAAAATTTCTCTTCAATAAGCATTTACACAAATCATAAAAAATGCCGATAAACAACATCCCAAACTAGGGATTAGGTTGATCCTCCAATACACGACTCTCAATAAACTTATAAAGTTCCAAGTTAACCAAAAACCAGGTTAAATAAGTTCATTGATATAATGACCACATAAGTCTCCAAAGAATAACAATCTCCCAACATGAGATAGAGCATGAACCACGAACCACAGAAACACCTGCGAAGCCAATCCTCGCAAGAAGGTACGAACAAGAACATCCAATGAGAAGTGGCACTACCACTCGACCATGTGATTCCCAAAATGGAATCACCCCATCATGCTAGGAGATAGCAGATGACCCTCAAGCAAACAAAAACATGACATGGTCGACAATACAATACGACTCGATGACAACACAATACGACTCCACAATATTGCAAGTGACTCAACATCACAATACACAAGTGAATGTAAATATAGAGTGTTATTGCATAGCTTATGATGGTTACCATGGTTGGACTCCATAGGTCTCGACCCCCATGCTGGGTTATCCTGGTAACCTTTCTCGAACCTCCAGCTCCAGCTAAGTTTCATGCGGACCCTACCAGCCATTCGTGAAGACAAGGTGGTCGGTTTGCCTTTCGAGACCTTCCTACTACATGTTTAGCCCTTTACAAGCACTCAACCATGCGCGAGGTACAATACCTTTTATAATGTTATAAATACCCACGTAATCAATTATTAGATTATAACTTATTAGCTGACTTTCGATGAGTTATCGTTCCATCCACTTTGGGTGTAATACCCACTCGAAAGCCACTCGCTTAAAGGACACTAAACAGACATGGTCACTCCACGAAGGCATTATGACGAAGCAGACAACCATAACACCACTATCCAAATACAAGTGGTCAAAATAAGGACATACTGACTCTTGGTTAACCATAAGGCAAATACATTTCATGGTTAAGACAACAAGGTCATCATATATCACTTGGTCAAAGGTACCAAATATGCCACAAAAAAGACAATGAGGTCATTTAATTTCTAAATATTTTATGAATTTTTTAAAAAGTATTGAATTGTTATTAAAATAATGCAAAATCAATAATTATAAATAACTCTCGCAACATAAGTCATTTCCTTCAGCTCAACTCTTTCATGAACCCAAAGTTGACAGTAAATAAAACCGAGGTAAAACAGACAGGCGTTGGGCTAGGTCGTGAGGAATGCCCCTAATTAAAAAAAAAAAATTCCCCTCTTTAAAAGACTAAGACCATTTTTTAAGGTTTGTGTTTTGTTTTCTTTGCATTTTTTTTTGTTACGTTTTATTTAAAAAATTTATTAATTTTGATCTCAATACAAAATTTAAAAATCACAATTATGAAAATAAATTTTATCCTCTTTTTCTTTCACCTCTGGTCCTTCTTAACTCCAACTTGGCAGTAAATAAGATCAAGGTAAGACAGATGGGCCTTGAGTTAGGTCATGAGGATAATCTAAAGATTTTAAAAAAACGTAAGCCCCATTCCTAAATGTTTTATGAATATTTAAAAAATATGTATGAATTGTTACTAACATAATTCAAAATAAAAAATTAGAAATAACTTTCGCCTCAATTTCTTCCTGACTCCAACTTGGCAGTAAGTAAGATCAAGGTAAGGTGGACAGACGTTGAGCTGGGTCATGAAGATTGCTTCTAATTTAAAAAAAACATAGTCCCCCTTTTTAATCGGCCAAAACCATTTTTCAAGTTTGTGTTTAGTTTTCTTTGCATTTTTTTTTGTTTACGTTTTATTTTAAAAAATTACAAATTTTGATATAAAAATCAAATTTAAAAAATCACAATTCTGAAAATAAATTTTATCCCCTTCCTTCATCTCAGCTCCTTTTTGACCCCAACTTGGCAGTAAGTAAGACCAAGGTAAGGCAGATGAGCTTTGAGCAAAGGCACAGGGATACATCTAAAAACACAAAAAAAACACAAGCTCCCTAAATGTTTTATGAATATTTTTAAAAAATGTATGAATTGTTATTAAAATAATGCAAAATCGATAATTATAAATAACCTTCGCAACACAAGCTCCCTTTTATTTCGCCTCAATTCCTTCCTGACCCCAACTTGACAGTAAATAAAACCAAGGTAAGACGAACAGTCGTTGGGCTGGGTCGTGGGGAATGCTTGAAATTTAAAAAAAAAACATAATCCCCCTCTTTCATAGGTTAAGTGTAATGCCCCGCTAGAAACCCCAAAGGAAAAGTCACAACAAGTGTGAAACAATTTAAAAAAAAAAGGTATAAACATATTAAGTGCATTAATAACTACGTTTGCGCAATAATAACACAAGTGGAAGACTTACACCATAATTTATTTAAAGGGTTACCAACGAAAAATTAAACTAAAAGTCTAAATTCCACAATTACGATTAATCCAATTAACCATCAATTACTCAAAGAACATAATAAGCCATATGCAATAACAATACAACATTGAAAGTTTGAAAGAATACAATAAAATTTCTTTTCAATAAGCATTTACACAAATCATAAAAAACATCGATAAACAACATCCCAAACTAGGGATTATGTTGATCCTCCAATACACGACCCTCAATAAACTTATAAAGTTACAACTTAACCAAAAACCAGGTTAAATAAGTTCATTGATACAATGACCACATAGGTCTCCAAAGATTAACAATTTCTCAACATGAGATAGAGCATGAACCACGAACCACAGAAACACTCGTGCAACCAATAATCGCAAGAAGGTACGAACAAGAACATCCGATGGGAAGTTGCACTACCACTCGACCATGTGATTTTCAAAATGGAATCACCCCAATGCTAGAAGATAGTTGATGTCCCTCAAGCAAACAAAAACATGACATGGTCGACAGAACAATACGACACCCTGACAACACAATATGACTCCACAATATTCTAGGTGACTCAACATCACAATACACAAGTGAACGTAAAGATAGAGTGTTATTGCATAGCTTATGATGGTTACCATGGTTGGCCTTCATAGGTTTCGCCCCCCATGCTGGGTTATCCTGGTAACCTTTCTCGAACCTCCAGCTCAAACTAAGTTTCATGCGGACCCTACCAGCCTTTCGTCAAGACAAGGTGGTTGGTTTGCCTTTCTAGGCCTTCCTACTACATGTTTAGCTCTTTACAAGCACTCAACCATGCGCGAGGTACAATACCTTTTATAATGTTATAAATACCCATGTAATCAATTATTAGATTATAACTTATTAGCTGACTTTCGATGAGTTATCCTTCCATGCACTTTGGGCGTAACACCCACTCGAAAGCTACTCTCTTAAAGGACACTAAACAAACATGGTTACTCCACGGAGGCCTTATGACGAAGTAGACAACCATAACACCACTATCCAAATACAAGTGGTCAAAATAAGGACATATTGACTCTTGGTTAACCATAAGGCAAAGACACTTCATGGTTAAGACAACTTGGTCATCATATATTACTTGGTCAAAGGTACCAAATACGCCACAACAAGAGAATGAGGTCATTTAATTTCTAAATATTTTATGAATTTTTTAAAAAGTATTGAATTGTTGTTAAAATAATGCAAAATCAATAATTATAAATAATTCTCGCAACATAAGCTCTTTCTTTCAGTTCAACTCTTTCATAAATTTTAGAAATAACTTTCACCTCGATTTCTTCCTGACCCCAACTTGGCAGTAAGTAAGACCAAGGTAAGGCAGATAAACGTTGAGCTGGGTCATAAAGATTGCCTCTAATTTAAAAAAACATAATCCCCCTTTTTAATTGACCAAAACCATTTTTCAAATTTGTGGTTCGTTTTCTTTGTATTTTTTTTTTTTACGTTTTATTTTAAAAAATTACTAATTTTGATATATAAACCAAATTTAAAAAATCACAATTCTGAAAATAAATTTTATCCCCCTTCTTTCATCTCAGCTCCTTTTTGACTCAAACTTGGCAGTAAGTAAGACCAAGGTAAGGCAGACGGACGTTGAGCAAGGTCACGAGGATACTCTAAAAGCACAAAAAGAACACAAGGCCCCTAAATGTTTTATGAATATTTTTAAAAAATGTATGAATTGTTATTAAAATAATGCAAAATCGATAATTATAAATAACCCTCACAACACAAGCTCCGTTTTATTTCGCCTCAACTCTTTCCTGACCCCAACTTGACAGTAAATAAAACCAAGGTAAGACGAACAGTCATTGGGCTGGGTCATGGGGAATGCCTGAAATTAAAAAAAAAAAAAATCCCCCTCTTTCATAGGCTAAGTGTAATGCCCCGCTAGAAACCCCAAAGGAAAAGTCACAACAAGTGTGAAACAATTTTTTTAAAAAAGGCATAAACATATTAAGTGCATTAATAATTACGTTTGCGCAATAATAATACAAAAGGGAGACTTACACCAGAATTCTTTAAAGGGTTACCAACGAAAAATTAAACTAAAAGTCTAAATTCCACAATTACGATTAATCCAATTAACCATCAATTACTCAAAGAACATAATAAGCTATATGCAATAGTAGTACACCATTGAAAGATTGAAAGAATACAATAAAATTTCATTTCAATAAGCATGTACACAAATCATAAAAAACGCCGATAAACAACATCCCAAACTAGGGATTACGTTGATCCTCCAATACACGACTCTCAATAAACTTATAAAGTTACAACTTAACCAAAAACCAGGTTAAATAAGTTCATTGATACAATGACCACATAGGTCTCCAAAGAATAACAATCTCCCAACATGAGATAGAGCATGAACCACAAACCATAGAAACACCTGCGAAACCAATCCTCGTAAGAAGGTACAAACAAGAACATCCGATGGGAAGTGGCACTACCACTTGACCATGTGATTCCCAAAATGGAATCACCCCATCGTGCTAGGAGATAGCTGATGACCCTCAAGCAAACAAAAACATGACATGGTCGACAGAACAATACGACACCATTACAACACAATACGACTCCACAATATTCCAGGTGACTCAACATCACAATACACAAGTGAACGTAAAGATAGAGTGTTATTGCATAGTTTGTGATGGTTACCATGGTTGGCCTCCATATATCTCGACCCCCATCTTGGTTTATCCTGGGAACCTTTCTCGAACCTCCAGCTCCAACTAAGTCTCTCATGCGGACCCTACCAGCCTTTCGTGAAGACAAGGTGGTCGGTTTGCCTTTCGAGACCTTCCTACTACATGTTTAGCCCTTTACTAGCACTCAACCATGCGCGAGGTACAATACCTTTTATAATGTTATAAATACCCACGTAATCAATTATTAGATTATAACTTATTAGCTGACTTTCGATGAGTTATTGTTCCATCTACTTTGGGCATAACACCCACTCGAAAGCCACTCTCTTAAATGACACTAAACAAACATGGTCACTCCACGAAGGCCTTATGACGAAGCAGACAACCATAACACCACTATCCAAATACAAGTGGTCAAAATGAGGACATACCGACTCTTGGTTAACCATAAGGCAAAGATACTTCATGGTTAAGACAACGAGGTCATCATATATCACTTGGTCAAAGGTACCAAATATGCCACAACAAGACAATGAGGTCATTTAATTTGTAAATATTTTATGAATTTTTTTAAAAGTATTGAATTGTTATTAAAATAATGCAAAATCAATAATTATAAATAACTCTCGCAACATAAGCCCTTTCCTTCAGCTGAACTTTTTCATGAACCCAAAGTTGACAGTAAATAAAACCAAGGTAAAACAGACATGTGTTGGGCTAGGTCGTGAGAAATGCCCCTAATTAAAAAAAAATAATTCCCCACTCATTGATAGACCAAGATCATTTTTTAAGGTTTGTTTTTTGTTTTCTTTGCATTTTTTTTTGTTACGTTTTATTTAAAAAAATTATTAATTTTGATCTCAACACAAAATTTAAAAATCACAATTCTGAAAATAAATTTTATCCTCTTTTTTCTTTCACCTCTGGTCCTTCTTGACCCCAACTTGGCAGTAAATAAGATTAGAAATAACTTTCGCTTCAATTTCTTCCTGACCCCAACTTGGCAGTAAGTAAGACCAAGGTAAGGCGAACAGACGTTGAGCTGGGTTATGAAGATTGCGTCTAATTTAAAAAAATATAATCCTCCTTTTTAATTGACCAAAACCATTTTTTAAGTTTGTGTTTCATTTTCTTTGCATTTTTTGTTTGTTTACGTTTTAGTTTAAAAAATTACTAATTTTGATCTCAAAACCAAATTTAAAAAATCACAATTTTGAAAATAAATTTTATCCCCCTTCCTTCATTGCAGCTCGTTTTTTACCATAACTTGGCAGTAAGTAAGACCAAGGTAAGGCAGACAGGCTTTGAGCAAGGTCATGAGGATACATCTAAAAGTACAAAAAAAACACAAGCCCCTTAAATGTTTTATGAATATTTTAAAAAAATGTATGAATTTTTATTAAAATAATGCAAAATCGATAATTATAAATAACCCTCGCAACACAAACTCTGTTTTATTTCGCTTCAACTCCTTCCTGACCCCAACTTGACAGTAAATAAATCCAAGGTAAGACGAACAATCGTTGGGCTGGGTCGTGGGGAATGCCTGAAATTTAAAAGAAAAAACAAATCCCTCTCTTTCATAAGCTAAGTGTAATGCCCCGCCAGAAACCCCAAAGGAAAAGTCACAACAAGTGTGAAACAATTTTTTTTAAAAAGGTATAAACATATTAAGTGCATTAATAACTACGTTTGCGCAATAATAACACAAGCGGAAGACTTACACCAGAATTCTTTAAAGGGTTACCAACGAAAAATTAAACTAAAAGTCTAAATTCCACAATTACGATTAATTCAATTAACCATCAATTACTCAAAGAACATAATAAGCCATATGCAATAGCAGTACAACATTGAAAGATTGAAAGAATACAATAAAATTTCTTTTCAATAAGCATTTACACAAATCATAAAAAACGTCGATAAACAACATCCCAAACTAGAGATTACGTTGATCCTCCAATACACGACTCTCAATAAACTTATAAAGTTACAACTTAACCAAAAACCAGGTTAAATAAGTTCATTGATACAATGACCACATAGGTCTCCAAAGAATAACAATCTCCCAACATGAGATATAGCATGAACCACGAACCACAAAAACACCTGCGAAGCCAATCCTCGTAAGAAGGTACGAAGAAGAACATCCGATGGGAAGTGGCACTAGCACTCGACCATGTGATTTCCAAAATCGAATCACCCCACCGTGCTAGGAGATAGAAGATGACCCTCAAGCAAACAAAAACATGACATGGTCAATAGAACAATACGACACCATTACAACACAATACGACTCCACAATATTCCAGATGACTCAACATCACAATACACAAGTGAATGTAAACATAGAGTGTTATTGCATAGCTTATGATGGTTACCATGGTTCTCCTCCATAGGTTTCGACCCCCATCTTGGGTTATCCTGGTAACCTTTTTCGAACCTCCAGCTTCAACTAAGTCTCATGCGGACCCTACTAGCCTTTCGTGAAGACAAGGTGGTCGGTTTGCTTTTCTAGGCCTTCCTACTACATGTTTAGCCCTTTACAAGCACTCAACCATGCGCGAGGTACAATACCTTTTATAATGCTATAAATACCCACGTAATCAATTATTAGATTATAACTTATTAGCTAACTTTTGATGAGTTATCCTTCTATCCATTTTGGGCGTAACACCCACTTGAAAGCCAGTATCTTAAAGGACACTAAACAAACATGGTCACTCCACGAGGGCCCCTATGGCGAAATATACAACAATAACACCACCATCCAAATACAAGTGGTCAAAATAAGGACATACTGACTCTTGGTTAACAATAAGGCAAAGACACTAAATGGTTAAGATAACGAGGTCATCATATATCACTTGGTCAAAGGTACCAAATATGCCACAACAAGACAATGAGGTCATTTAATTTGTAAATATTTTATGAATTTTTTTAAAAGTATTGAATTGTTATTAAAATAATGCAAAATCAATAATTATAAATAACTCTCGCAAGATAAGCCGTTTCCTTTAGCTGAACTTTTGCATGAACCCAAAGTTGACAGTAAATAAAACTGAGGTAAAACAGACAGGCGTTGGGCTAGGTCGTGAGGAATGCCACTAATTAAAAAAAAAAATTCCCCTCCTTAATAGACTAAGACCATTTTTTAAGGTTTGTGTTTTGTTTTCTTTGCATTTTTTTTGTTACGTTTTATTTTAAAAAAATATTAATTTTGATATCAATATTAAATTTAAAAATCAGAATTCTGAAAATAAATTTTATCCTCTTTTTCTTTCACCTCTAGTTCTTCTTGACCCCAACTTGGCAGTAAGCAAGACCAAGGTAAGGTAGATGGGCTTTGAGTTAGGTCACGAGGATACTCTAAAGATTTAAAAAAAACGTAAGCCCCATTCCTAAATGTTTTATGAATATTTAAAAAAAATTTATGAACTGTTACTAACATAATTCAAAATAAAAAATTATAAATAACTTTCGCCTCAATTTTCTTTCTGACACCAACTTGGCAGTAAGTAAGACCAAGGTAAGGCAGATAGATGTTGAGCTGGGTCATGAAGATTGCCTATAATTTAAAAAAAACATAATTCCCTTTTTTAATTGGCCAAAACCATTTTTCAAATTTGTGTTTCGTTTTCTTTGCATTTTTTTTTTGCTTACGTTTTATTTTAAAAAATTACTAATTTTGATCTTAAAACCAAATTTAAAAATTCACAATTCTGAAAATAAATTTTATCCCCCTTCTTTCATCTCAGCTCTTTTTTGACCCCAACTTGGCAGTAAATAAGACCAAGGTAAGGCAGACGGACCTTGAGCAAGGTCACGGGGATACTACTAAAAGAACAAAAAAAACACAAGCCCTCTAAATGTTTTATGAATATTTTAAAAAAATGTATGAATTGTTATTAAAATAATGCAAAATCGATAATTATAAATAACCGTCACAACACAAGCTCTGTTTTATTTTGCCTCAACTCTTTCCTGACCCCAACTTGACAGTAAATAAAACCAAGGTAAGACGAACAATCATTGGGCTGGGTCGTGGGGAATGCTTGAAATTAAAAAAAAAAACATAATCTCCTTCTTTCATAGGCTAAGTGTAATGCCCTGCCAGAATCTCCAAAGGAAAAGTCAGAGTAAGTGTGAAACAATTTTTTTTAAAAATGTATAAACATATTAAGTGCATTAATAACTACGTGTGCGCAATAATAACACAAGCGGAAGACTTACACTAGAATTCTTTAAAGGGTTACCAATGAAAAATTAAACTAAAAGTCTAAATTCCACAATTACGATTAATCCATTTAACTATCAATTACTGAAAGAACATAATAAGCCAAATGCAATAGCAGTACACCATTGAAAGATTTAAAGAATACAACAAAATTTCTCTTCAATAAGCATTTACACAAATCATAAAAAACACTGATAAACAACATCCCAAACTAGGGATTACGTTGATCCTCCAATACACGACTCTCAATAAACTTATAAAGTTACAAGTTAACCAAAAACCAGGTTAAATAAGTTCATTAGTACAATGACCACATAGGTCTCCAAAGAATAACAATCTCCCAACATGAGATAGAGCATGAACCACGAACCACAGAAACACCTGCGAAGCCAATCCTCGCAAGAAAGTATGAACAAGAACAGTCGATGGGAAGTGGCACTTCCACTCAACCATGTGATTCCCAAAATGGAATCACCCCACCGTGCTAGGAGATAGCAGATGACCCTCAAGCAAACAAAAACATGACATGGTCGACAGAACAATACGACACCATGACAATACAATACGACTCCACAATATTCTAGGTGACTCAACATCACAATACACAAGTGAACATAAAGATAGAGTGTTATTGCATAGCTTATGATGGTTACCATGGTTGGCCTCCATAGGTCTCGACCCCCATCCTGTGTTATCCTAGTAACCTTTCTCGAACTTCCAGCTCCAACTAAGTCTCATGCGGACTCTACCAGCCTTTCGTGAAGACAAGGTGGTCGGTTTGCCTTTCCAGGCCTTCCTACTACATGTTTAGCTCTTTACAAGCACTCAACCATATACAAGGTACAATACCTTTTATAATGTTATAAATACCCATGTAATCAATTATTAGATTGTAACTTATTAGCTGACATTCGATGAATTATCCTTCCATCCACTTTGGGTGTAACACCCACTCGAAAGCCACTCTCTTAAAGGACACTAAACAAACATGGTCACTCCACGAGGGCCCCTATCGCGAAACAGACAACCATAACACCACTATCCAAATACAAGTGGTCAAAATAAGGACATACTGACTCTTCGTTAACCATAAGACAAAGACACTAAATAGTTAAGACAACGAGGTCATCATATATCACTTGGTCAAAGGTACCAAATACGCCACAACAAGACAATGAGGTCATTTAATTTGTAAATATTTTATGATTTTTTTTAAAAGTATTGAATTTTTATTAAAATATTGCAAAATCAATAATTATAAATAACTCTCGCAACATAAACCCTTTCCTTCAGCTGAACTCTTTCATGAACCCAAAGTTGACAGTAAATAATATCGAGGTAAAACGGACAGGCATTGGGCTAGGTCGTGAGGAATGCCCCTATTTAAAAAAAAAAAATTCCCCTCCTTAATAGACCAAGACCAGTTTTTAAGGTTTGTGTTTTGTTTTCTTTGCTTTTTTTTTGTTACGTTTTATTTAAAAAATTTATTAATTTTGATATCAACACTAAATTTAAAAATCACAATTCTGAAAATAAATTTTATCCTTTTTTTCTTTCACCTCTGGTCCTTCTTGACCCCAACTTGGCAGTAAGTAAGACCAAAGTAAGACAAATGGGCCTTGAGTTAGGTCACGAAGATACTCTAAAGATTTAAAAAAAACGTAAGCCCCATTCCTAAATGTTTTATGAATATTTTAACAAAATGTATGAACTGTTACTAACATAATTCAAAATAAAAAATTATAAATAACTTTCGCCTCAATTTATTCCTGACCCCAACTTGGTAGTAAGTAAGACCAAGGTAAGACGGACATACGTTGAGCTGGGTCATGAAGATTGCCTCTAATTTAAAAAAAACATAATCCCCCTTTTTAATTGACCAAAACCATTTTTCAAGTTTGTGTTTCATTTTTTTTGCATTTTTTTTTGTTTACGTTTTAGTTTAAAAAATTACTAATTTTGATCTCAAAACCAAATTTAAAAAATCACAATTCTGAAAATAAATTTTATCCCCCTTCACCTCAGTTCCATCTTAACCCCAACTTGGTAGTAAGTAAGACTAAGGTAAGGCAGCCGGGCCTTAAGCTGGGTCACGGGGATACTGTAAAAGCAAAAAAAAAATACAAGCCCCTAAATGTTTGATGAATATTTTAAAAAAATGTATGAATTGTTATTAAAATAATGTAAAATCAATAATTATAAATAACCCTCGCAACATAAGCTCCGTTTTATTTCGCCTCAACTCCTTCCTGACCTCAACTTGACAGTAAATAAAACCAAAGTAAGACGGACAATCGTTGGGCTGGGTCGTGGGGAATGCCTTAAATTTTAAAAAAAACATAATCCCCATCTTTCATAGGCTAAGTGTAATGCCCTGCCAGAAACCCCAAAGGAAAACCCACAACTAGGGTGAAATAATTTAAAAAAAAAAAGGTATAAACATATTAAGTGCATTAATAACTACGTTTGTGCAATAATAACACAACCAGAAGATTTACAACATAATTTACTTAAATGGTTACCAACGAAGAATTAAACTAACAGTCTAATTTCCGCAATTACGATTAATCGAATTAACCATCAATTACTCAAAGAACATAATAAGCCATATGCAATAGCAGTACACCATTGAAAGATTGAAAGAATACAATAAAATTTCTCTTCAATAAGCATTTACACAAATCATAAAAAACGTTTATAAACAACATCCCAAACTAGGGATTACATTGATCCTCCAATACACGACTCTCAATAAACTTATAAAGTTACAACTTAACCAAAAACCAGGTGAAATAAGCTCATTGATATTATGACCACATAGGTCTCCAAAGAATAACAATCTCCCAACATGAGATAGAGCACGAGTCACGAACCACAAAAACACCTGCGAAGCCAATCCTCGCAAGAAGGTACGAACAAGAACATCCGATGGGAAGTGGCACTGCCACTCGACCATGTGATTCCCAAAATGGAATCACCCCACCGTGCTAAGAGATAGCAGATGACCCTCAAGCAAACAAAAATATGACATGGTCGACAGAATAATACGACACCATGACAACACAATACGACTCCACAATATTCAAGGTGACTCAACATCACAATACACAAGTGAACGTAAAGATAGAGTGTTATTGCATAGTTTATCATGGTTACCATGGTTGGCCTCCATAGGTCTCGACCCCCATTCTGGGTTATCCTGGTAACCTTTCTCGAACCTCCAGCTCCAACTAAGTCTCATGCGGACCCTACCGGCCTTTCGTGAAGACAAAGTGGTCGGTTTGCCTTTCTAGGCCTTTCTACTACATGTTTAGCCCTTTACAAGCACTCAACCATGCGCGAGGTACAATACCTTTTATAATGTTATAAATACCCAAGTAATCAATTATTAGATTATAACTTATTAGCTGATTTTCGATGAGTTATCCTTCCATCCACTTTGGGCGTAACACCCACTCGAAAGCCACTCTCTTAAAGGACACTAAACAAACATGGTCACTCCACAAAGGCGTTATGACGAAGCAGACAACCATAACACCACTATCCAAATACAAGTGGTCAAAATAAGGATATACTGACTCTTGGTTAACCATAAGGCATAGATACTTCATGGTTAAGACAACGAGGTCATCATATATCACTTGGTTAAAGGTACCAAATATGCCACAACAAGACAATGAGGTCATTTAATTTCTAAATATTTTATGATTTTTTAAAAACATTTATGAATTGTTATTAAAATATTTTCTTTGCATTTTTTTTGTTACATTTTATTTAAAAAATTTATTAATTTTTATCTGAACGCTGAATTTAAAAATCACAATTATGAAAATAAATTTTATCCTCTTTTTCTTTCACCTCTGGTCCTTCTTGACCCCAACTTGGCAGTAAGTAAGACCAAGGTAAGGCAAATGGGCCTTGAGTTAGGTCACGAGAATACTATAAAGATTTTAAAAAAATGCAAGCCCCTTTCCTAAATGTTTTATGAATATTTAAAAAAATGTATGAACTGTTACTAACATAATTCAAAATAAAAAATTATAAATAACTTTCGTCTCAATTTCTTCCTGATACCAACTTGGCAGTAAGTAAGACCAAGGTAAGGCGGACAGACGTTGAGCTGGGTCATGAATATTGCCTCTAATTTAAAAAAAACATAATCCCCCTTTTTAATTGGCCAAAACCATTTTTCAAGTTTGTGTTTTGTTTTCTTTGCATTTTTTTTGTTTATGTTTTATTTTAAAAAATTATTAATTTTGATCTCAAAACCAAATTTAAAAAATCACAATTCTAAAAATAAATTTTATCCCCCTTCCTTCACCTCAGCTCTATCTTAACCCCAACTTGCCACTAAGGTAAGACTAAGGTAAGGCAACCGAGCCTTAAGCTGGGTCACAGGGATATTGTAAAAGCAAAAAAAAAACACAAGCCCCCTAAATGTTTGATGAATATTTTAAAAAAATGTATGAATTGTTATTAAAATAATGCAAAATCGATAATTATAAATAACCCTCGCAACATAAGCTCCGTTTTATTTCACCTCAACTCCTTCCTGACCCCAACTTGACAGTAAATAAATCCAAGGTAAGACGAACAATTGTTGGGCTGGGTTGTGGGGAATGCCTGAAATTAAAAAAAAAAACATAATCCCCCTCTTTCATAGGCTAAGTGTAATGCCCCGCTAGAAACCCCAAAGGAAAAGTCACAACAAGTGTGAAACAATTTTTTTAAAAAAGGTATAAACATATTAAGTGCATTAATAACTACGTTTGTGCAATAATAACACAAGTGGAAGACTTACACCAGAATTCTTTAAAGGGTTACCAACGAAAAATTAAACTAAAAGTCTAAATTCCACAATTACGATTAATCCAATTAACCATCAATTACTCAAAGAACATAATAAGCCATATGCAATAGCAGTACACCATTGAAAGATTGAAAGAATACAATAAAATTTCTTTTCAATAAGCATTTACACAAATCATAAAAAACGCCGATAAACAACATCCCAAACTAGGGATTACGTTGATCCTCCAATACACGACTCTCAATAAACTTATAAAATTACAACTTAACCAAAAACCAGGTTAAATAAGTTCATTGATACAATGACCACATAGGTCTCCAAAGAATAACAATCTCCCAACATGAGATAGAGCACGAGCCACGAACCACAGAAACACTTGCGAAGCCAATCCTCGCAAGAAGGTACGAAGAAGAACATCCGATGTGATTCCCAAAATGGAATCACCCCACTGTGCTAGGAGATAGCAGATGACCCTCAAACAAACAAAAGCATGACATGGTCAACAGAACAATATGACACCATGACAACACAATACGACTCCACAATATTCCAGGTGACTCAACATCACAATACACAAGTGAACCTAAAGAGAGTGTTATTGCTTAGCTTATGATGGTTATCATGGTTAGCCTCCATAGGGCCCGACCCCCATCCTAGGTTATCCTGGTAACCTTTTCCGAACCTCCTGCTCCAATTAAGTCTCATGCAGACCCTACGAGATTTTTGTGAAAACAAGGTGATCGGTTTGCCATTCCAGGCCTTTCCACTACATCTTGAGTCCTTTATAAGTACTCAACCATGCGGAGAGATACAATACCTTTTATAATTTTATAACTACGCACGTAATTAATTATTAGATTATCACTTATTCGCTGAGTTTTGATGAGTTATCTTTTCATCTACTTTGGGCGCAACACCCACTCGAAAGCCACTCTCTGAAAGGACACTAAACAAACATGGTCACTCCACGAGGGCCCCTATGGCGAAACAGACAACCATAACACCACTATCCAAATACAAGTGGTCAAAATAAGGACATACTGATTCTTGGTTAACCATAAAGCAAAGACAGTAAATGGTTAAGTCAACGAGGTCATCATATATCACTTGGTCAAAGGGAACAAATAAGCCACAACAAGACAATGAGGTCATTTAATTTTTAAATATTTTATAATTTTTTAAGAAAATATATGAATTGTTATTAAAATAATGCAAAATCAATAATTATAAATAACCCTCGCACCATAAGCCCTTTCCTTCGGCTCAACTCTTTCATGAACCCAAATTTGATAGTAAATAAAACCGAGGTAAAACGGATAGACGTTGGGCTGGGTCGTGGGGAATGCTTTTAATTAAAAAAAAATCGCTCTCCTTATTAATAGGCTAAGACCATTTTTTAAAGTTTGTGTTTTGTTTTATCATAAATTTAAAAATCACAATTCTGAAAATAAATTTTTTCCTCTTTCTTTCTCCTCTGGTCCTATTTGACCCCAACTTGGCAGTAAGTAAGATCAAGGTAAGGCAGTTGGACCTTGAATTAGGTCACGAGGATATTCTAAAGATTTAAAAAAAAACCTAACACCCTTCCTAAATGTTTTATGAATATTTAAAAAAACTGTATGAAACTGTTACTAAGATAATGCAAAATCGAAAATTATAAATAACCCTCGCAACATAAGCCCCTTTCTTTCACCTCAATTTCTGCTTAACTCCAACTTGACAGTAAATAAGAACCAAGGTAAGGCAGACAGACGTTGAGCTGGGTCATGAGGATTGCTTCTAATTTAAAAAAATCATAATCCCCCTTTTTAATTGTCCAAAATCAGCGATTACTTTAGTGGCAAATTTTTCACGTCGGCCTTATCGGAAATGGCGAATATTTTGTATCGTATGGAGGTGGCCATGTTGCCAGAACATTATCAATTTCCATCAACGTCACGGCCCGATCGCCATATGTTTTATGCAATTAAATGTTTCTATGCGATGATTTCGCCAATACAATATATGGTGGACGCACGGTAAATTTAATTATTTCGCCTACACTCTCCGAGGTTGCCTTAATAGATGACCTTAATTCGCCTATAGGCATGTGAAGATTTGTTATCCGAGGGGACCCAATTCACCCGACATCTTGCCGACGCATGTCTCCAGTCACCCCAACTTTCACCAACTATATTGTATTCGCTATTTGCCTATTATTTGGACGACCTATAATCGCCTCGAAAATTATGTAAGTTGTATTTGGACGACCTATAATCGCCTCGAAAATTACATAAGTCGTATTTGGACGACCTATAATTGCCTCGAAAATTACATAAGTCGTGTTAGATTCGCCAAATATTTGTATACTGGTAAATTCCCGCGGAATTCGCCATATAAGAATTGGTATAAATACATGCAAAGATCAGATCTATCTCAACACAATTTGGTGGGTTCTAGGCTCTGAATTCTGATCAATAGCGAAGTTTCAGACCAAGGAAAATCATTGTTGTTGACTGTATTGGCGACTGCTTGTTACCTAAAGCCTAAAGGTGAGTGATCATATTTTTGAACTAATATATTATACATTATAGTCTATTATTACTTCTTCAGCAAATTGATATTTTTTTGGCAGCCTTTATTTTGTTGGAGATGTCGAACATGAAGAGGGGTAGGAAACCTGAATGTGGAGAAGGCCAGGAGAGGCCAACAAAAAGCAGAACGTTGTCTTCGTACTTTGGCATTGGAAAAGATTGTGGTACTGGTGAAAATCAAGAAGGTACATCATCACAAGTACAAGTACAAAATTTGCCACCTGCATCGCATGTTGAAGATGGCGGCGAACCTGATATCTCAGATCAGGATGATCTTGAAGAAGATTATTTGGTAGATACCCAAGTTAGCCGGAATGATATAATCTACTTGGGTGATAATTCCATTGATGATAATGCACGGAAGGGGAAAAGAAAAGCCATATCAAAAAATGGTGAACCACAATCAAAAAAGGATCGGGAGTGGGATATGTCAGTGAGGAATTTTCAAATTAATTGGGCATTGAAGTATACATTCATTGAACCAGTGGAGAATCCAATTGAAGGCGAGCCTCCAATAGAATGCAGGTGTAAGATTTGCACTTGGAAAAATAAGAAGGAAATTAGGTTGCAGCTAAAATTTGACACCATAGAAAAGCATATGGGTAAAGTTTATGAAAAACAAATGATAGACGGGGTTGAAAAATCAGTGATAAGATGGAAAACAAAGAATGAATGTAAGCATGTGAGGAATGCCGAAGAGTATTATTTTCATAAGAAATTACAGACAAAGCCTGCTGAAGTTAAAGGTTCTATTGAAGTTGTTTTTGGAAAAGCAATGCAAATAGAACAACTGGGAAAAGTTGTTCAGTTAAGTGTTGTTTTTCATATTTTGAGCAGAGGGCATGCTATGACAGATTTCCCATCAACTAGTGGTTTATTACACTTTTTGAAAGTTCCTAACTATCCTAATAGACACTGGTCAGTAAACAGTGGATGGGAATGGGCAAGTTGTCTTGCTGAGGTTGAAATAGAAGATGTACAGGAAAAAATAAGAGAGTCAAACTTCATTGCATTTTCTTTAGACAAAGTTACGACAGTAGACAATACTTCATGGGTATGCATGCATGTTTATACTGTAGAGAATCATACCCGCCAACCTCATCTAATATCTGTTGCTAAAATGAAGGAGAGTGCGACAACAGAAAATTTATTTCAACTAGTAAAAAGAAGTTTAATTGAATATGCAGGTATGGATGACATGACGGTAGCCAAAAAATTGGTTTGTGTTGGAGCAGATGGAGCTTCAGTAATACAAGGTCACAGGAACAGTCTTTGTACAAAGATTGAAACTTCATTTGCACCATACATTACTGCAATTCACTACATGGCTCATAGAATGAATCTAGCTTTTGGAATTGTGAGCAAGTTTGCTTCGGTTAAAAAAATTGAAATTTTAATCAGAGAGCTCTACTCACACTTCTGTCGAAGTCCCAAGCGATTTATGGAATTTCAACACTTTGCTGATGGATTAACTGATGGGAACAAGCTTCTCAAGGATAATGATACCAGATGGATCTCTTTGGATGGTCCAGTGCATTGAGTGTTTTCAGAATATCCATCCTTGATTGGACTATTTCACACAACTTGCGACGAATAAGATCAACCGAAATTTCCTGAACTTCTTGGCAGGTTAAGTAATTTAAAGACACTCTTAACTTTAGCAGCTCTTTTGCCCATGCTAGAGGAAATGAGGAATATTATGAAGGCTGCCCAAAAAAGAGCTCTGTATATTGCAGAATATGCTACGCTGCGTAAGATGACATGCATGACCCTCGACAATCTCTATCGAAATGAACCAACACTATCTGATGAAAAATTTGTTAAGTGGCAGACACTCACAGATTTGAACAATCCTGATAACTTTTAACAAATTGATGTAGACGGGGAGGTATGTGCCAATGTACGGGGAGTTGAGATACCAATGCACTTCTATGCCACGGTTGACCCCAAGGAACCAGGAAAGTACCCCAGGAAGAAACTAGCAAGAGTTACAAAGGAAGATTTCGACAAGATTGTTGAGACTGTAACTACTTCTGTGAAGAAAATTGCATTTGATCTTTCCTTAGAAATTAGAAGCAGATTCCCTCCCGACAACTTACTCGAAGCCATGTTTATTGTGTTTCCCCATTATTGGAGCCTCAACAGTGCATCTGATTTTCGAAGTAAGCTACTGACTTTGATAAAACAATTTTGCACATCTAGAGAATTGAATGTAGTAACTATAAATGGAATATTAGACGAAACTCATCTTCGAGAGCAATCATCTCGTTTTGCATACACTATGAAACAACAATATGCCAAAATAGAGAACCCCCGTGAAGAGGGATCAGTAACAAGGGTTTGGAAATATATAGCTGAGAACGCATCTTTGCATGATTCAATACCAGAATATGTGAAGCTTGCTGCTTTATGTCTTACCATGATATTGGGTTCGGTGGAAGATGAGAGAGTTTTCAGTGCTTTGGGGTTCCTAAAATCAAAGCTAAGAAACAAACTAGACAAAAATTTGGAAAATTGCTTGAGGCTCTATACATCTAGGTATGATGTCCACTCTTTTCCTTATGATAGGGCACTGCAAATCTGGAGGTCCAAATGTGAAAGAAGATGTTTGGGCAACACTTCAAACCAAAGTGTCAGTGGGACTAGTGGACCTACTGGTAGCATTGAGATGCAGTTCGGTGAAGATATGCAGACTCTGTCTCAGAGTAAAGAAACCACATACGAGAATCAAGAAAACACTGAATTTGATGAGGATGAATGGCAACTGTAAGAGATTGGTATTTATTAATCTTATTACTGTATCTCATCATTCATATTACAAAAGCATATTACTTTTTGCAATTAGAATTTAATATTGATTTGTAATTTCATTTTTCAACTTTCTATTTTCAGATTTAAAATAGCATAATAAAAAAAAACCATAATGTGTTTATTGATACAAAGATGTTTATTGCTTATGTATACATGTTTGAGTCTCAAATCTGTGTGATATATTTCAGAACCATATGATAAATTTCATTCAATAGTAATACACATGTCGAGAACTTAGATTTTCATTAATTCTTTCAAAATATAGCCATATGATACATTTCATTCAATAGTAATACACCAATTTGTGTGATTCTACAGGCCAATTGCAAAAGTGAATACAAAGTTTCAGAACCCTTTGCAAATGACCCTGAATTTGCTTTTATAGAAACAATAGAGCAACAACAACTCCTGTGTGATTCTCCAATGTCCATGCAAAAGTGAATATAAAGTTTCAAAACCATTTGCAAAATTGCAAATGACCCTGAATTCTCTTTTATAGAAACAAGGGAGCAACAACAGCTTCAGGTCGAATTGCAAGTTTGCAACATGTGAACACTGAACATCAAAATCACAAACTCAACATATATTTATATGGCCGTATTAGCATTTTAACATCTGCTACATGTTTGATGTCTCCTGTTAAAAAAACAGAGTTCAAAATTAAATATTAATTCACGCCATGAGTCATGACAAATTAAACATAGATAATAGCTATAGGAGTGCCTAAAACCTACTAATCAGAAATAGAGAAATGCATAAATGTTAAAGCAAGGGAGAATTTGAGAATACAAATTTACTGGCTGAAGTTTTGCAGTGTGCATCATAGATTCATAGGCTGGATTAGCAAAATAGCAATAGCGAGTGCTATTTTTTTCCTATTCATAAATTAGATTCATAGGTTGGATTAGCAAAATAGCAAACTGGAAAAAAAAAAAAACCTTGAAATTAAGAATAAAAGAAGAAAATTGTGTAATACATACTATGATTCTTAAGAATTCTGTGCCAGTTTTTGTAGGGTGCTTCACTCTTCGTCTGATGGAAGGTCAATATTCTGTAAACTATGGAAAGTCAACTCCAACTTTGTCAACATTCCATATTTAGAAGATTTACTTGACATCACTGTTTCATCCAATAGTGAATTCAGAGTTTTAAATGGTTGGATGAATTCTAGAAAGCTTTTGGGAGTTGTGTCTTTTGGAAGCAAGTCTAAATCAGACTTCATTTTTTTCTCCATGATTTCTTTGTAAGTTTCTTCTCCAATGAATTTATTTTTTGTGTCAACAGGCTTAGGCAAACCAAGTTTAATCAAATTATTTTTCTTTTCTTGCAGCTTCATTATCTTTTTTCCACAACTGTCCATAACTTCTGATGTTTCCCTTAGCTTCTAGCATTTTTGAATGATAGATGATGTCTTAACTGTGACATCAATGCGGCTCTTAATTCCCTTAGATGCCAAGTAGCTGTCACTGGAACTGTAGACTACTTTCAGAATCTCTTTTGCCATTTCCTCTTTTGAATAAACATGTGTGCTCTTCTCATAGTGTCGTTTGATTTTTAAAAAAAATTGTCTCATACTTTCAGTCAATTGAAACCATTCACACAACTTCTCACTCCTTTGCATTATTTCCTGCCAAATGTTTTCTTGTATATACTTCGTTGTATTTTTCATATTATCTTTGAATCTATTATCCAAAGTTTTTATTTTATCATTTGCATTGTGCAGGTCTTCTTTCATTTGTGCACATTTTTTTCTTTTTTCCTCTACTTCCTCTTGCAAATGTTTTTCTTTTTCCTTCCCATGATCCAATAGGTCCTGTAATTTTTTCATTTCGGCGGTAGCAGACTCATAACTTCTGTATAATTTTTGAAAACTGGCTTTTTCCTCAACAATTTTTTTACTGCTTTTAGCCAGTTTTTCTATCAGGTCCTTCAATTTTGCATCCTTCTTGTCCCGCTCTGCAATTTCTACTGCAGAGTCCGAATTTTTTATCCTTTTCTGTAATTCATTGCACTTGTTATCTGCTGCTTTCCTCCTTGATTTCTCGTTTTCCAGGCCTGCCTGTAACTTTTCTATTTGTTTCTCCAGTTAATTTTTTTCTCTCTCCACCTTTAGCAGTGAAGTGTAGACCACTTCGTTAGTCCTTTTTGACACACTAATTTTGTCCACATTATGTGCTTTGGAGAAATCCATTTGGAGGGTGCTAACTTGAAATTGAGAGGGATCTATCTGACTGTGTGGTGGATTTTTATCTTTAGATGGGCTTGGGGGCATAACAACCATGAACTCCATCATATCTTTCTGTGGGTCATATTTTGGAAATACCCTGTTCCTTGTAGGCTGTTCATTTACAACTTCAGACACGAAATTCGTATGAAATGCTTTTTTTTTTTTCTTTATTTGCTTTTGTCGTGTGTTCAAATTTTTTATAGTAATCATGAAATTGAAAATCTGGGGTTGCTAAAGCAATTGAATGTTTGAAAGGTGACATAGGAATACCATAGGCTCCAGTTCCACTTATTCCTGTGGTTTTAACTAATGCTTGACCAGGATTAGGATTACAACCAATAGTTCCTGATGCTGTCCCACTCCCACTGACACTTTCATGTGTAGTTTTCATAGTCTTTTGAGGTGTGTGATCTGAAGCTGCAAATGATTGATTTGTAGTGTCAGTGGCACTTGATATAGGATTCTCAATAGTATGAGATTGAGTATCTACCTCTAATGGCCTCTTGCAAGAGATATTTTGTTGTTGCCCTTGTCCAACACCAAGACAACTAGTATTAGTAGTAGTACTCATGCCAACATCACCAATCACAGTGGCACTTGATTGAACAATAATAGGAATACTATCCCTAGATTCCCCACCAGTGGCAGTGGCAGTGGCACTTCATTCACCACCAATGGGAATACCATGATGTGGTGGTGGTTGTGGATTTGAACCTGAAACAAATGCAGGTGGATTCTGAGGGTAATGAGTAGTATCTATCAGTGACGAATCTGAAAAATCAAGTCCAATGACTGGTTTATAAGGACCTTTTGATTTTGACCCACCAATCACAGCGACACTTGACTGAACAATAATAGAAATACTATCCCCAAATTCCCCAGCAGTGGCAGTGGCACTTAATTCACCACCAATGGGAATACCATGATGTGGTGGTGGTTGTGGATTTGAACCAGAAACAAATGTAGGTGGACCCTGAGGGTAATGAGTAGTACCTATCCCTGATGAATCTGAAGAATCAAGTCCAATGACTGGTTTATAAGGACCTTTTGATTTTGACTGTGATGGAAGTTGTACCTGAAGTGGATACCAAATGCCCTCTCCTCTGGGACCTAGACCACCACCTTCAAAACCCATTTTTTCCACAAGGTTTGCCCCTTTGCTATATTTGTCTTTCATGGACTCACTGACTCCACCTAATATTTTAGGCACTGTAGTAGTTGTTGAAGGGGGCTCAACGACAACCTCATGCTCATCATCATCACCTTCAGTCCCACCATGCTCAATATCCCACAATTTGCTAAACTTTGCATTCTCGTCGATGCTCTCAAATTCTGCACTTGTCTTTGGTTCACCAAGATTCCTCCTCATAGTCCAAAAATCATTTATTTTGGTTTGAGTCCAGCAATTCTCTTTACATTCGTGCAGAATTGATTTGGTAATAGTTTTCTTAGATGGATTAGCAAATTTTATGTAGAAATTGTAGGACCTCCTATTTTGGATGCCCTCATTGCCCTGGCCCTCCATAATTTGTGATGAAATTTCTTCATTTGAAATGTTATTGTCAGCTGCAATTTTCTCCATCTCTTTTTTAACCTCATCCTAGGAGTCCTTGTTTCTAAGCTTTTCTAGCAATGGTTTACTTTCATGTTGACATAACGCTGAAGAGTTCCCATTTTTCTTAAGCCTTGCTTGAACTACACTGATTGGATCATACTGCCAGAGACCCTCGTCACCAAAGTTAAAAACTGTCAAGAAATCATGTGCCACAATGAATGTTTTTCTCTCAAATGTGAACCCTCCACATGAGAAAGGCAAGGAAGGAAATATGCTCTTCTTTTGCTGACCATGGAAGTGCCTATCTGTGCTCTCCAATTGCCGTACATACTCTAATGCAAATACCCTCTCTGTCACATGTATTGGAAGTCTGTATGGTTTTACTGCCGATCCATAAAACCTTAACACAGTGAATTCTTCCATGAAGAACCAGTCAACCAATTCTATTTGACTTCCGAGTTGAATGCAATCTCTACAAGACATAGGCAACCTAGGCATTGGAGTGCTTGTAATTTCATTATACATTGGTGCCAAAAATAAGTCTACAAAATGGTTGTAGTTATTTCTATTATCATGCATCCTTATCTTTGGGCTCCAATCATATATTGGACAGTATGTTCTCTTCCCACTCTTCTCATCAATCTTATAGCTCACAATTTGAAGCTTGTTGGTCTCAAATATTGCACGATACTTGGATAGAAGGAGATAGCACAAGTAGGATGAGAACCTAAATGTCTTACAGGAACCTTTTTTGATCATAAGTAATTGTTTTTGCATGGATTTTACAATGTGATCAATAAAATTATATCTTACTAGCTGACTTGCACAATGGATATTATAAATCATTTCAAGAAGGCTTGCACCCACTTCCCTATCATTTTCCAATCCCAGGCAAAACGATAGCAAGGAAATACTGTCCTCAACCCATGGAACAAAAATTTTAGAATCATAAGGAGGCTTATGATTCTGATCCAACACAATACCAGTACCAATCTTTATTAGACCTTTGATAAATGAATCTTTGCGACTTGGATCGAGACTCTCATAATTCCTTGCCAGCTTTTCAAGGTCAATTTGGACGTTTGAATTTTGGGCTTCAAATTCTAGGTTCAACAAACGAGCAAATTTTCCCTCGTTAATGGATATAATTTCTTCTTTTGTATTTTTATTGACAATTGCTTTTTTATCTCCATCATAATTTTCGGCGCAGACCATAACAAAATCAGGGCAAGGGAATACTTCAGGTAACACCATGCTTCCCAATCCAACATCCCACGATGCGATTTTATTTGTTATTTTTTGTAACATTGGGTTGAAAACAAATTTTTTTGCTCTGGATGCATCTGCCGCCTTACTAGACAATGTATATCTAATATCTATGATATGCTTTTCACCATGGATGGCAGGGTCATAAATATCATGGTATTCATTAGTGAAACCTGATGTTTTAACCAGTTCGGTTAGGTACATTTTGTTTTTCACTTGGCTTCTTGTTGAACTACTGCTTCCCGTTTTCCCCATCACTATTATTGTTAATAATTCAAAATAATGCTAGGCAGCTAGATAAAAACCTGAAAATGCTAACCCTCAAATTGGACCACGAGATTACCAAAAACAAAAAAGGTGGGATGTAGGTGTTTTAGATTTTACCCAGAAATTGGAATTTCTATTTCACTAGATTGACGCAGACAGTCTCTGTTGCAACTTGCATTCCTCAATCTAGTAGCTGTTTCTTAATCTCCTTCGATTTACAGGTTTATCCAAGAAATGAAAGACGATTATGATTTACGAGTCTCTTATTTTGAAAACTCTAAAAAGTAGAAAAGTAAAACCTAAAGGGCACAATATCAAGAATCATGTTGTAATTTTATTAATTACTATTAATAACTATTCGATGCCGAAGGACAAAACATTCATTACTTCAGTATAAATTTCGAGGACATTATTAATCATGTTGTAATTTTATTAATTATTCGATGCCGAAGGGCAAAACATTCAATACTTTACTATAAATTTTGAATTTCTGAGGACATTAAATGTAATACGTTCAATTCCGGACGAAGTTCTCCCAAATGTGTTCACTTCCCACATTCGGGCCGAAATCCATCCTAAGCCGTTGATCTTTGCTCATCCAACGAATGAGGGACCAAGGTACCTATTGTGACTTTACGGGTGAGTTTTTGAAGTCTGTTTAATAATTTTAAACTTCCGTCCGAAAAAGTGCTTTACAAACTTACTTATATTTAATTAAATTTAAAACGTTTCAATTCCGGACGATGTTTTCTTAAATGTGTTCACTTCCCACATTCGGGCCGAAATCCACCTTAAGCCGTTGATCTATGCTCATCCAACGGACGATGGTATCTGTTGTCAGTTGTCATGGGTCCCATCACTTCTGCTAGTTTTCAAGTACGTCACCATACTCGTGTCACTTTTCTGGTTTGATTTTTAGTCTATTTAATCATTTTAAACCTCCACCCGAAAAAAAGATTTATAGACTTAATTGTATTTAATTACATTTAAAATGTCCACTTCCTAGCAAAGTTCTCCCAAATGTGTTCACTTCCCACATTCGGACCGAAATCCACCCTAGCCGTTGATCTTTGTTCATCCAATGGTCGCGGGTCGATGTTACCTGTTTTAAGATGTAGTGGGTCCCATGACTTCTGCCATTTTTGTGGCATGTCACCGTACTCTCATCACTTTTTTGGTTTGATTTTTAGTCAATTTAATCATTTTAAAATTCCGCCCGAAAAAGAGATTTTTAGAATTAATTATATTTAATTAAATTTAAAATGTCCAATTCCGGGTGAAGTTCTCAGAAAGGTGTTCGCTTCCCACATTCGGGCTGAAATCCACCCTAGCCATTGATCTTTGTTCATCCAACTGTTGATGGTACCTATTTTTCGATGAAGTGGGTCCCACGACTTCTGCCATTTTTTCTGGCACGTCACCATACTCGTTACTTTTCTGGTCTGTTTTTAAAGTCTACTAAATCATTTTAAAATTCCTCTCGAAAAAAGAGATTTATAGTCTATAGAGTCATAGACTATAAGTATTAAGTATAGACTTTCACTTAATTGTATTTAATTAAATTTAAAATGTTCAATTCTGGGCAGTGGGCAATAGTTTGAGATAACTATTAAAAATAATGTTAATATTATTTGTAAAAATTTTAAATTCAAAAATAGTATTAAACATGAAACTTAGTTTCTAGAATAAAACAAATAACTAAATAAAAATATAAATTTTGATCTGCAATTTGAAAGGTAAAAGTTTAATATTTAAAAAAAAACATTCAATATTAAATCTAAAATATTAATTTAACGTTTAACAAAATTCTTTGAAAATATGTTTACGATATATCATTTTGAAAAATAGTTTAAAAATATATATAAAATTTCAACATAAATTTAGTCTATTAATTTAAAAAAATGTGCAACTGCAGTCCTCAACCTGTTAAGGCGAAAAAATTTGGAAAGTACAAATGCCAAGGTGGCGATTAATTGTTGCACAAAGAGTTGTCTACGACATGCCGCACGATAGGAGGAAGGGGAGGATGGCAGGAAATCTTTTTCCTGATCTCATGGCATTAATGTCTTATTGTGCACATTCATTACCCGACCTATAAGAGTTAAGACGGAGGCAGATTGTTTTACCTTTTCATCTGTGTACCACTTTTTGCTTTGAAGCAGCTGCAAGTGCAGAACAAATCTGTAGTTCGTAGTTCGTAGAATCATACCTTCTGTAAGACAATGAAGGCCAATTTCACGCTTCGACCAGACAAGAAGTTGGTGCTCTTTTTGGGCAAATTATCTGATAAACGAATGCAAGGACTATTAAGGTTTAAGGAGGAGAAGTTGTGGGCGGTAGCTCGACTGATGCTTGCGGAGGAGGTGGCACATATCAGTCACCGGTATTGAACTAACATGGAGGTTTACTCTCTTATTATGGCGTGGGCCTGTGAATTCGAACCGGAGCTGGAAAAGGTAAAACTCACATTGGTCAAATTGATTGATGGGGAGTTTTTGATTAACCTGGATTCAATCTTGGAATGGGTGGTGCTGGGAGTTGGCATTCGAATTATGGAAGGAGACGACCAGGAGGAATTGCTTCCTTTTATTCATGGCCCAGATGATGAAATCAAATACCAGTGCCGTGAACGAGCCCGAGTGGGGTGGGAAGCGATGAAACTCTTTGTTAAATTAACGAGGGTGGATGAAGTCCTGAATGCTTTGCATGTGGTGGCAAGGATGGAGGTTGGTAGGGCATTGAGAGATAGGGCTGAAGAAGGAAGGGCCATACAGCTACTGGCAAGTTTGGAGGGCGACCCCGACTTCGGGTTCCTAAACTGCATTCCAAAAATGAAAGCTGAAGCGACAAAAGGAAAAGCCAAAGCATCGTCCTCTGAGGAGGGAAGGGACTGGGAGGACCAAGGGGATAGTGAGACTAAGTGAGTGGCCTATAGGCAATGAACTAGTTTTTTTGTCTGCTTGCTATAAGCTGTGGACAAATTTTGTATCTTGAAACGTTTCAATTAATTGAATGAAAAAATCTTGACTGATAAACTTTTGTATCTTGCAACTTTTGAAATTTTGTATTTTGAATGACTATATAGTAATAGTATATATTTATAAAATTATAATCAACCATAATCAATGTACAAATAATTAATGGAATGAATTGAATTTTTTTTTTTTATAGCATTACATAAAAAGATCACGGTATTAAATTTATTTCCATTGTTTAACAAATAATTGAAATAACGTAGCCGGTAGCTCATATACAAAAAGCATTTGAAAGAAATTAATTAATAAAAATGAAATAGAATTATAGAAAGTATTTTTATATCCATAAGAATGTAAGAGGCAAAGTGAAACAAACTGGAATCTGAAAAATTATCATTAAATTATTTATGCTTTCAAAATTTACAATTTTTTCGTCAGAGGCTTGAGTCCCCCCAAAACTTAAAAGCCAAAATGAGTGAGCCTCTGACACTCAGCCTATTAGGGTTCAAGGACATAGGAAAAAAAACTACAGGTAGTGGAATTGTTTACAATTTTTCCCTATGAATCTGGCCCTCCGTCCATGTAGAATTCTTCAGACAACATAAGCTGAGAGAATTCTTCAAGCCACATGTAGTTTGGAAAGTCGTCTAGGAGGAACCATTTTCGGAGGAAGTCCCTACCAATCCGCGCCCATTTTCTGTGATGCGTCAGCTGCTCCGCATTTAGGTTTAAGAGAAACGGTTGCCTAGCCAATGGCACTACTTGGTCAGGGAGGAGAAGCTTGGATAATTCACTCGCCCAAGGGATCCCCACCCCTACTTCTGCAAGAACGATTAGAGTAATGTCGTCTCCAAGGAAGTCTTCCTTAAAAACCTTCCTCAACAACATCAACATATCCACCTTGTCTCCTCCCAAGTCCAGAAGAGATGCTAAGAAGCGGGATGTAAGGTCCGTGTTAACACAGTACCTATTTTTCGTTTCGCAGAAATTCTCTGCCCAGCACCATCCGCACAGCTTCATTGGTGAACGACCCAACCTCCTTGCAGATTGATTGGAGGGTTGGGTCTCTAATGGAGCCTAGAAAGACCCTTTGGTCCTCTGCAGAAATGCTTCTCAAGCGGATGGGAGTGTCCATCTTGAGAAAACAGATTAACAAATTAAACAACCTGAGCAGTGAGCCTATAAACCTAAAATACTGTGAGCTCTGACGATTTATCTACTAAATGGCAAAGGCTAATTGAAGATGAAAGAAGCAGATATCGTATATAAATTGTTGAAGCTCTTGATTGTAATAATTACTTTTTTAACAGTATTAACTGCTATAAATTTTTTTAAATCTTTCGTATCTCTGCAAATCTTTCCCATAAATGCACGAGTGTGCGAAATTGGAAACAGCTATGAACTAATACCAAATTGGCAAGTATCACATTGGAAGTCGTGGGGACAGAGTGGATTGCCGTAAGTGAAAAGATATATATTAAATGAATGAAATTATGGATCGTGATTCATGACGATACGTGTCTATTGAATCCAATTCCATTCTGGGCACTTTCTGGCGAGTTATGTTCTCTTCAGAAAATTGGGCCGAAATAAAACTTCGGCCATTGATATACGATCATCGAACGGTTTAAAATCATTGATAGATTTTAAGTATGTGTCACCCTTTACGTGTCGAAGAGGCTGCGCTTATTGATACATCGTGCAGAGTCCGGACTCAATGTATTATGTGATGTGATGTACTGATGTTATGTGATGTGCCTTGTCTATTAATGGCAATGAATTTATGAAATTGCCAATGAATTATATATTATACCATAAATAACAAAATATTCGCCAAAACATTTAAATAATTTTCAAGTGGTGGATAAAAATCGTCAATACATTTAAATAATTTTTCCTTCGGAGTAAAAATTTTCACTCATACAATTATATATTTGTTCCTTTTAACAATAACTATTCGCCTCCCACAATAAATATTTTCCCCATAGAACAAGGTATTATTCACAAGAAATTTATGGCATTTTCGCACACTAGAAAAAAAATCACCAATACAAAATAATTTTTTCGTCATTTAAAAAAAAATTTCGCCATCGATATGAAAATTTCCCCCCGAAAATAATGTCTGATTCGCTTGGATTTTACACAGTTGCTCGGGGGGGGGGTTTCTTAAAGTTATTCCTGGCCAAAACCATTTTTTAAGTTTGTGTTTCATTTTTTCTTTGCATTTTTTTTTAGTTTACGTTTTATTTTAAAAAATTATTAATTTTAATCTCAAAACCAAATTTAAAAAATCACAATTCTGAAAATAAATTTTATCCCCCTTCCTTCACCTTAGCTCCATTTTGACCCCAACTTGACAGTAAGTAAGACCAAGGTAAGGTAGACGAGCCTTGAGCTAGGTCACATGGATACACTAAAAGCAAAAAAAAAACACAAGCCCTCTAAATGTTTGATGAATATTTTTTAAAAATGTATGAATTGTTATTAAAATAATGTAAAATCGATAATTATAAATAACCCTCGCAACATAAGCTCCGTTTTATTTCCCCTCAACTCCTTCCTGACCCCAACTTGACAATAAATAAAACCAAGGTAAGACGGACAATCGTTGGGTTGGGTCATGGGGAATGCCTTAAATTTAAAAAAAAAACATAACCCCCCTCTTTCATAGGCTAAGTGTAATGCTCCGCCAGAAACCCCAAAGGAAAACACACAACAAGGGTGAAACAATTTTTTTAAAAAAAGAATAAACATATTAAGTGCATTAATAACTACGTTTGTGCAATAATAAAACAAGTAGAAGACTTACACCATAATTTACTTAAAGGGTTACCAACGAAGAATTAAACTAACAGTCTAATTTCCGCAATTACGACTAATCCAATTAACCATCAATTACTCAAATGACATAATAAGCCACATGCAATAGCAGTACACCATTGAAAGATTGAAAGAATACAATAAAATTTCTCTTCAATAAGCATTTACACAAATCATAAAAAATGCTGATAAACATCCCAAACTAGGGATTACATTGATCCTCCAATACACGACTCTCAATAAACTTATAAAGTTACAACTTAACCAAAAACTAGGTTAAATAAGTTCATGATATAATGACCACATAGGTCTCCAAATAATAACAATCTCCCAACATGAGATAGAGCACGGGCCACGAACCACAGAAACACCTGCGAAGCCAATCCTCGCAAGAAGATACGAACAAAAATATCTGATGGGAAGTAGCACTACCACTCAACCATGTGATTCCCAAAATGGAATCACCCCACCGTGCTAGGAGATAACAGATGACCCTCAAACAAACAAAAACATGACATGGTCGACAATACAATACAACACCATGACAACACAATATGACTCCACAATATTTCAGGTGACTCAACATCACAATACACAAATGAACCTAAAGAGAGAGTGTTATTGCATAGCTTATGATGGTTATCAAGGTTGGCTTCCATAGGTCCCGACCCCCATCTTGGGTTATCCAAGTAACCTTTCCCGAACCTTCGGCTCCAACTAAGTCTCATGCGGACCTTGTGAGATTTTCGTGAAAACAAGGTGGTCAGTTTGCTATTCCAGACTTTCCCACTACATCTTTAGCCCTTTACAAGCACTCAACCATGCGCGAGGTACAATACTTTTTATAATGTTATACTTACCTACGTAATCAATTATTAGATTATCACTTATTAGCTGAATTTCGATGAGTTATCCTTCCATCCACTTTGGACGCAACACCCACTCGAAAGCCACTCTCTTAAAGGACATTAAATAAACATGGTCACTCCACGAGGGCCCTATGGCGAAGCAGACAACCATAACACCACTATCCAAATACAAGTGGTCCAAATAAGGACATACAAACTCTTCGGTTAACCATAAGGCGAAGACACTTCATTGTTAAGACAACGAGGTCATCATATATCACTTGGTAAAAGGTACCAAATATGCCACAATAAGACTATGAGTTCATTTAATTTCTAAATATTTTATGAATTTTTAAAATTTTTTTAAATTGTTTTTAAAATAATGTAAAATCAATAATTATAAATAAACCTCGCAACATAAGCCCTTTCCTTCGGCTCAACTCTTTCATGAACCCAAAGTTGACCGTAAATAAAATCGAGGTAAAACAAAGAGGTCATGGGCTCGGTCGTGGGGAATGCCTATAATTAAGAAAAAAAAAACCCCCTCCTTTTTAATAGGCCAATACTATTTTTTAAGGTTTGTGTTTTGTTTTCTTTGCATTTTTTTTTGTTATGTTTTATTTAAAAAATTTATTAATTTTGATCTCAATACTAAATTTAAAAATCACAATTCTGAATATAAATTTTATCCTCTTTCTTCCACCTCCGGTCCTTCTTGAGCCCAACTTAGCAGTAAGTAAGACCAAGGTAAGGCAGATGGACTTTGAGTTAGGTTACGAGGATACTCTAAAAATTTAAAAAAACATAAGCCCCCTTCCTAAATGTTTTATGAATATTTAAAAAAATGTATGAACTGTTACTAAGATAATGCAAAATCGAAAATTATAAATAACTCTCGCAATATAAGCCTATTTTTTTTGCCTCAATTTCTTCCTGACCCCAACTTGGTAGTAAGTAAGACCAAGTTAAGGCACACAGACATTGAGCTGGGTCATGATGAATGCCTCTAATTTAAAAAAAACATAATCCCCCATTTTTAATTGGCCAAGACCATTTTTCAAGTTTGTGTTTTGTTTTTTTTACATTTTTTTTAATTTTACGTTTTATTTTTAAAAAATATTAATTTTGATCTCAACCAAATTTAAAAAATCACAATTCAGAAATTAAATTTTATCCCCCTTCCTTCACCTCAGCTCCATCTTGATCCCAACTTGGCAGTAACTAAGACCAAGGTAAGGCAGACGGGCCTTGAGCTAGGTTACGAGGATACTCTAAAAGTAAAAAAAAACATAAGCCACCTAAATGTTTGATGAATATTTTTTAAAAATGTATGAATTGTTATTAAAATAATGCAAAATCGATAATTATAAATAACCTTCGCAACATAAGCCCCGTTTTATTTCGCCTCAACTCCTTCCTGATCCCAACTTGATAGTAAATAAAACCAAGGTAAGGCAGATAGTTGTTGGGTTGGGTCGTGAGGAATGCCCTTAAATTAAAAAAAAAACATAATCCCTCTCCTTCATAGGCTAAGTGTAATGCCCCACCATCAACCCCAAAGGAAAACCCACAACAAGGGTGAAAGAATATTTTTTAAAAAGGTATAAACATATTAAGTGCATTAATAACTACGTTTGCACAATAATAACACAAGCGAAAGACTTACACCAAAATTCTTTAAAGGGTTACCAACGAATAATTAAACTAACAGTCTAAATTCCACAATTACGATTAATCCAATTAACCATCAATTACTCAAAGAACATAATAAGCTATATGCAATAAGTTCATGATATAATGACCAGATAGGTCTCCAAAGAATAACAATCTCCCAACATGAGATAGAGTACGAGCCATGAACCACAGAAACACCTGCAAAGCCAATCCTCGCAAGAAGGTACGAACAAGAACATTCGATGGGATGTGGCACTACCACTCTACCATGTGATTTCCAAAATGGAATCACCTCACTGTGCTAGGAGATAGCAGATGACCCTCAAACAAACAAAAACATGACATGGTCGACAGAACAATATGACACCATGATAACACAATACGACTCCACAATATTCCAGGTGACTCAACATCACAATACACAAGTGAACTTAAAGAGAGTGTTATTGCATAGCTTATGATGGTTATCATGGTTGGCCTCCATAGGTCCTGACCCCCATCTTGGTTTATTCTGGTAACCTTTCCCGAACCTCCGGCTCCAACTAAGTCTCATGCGGACCCTACGAGCTTTTAGTGAAGACAAGGTGTTTAGTTTGCCATTCTAGGCCTTCCCACTACATCTTGAGCCCTCTACAAACACTCGACCATGCGCGAGGTACAATACGTTTTATAATTTTATAACTACCCACGTAATCAATTATTAGATTATCATTTATTAGCTGACTTTCGATGAGTTATCTTTCCATCTACTTTGGGTGCAACACCCACTTGAAAGCCACTCTCTTAAAGGACACTAAAGAAATATGGTCACTCCACAAAGGCCTTATGGCGAAATAGACAACCATAACACCACTATCCAAATACAAGTGGTCAAAATAAAGACATATTGACTTTTGTTTAACCATAAGGCAAAGACATTACATGGTTAAGACAACGAGGTCATCATATATCACTTGGTCAAAGGTACCAAATACACCACAACAAAACAATGTTGTCATTTAATTTCTAAATATTTTATGATTTTTTTAAAAAATGTATGAATTGTTATTAAAATAATGCAAAATCAATAATTATAAATAACCCTCGCAACATAAGCCCTTTTCTTCGGCTCAACTCCTTTATGAAGCCAAACTTGACAGTAAATAAAACCGAGGTAAAACGGATAGGCGTTGGGCTGGGTCGTGGGGAATGCCTCTAATTAAAAAAAAAATCCTCCTGATTCTTAGTAGGCCAAAACCATTTTTTAAGGTTTGTGTTTTGTTTAGTTTGCATTTTTTTTGGTCACGTTTTATTTAAAAAATTTGTTAATTTTGATTTCAACACTAAATTTAAAAATCACAATTCTGAAAGTAATTTTTATCCTCTTTTTCTTTCCCCTCTAGTCCTTATTGATCGCAACTTGGGAGTAAGTAAGACCAAGGTGAAGCAGTCGTGCCTTGAGTTAGGTCACGAGGATACTCTAAAGATTTAAAAAAAAACCTAAGCCCCCTTCCTAAATGTTTTATGAATATTTAAAAAACATGTATGAATTGTTACTAAGATAATGCAAAATCGAAAATTATAAATAACCTTCGCTACATAAGCCCCTTTATTTCGCCTCAATTTCTTCTGGACCCCAACTTGGCAGTAAGTAAGACCAAGGTAAGGCGGACAGACGTTGAGCTGGGTCATGAGGAATGCCTCTAATTTAAAAAAAAACATAACCCCCCTTTTTAATTGGCCAAAACCATTTTTCAAATGTGTGTTTTGTTTTTTTTGCATTTATTTTTTAGTTTACGGTTTATTTTAAAAAATTATTAATTTTGATCTCAAAACCAAATTAAAAAAAACACAATTATGAAAATAAATTTTATCCCCCATCATTCACCTTAGCTCCTTCTTGACCCCAACTTGGCAGTAAGTAAAACCAAGACGAGGCAGATAGACCTTGAGCTAGGTCACGGGGATACTCTAAAAGCAAAAAAAAAACACAAGCCCCCCAAATGTTTTATGAATATTTTTGAAAAATGTATGAATTTTTATTAAAATAATGCAAAATCGATTTTTAAATAACCTATCGCAACATAAGCTCCGTTTTATTTAGCTTCAACTCTTTCATGACCCCAACTTGACAGTAAATAAAATCAAGGTAAGACGGACAATCGTTGGACAAATGTCGTGGGGAACGCCTTAAATTTTTTTTTAAAAAAATAATCCCCCTCCTTCATAGGCTAAGTGTAATGCCCCGCCATCAACCCCAAAGGAAAACCCACAACAAGGGTGAAAGAATATTTAAAAAAAAAATGTATAAACATATTAAGTGCATTAATAACTACGTTTGCACAATAATAACACAAGTAGAAGACTTACTCCAGAATTTCTTAAAGGGTTACCACCAAAGAATTAAACTAACAGTCTAAATTTCACAATTATGATTAATCCAATTAACCATCAATTACTCAAAGAACATAATAAGCCATATGCAATAGCAGTACACCATTGAAAGATTGAAAGAATACAATAAAATTTCTCTTCAATAAGCATTTACAGAAATCATAAAGAACGTTGATAAACAACATCCCAAACTAGGGATTCAATTGATCCTCCAATACACGACTCTCAATAAACTTGTAAAGTTACAACTTAACCAATAACCAGGTTAGATAAGTTCATTGATACAATGACCACATAGGTCTCCAAAGAATAACAGTCTCCCAACATGAGATAGACCACGAGCTATGAACCACAGAAACATTTGCAAAGCCAATCCTCGCAAGAAGGTACAAACAAGAACATCCGATAGGAAGTGGCACTACCACTCGACCATGTGATTCCCAAAATGGAATCACCCCACCGTGCTAGGAGATAGCAGATGACCCTCAAACAAACAAAAACATGACATGGTCGACAAAACAATACGACACCATGACAACACAATACGACTCCACAATATTCAAGGTGACTCAACATCACAATACACAAATGAACCTAAAGAGAGAGTGTTATTGCATAGCTTATGATAGTTACCATGGTTGGCTTCCATAGGTCCCGACCCCCATCCTGGGTTATCCTGGTAACCTTTCTCGAACCTCGGGCACCAACTAATATCATGCGGACCCTACCAGCCTTTCGTGAAGACAAGGTGGTCGGTTTGCCATTTCAAGCCTTCCCACTACATCTTTAGCCCTTTACAAACACTCAACCCTACGCGAGGTACAATACCTTTTATAATGTTATGCTTACCCACGTAATCAATTATTAGATTATCACTTATTAGCTAACTTTCGATGAGTTATCATTCCATCCACTTTGGGCGCAACACCCACTTGAAAGCCACTCTCTTAAAAGACACTAAACAAACATGGTCACTCCACGAGGGCCCTATGGCGAAACAGACAACGATAACACCACTATCCAAATACAAGTGGCCAAAATAAGGACATACTGACTCTTGGTTAACCATAAGGCAAAGACACTTCATGGTTAAGACAACGAGGTCATCATATATCACTTGGTCAAAGGTACCAAATACGCTACAACAAGACAAGGAGGTCATTTAATTTCTAAATATTTTATGATTTTTTAAAAAAATTTATGAATTGTTATTAAAATAATGTAAACTCAATAATTATAAATAACCCTTGCAACATAAGCCCTTTCATTCGGTTCAACTTCTTCATGAATCCAAATTTGACAGTAAATAAAACCAAGGTAAAACAGAGAGGCGTTGGGCTGGGTCGTGGGGAATGCCTCTAATTTAAAAAAAAAAATCCCCCTCCTTTTAAATAGGCCAATACCATTTTTTAAGGTTTGTGTTTTGTTTTTCTTTGCATTTTTTTTTGTTACGTTTTATTTAAAAAAATTCTTAATTTTAATTTCAATACTAAATTTAAAAATCACAATTTTGAATATAAATTTTATCCTTTTTTTTTTCACCTCTAGTCCTTCTTGACCCCAACTTGGCAGTAAATAAGACCAAGGTAAGGCAGACGGGCCTTGAGTTAGGTTACGAGGATACTCTAAAGATTTAAAAAAAACATAAGCCCTCTTCCTAAATGTTTTATGAATATTTAAAAAAATGTATGAACTGTTACTAAGATAATGCAAAATTGAATATTATAAATAACCCTCGCAACATAAGCCCATTTCTTTCGCCTCAATTTCTTCCTGACCCCAAATTGGTAGTAAGTAAGACCAAAGTAAGGCAGACAGACGTTGAACTGGGTTATGAGGAATGCCTCTAATTTAAAAAAAAACATAATCCCCCTTTTTAATTGGCTAAGACCATTTTTCAAGTTTGTGTTTCATTTTTTTTGTATTTTTTTTTAAATTACATTTTATTTTAAAAAATTATTAATTTTGATTTCAGAACCAAATTTAAAAAATCACAATTCCGAAAATAAATTTTATTTTCCTTCATTCACCTCAGCTCCTTTCTTGACCCCAACTTAGTAGTAAGTAAGACCAACGTAAGACAAACGAGCCTTGAGCTAGGTAACGAAGATACTCTAAAAGCAAAAAAAAAACACAAACCCCCTAAATGTTTTATGAATATTTTTGAAAAATGTATGAATTGTTATTAAAATAATGCAAAATCGATAATTATAAATAACCTTCGCAACATAAGCTCCGTTTTATTTCACCTCAACTCTTTCCTGACCCCAATTTGACAGTAAATACAACCAAGGTAAGACGGTTAGTTTTTGGGCTAGGTTGTGGGGAATGCCTTAAATTATTAAAAAAACATAATCCCTCTCCTTCATAGGCTAAGTATAATGCCATGCCATCAACCCCAAAGAAAAACCCACAACAAAGGTGAATTTTTTTTTTTTTTAAGTATAAACATATTAAGTGCAGTAATAACTACGTTTGCACAATAATAACACAAGCAGAAGACTTACACCAGAATCCTTTAAAGAGTTACCAATGAAGAATTAAACTAACAGTCTAAATTCCACAATTATGATTAATCCAATTAACCATCAATTACTCAAAGAACATAATAAGCCATATGCAATAGCAGTACACCATTGAAAGTTTGAAATAATACAATAAAATTTCTCTTCAATAAGCATTTACACAAATCATAAAGAACGTTAATAAACAACATCCCAAACTAGGGATGACTCTCAATAAACTTATAAAGTTACAACTTAACAAAAAATGAGGTTACATAAGTTCATTGATACAATGACCACATTGGTCTCCAAAGAATAACAATCTCTCAACATGAGATAGAGCACGAGCCACGAACAACAGAAACACCTGCGAAGCCAATCTTCGCAAGAAGGTACGAACAAAAACATCCGATGGGAAGGGGCACTACCACTCGACCATGTGATTCCCAAAATGGAATCACCCCACCGTGCTAGGAGATAGCAGATGACCCTCAAGTGAACAAAAACATGACATGGTCAATAGAACAATACGACACCATGATAACACAATACGACTCCACAATATTCCAAGTGACTCAACATCACAACACACAAGTGAACTTAAAGAGAAAGTGTTATTGCATAGCTTATGATGACTACCATGGTTGGCCTCCATAGGTCCTGGCCCCCATCTTGGGTTATCCTGGTAACCTTTCCCGAACCTCCAGCTCTAACTAAGTCTCATGCGGACCCTACCAGCGTTTCGTGAAGACAAGGTGGTTTGTTTGCCATTCTCGGCCTTCCCACTACATCTTGAGCTTTTTACAAGCACTCAACCATGCGCGAGGTACAATACCTTATATAATTTTATAACTACCCACGTAATCAATTATTAGATAATCATTTATTAGCTGACTTTCGATGAGTTATCTTTTCATCCACTTTGGGCGCAACACCCACTCAAAAGCCACTCTCTTAAAGGACACTAAACAAACATGGTCGTTCCACAAGGGCCTTATGGCAAAATTAACAACCATAACACCACTATCCAAATACAAGTGGTCAAAATAAGGACATACTGACTCTTGGTTAACCATAAGGCAAAGACATTACATGGTTAAGACAACGAGGTCATCATATATCACTTGGTCAAAGGTACCAAATACGCCACAACAAGACAATGGGGTTATTTAATTTCTAAATATTTTATGAATTTTTAAAAAAATGTATGAATTGTTATTAAAATAATGCAAAATCAATAATTATAAATAACCCTCGCAACATAAGCCCTTTCCTTTGGCTCAACTCTTTCATGAACCCAAATTTGACAGTAAATAAAACCAAGGTAAAATGGACAGACGTTGAGCTGAGTCATGGGGAATGCTTTTAATTAAAAAAAAAAATGCTTCTCCTTCTTAATAAGCCAAGACCATTTTTTAAGGTTTGTGTTTTGTTTTTCTTTCCATTTTTTTGTTACGTTTTATTTAAAAAAATTATTAATTCTGATCTCAACACTAAATTTTAAAATCACAATTCTAAAAATAAATTTTATCCTCTTTCTTTCGCCTCTGGTCCTTCTTGACCCCAACTTGGCAGTAAGTAAGACCAAGGTAAGGCAGTCGGGCCTTGAGTTATGTCACGAGGATACTCTAAAGATTTTTAAAAAAATGTAAGCCCCTTTCCTAAATGTTTTATGAATATTTAAAAAAAATGTCTGAACTGTTACTAAGATAATGGAAACTCGAAAATTATAAATAACCCTCGCAACATAAACCCCTTTCTTTCGCTTCAATTTCTTCCTAACCCCAACTTGGCAGTAAGTAAGACCAAGGTGAGGCAGACAGACGTTGAGCTGGGTCATGGGGAATGCCTCTAATTTAAAAAAAAAACACAATCCCCCCTTTTTAATAGGCCAAGAACATTTTTCAAGTTTGGGTTTCATTTTTCTTTGCATTCTTTTATTTTACGTTTTATTTTGAAAAATTATTAATTTTGATCTCAAAAACTAAATTTTAAAAATCATAATTCTGAAAATAAATTTTATCCCTCTTCCTTCACCTCAGCTCTTTTTTGACTCCAACTTGGCAGTAAGTAAGACCAAGGTAAGACAGCTTGAGCTAGGTCACGAGGATGCTCTATAAGCAAAAAAAAACACAAGCCCCCTAAATGGTTTATGAATAGTTTTGAAAAATGTAGGAATTGTTATTAAAATAATGCAAAATCGATAATTATAAATAACCCTCGCAACATAAGTCTCGTTTTCTTTCCCTTCAAAATCCTTTCTGACCCCAACTTGACAGTAAATAAAACCAAGGTAAGACGGACAAGCGTTGGGCTCGGTTGTGGGGAATGCCTTAAATTTAAAAAAAAAACATAATCCCCCTCCTTCATAGGCTAAGTGTAATTTCCCGCCATCAACCCCAAAGGAAAACCCACAACAAGGGTGAAACAATTTTTTTAAAAAGGTATAAACATATTAAGTGCATTAATAACTACGTTTGCGCAATATTAACACAAATGAAAGACTTACACCATAATTCTTTAAAGGGTTACCAATGAATAATTAAACTAACAATCTAAATTCCACAATTGATTAATCTAATAACCATCAATTACTTAAAGAACATAATAAGCCATATGCAATAGCTGTACACCATTGAAAGATTGAAAGAATACAATAAAATTTCTCTTCAAGAAGCATTTACACAAATCATAAAGAATGTTGATAAACAACATCCCAAACTAGAGATTACATTGATCCTCCAATACATGGCTCTCAATAAACATATAAATTAGGGTCAAGTTTGGGTCCAACCACTATCTCTTCACACGAGTGTAACTGTGGGCTAAGTTAGGGTCCAACCACTATCTCTTCCACTTCCATCAGACAAATAAGGTACGCTGAGACCTGTGAAACCAAGTGGAGTTGATATCCCGTACCTATCCGGTACTAGTATCATCAATGTCCTGCATCAAAGAACCACACGTGCATATAGACAAATATATATAATAGACACGACACAGACACCGATGAATGAGAATCATGATGTTCATTGACTCACTGGAGTGAGTGAAGGAAAATCATCCCCTCGCATCCCATATATGCAAACACGCAACATATTAATAACGCATTGCACATATAAGGTAAAAGTGTCAGTCCATGATAATGATCCATAAAATAACATTAATCATAAGCACTGAGATACTGCATGAAAGCATACACCACAATTCTAGATAAAGCATGAAAGATCATCACATAAAATCTGAATCAAAATACAATAATGCTCCACTGAATAATCAACTGAAGTCAAACACAAATACAAAAAGAGTCTGATTGAGGAGGGGTACTACATAAAACCATTCTTTAAGGTTTGTGTCCTGTTTTTTTTGCATTTTTTTAAACGTTTTATTTAAAAAATTTATTAATTTTGATCTCAAAACTAAATTTAAAAAAATCACAATTCTGAAAATAATTTTTTTTTTTCCCTTCACCTCAGTTCCTTCTTGACCCCAACTTGACAGTAAATAAGACCAAGGTAAGACAGACAGACCTTGAGCTAGGTCACGGGGATACTTTAAAGGTTAAAAAAGAAAAGCTCCCTTCCTAAATGTTTTATGAAAAAATGTATGAATTGTTATTAAAATAATGCAAAATCGATAATTATAAATAACCCCCGCAACATAAGCCCCCTTCTTTCGCCTCAACTCCTTTCTGACCCCAACTTGACAGTAAGTAAGACCAAGGTAAGATAAATATGCATTGGGTTAAGTTGTGGGAATGCCTCTAATTTAAAAAAAAACATAACCCCCCTCTTCTTAATAGGTCAAGACCATTTTTAAGGTTTGTGTCTTGTTTTCTTTGCATATTTTTTTAGTTTACGTTTTATTGAAAAAAATAATTAATTTTGATCTCAACATTAAATTTAAAAATCACAATTCTGAAAATAAATTTTACCCCCTTCTTTCACCTTAATTCCCTTTTGACCCCAACTTGGCAGTAAGTAAGATTAAGGTATGGCAGACGAACCTTGGGCTGAGTCACAAAGATATTTTAGAGGTAAATAAAAAACATAAGTCCCATTTCTAAATGTTTTATGAATATTTAAAAAAAATAATGAATTGTTACGAAAATAATGCATAATTGATAATTATAAATAACTCTCGCAACATAAGCCCCTTTTCCTTCTTTTCAACTCCTCCTTAACTCCAACTTGGCAGTAAGTAAGACCAAGATACGGACATGCGTTGGGCTAGGTCGTGGGGAATGTCTCTAATGTAAAAAAAAAACATAAGCCTCCTTCTTAATAGGCCAAAGCCATTCTTTAAGGTTTGTGTCTCATTTTTTTATATATTGTTTACTTTATGTTTTATTTAAGAATTTATTACTTTTGAACTCAACACTAAATTTAAAAATCACAATTCTGAAAATAAATTTTAACCGCCTTCCTTCGCCTCAACTTCTTTTTGACTCCAACTTGATAGTAAATAAGACCAAGATAAGGCAGATGAGCCTTGGGCTGAGTCATAGGTATACTCTAGAGGTAAAAAAAACATAAGTCCCTTCGTAAATGTTTTATGAATAATTAAAAAAAAAATGAATTGTTACTAAAATAATGCACAATCGATAATTATAAATAACCCTCGCAACATAAACTCCCTTCTTTCGCCTCTAATTTAAAAACAAACATTGGTCCTCTTTTTAGTAAGCCAAGACGATACTTTAAGGTTTGTGTCTCGTTTTTTTGCATTTTTTTAGTTTATGTTTTATTTAATAATTTATTAATTTTGATCTAAACACTAAATTTAAAAAATTACAATTTTGGAAAATAAAGTTTATCCCCCTTTTTTCACCTTAGGTCCTTTTTGACTCCAACTTGACAATAAGTAAGACCAAGGTAAGGCAAACGAACGTTGAGTTAGGTCACGAAGATATTCTAAAGATTTAAAAAAACATAAACCCCATTTCTAAATGTTTTATGAATATTTAAAAAAAAAGTATGAATGGTTACTAAAATAATATAAAATCAATAATTATAAATAATCCTTGCAACATAAGCTCCCTTCCTTCGCCTCAACTTTTCCTTGACTCCAACATGACAGTAAGTAAGATCAAGGTAAGACGAACAGGCGTTGGGCTGGGTGGTGGGGAATGTCTCTAATTTCTTAATAGGTTAAGACCATTTTTTATGGTTTGTGTCTTGTTTTCTTTGCATTTTTTTTAGTTTACGTTTTATTGAAAAAAATTATTAATTTTGTTCTCAAAACTAAATGTAAAAAATCACAATTCTGAAAATAAATTTTATCCCCCTTCCTTCACCTCAACTCCTTCTTGACCCCAACTTAGCAGTAAGTAATACAAAGGTAAGACAGATAGGCCTTGAGCTAGGTCACGGTGATAGTCTAAAAGTTTAAAAAAAAAAACATAAGCCCCCTTTCTAAATGTTTTATCAATATTTTAAAAAAATGTATGAATTGTTATTAAAATAATGCAAAATCAATAATTATAAATAACCCTCGCGACATAAGTCCCTTTTCTTCGTCTCAACTCTTTCTTGACCCCAATTTGACAGTAAATAAAACCAAGGTAAGACGAACAGACGTTGGGTTGAGTCGTGGGGAATGCCTCTAATTTAAAGGTCTCTCTACTAGAACTCTATGGCGAAACTAACAGCCATATCTAGTCCTGACAAACCACAGGTGAATGATACACAATCACTAACCCAGGATTGACCATTTGGTATCAGAGCCCATGTTTCAACATTGGGTACTCTGGGTTTGTATTGAGCCCATTCAACTTGATCTTTTTACTTAGGTCTTAATGTTTGTATTTCTCTTGTCTTATCCTTGTCGTAGATCTAAACCGTTTTCTCTTTTGTGGTGCTAGGTCATGGCTAGGAAAGCTAGGGGAGGTGACCATACAGGTGGTCGCAAAGGAGGCAGAGGAGGAGGACGAGGCTATGGTTTTGACCATCACAGTCTTTCACCACCACCCACTCATGTGAGTGTTGAGCCGAAATAGTCAGTTCATCAAGATTCTCAGCATGCAGGAGAGCAGGTTTCTGAAAGGGAAGAGCTGAGACAGATGTTTCAGGAGGTTTTGGCCAGGTTAGGCCCCAGGCCTGAGGTAGATCAGCCTATTCATGCTCAGGTTGAGGAGTCCATCAGTAGGTTCCAGAGGAGAGAGAGAGAGAGATCACCCAGGAGGAGGGAGATTCCAGTTGACCGAGATCCAACTTCTTTGGGTCACATAAAGGACTTGATGAGGTCCAACGCCCCTTTCTTTGATGGTATGGGTATCGGTCTCGAGGCAGAGACCTAGCTTATCAGTTTGGATCGATGTTTCGCTATGTTCCCATATAGTAGCAACACCAAGGCGTGATGTGCTATCACGCGTCTCAATAGTTTTGCTTCGATCTAGTGGAGACTAGAGGAGAAGATCAGTGTGTGCATTAACACCGTAACATGTGAGCTATTTTTGGAGAGATTTAGGGCACGATTTCTCTTACCCCAGTGGAGGCAGACTCAGGCAGATGAGTTCTATGCCTTGCGTCAGTATGGTATGATAGTAGACCAGTACGAGCACAAGTTCTATGAGCTCAAACAGTATGCCGGGAATGGTAATGATGAGGCTATGCTTGTTCAACACTTCTTGAGGGGTTTGAATGATCGCATCAGTGGTGGTGTGAGGGTGTTTGAGCCACCTTCAGTCGAGATAGCCGTGGCGAAAGCCAGATTGGTTGAGCTGAACCTTAGCCGTGCACTAGGTGGTCAGTGAGGAGTGCAGATAGGGAGTGCACCTTTCAGTGGGAACAAAGCTTGAGGAAATCAGTCCCAGTCAGCTGCATTGTTTAGGACTCCTTAGGCACCCACTAAGGGTGGACAACAACAGCAACAACAACCGTTGAAACCGAAATAATTCCAAGGCCAGTAGGGTGACAACTCTCAGTATAGGAAGAACAAGAACTGGTAGAGGGGCAAATAGGGCCCTTAAGGGCGGTCCTCATAGAGTGCATATCACGCCCCTAACCGGGGAAGTTTCCAGTAGTCTAGTGGGCCGACAGGTAATAGAGGACCAGGTAGCGGAGTTTGCTTCTCTTATGAGCAGTTTGGTCACATAGCTGCACAATGCCCTTAGCGTTTCCACCATATAGGTAGTCAGAGACTAGCAACATCAGAGCCTACAGTGGGAGATGCAGGGAGATCCCATAGAGTGTTTGCATTGGTGGATGACCGCCAAGCTGATCATCAGGGTACAGTTATTGAGGCAATAGGTGTGTTATGTAGAATCCCTATCTCTATACTTTTTGATTCCGGTGCTTCAGATTCTTTCATTTCTTCGTCCATTGTGGAGCGGTGCAGACTCGCGTTTGCTAAGAGGTAGATAGGTGGCAAGTAGAGTTGGCTATAGGTGTTCGTTTTTCTGTAGATGCCTTTATTCCCAGTTGTGAGTTGGACCTAGGAACCATAGTTACCTCAGTTGACCTTCGAGTCATTCCTTTGGGTTCTTGTGGAGTTGTGGTGGGGATGGATTGGCTATCATCTCACAATGCTCATGTGGACTGTCGCAAGAAGACAATGGAGTGTTTAGATGACCTTGGCAGAGAAGTGAAGATTGTTGGAGTTCAGAGATCAATATCCCTACGTATGATCTCCGCTATGCAACTTAAGCGGTGCATGCGTAGAGTATGTTAGCTTTTTGTAGTTACTCTTGAGGATGTGAATGAGTTAGAGAGTCGAGAAATCAATCTTGATGGTCACCCTATTCTTCGAGAGTATGCTGATGTGTTTCCGTTGGATATTCCTGGTATGCCTCTGGAACGAGACATAGACTTTCGCATAGACTTGGTTCTTGGTGTTGAACCTATTTCGAGAGCTCCATATCGGATGACTACTCAGGAATTGAGTGAGTTGAAGCTGCAGATAGAGGAATTGTTGGCCAAGGGATTCATTCATCCAAGTGTTTCTCCTTGGGGTGCGCCTGTTATCTTCATTAAGAAGAAGGATGGTTCTCTTCGGTTATGCATTGATTACCGACAGCTGAATAAGGTAACTATCCGGAATTGATATCCATTGCCTCGTATAGATGATCTTTTTGATCAGGTTAATGGAGCCAAGGTGTTCTCTAAGATTGACCTGAAATCTAGGTACCATCAGTTGCGCATTCAAGATGCAGATATTCATAAGATACTGTTTCGTACTCGTTATGGTCACTATGAGTTCACAGTGGTGCCATTTGGGTTGATGAACGCGCCTTCAGTTTTCATGAGCCTCATGAATGGGGTTTTTCACACCTACCTTGATCATTTTGTCCTTGTGTTCTTGGATGACATATTGATTTATTCTAGAACTATGGAAGAGCATGAGAGTCACTTACGTTAGGTATTGCAGTGCTTGAGGGAGAATCAACTTTATGCCAATTTGACAAAGTGTGACTTCTTCCAGTCTCAGGTGAACTATCTTGGTCATGTGGTTTTGGGAGAAGGTGTATCCGTGGATCCTTCAAAGATCCAAGCCATTGTTGATTGGCCAGCGCCTACCAACGTTTCAGAAGTTAGGAGTTTTATGGGTTTGGCCAGATATTACCATCGCTTTATTTAGGGCTTTTCCCTGATAGGACACCCGATTACTTCTCTTTAGAGGAAAGGGAAGAAATTTGTTTGGTCAAAGCAGTGTGAGTCATCTTTTTGTACCTTGAAGGAACTCCTTGTCAATGCTCTGTTCTTGGCAGTTCCTCATCCATCTAGAGATTTTATGGTATGCACAGATGCCTCTTTGGAAGGTATAGGTGCAGTGCTTATGCAGGATGGACGTGTGGTTGCTTATGTGTCTCGCAAACTCAAGAACCACGAGTTGAACTATCAAGTTCATGATTTATAGTTGGCAGCTGTAGTTCATACTTTGGTTAGATGGCGACATTTCCTGTTAGGGCGTCGGTTTGACTGCATAGTGATCACCACAGTCTACAATATATATTCATGTAGCCGAACTTGAACCGTTGACAGCGAAGATGGATGGAATTCCTCTGCTAGTATGATTTTGAGGTTCGTTATATTCAGGGGAAAGAGAACATAGTGGTAGATGCTTTGAGTCGTAGGCGACATGAAGTTTCAACATTGTCCCTTAGAGTAGACTTGAGAGAGAGGATTCTTGGAGTTCTTTCTAAGAACACCTATATCAGGATGTTAGAGCCGTGATAGAGTCCGGAAGGCCTTTAGAGGGTAGATTTTCTGGATATAACCTTGAGGCAGATGAACTTCTTCGTCACCTTGGATGGATCTATGTACCTCCTTTGGAGGGTCTTCGCGTTTTGATCATGACTAAGGCCCATCATGCACCTTATTTGACACATCCTGGTGTCAAGAAGATGCACATAGATCTTAGACAGATTTATCATTAGGCTGGTATGAAACACGACATTGCTGATTTTGTGTCGAAGTGTCTAGAGTGTCAACCGGCGAAGGCAGAGCATCAGCACCCGATAGGGCTTTTACAACCTAATTTGGTACCGGATTGGAAATGGGATATCATTTCCATGGATTTTATTGTTGGTTTACCTGTCTCTTCGCGTCGTCATGATGCTATCATGGTCATTGTCGATAGATTGACAAAGGTTGCTCATTTTGTTCCTATACGAGCTTCCTATACTACAACAGTGGTGGGACGAGTCTTCTTGGAAAATGTAGTGAGATTGCATGGGATTCCGAGGCAGATCATCTTTGATAGAGATCCTGTCTTTACCTTAGCATTGTGGACCTCACTTCAGCATGCTTTGGGGACTCAGTTGAACTTTAGTTCAGCTTATCACCTAGAGACAGATGGTCAGACCGAGCAAGTGAATAAGGTTTTGGAGGACATGTTTCACATGTATTTTATGGACCAGCAATCGCGTTGGGATACTTATATCTATCTAGTGGAGTTTCCTTATAACAATGGATATCATAGCTCCATAGGTATGTCCCCCTTTCAGGCATTGTATGGTCGACCTTGCCGCACTCCTTTGAGTTGGGATCGGCTAGAGGACAGGGTGCTCGTAGGACTGGATATTCTTCAAGAGATGGAGCAACAGGTTGAGTGGATTCGTGAGCATTTGGTAGTTGCATAGGATAGACAGAAGAAGTATGCAGACGCTCATAGGATAGATCGTCAGTTTTCTGTTAGCGACCATGTGTTCTTGAGAGTGCATTCGCGTAAGAGTCCGATCCGTTATGGAAAGGGTTCTAAGTTGGCGCCTCGGTTTGTTGGCCCTTTTGAGATCCTTGAGAGGATAGGACCTGTTGCCTACCGTCTTGCCTTGCCACTGAGTCTATCCCGCATCCACGATGTCTTTCATGTTTCAGTTCTTCGACCTTATCATTCTGATGTGACACATGTTCTTGATTGGAACTCTTTGTAGGTCGAGGATGTACAACTTTCCATGGAGCCCATGCGCATTCTTCAGCGTCAAGATTTGATCCTCAGGGGCACCATCGACCAGGTAAGGGTCCTATGGGACCCAAATGATGAGACCTCGACGACCTGGGAGAATGCAACAAAGATGAGAGAGTTGTATTCTTATTTGTTTTAGGCTTCTCAGAGTAAGCCTAGTTTTGGTGGGGAGAATGTAGTACCCCTCCTCATTTGTACTTATTAGACTCATATTTTATTATTGTTTACTTTCAGTGGATACATTACCATGATGTGTTATTCAAACTTATATGACATTATTTCATGCTTTATCTAGATATGAGATGCATAATTTATTTGCAGTATTTCAGTACTTGTGATTTATGACATTTTATGGATTATTGCTATATACTGACACTTTATTTTATCTATGCAATGTGAAATTATATGTTGCATGTCTGCGAGTGTATTGGATGTAAGGGGAAGATTTTCCTTCACTCACTCTGGTGAGACAGGGAACATCGTGATTCTCCTTCATCGGTGTGTATGCAGTGTTTTCTATATTGTATACATGAATGTGTGATTCGGTGATGCAGGATATTGCAGGTACAAGTACCGGGTAGGTACGGGGTATCGTCTCCACCTGACTTCATTGGTCTGAGCGTGCCTTATATTTGTCCGATGGAAGTGGAGGAGGTAGTAGTTGACCCTATTTTACCTAGATTACACTCTTGTGAGTGTCGTCAGTTGGTCGTCTTGTCAGTTTGTTCGGCCTTCGTGTATTGTCGTTTGACTTTTTTTGAGGCTTTGCTTGGGGTTTACTCAGTTTGTGTTTAGTGGATTTAATTAATTAATTAAATTTATGGAGTTATCTCATAGTTGGTATTTTTGGAATTATGTATTTTATGCATTGAGATTTTAAAATTTAATTAATTAAAAGAAATTATTAAATTAGATTGCAAGTTGCATTGTATTTGAATTATATCTTATTTAAATTTTAGTGAAAAATAAATTAGATTAATTTCATTTATTGTTTCCTAGAATTTTAAATAAATAAATGAATAAAAGAATAAATAAATGAATAAAAGAATAAATTAGAATTAAAGAATTGCTTGATTTTCTTTGTTTAGAAAATTAATTATTTAGCATGAGAAAAGAAAAGAAAAGAAAAGAAAAAAGGATTATGATTTTTGCATGTTCATTTAATTATCGTTTTAAGTGGGAATTAAAAAAAGAAGAAGAGAATAAAATTCCTTTTTATTACTAAAATTAAATATTAGGTTTTTGGGAAAAATATGTGCAACCTAAAATTTTAAGTTAAAAAGAATAGATCTTTCTCTTTTTGGTACACGAGAAGGAGGCAAAGATTTTGGGGAAGAAAAATTATTTTGGAAGCAATATTTTGTTGAAGAAGAAATTATCAGAGGATTGCTAGAAGAGGGGTTGGCTTAGAAAACCGGTACAAGACTGAGCTCTTCCACGTGAAGCTTCCAGGAAAGCTATACAGGTTGGGTGGCCTCTTCTGATTGTTTTTTTTTAAAAAATATTTTATTTCTTCCCTCTTTCTGAATGATGTGTGTTAAAAATATTTGTCAAATCCAAAACCCTTTCTGGTTATTTCATTTTCTTGGCTAAAATCCATTCCTAAGATTAATTTTAGTTTATGGAAAGAAGTGATTTCCGAGGTGTTTGTAGATTAAATTTTTTAGAAATTTGGGAAAAGTTGCAAGTTTTGGGAGAAAATGGGATGTGCCAGAGAAAATATTTCCTCTCGTTTTGGTATTAGTTTCGATAATTTTTGGACTGAGATTGAATTCTTCTCTTCCCTGTACTATCTCCGAGATTTAGCGAGAGATTTAATTATTTCTGTTATTTATTCTGGATGTTAATTAAGTTTTATGTATCCCTGTTTTAGCTGTAAAATTATGTAAATTGCCATAGGAATAAATTTATTGTTTTTATTACATGTTATGAGAAACTTGTATTAATTAAATTTTGGGGATTAAAATCTTAATGTGTTAATTATTTTAGGGAAATTGTTTTTATTTAATTAAATTGGGGGAATAATTTTAATTATTTTCTGTTTGTTTTGTGTGTTGGGGGAGGCGACAACTTGCTACCCCATGGTAGCAGCACTACCCCAAGGTACCCCCTGCTACCGTAAGGTAGCACTTGCTACCTTGCGGTAGCAGGGGGGCAACCATTAAAATAAAACTGCGCCGTCCTCTTTAAATTTTGCCCTCCGAAATTTATAATTTCGGTTTTTTTTCTTTTATTTAATTTTTTTATTTGTTTTAAAATAATAATAATAATAATAATAATATTATATATATAGTATTTTTTGTGGTTTTATTATGTTATTTTGGAAATAAAAGTTATTGCAGAATTAAATCTTCATTTTATTATATATTTTTAATGTGATATAATTATATGATATTATATTCGATGAATATATATATATTTATGTAATTTTATTATATTATTATATATATTTTTAATTTGGAACTCAATTTAGATTATTGGTATAATCTAATCGGATTTATTTGTAAATTTAACATGAACATATGATTAGGGGTTAATTTTTAATGTGGTTTTATTTAACCTTATTGGGCAAATGACAACATTGATTTTCTTGTATTAATATAGTTGTATTTTCTTATTTTCTGGAAAGTCTTTAATTGCAAATATTTTATGCTTTTGGCTGTTTAAAGAAAAAATTGCCTGTATGAGGATCTTGTGTAAATGGTGTTAGTAGTCAAGCTTAATTTCATTGCAATTCTGGTTGATTTGTCGTTATGTCATATGTTGTTATACCCCCTTGGTCAGGTGTTGTTGTATAACCCTCTTGATGTGAGCCATTGTGTGTTCTGTTTCCAAATGGTCAATCCTGGGTTAGTGATTGTGTATCCTGCACCTATGGTTTGTCAGGACTAGATATGGCTGTCAGTTTCGCCATAGAGTTCTCATAGAGAGACCTTTCCTGTTAGTGTCCTATGAGAGAGAGTGGCTTTCGAGCGGGGGCTTCGCCCGAAGTGAGTGGTAGGATAACCCCTCGAAAGTCAGTTAAGAAGTGATAACCTAATAATTGATTAAGGGGTGGGTAGATTAAATATTAATTAAAATAATATGCCCACACATGGTTGAGTGCTTGTATAGGCTCAAGATGTGGTGAGAAGGCCTGGAATGACAAACATATCACCTTGTCTTCACGAAAAGATTGGTAGGGTTTGCATGAGGCTTAGATGGAGACAGAGGTTTGGGAGAGGTTACCAAGATAATCCAAGATGGGGGTCGGGACCTATGGAGGCCTACCAAGGTAACCACTTTAAGCTATGCGATGACACTCTCTCCTTAGAGTCACTAGTGTTTGTGAGTTGAGTCACATGGATGTTTGTGGAGTCATGTAATTCTGTCGTACTTGTCTTATTTTGCTTGCTTGAGGGTCTTCTACTATCTCTTAGCACGGTGGGGTGGCTTCATTTCGGGATCACATGGTCGGGTGGTAGTGCCACTTCCCATCGGATGTTTTGGATTGTATTTTCAGGCGAGGAAAGGTTTCACTGGTGTTTTCTTGGTTCGTGGTTCATGTACTAGCTCTTGTTCGTGATCATTGTTCAGTTAAGACCTTGTGGTCATTGTATCAAACTTTTATGTAACCGTGATATTGTAACTTATGGATTTTGTTAACATTATTTCAGGATTGGTCTGCAGGCGACATTTTGCTATTTTTGGTGGCCCCACCTTTTTTTGTTCCTCCTGCTCGCATGCATCAGGCGAGACAGTTGTCATCTCGGCGGGGGTTCTGTGCGCTTGCTTTTCCCTTTTGTTTTTGCAGTAACGCGGAGCTGCCACGTGGCGTGGGTTGTTCATATAGCGACATCTTTTTTGGTCCCTCCGTCTGCCATTTTTTTTATCATGACTCTTTTGTCGTGCGCCTACAGAGCAAAGCGTCGTGGGACTAACAACTTTAGGGGCTAACAACTTCAGGGGTGGTTTGTCTAGTAAATCAGACAGGTGGACCACAACGTGCGAAAAGAAAAGGCGGTGGAGTTCGAGTTTGTTAGGAGCCCGAAGCTCTATTTAGTTTAGTTTTTTCTTTGTTGAGGGAGTTCGGAACTTTGCAAGGACAATAAAGTTTCTTAGTAGTATTTTTAGCCTTAAAAACTATTTTTTTGTTTTCTGAAGAAGTTCAATCAAACTGTCCCTATGGCCTTTGTGAGACTTTACTCTCAGTATGCATTAATGGTCTTTTATGTGCTTTTCTATTATAATTTTAAAGACTTCAGGAATTTTTATCTAAGATTTTGCCGATTGAACTATGTGTTACACTTGTTATCTGGTAAATGCATGATAGGTATTTCTTTATGTTACAAAGAGATTTGATTGAACCTTGGTTGTGTTTATGATTCAGACTTGTAGATTGTTGAATGGGCTTAGAAAAATCATATGCAGTTGGTTTTTATGTACTCATGTCTTCTTAAAATATGCTCTCGCGCATCACCTTAGTAGCCTAGTTTTTACTGTTTTAAAGTGTTTCTTTCTTCCCCTTTCCTCGAAACACCAAGTAAGAGCTGACTTCTCAATCTCGGAGGTCATTCAGTGAACCCTACACAATTGGTCCCCCATTATTGAATTTCCCATAAGGCTGTTTGTTTCCAAAGCAAAATTCAGAGTCAATAGTTCTTTTTCTGACACGCCCGGTGGGACATTACTTCTCAAGATTCAGGCCAGTATATGAGCCGCAAACCTGTTACTAGGAGCCAAACAACTTTGAATCCCAATTTGCTTCTTCCACCCCTGGTTAGTGTTTATCAATCTGTTGTCTCTTCATCCCAGAGCCTCCCTAGCGCTTCTGCAGTTACTCCTATCGCAGTAATGGCTTAAATCCCGCCTAGAAATTTTGTAACATGGGATAACGGAAGTCCTCTCATTCCTCCGGTTTTACTTGCCACATGGGCCCAAATACCCTTTGCTGCGCTGAAAGCGGTTCCTAAGTTTACCGGGGAATGTTCTAAGACTCCTGGAGAACACTTGCAAGACATAGCCAATGTCTACATAGTCCATAATATAACCGAGTAGAACGTAGCTTTGAGACTGCTAGTGGCGTCGTTCAAAGGAAGAGCTTTGGATTGGTACAGATCCCTTGCTCCGAATTCTATTGGCAGCTAGGACCAGCTAGGCAACAGTTTTTTCCAAAGATTCTCCGACAAAGCAGATAGGTCATCTTTGATGCATCAGTTGATTATAATAAAGAGATCCCCACAAGAAGCTTTAACAGAGTTCAATCCGCGCTTTCAGAGGACTTGGGAACAAATACCTTTATCTACTCGTCCTCCCGCCGATATGGCGTTTGTTTTCTATCTAAAGGCTTTCAACTCTGATATATCAGTGATGATTCAATCTTTAGGCAGTAACACTTTCCTTCAAGCTTTTGACTTAGCCGTCTCCACAGAAAATAACCTGATTGATGCAGGGAAACTATCGCCGCGACCACTTATGCCTGTCTTTCCAGATCTATCCAATCAACCAAATGGCCTAAATATCCCAGAAATGGCTACTGCTAGTTCATTCGCTCCCCAATCTATGTACGCTTACCCCGGACCCCAACAAGCAAATCTACCTCCTCCCTCGTCTTTAGCTGCAGAGGTTAGTGACATGAAAAATTTACTAAGGTCTTTTTCTAACGAAATAGTCAATCTAAAGAGATCTTAAATACCACAAACCAGACCCCCTTTCCAGCAAAACTACCAATCTAATAGGCCTTCTTATCAACAAAACCAGTACTCGAATAATCGAGTTGCTCCGAATCAATCAGCTGGTCAGATAGTTCCCGTGCCCAATCCATTGCAAACGGTTTACCCTAGCACTGGTAAAGAGTTGATAGCAGGACAAAATAATTTGGCAAATGATACCAACTCTTGGTGTTTTCCATGTAATAGCGCACACACTTGAAGAAATTATCCGAGAGGCAATCTACAACGAAAGATTGCAGAGCAGCGTTGCCAAAGCATGACGACTGATGACTCGGCCTATGCGGCCCCCGGTATAGATAATGCTTCTTTCATTGCACAAATGGAGGGCATGTCAATGGAGTAGGAAGTAGAAATAGCCGCAAATCATGCACTTTTCTCTTGGATGGAAGGAGAAGATATTGTATACACCTAAAAATGGTCTGAAGATAGTTAATTAAATACGCAATTATTTGATTAATTCCCCTTCCCAATTAATTGAATTCACAAGCAATTTAATTAATTTCTCTATTCATCTACTAGTAAATAAATCTAAATGATTTATTTATATAGTTCATCTCATATCCCCCTTTGATTAATTAATTCTAAATTAATTAATGTCTCCCCATATTAATCAATTCTTCTAATCCCTAATTACGATTAACAAACTCAAGTTTGTTCAGATTAATTACCATTTTCCAATTATTTGAATTTCTAAATTCAAATGAGCACATGGCTCCTAACTTTAACCACCCAACCTAACCATCCCCTAACTTAACCCATTCAATTTAATCTTGGGTCTAACTAACCCTATCCAATCTTGGACATTATAACCTCCTTATCCTAACCTCCCATGGTGTGGATATTCTCTCCTTGAGACACATGACACTTTTGCCACATGTCTCCTCCCTTGGACACTTGCCCTCTCATGAGCAAGGCTCCTTGACACTTGTCACCACAGAGATGACAAGTGTCTCTTCCTCCATCCTCTTCTCCAACTTCCTCAATCTTGGCCCTTGATATCTTCAAATCAGATTTGGATTGTCGATTCCTGCCACCTCAACTTTGGCCTTGGAATTCCTATAAATATCCCCCATTTTTGGAGCAATAAGGATCCGATCTCATATCAATTTAGACATCATTACTATAAGCAATTTGCATTTCAATTATCTAGTAATTAGCTTTTGGATTTATCATAGCATATTAATCTAGTTTCTTAAATCATGTATTTCATATCATCTCCATAGTCAATCATGATCAAATAGCTACTCAACTCTTGAGTTGTCACTTTGGAGGTCATTGCTCCGCTGAGAGCCCATCAATCCAACACCTTCAAGGTCCTCAAGAATAGAGGAAAATGAGACATTTCAAGGAAGGCTTATAGTTTGCATCTTTGATTTAGTTTTGAAATTAAGTTTTTCAATTATACTTTATTGTCTCATTATATGGGTATGCCTCTTATACTGGAAAAGATCTTTGACCGGTTAGAACAATACAAGCTACAGCTAAATCCTAAGAAATGTGCCTTTGGTGTCACTTCAGGAAAGCTATTGGGATACATTGTTTCAGCTAGAGGTATCGAAGTAGATCCAGCTAAGGTCAAAGCAATCATGGAAATGGCATCTCCTAAGAATATAAGTCAACTCAGATCACTACAAGGAAGACTGCAGTCAATCAGAAGATTTGTGGCTCAACTAGCAAATAAATGTCAACTGTTTACCCATCTATTACATAAAAATGTTCATTTCAAGTGGGACCATCAACGTGAGGATGCATTCAACAAGATCAAGGCATATCTCATGCAACCACCTGTTCTAATGTCACCAATTCCGGACAAGTAGTTATTGCTCTATGTATCGACCACTGAAATATCATTAGGAGTTTTGCTCACACAACAGGATAACGAAGGAAAAGAGTGAGCCATCTACTACATCAGCAGAACACTAGTGGGATACGAGCTCAACTATTCCCCAATAGAAAAAGCATGCTTGGCGGTAGTTTTTGCTTCTCAAAAATTAAGACACTATCTATTATCTCACTCCATCAAGTTGATAGCTAAAATCGATCCATTGAAATATTTGCTCAGCAAGGCAACATTGACAGGACGACTAGCAAAATGGATCATGATCCTAAGTGAGTTTGATATTGAGTATTTAGACAAAAAAGCTATCAAGGGACAAGTCATCGTAGATCAACTAGCAGAGGCACCACTTCAAGATGATCATCCTCTACAGATTGAGTTTCCTGACGCTGATATCCTAACAGTCACAACAAAAGCATGGCAACTATACTTTGATGGTTCATATACGCAACACGGATCAGGAGCAGGAATTCTATTTATCACACCACAAGGTCATACAATTCCGAAAGCATACAAATTAAGCTTCCCATGCACCAACAACACTACAGAGTACAAAGCTTCGGTTACAGGTATCAAAATAGCTGTAGAATGGAACATTACACAACTTCAGGTCTTTGGAGACTCTCGGCTTGTCATCAATCAAATCAATGATGACTATCAAACAAAAGATGACAAACTCATGCCTTACAAAAAGATGGTAGATGACTTCAAGAAATATTTTGTTGAAATCACTTTTGAACAAATTCCAAGAAATGATAACAAAGCAGCAGATGCCATGGCAACACTTGCTTCTCTATTACAAACACAGGAAAATCAAGAGCGTTATGAATTCCTGGTTGAACAATTATTTTACCCGTCTCATAATTGTCCTGATTCCCAAACCATTTGTCAACTTATTGGACATGATTCCTCCCGCTATGACCAAACTTACACATACTTGAAAGATAACATCTTACCTCCCGACTTATCGAAAAATCAAAAGAGAAACTTTATTCGCCAATACTTCCATTATACTCTTGTCGCGGATACCCTATTTAAACGAGGTCTAGACGACACTCTTTTAAGATGTCTCAAACAAGAAGAATCTGAGAAGGCCTTAAAGGAAGTCCATAACGACATTTGTGACACTCATTCAAGTGGTCTTACCCTTTCGAAAAAACTCATACGCTTGGGCTATTATTGGCCGACTATGGAATGAGATTCTTTTCAGATAGCTAGAACATGCAAACAATGTCAGATCCATGGGAACTCGATTCATGCACCAACACAAGAATGTCATGCTTTGGCAACATCTTGAACTTTTTGCCAATGGGGTCTTGATCTACTAGGAAAAATAAATCCTTCTTCATCTAATGGTCACAAATTCATCCTTGTAGCTACAAAATATTTTACAAAATGGATCAAGGCAGTACCTCTCACAAATATCACAGGAAAACAAATTGTTGCATTTATCTTGAATTACATCATCTGTCGTTATGGAATACCAATGACCATTATCACTGATAATGGGCGACCATTCAAGAATCATGATGTACAAGAGCTATGTGAGAAGTTTAAGATCTAGCACAGATTCTCCACACCCTATTATCCACAAGGGAATGGGCAAGCAGAAGCATCTAACAAAACTATTCTAAATATCCTCAAAAAGATAGTGAACGATGCTGGGAAAGATTGGCATATTCAATTAAACCCTGCTCTCTGGGCCTACCACACCAGTATCCGCACACCAACAGGTGCCACGCCTTTCTCTCTTGTATATGGATCCGAAGCCATATTGCCAATCGAAGTAGAGATACCCTCACTACGTGTATCACTAAAATGACTTATCCTAGATGAAGAACAACGAGTATCTAGACTGCAAGAGTTAGAACTGATCCATGAAAGAAGACAAAATGCCTTTGATCATCTAAAGGTATATCAACAAAGAATGTGTCGAAGTTATAATCACAAGGTCAAACCACGAATCTTTCAAGTGGGAGAACTAGTACTAAAGGAAAATCCACGAAATCAGTCAGATTGAGAAAAGAAGGGAAAATTTGAACCAAACTGGTTAGGTCTATTTATGGTCACAACAGTATTTGGGTTAGGGGCATATTGGCTATCAACACAAGACAAAGATCAGCTCGAGGAACTCGTCAATAACATGCATCTGAAGAAGTTCTATGTCTAAAAAATCCAAAAATAGTGAAAAAGCAAAAAAAATCCAAAAGTAGTGAAAAAAATAAAATAAAATCCGAAAACAGTGAAAAAACAGAAAAATCCAAAAACAGTGAAAAAACAGAAAATCCAAAAACAGTGAAAAAACATAAAATATGAGAAAAAGTGCAATAAAAATAGATGGTGAAAACCTAGCAAACAGACGCTATCTGTCGGCTAGCTTTGCCATCTATTGGTTCACGCTTTCTTCCGCTTGCATTCTTTTCCATCGGCGTTGTTTATAAAAATCATAAAGCCTTTGTACATACGCAGGCATCCCAGGTGCTTTCTCGTCATGGTTTGGTTCATTGACTATATCATAATAAGACTTGTTTCTAGGTTGGGAGAAAATTTTTGAACCTGGTTGGGGGCAAAAAGTTGCAATCATTTTGAGCTTAATCAAAGCAGGTAGAACAACAGTCAGACAACGCTTGTCAAACAAAAAATTGAGATACATCCAACATTGAACATAAGATCACATTGTCAACCATTAACTATCACATATCAATCTAAACATGACAAAACACATATCAATGGATGATATATCTTGACTCATGATTTTAACACTTTGGCAATAATGGTTCAACTATTTTATTTTGATTTTCGCTATCATGATTTCTGAGTAACTCCAGGATGTCTTTGAATAGAGGAACGAGGAAGGAATGTGATATTTTTCTTGTCTAGTGTCTGTAAATTAATCATTAATATGTGCAAAGTTGTCTAAGGAAATGATCATCAGAGTATCATCAAAGACATTTCAGACTTGCATATAGAAATGGTTAATACTGCCCGTTTTACGCAAGCAACACTCTGGTCATCTTGGTTCAATTATACCTCGATGCTTGTGCTAACTTGCAATATCAAAACCTAGAAAAGTAGTGCTCAGGTCATCATGGTTCAATTATACCATTGATGTTTGCACTCACTTCCCACATTTTAAAGGCTCAATGATGAAACAAAGCAATGACTCCATGACCGATCCAATCACTGCATTGCATTTTAAGATAGATTTGCATTTCATTCTGCATGGGATCACAATGCTCATCTTTTCCAAGGCCAAAGCTAACATGGTGTTATCTCTCTTATTACATGATTGAGTACATTGGACAATAACAAAAATAATCAATTCATTCATCCTACATGATAAGTTAGTTCATCTCATGTAACCATTGCATACCAAGACATCATTCATGTAAAGCATCAACTCATTCATTCATTTAGTAAGATCATGGCATGGCCTTCATCAAATCTCAAATCATATAAAATAACACCGTTGCATTGCATTGCATCCATCTCATATTAACATGCATGAGAAAATCATAAAATTATCATAAACATAGAAAGCATTGCATCGCGCAAATATCACATAGAAATTATAAGCATCACCATACATATTTGCATTTGCATACATCATGTAAATATTGCATCATCATATATCTATCATTTAGAATTCATAAGCATAAAAATTAAAGCATACATCAAGCATACATCATGAAAGTAACTGCACATCATAATCATATGTCAAATAGAATGCATCCATCATTTCATAGGTCATGTAGAGCGAATAGAATCAACTACATATCATTTCATCAAAACAAGATCAATATCCAAGGTACAATGATATCACAAAATATATAAGATACATCACATATATACATCTCAGGAATTATCAATATCTCATCACAAAAAGGTGTGTACATAAATAGATCAATGTCCCATGTCAGTGTGACCACTCGGACGCGGAGTAGAACTCTGTCCTGATGCGGCAGGTAGAGTAGCACCAGCTGGTACCCTTGTACCTAAGTCCCCACCTAGGGGAGCTCTTTGAAGTGGCCCTGTCACTCCTCGACTCTTAGTCTGGTTCTGTCTCGATCTCCTACTTAGCTATGAAAATCCTGGAGCCCTCCGATCAGGAGGAACGACAATAAAGTATAATGTCCTGTAATACTCAGCCTCTCGGATCTCCTGGCGCATCATCTTCAGGGCACTCTTCCCTGAAGTAGACCCTCCTGACAACTGTACCTGTGTCTCGGCTTGCCGACACCTATCCATAGCTGCGTCTCTCTCGAATAGGAGAGAAGCCATCTGAGTATCTAGCTGGGCCATCTAAGAGTCCCTCTCTACTAGTTGACTCTCTAGCTGCTGAACCTGAGCCTGTAGGTCCGTAATCTGAGCCTGCTGCTGATGCGACAACATCCTAATGAGGATCCGTCAAGGTGCCTCTGCCTGTGGCTGCTTAGCCTGTGATATTATCATAGGTACCTGCTCAATTGGGGGTCCCTCCTACTTTGGAACCTGATGTCCCTGATCTCCTACGCCTAACCACCCGGGCCATCCAATCTGTATATACATCTCTGGCAGATCTAGAACTGCTAGCTCCTGGTGTGCTTGTCGCTGCCACTGCCACTGCTCGACCATCTCCCCATCATCATCTCCCTCATCCCCCCCATCAGCATCTCCTCCCTCATCATCTCTGGCACCATGATCTCCTACATCTCCTCCATATCCATCCCCATCTCCGCTATCATCTCTCCCCTCACCATCCCTCCGTCGTCTAGGAGCTCTATGTCATAGCCTCTCATCATCCTCATCAAAAACTAGCTTTGGCTCATCCAGACATGTCAGCCTCAGAAACTTGTGTACGGTACAGTGCATAGCATGCTCATGTGTCATCCCGCTATCCATCACGCCTGGAAGATGATCCCAATCAACTGGCTCCAATGATCGATACTCTGTGCAGGCCTGGTCATATGAAATAGAAGGCCCCCAAGTAGCCACATCCAATCTTTGATGAGCATAATGAGCTGTACCCTATGGCATCCCCTGTATCCTGCCATATTGTCTCAACACCCTCATACAAAGGAATCGCTCAATGACATAGGGCGTTGACCCAATCAGATATCGCGTCATGAATACATACGACATCTCCACTACTCTAATTTGCCTAGCTTTCACTGGACAATAATACTTGGATCTCCCTCAGCATAAGGCCTGCCTATAGGTCTATCTCTATCAGCCAATGGTCGTGTGATAGGTAGATGCTCCCAGGCCCATATTTGAAGCATGGTCACCCCTGCTGATAACGCAGCTGATCCCTGATACACAATTCGGTGCAAGTCATGATACAAATGCGCCAACATACATGACCGCATGCAAAGTGGGTCCCCTCTGTCACCATCTGCTCAAGCATACAACCCCATCCAATAGATAATCCCTTTGACTTGTGATCAGGACAAAGGAAGCCTGCAATAAATCCAGCAAGTACAGTCGGTAATGTGGCATATCCTAACTCTAGCATCTCTTGCCACGCAATATCATACCCACCTATCTCATCATCCTCAAACACTCTGCAAAGTGCCTCTGTCCCACCCCGCTCGCTGAGATCATAATATACTAGATCACCCATCACAAGGATGCGCAGAATCCGATAGACATCCTCAGGTGTCACCTTAATCTCTCCCGTTGGCAAATGAAACGTGTTATGCTCACTATGCCAACGCTCTGCTAAAGATGTCAATAATCCTCGATTTATCAAAGACCGGGGCATGTCAAGAAGGGAAGATAAACCACACCTACCAATGTGGTCTCGCTTCGCCTAGCTAAGGCGGGGTATCAACATCCATGTCTTTGGGAAACGCTCCCGAGATTGAAGAACGGTAAAGTGCTCTTATAATCAAATCATCTCATCATATCAGTTTCTTGATTTATCTATCTATCAAATCAATCTATCTATCAGTTTATTTTGCTCAATTGAGATTTTTATCAAATCTCGTTGGGCCCCTATCAATGACGCTCATCTATCATGAGGTCATTATCAAACTTATCTCATCTCATGCGTGCATCGAGATAATCAAAACTGATCATTAAATTTATCAATCAGGAGCATCTAATTTTATCAATTAGATAGCTAATCAAATCTTACCCATCAAAAAATCAAAATCAAATTGACAGCAAAGTCAACCAATCGACCAATCAAATCATTTTCTCAAAAATCATCAAAATTGAAAAATAAAAAAATCAGAAAAATTGAAAAAATTAAAAAAAAAAGAAAAATCATCAAAATTGTCAAAACTGAAAAAAAATTTGAAAAATCAAATCAAAAAAATCATAAAAATAAAAATATCGTCAAAATTTGAAAAAAAAACCCTCCCCCCGCGACACTCGTGGCATTGGTGGCTCCGCCCACAGCGCCCGCGACGCCTCCTGCAGCGCCGGTGGCGGCCGCTGCCGGGCCTTCGCCTCCACCACCGCCTTTTCCCTCCAAAATGCAAAAAATTAAAAAAAAATAAATTTTTGATGTATTTTTTTTAAAAATGCATAAATATATTAATTTTTTTCGAATGCAAATTGGAATTTTTTTGAAAATCCAGAAAACCCATTTCAAATATATAATTTTTTTCCCAACCCATCTGGCGAAAATGCTAAAAAATGATTTTTTTAATGCAAATAGCTAAAATTTTCAAAAATCAGTTAAAAATTTACAAAGCTGGGTTTTCTCGAAGTACGTATCGATGGACCATATGCCGGAGGACGCTCGTATTGCCGAACTCGCTCGAACCTATGCTGGTAGTATGGGATCGCCATTCCTTCATCCAGAGCAATTTTTCTCAAACAACCACAGTGCACAAATGAGGAGTGGTAAAATGAATTCACCTTTTTAAACTCATAATGGAACATTTAAGTGGGATTTTTATTCCACTTATTTTTAATCATTTAATCAACTAATCAGCCTGACAGGGCAGCATTTTCAAATTTCTTATCAAGAAATGAATCAGATTGATTCTAAAAATCTCTAAAAATCTCAAAAAATCAGAAAAATATTAAAAATCTAAAAATTGAAAGAATTTCAAAAAAAAATTTCAAAAAAAAAAAAAATCGCGAAAAATTCACAAACATTCGAAAATTATCCGATTCATCTCCCGAGGGGGCATCCTCGCATTGATATCTATCAATCAACGTCTGGGGCATCATATCGAGATTTATCATCTCCAAAATCGAATCGGCATCATATCGAGATTTATCATCTCCAAAATCGAATCGACATCATATCAAGATTTATCATCTCCAAAATTGAATCGACATCATATCGAGATTTATCATCTCCAAATCAAATCAGTATTATATCGAAACCAAATCTGCATCAAATCAAGATCGAATCTACATCCTATCAAAATCAATATCAGCAACATCATCAATCAAGTTTTCTTTGAACTAACACGTCGTTACACATCGCTTTAAAGAGGGGCAAAATGTATACACCTAAAAATGGTCCGAAGATAGTTAATTAAATACGCAATTATTTGATTAATTCCCCTTCCCAATTAATTGAATTCATAAGCAATTTAATTAATTTCTCTATTCATCTACTAGTAAAAAAATCTAAATGATTTATTTATATAGTTCATCTCATATCCCCCTTTGATTAATTAATTCTAAATTAATTAATGTCTCTCCATATTAATCAATTCTTCTAATCCCTAATTAAGATTAACAAACTCAAGTTTGTTGAGATTAATTACCATTTTCCAATTATTTGAATTTCTAAATTCAAATGAGCACATGGCTCCTAACTTTAACCACCCAACCTAACCATCCCCTAACTTAACCCATTCAATCTAATCTTGGTTCTAACTAGCCCTATCCAAGCTTGCACATTCTAACCTCCTTATCCTAACCTCCCATGGTGTGGATATTCTCTCCTTGAGACACATGACACTTTTGCCACATGTCTCCTTCCTTGGACACTTGCCCTCTCATGAGAAAGGCTCCTTGACACTTGTCACCATAGAGATGATAAGTGTCTCTTCTTCCATCCTCTTCTCCAACTTCCTCAATCTTGGCCCTTGATATCTTTAGATCAAATCTGGACAGTTGGTTCTTGCCACCTCAGCTTTGACCTTGGAATTCCTCTAAATATCCCCCATTTTTGGAGCAATAAGGATTCGATCTCATATCAATTTAAACATCATTACTATAGGCAATTTGCATTTCAATTATCTAGTAATTATCTTTTGGATTTATCATAGCATATTAATCTAGTTTCTTAAATCATGCATTTCATATAATCTCCATACTCAATCATGGTCAAATAGCTACTCAACTCTTGAGTTGTCACTTTGGAGGTCATTGCTCCGCTGAGAGCCCATCAATCCAACACCTTCAAGGTCTTCAGGAATAGAGGAAATGGGACATTTCAAGGAAAGCTTATGGTTTGCATCTTTGATTTAGTTTTGAAATTAAGCTTTTCAATTATACTTTATTGTCTCATTATATGTGTATGCCTCTTATACTAACAACATTTTTAGCATCACAGATATTGTGATGACTAATGATGCAGCATCATCGAGCTCAGGGGCTCCTCAAGTGCAATCGGATTACAATCTCAGATCGAAGAGGCATTTAACAGGAGAGAATGTAAACATGCCAAGGAAGTCCTCCGTCGACAACACTCCCGAACAACCCGCAGCCCCTGTTACTTATCTAAGGAAAGATTTCATTCCTTATAAGCCCAGAGAGACAAAGGCGTTGCTGCCATTAGTATTGGACATAGTGGAGCAGTTAAGGAAAGCCCCAGCTAACGTATCTTTATGGGATCTTCTTGCCATCCTAGAGCAAAGGAGTCGTTTGAAGGAAGCCTTGTTGGAGGAGATTACCCCCCAGTAGGAAGGCTGCTACTTCTCTGCCGACAAGTGGGCAAGCTTCTCAGCATCTCGTAGACAGATCATATTCAACAGCGACATTGAAAAATCAAGATGTCCCACCGAAATCTCAATTAGAAGGTAAGCCTAAGCCCAAACCTTTTTATTTGACCCTCATAGTAGGGGATAAACTGCTACATAACTCTATGATAGACTCTGACGCCAGCACTACCGTCATGCCTAAGCAAATCGCTGAGGTTTTGAATATTAAGTATGAGCCATTAAATCATGGTGTCATGTAGTTAGATGGGAAGAAGCTACAAACCAAACCGTGGGCCTCATTAAAAGCCTCCCGCTAACGTTGTTCGCATGTCCTAGCGTCATAGTGTCTCAAGAAGTAGTGGTTATTTACATTCCCCCTATTTTTGGTCTTTGCCTCTCTAGAGATTTTATTGCTAAGATAGGAGGTTACCGGTCTTTGGACTAGTCCCACCTTATCCTTCATACCAAGCAAGTTGCCAAGTTCAAAATCCTCTCAGAACCCCTTCATGCTGAGCATGTTGCAAATCAAGCTATGCTCAGTTTCGAGCCAACCCACACCTCAATCTCCGGTGAAGAAAGAAGGATGGTAGAATTCATCAAGGATGACGAAATAACAAGAGATACTTCTCCAAATCAGAAGGTTTTTCTTGAGGAATTCATTGACTCTGACCCCTATTCAAATTATCATGCCACAAGTCTTGGTACTTACTACATTTTTTATGAAGGTCAGGTTGTCCCAAAACTAGTTAAAGAACCCTTTACCCAAGAAGATTTATCCTCTTTACTCCAGACCCTACATTTTAATGGTGCAATATGCAAAGTAGGTTCAGGGGCTGGAATTTGTTTTACTTCACCTTCCGGCAAGCAGATTCTAAAGTCTTTTCGCTTACAATTCGCATGTTCCAACAATGAAGCAAAGTATGAGGGACTGATTTAGGGCCTGATGTTGGTGGAAAATATGGGTATAAAGAAATTGAAAGTTTTAGGAGACTCCGAACTTGTTGTCAATCAGATTCGGGGAATCTCCAGTGCAAAACATATCCGTATGAGGTCTTACCGCCACAAAGCTTGGGATTTGATCGAAAGCATCGACGCTTTCAACATCCAAAGAATCCCCCACAAGGCAAATGCATCTGTTGACCGGATGGTCACTGTTGGGTCAAATTTTGACCCCACTGTGGATTTGCTAGTCAACCCCCAAGTAGTTGGCGTCATCGTTCGACCAGCTATCCCAGATAATGACACCCACTGACAGGTTTCTGAGAATGACAAACAAATTGCTCTGTTCATTCAGAATTCGGGAGGGTTTGCAGATCAGTTACAACCCAAGGTTAAAGAGGCGTTCGGGGATCAAATCATACAGTTGAAGTCAAATAAGCTCCCTAATGGGCTAATCACCTTAGAGAACCTTTTCAACCAGGACGACACCAAAAGTGATAAGCGGAAGCTCACGGCTGATAAAGGAGACTATACCGAAATGTCGGTAGGTTATGGTAAAATCCTCAAAGTCGAGAAGGAGATTTCACTCCAAGATAGAGAGAAATTGGCCTGATATTGTGATCAATATGTTGGTGTGCTAGCATGATCCTATGAGAATTTGAAAGGATACAACCCCGATATCATTCAACATACTATCGAACTTACTAATGGAGCCAAACCGGTTCGACAGAAGCAGAGACCTGTTAATCTGAAAGTTGAGTTACTCATGGCCTAGGAGCTAAGAAAGCCGATAGAGTCAAAAATCATCTGTCCCATCAAACATAGCACATGGGTGTCTAATTTGGTGCCCGTGAGGAAAAAGAATGGAGATATCCGACTATGTGTGGATTTTAGGGACTTAAACCAAGCATCCCTAAAAGACCACTATCCTCTGCCATCAATGGAATAGTTGTTAAGCACAGTGGCAGGATCATAAATGTTGTCAATGTTGGATGGTTTCTCAGGTTACAATCAAATGGAAAGGAGAAGACCAACATAAGATGACCTTCACAACTAAATGGGGAACATTCGCCTATCAAAAAATGCCATTCGGGTTGTCAAATGTTGGCGCAACTTTCGAGAGGGCTATGGACCTAGCTTTTAAAGAGCTTATTAACAAAATCATCTTGATTTATTTGGATGATCTCACTGTGTTTTTGAAAAACAAGGAGGATCATTTTGATCATTTGGAGCTGGTTTTCCAAAAATGTCTAGAATTTGGAATCTCTTTGAACCCGAAGAAGTGCAATTTGGCATCCCACAAGGCAAATTGCTTGGGCACATTGTATCTAAGGAAGGAGTCTCCATCGACCCTGATCGAGTCAAAGCAATAAAACAACTTCCCCTTCCTATAAATAAGAAAGGGGTCCAATCCTTCTTAGGAAATGTTAACTTTGTTAGTCGCTTTATTGTAGATTTTGTAGGGATGGTGAGGCCCATCACCCTGATGCTTAAAAAAGAAATGCATTTTAAATGGACTTCTGATGGGAAGGACGCTTTCGAGAAAATCAAAGAAGCTATTTGTTCAGCTCCTGTGCTGTCCAATCCCGATATGGCCAAAGATTTCGTTATGTATGTCTTCTCTGGTCCTTATAGCATTGCCGTGGTCTTAACCCAAAAGGAGGCAGAAACAAATGGAGAGCACCCCATAGCTTTCCACTCCAAGAGACTTAAGGAATATGAGGCGAAGTATAACTTCATCAAAAAACAAGCTCTGGCAATAGTCAAGGGCCTCAAGAAGTTTAGGCATTTCATCGCCTACAACAAGATCACAATGCATGTCGCTCACCCTTTAGTCAAAGAGTATATCATGGAGGGCGACATCACTGAGAAGAGAGCTAATTGGATCACCAAAATCTTGGAGTATGACGTTGATGTCAGACCCACCAAGACAGTCCACGACAGAGGTTTGTGTGAATACTTAGCACAGGATCTCGCACCCCGAGACCCCAAGGTAGCCGCAAACGAATCTGTCATGGCCATTTCAGAGCCAGCGGAGGCATGCTGGGTGGAAGAGCGCAAACGTTTTATGAAGACAAGAATTTTTCCTGAGGGTCTTCCCCCGAGAAAGAGGAGGTTCTATAGGTTACAAAAAAGCGGTTTCCGACTGATAGCAGATGTCCTTTTCAAAAGAAATTTTGACGAAGTCTTGCTCCGTTGTGTGAATCGAACCCAAGCTGACAAGATTCTTCATGAATTTCATCACGGTTCATCCGGAGGTCACTTCTCAGTGCCAACCACCATTATCAAAATCACACGTGCCGGATATTTTTGGCCATCCATGTTTAAGGTGGTGTACACCATGGTGAGAGCGTGCAAGGAATGCCAGTATTATACTAGTAGGTGCAGGAAAGCAACAATGCCACTTCAACCCATAGTGGTGGAGGAACCTTTTGCACAATGGGGGCTCTACTTCATATGGATGATTAATCCCCCAAGCTCGGCTCGACACAAATGGATCTTGACTGCTACAAATTATTTCACCTAATGGTCCGAGGCCGTCCCTTTGAAAAAATCATCCAAGTTTGAAATCTTGGCTTTCCTGGAAGATCTAGTATGTCGTTATGGTCCCCCGAAGACCATAATTTCAGATAACACGCATGCGTTTGTGGGCTCACGACTCACCCAGTTCGCCCTTAGCAAAGGTATTTGCCTAAAGACCTCCTCAAACTACTATCCACAAGGAAACGGGCTCGCAGAGTCTACCAATAAGAATCTCATCAGGCTCATCAAGTGGATTGGCTCATAGCACAAAAGGGATTGGCATCACCATCTGAGGAGTGTGTTGTGGGAAGACCAGATAATGCCAAAGCAAGTTTTGAAGACCTCCCCGTATAATTTGGTTTATGGGAAGGATGCATTGTTCCTTGTATCCCTAGAGATCCCAACTCTGCAACTGCTTAAGTCTTTTGAAATAGCGGAGAACGACCCTATGGACGTGAGGTTGGCTAAAATTATGGAACTAGAGGAAGCAAGGGAAGCGACATTCGCATCCCTCCAGACATGTCAACAAACTGTTAAAAGGTGGTTTGGCAATAAGAAAAGTTCTCCCCCACAATTCCAGCAGGGCAACCTGGTCCTAAAATTTAACGAAAGGGCTGCCAAACCCGACCGACATGCAGAATTCAATGGACTGTGGGAGGGCCCTTTCCATATAACGAGTTGCAAAGATCACAATGCTTTCGATCTAGAAGATATGCAGGGAGATCTTCTTATGATCTCGGTTAACGGTTTCCACTTAAAACCTTTTCATTAACTTAGTGCCTCTAATTGTACATAATGTAATTAGTGCTTTTTTGTGTGCTTTTATTTATTGCTTTCTCTTTGGGTAATGTTGCCACACAAAATGTCATTATTATTGAAAAGAAAGAGACATTCAAATATGCCATTACTAAAGAAAAATAAGATTAACATATTCCAAGTATGTATACGAAGATTTACAAATATTGAGAAAGGCCTCCGGCTGCATTTGTCAAAAATCAAAATAGAGAGAAGACAAGGCTATCTCTAAGCAAGAAGCAGAACAAGAAGAGTGGGGGCTATGTAGCTATAGAATCATCTTCATCTTCCTTCTCCTCCATGAGGGAATCAGAGTCTTCGGTGTCGTCCTTTGCGTCCTCTCTCGACCACTCCTGATCGGAAGCAATTCCAGAAGCTTCGACCGTGATGATGAGGACCAAGTCAGGGAGAATGTCCAAAGTCAGGACCCGTGAAAATATATAGTCCTCGAAGCCAGTATACCAGTCGGTACTAGCCGAGACGGGGATGATCAAATAAATACGAAGAAGGAATTCAGTGGCAAGCTCTGTCCGTAAACGATGAGCAGATAGCGTCGTGGTCCGCAATCCGTCGATGAGCGGATGCCAAGGCACTTCTTCCTTAGATGTAATGAACCGCTGCAAGTCTGTCGCCAGAGGTAAACATCGAAAAGGAATGTAGTAGGCTACAACCTCCTCCAAACCTCTGAGATAGTCTCTTGAGAAGAGAGCTCTCGTAAGCCCAGAGGCCTCGTACCCACCAGTCTCAACACCGAGCAGAGAAGCCACGAAGCGCGAGCAAATGTCTGAGTTAACTCGGTAGTGGTCAACATTATCTATGAAATCCTCTCCGAGCACCCATTTGATGGCGACAATGATTAGAGGATTCTTCCTCTTCGTCATCCTCCGTAGCCTCTGATAAGAAATGTTGCCAATGAAAGCAACCTGTGCCTTATTGCTGACGAGCCAGACAAGAGTATCCATCTTTCAAAAAACCCCGTCGTTAAAGCTGGTAATATAAGCAAGAATATCCGAAAAGACATATTTATAAGATTTCTCGGCTCTAAGTGACGAATGATGACAATACCAGTACTCCCGATCTCCAACGCACCAGCCTTTTTGCATAAATTGGCACAAGGGAAACGATACTTGCTGACAGATTTTCATAAATGGTAAGCTACCAAGCCGGTACCTCGATTGGAGTGGACATGTACCTGAGTGCCACACAATTTGTTAAAGGTACATCACTTTTAAAGCAAAATCCCTATAGAACCGCTTCACCTCGTGCCACCACGGTGGACGCGAGATCTTCTTAATTAAGGGGAAAAGTCCTTCGTACAAGAAAATCGCCGCAAGTGGCTCGGCTAACGACGGGCAATGCCAACACTCTTTTGGTAATCGCAAATGGCGGTGTCAGTCCTCCTCATAAGTTTTCTCCCCTAAAAAATGAGCTGGCATACGTGCGAAACGGGTGCCCATTCCTAAGTACTTCTATTTTGCAGCATTCTAGGCATGCCATGCATTAAAAAGAGAGATCTGCCAGATTTTCTTTCATTCTATCAACTCATCCTTCAGTCAGAGTTGGGCAGAGAATTGAGAAACAGATTTTTCACGAGTAAGAGATGGAAGCTGAAGCTACCTCTTTGGCCCCTGCTCAGGAAGCATTGTGGGTCAATGTCCTTGGCCAACTCTCATACGCCTCTCATGCTTTTCCGCCCAAGTCAAAATATCTAAGGACCAAAATCAAATCAAAGACAGTTACCCGAAATACCGCAGTAGTGATAGACCCTTTCAAAGATGTCATGGAACCAGAGCTCCACAAGCAGCCGAAGAACTTGAGGGAGGCCGCATACAATAGGATGATTCATCATAGAGCGGACCCATTTTCCAAAGCAACCCATTTTTGGCAAAGTGGGACTCCTCAATTTATAGTCCCAATGGTCCTGCACTGTCCAGAACTTGTGGCGGTGATTGCCAACGTTTTCGACCCCAATTCCTCCTCTACCAGTGGTTTTTCTTTAAGGGTGGTCATATCACCAGATGCCATAAAGGACATGATGTGTTGCCCTTTCTTCGAAGCAATGAAGGTCTTCTCAGATGCTACTATAGAGGAATACTGGAAGCCAAGAAGAGATGCGGTCCCTTTTTGTAATAGCATCCTAAACCGGAGCCAGTCAGCAGGCCCCCAAAAGCTACCCTTGTTATATAGCGACCTAAAGCATGAGGACCTTAAAGATATTTCATCCATTCTCGCCTGGTTGTGTGGTCATGAAAATGATCGGGAGATTATGGCTGCAATGATGAGTTTCCTTTTTAAATGCTGAAAACAAAAAGAAGCTTTCCATTTCGATTTCTCTGACCTAATAGCTAGCGAAATGGTAAAGCAATTATCCGAGTTCCACCAGCTTCGACGTTTTAGGTTTTCCTCAGTCTTGGTTCACATGCTCTTACATCAGAATGAAGCCTTCTTTAGCTGGTTTCTCAAACTGGCCAGTAGCGATGAAGTAGGAAATAGAATGCCAGTTTCAGTCTGGACGCCCGTTATTTTGTCCTACTATGATGCTTATTAATTTTCTGATTGTTTCCTAACTCCCGCCTTGAAGGATTTTGACGTCATTTCCATTGAGCCACTCTCCCGCTTTTCACAAATCCAAATGAACTGGATGTGCAATGAACGACCCCCCTGCGACTAGTTCATAGGCAGTGATTTCTTTTTTGTCTGAGTCCATGGTTTCTCTAAGGAACCTTTCCGTCTACCTACATATGTCATAGAGAGGACTCTTGCTCTCGAGATCACTCGCCAACTGGTATGGGTGGAGAAAGCTATAGGGTCCAGGAAACATGACACCTCAATCACCGAGGACAATAAGGCTATCGGTCCCATCACCCTAGTTCGACGAGGTATTGCGGAGAACGTCCTGACATCAAAGCTGGTGCAACTTGGGCTGTTGGTGATTGATGACTTTTGGAGCTATGACCCAAATGGGTGCCTGTCTCGCAGGAAGAATGCGGTTAAACATGAGTTGCAGAGTGTAATGGAACAACGTGCTAATCCACAGGCGGATGACCCAATCTTGTATGTGTGGGTCTCAATAATTTTCCCGTGCTCGAGCACCCCCCTGGTTGAGTTTTTACTCTATTTCACAAAGGTACAACCCCACAAAGCCCATTCCTCGGGCTATGCGCGAGACCATGGCGACAAACGCTTGGCCGCAAAGAAAGCGGGAGAATTTCTGGATCTACCGACAGGAAATAAATCAGCCCAGAGCAAACATTGGGAATGTTCCTTTGGATGAACGTTTTGATCTTGAATGGTGCCAGGAAAACGGATTTGACGAAGGAATAAACGATAGCTCGCCATGTGGGTATTCATCTCCCGAGGTCGCCCAACAACGAGAGGTTGAAATTATAAATATTGAAGAGAGGGACAACGAGCCTAGTACTCTCCCCCCTCTCGACGCTTTTGCTCGAAGGCCCCGCTCCCAAACTAGTAAAAGGCAAGCTGAGAAGAAGTTTCAGGGGGACCCTCCCAGGAAAAGGCAGTACTTGGGCTCTCAAATGAAGGGTTCATCCTCTCAAGTCCCAGACAAGCCCTTGGATCCTTTGAGGTCGACGACCCACATAGTCCAGGTATGCTCTTCCTCACCGTTTTCCTCTTCTCAAGCTCATATTTCTTCTGCTGCCCATGTCGCAGATATGCATGCTCAGATTCCCACTGCCCTTAACCTAGCGCCGACCGGAACACCGATTGGCCCATTTGATACTTTTCTGCAAGTTTCAGTCCCGCTTCAAGCCCCAACCTTTGTATCTGCAACTTTTTTTGCCCAGATGTCAGAAGCAACCACCGTCTCACACATGCTTGGTTTTGGAGAGCACTCCTCCCCCAATTGTTGGAATGGCATCTATTGATCCATTTCTCCCAGGAGCCTCTCCCTTCGTCCCATTATTTCCTCCCATGACATTGTCGCATCCTATCCAGACCGCTTTTGACGGCCCTATTTCCCAGTTTCCCTTTGCAATTCCCCTTGGTGCTGCATTTGCAGGTCAAGCTATTGCCAACCCGGATGCCTACCAACAACAAGTTACTTATTCCAAGACCGCCCGTGTTGGCAAAAAATTTAAAAGAAAAGAAAAGGAAGGCATTAGGCCAACCCACCCACACTTGCAAACTCATTTCAGTGAAGAGAAGCAAAGTCTGTTCTTTGCAACTAGTTTCCCCAAAGTCAACAAACTGGAGTCAGAAATGAGGCCCAGTGATTATGACCTGCATGCTATCGGTGTTAACCTTTTGAATGCTACGACGTCCGATAAGGTCGAAATGACAGATAAAACATCGAAGGCTGTCTCTTCGGACTTCATCAAAAAGAGTCATCGCTTGGAGAAAACGCAAGCAGAGAATGCTAAACTCTGAGAATCTCTGACCCAACAAAGAAGAGAAGATAAAGCTCTCCATGTTGAGATCAATCGTCTGCAGGGATTGCTAACTCAAGCTAACGCTGAAAAAGGAAAGTTACAGTCTGCCCTCAATAATCTGGGTAAACAGTTAAAAGGTCAGGAGGCAACCAGAAACGTGACCTTAAAAGAATTGCAAGAAAGAGATCAAGAAATTCAGCAACTGAAAGCAGCTTCTAGGGATGCCACGCAAATTCAGGCGCAACTGCATGAGGAAGTCTGCCTAAAGGAGGAGTATGCCCGATAACTAAGCGATGCTCTCAGAAAGCAAATCAAGGTTTAAAGCAGAGTTGCGCGAAAATGAAACCAGCCTAGAGCTAGCCGAGAAGAAATTGCAAGATGTGGAGGTTCTTTTGCGCCAAGAGAAGGATGGTGATGCGCAACTCCGACAAGTGATGCAGGATGGAAATGTAAAGATCCATGCGCTAGAAAGCCAAGTGGTCGCTGAACAAAATAGGTGCAGAGAGCTACAGGGTGAAGTAACGACAAAAGGTGAGGGGATCTCGCGGTTGCTAAATATTCCTCCCCCTATGGAGATTTCTCAAGGCTTTTCCCTTATTTTAACAGATTTATATGTTTCTCATTAGGAAAAGGTGAAGTAGTACTGCCCTTCACTACACCCTGTGCTAAGATTCCTTAATGACGCACAATCCTTCCGTGTCGAGGCCAACGTCCTCATAAGCAGTTCGATGCTTGTCATCGGTCCTAAGCTCCTGGTGATCCGGTATCTTGTCCATTTGCTGCACTCTACTCAAGATGAAGAATTAAAAAAAAAAGGGGATTGTGGACCGTCGACAATTGATCAGAAGGACGAATGTTTTCATCAACCAGCATAGGGAAATCATGTAGGCTTCGGAAGCTCTTGCGCCTCTACAGTTTTCGGTTCCAGACATCAAGCAGCGCATAGAGAGGTTTGTTTTATTGGGCCTAGCTTCTCCTTTTCCTGCAGATGATACTGTGCTAGGGATTGAGCAAATATTAAGCCAGATTGAGCATTTGTAACAAGATAGAACCTTCTCGCAAGGTCTAGGCAATCCTATTTCAGCGGATGAGGTCGAGTGTCTTTTACATCATCTAGCCCAACTCTCTGCTCTCCTAAAGCTAGTCTAGGACAAGCCGACATCCTTGCCTTTTGACGAAGTGATTTGTCTGGAGCAGTATTTCCAAAATTTAGAAGCACAGGTATTGCCCCCTGAAGATGAGTGGTTGCAAATACAACAGGATTTTGACTTGCTCCGCCCTGTTTTACCATAAGGCCTGGTTTGCGAACCAAAGTTTTTGGGTTCTAGGCTTTCTGCAGGCAGAATTCCCCTTTTAGTCGCCAAGAAATGTTAACATTATTTCGGGATTGGTCCGCGGGCAACATTTTGCTATTTTTGGTGGCCCCACCTTTTTTTGTTCCTCCCACTCGCATCCATCAGGCGAGACAGTTGTCAGCTTGGCGAGGTTTTGTGAGCTTGCTTTTCCCTTTTTGTTTTTGCAGTAGTGCCGAGCTGCCACATGGCGTGGGTTGTTCATATAGCGACATCTTTTTTGGTCCCTTCGCCCGCCATTTTTTGATCGCGACTCTTTTGTCATGTGCCTGCAGAGTAGAGCATCGTGGGACTAACAACTTCAGGGGCTAACAACTTTAGGGGTGGTTTGTCTGGTAAATCAGACAGGTGGAGCACGACATGTGAAAAGAAGAGGCGATGGAGTTTGAGTTTGTTAGGAGCCTAAGACTCTATTTAGTTTAGTTTTTTCCCTGTTAAGGGAGTTCATAACTTTGCAAGGAAAATAAAGTTTCTTAGTAGTGCTTTTAGCCTTAAAAACTATTTTATTGTTTTCTGAAGAAGTTCAATCAAACTGTGCCTATGGCCTTTGTGAGACTTTACTCTCAGTATGCATTAATGGTCTTTTATGTGCTTTTCTATTAGAATTTTAAAGACTTCAGGAATATATATATATCTAAGATTTTGCCGATTGAACTATGTGTTACACTTGTTATCTGGTAAATGCATGATAGGTATTTCTTTATGTTACAGAGAGATTTGATTGAACCTTGGTTGTGTTTATGATTCGGACTTGTAGATTGTTGAATGGGCTTAGAAAAATAATATGTAGTTGGTTTTTATGTACTCATATCTTCTTAAAATATGCTCTGGTACATCACCTCAGTAGCCTAGTTTTTACTGATTTAAATTGTTTATTTCTTCCTTTTTCCTCAAAACACCAAGGAAGAGTCGACTTCTCAATTCCGGAGGTCATTCAGTGAACCCTGCGCAATCGGTCCCCCATCACTGAATTTCCCATAAGGCTGTTTGTTTCCAACATAAAATTCAGAGTCAACAGATTCCGTGGTATTTTTGGAAGCCATATATTTATGGATATTGCAATATTATATCGGTGGAATGTTTGTTAATTCAGTTGCTTTGATATTTTGTATAAATGGTTTATGGATAAATAAATGCATTGGAATACTTTAATTCTTTCATTTTGGAATTTAGATGTATGTGTAGGTTTATTCTCAAGCATTTAATTTACCTAATTAAAATGGACAATTGGATTTACCATGGTGTTAATATAATCTACGGATTAATCTTCGTTGGTAACCTTTAGGAAATCATATGTTAGACTTTCGCTGTGTTATTAAACATGCAATTGTTATAATTAATGCACTTAATCTTTAAAAAAAATATATTTCACCCTTTAGTTGCCTAGTTGTGTTGTTTTTCTTTTAGGGTTTCTGACGGGGCATTACACAGACAGGCCTTGAGCTAGGTCACGATGATAGTCTAAAAGTAAAAAAAAAACATACGCCCCCTTTTTAAATATTTTATGATTTAAAAAAAAAAATGTATGAATTGTTATTAAAATAATGTAAAATCAATAATTATAAATAACCCTCGCGACATAAGTCCCATTTCTTCATCTCAACTCTTTCTTGACCCCAATTTGACAGTAAATAAAACTAAGGTAAGACGAACAGATGTTGGGTTGAGTCGTGGGGAATGCCTCTAATTAAAAAAATAAAAAACACATTATCCCCCTCATTCTTAATAGGCCAAGACCATTATTTAAGGTTTATGTTTTGTTTCTTTGCATTTTTTTGTTTGTTTACGTTTTATTTAAAAAATTTGTTAATTTTGATCTCAACACTAAATTTAAAAATAACAAGTTCGAAAATAAATTTTATACCCCTTCTTTCACCTCTGGTTCTTCTTAACCCCAACTTGGCAGTAAGTAAGACCAAGGTAAGACAAACGAGCCTTGAGTTAGGTAACGAGGATACTCTAAAGATTAAAAAAAAACATAAGCCCCTTCCTAAATGTTTTATTAATATTTTTTAAAAATGTATGAATTGTTATTAAAATAATGCAAAATCGATAATTATAAATAACCCTCGTAACATAAGCCCCTTTCTTTCGCCTCAACTCTTTCCTGACCCCAATTTGACAGCAGGTAACACCAAGGTAAGGCAGACAAGCATTGGGTTGGGTCGTGGGGAATGCCTCTAATTTAAAAAAATATAATCCCTTATTTTTAATAGGTCAAGACCATTTTTAAGGTTTGCGTCTCGTTTTCTTTGCATTTTTTTTAGTATACGTTTTATTTTAAAAAAATATTAATTTTTATTTCAAAACTAAATTTTAAAAATCACAATTCTGAAAATAAATTTTATCCCCCTTCCTTCACCTCAGCTCCTTCTTGATCCAAATTTGGCAGTAAGTAAAAAAAAACATAAGCCCCCTTTCTAAATGTTTTATGAATTTTTTAAAAAAATGTATGAATTGGTATTAAAATAATGCAAAATTAATTTATAAATAACCCTTGCAACATAAGCCCCCTTCCTTCGCCTCAACTCCTTGAACCCAAACTTGACAGTAAATAAAACCGAGGTAAAACAGACAAGTGTTGCGCTGGGTCGTGGGGAATGCCTCTAATAAAAAAAAATAAGAATCCCCCTCCTTTTTAATAGGCCAAGACCATTTTTTAAGGTTTGTGTTTTTTTGTTTACGTTTTATTTTAATAAATTATTAATTTTGATCTCAACATCAAATTTAAAAATCACAATTCTGAAAATAAATTTTATCTCCCCTTCTTTCACCTCTGGTCCTTATTGACTCCAACTTAGTAGTAAGTAAAACTAAGGCAAGACAAACTAAAGTATCCCTATTCATTTGAACTCATTAGACTCCTATTTTATTATTGTTTACTTTCAGTGGATACATTACCATGATGTGTTATTCAAACTTTTATGACATTATTTCATGCTTTATCTGGATATGAGATGCATAATTTATTTGCAATATTTCAGTACTTGTGATTTATGACATTTTATGGATTATTGCTATATACTGACATTTTACTTTATTTATGCAATGTTGAATTTTATGTTGTGTGTCTGCAAGTGTATTGGATGTAAGGGGACTATTTTCCTTCACTCATTTCGATGAGACAGGGAACACCGCGATTCTCCTTCATCGATGTGTATGTCATGTTTTCTATATTATATATATGCATGTGTGGTACGGTGATGCAAGATTTTGCAGGTACAAGTACTGGGTAAGTATGATGTATCGTCTCCACCTAGCTTCACAGGTTTGAGCATGCCTTATATTTTTTGATGGAAGTGGAGGAGATAGTAGTTGACCCTATTTTACTCATTTACACTCGTGTGAATGTCGTCAGTTGGTCGTTTTGTCAGTTAGTTCAGCCTTCGTATTTTGTCGTTTGATCTTTTTATGAGTATTTGCTTGAGATTTGTTCAGTTTGTGTATTTAGTTGTTTTAAATTAATTAATTAAATTTATGGAGTTTTTTCATAGTTGAATTATGTATGCATTGAGATTATAAATTTAATTAATTAAAAGAAGTTTATAAATTAAGTTGCAAGCTGCATGATATTAAAAATATATTTTATTTAAATTTAGTGAAAAATAAATTAGATTAATTTCATTTATTGTTTCCTATAATTTTAAATAAATAAAAGAATAAATGAATAAAAGAATTAATTAGAATTAAAGTATTGTTTTAATTTCTTTATTTAGGAAATTAATTATCTGCATGAGAAAAGAAAAGAAAGAAAAATGTTTTTTAATTATTGCATGTTAACTTATCCTGGGTTAGAAAATTAGAAAATAAAATAAAATTGTTTTTATTCTAAATTTAGGTTTTTGGGGAAAAATATATTCAACCTAGAAGTTTAGTTTAAAAAGGGGAATAGGTCATTATTTTAGACATACACAGGAAACCGATCAGGGTTTTTAGGTGAGGAAATTTATTTGGAAGCTAGTTGAAGGATTGGTTCTCTTCTACATATTTCTTCCAGGAAAGTTATGCCAGGTTGGGTGGCTTCATTGATTGTTTGTTTTAAAAAAAATATTTTATTTCTTTCTTCTTTCCGGATGATGTGTGTGTTAAGATGTTTGTCAAATCTAAAATTTTGCCTGATTATTTCTTGTTCTTGGCTAAAATCCATTCTTGAAGTTAATTTCTAGTTATGGAAAGAAGTTATTTCCTGGGTGTTTTTTTATATTAAAATTTTGAGAAGATTGGGAAAAGTTATTATGACAAATTTTGCCAAGATTTTTATTGTGCATAAAAATTGCAAGATTTGGGAGGAATGAAATTTACCAAAGAAAATATTCCCTCTTGTTTGATTTTTGTTTCGATACTTGGCTATGACAGTCCTTTTTAATATTTGTGTATCTTTGTGGAATTATTTAGTTATTTTAAAAATAAATTTAATCATTAATTAAATTTATTGTGTTATTAAAAGTTAAGGGAAATTGTTTTATTATATTATTTTGGAGAAATTATGTATTAATTAATTTCCCTTTTAATAAATTTGATTGGAAATAAATTTTGGTTGAAAATAGAATTTACTGGTTTTTAGGTTATTGTATGTGTAAAAAAAAATTAAATTAAAAAAAATAAAAAATAAAGAATAAATAAAAATAAAGAATTATGTAATGGAGGGTGACCATTCCAGCTTTCATCCCAAAATCTGATCTTAGTGCCTTAATGTACAACCCAGGAGAGATTCGACAAAATAACAGATCTACATTTACATATGAAGTTCCACATAGCAGAACCCGAAGGAAGATTGGAAATCTGGAAAATATACTCCCTGAAGGAAGATCTGGAAATCTGGTTTTTAGCAGAGTCTTTTAGTTGGGCTATTAAGGCTGCGAAATTGAAAGACCTTTGGCTTGGGGTGAAAATTTTGGGAGTACCAGGATCTATATCACACTGCTTGTTTGCAGATGATACCTTGTTATTTGGTCAAGCCTCTACGCAGAAAGCTTTGGTCATAAATGAAGTTATTCAGAATTATGCCTCGTTTGCAGGTCAGAAAATAAACCCTGAAAAGTCCAAAATCTTCTTTCTTCACACCCCGCAATTAATCCAAATAGATTGTTGGCTTTTTGGGGTTTTGATTCTAGCTCACTTCCATGTACTTATCTAGGTATACCCTTCTTTATCAAAAAAGATAATTCTAGCTTTTGGGATAAAATCATTTCAACCATTTCAAAGAGAATCCTTTCTTGGAATCATAGGTGGTTGAATCTAGCTAGAAAAATTGTTCTCATTAAATCTGTGCTGAATGCAATTCCTTTTTATCTTATGTCAGTATTAAGGTCTTCAAAGGATGTGTTGGTAAGCTTACAAGATACTCTAAGGTCTTTTCTCTGGAGTAGCAATAAAGATGGGAGGAAAAAACTTGCTCATGGCATGGGATAAAGTTTGTCTACCGAAGGATCTAGGGGGTATTGGTATCAGAAATATGGAAAAACAAAATTTAGCCTTGGGGGCAAAATTGGTTTGGAATTTGTATGAGAAGTCTGATTCTTTATGGACTTAAATTATGTTTCCTAAATATCTTAATAATGGTCCTAGGGAGTATATTTTCCAATTTTCCAATCTTCCTTCAGGTTCTGCTATGTGGAACTTCATATGTAAATGTAGATCTGTTATTTTGCCGAATCTCTCCTAGGTTGTACATAAAGGCACTAAGATCAGATTTTGGGATGAAAGCTGGAATGGTCACCCTCCATTACGAAGTCTAAGGAATTGGTCCCCCCTGATATCCATTCTTTCTTCCCTTTGGGGCACTTCGGTGGCAGATTACTTTGACATTACTTATAGTGGAAATATGAGATTGGCTAAATGGAAGCCGATTGACTTTTTGGTTATTGATCATGATTTGAAATTGCAGTATACCAAGGTCCTCAGTGAGAGGGTGGTTATCCTTTCTGATGTTGAGGACGAATTGGTTTGGACTAAGAATATTTCTAGTAAATATACAGTGAGGGATGGTTATAATTCCCTCATGAAGGATAATGATCACCCTGCTTGGCCGTATAAACTTTTTTGGTATTCAGCCTGTTTGCCAAAAGTTGGTGCTTTTGCTTGGCTGGCAGTTCAAGATAGGGTTCTCACAGGCATGAGATTGGACAGGTTGGGTATCATGGTTGCTTTCACATGTGTCTTGTGTAATAAACACCTGCAATCCTCTTCCCATCTCTTTTTACATTGTGACTTTGCATATCAATGTTGGCAGTGGTTGTTTGATAAATTGAATTTGACATTTGTTATGAGAAATGACTTGATTACGTTCTTTAGTTCTTGGCCACTTTTGTTTACTTCATCCTTTTATGCATGTTTATGGATTATTTCTCCATCTATTGTAATATGGAATATTTGGTTAGAGCGTAATAACAAGATCTTTAGAAATACTAGCTCTTCTCTCCTTGAGGTCCTACTAAAAATTGAATTGTCCATTTCTGAAGTTGCCTTGTCGTATATATGTAGGAACTTGGATAATCTCACTTCTTTTTCTCATTGGGATAGTAGGGTGACTAGAGTTTGGAGCATGCTATCTGCTCTTCCTTCCCATGGTTCAATTTTGAGAAAAGGTGTTGTTTTAAATAAAAAAAAGTTGGCATCTTGGAAACCACCTCCTCTTAGTAAGTTCAAATTGAACTTTGATGGTGCCTCTTGTGGAAATCCGGGTTTAGCTGGGGTAGGTATGGTGATTTTTGACCATCACACTCAGATTGTTCATGCTAGGTGTCATGCAATTGGTATTCAATCTAATAACTTTGCTGAATTTAAGGCTTTGTCTTTGGGTCTGAAATTGGCTATTTCCCTTGGCATTAAAGATCTTATTATTGAAGGGGACTCATTGGTGATCATTCAGAGTGTGTTAAATAAGAAATCTCATTGTTGGCAATTGCAATATCTTCTTGATCTTATCCTTCAGCAATTGGAATCTTTTGATTCTTTCTTCATTACTCATTGTTATAGAGAAATTAATCGAGTAGCAGATTTTTTAGCTAACCTTGCTATTGATAGCAATGCTATTCTTTGTGATATTAGCCCTGTTGACATTCCTGTTCCAGTTTTGGAATTCTTGCAATAATCTTGTGGTCTTTTTGTCCCTGACTTTTGATAAATTTCCTTCTATTGCCAGTCCGGATAGGCATTATTATTGTTTATGTATAGCTGGTAATCCGATTCTGTATGTGAATTATCAGATGCATAGTTTGGCTGCGAGCTGTTATAAGCATTAAGGGTGACTATCTTTATTGGCTCTGGTTCATCATATTTATCTTCAAATAAAAATAAAAAATCTTCTTGAAAGTGATTTTTCTCTCAGAACCTTTTTTCGAGGTTGCTTTCAAGCGAGGGATTTTGATCACACGGTTTGATTAAAAGTGATGGGCCATGGCTTTCTATGTAATGATTATTGCCGATTCTGTCTATCGGCTTCAGGGGAGATTGTATAGTACCTTTCACAGAGGCCACTGTGAGGTTTAATTATTATTGGCTTTTTGTGGTTCACTCGCTATACATTTCTTTAAATGATTGTTTGGAAACTTGTTTTTAACACATAAGCGGATCATGCATTATTATAATAAGTGTTTATGCTCAGCTGGTAATCTAACTCTGTATGTAGGTAATTGTTGCCATATACATAGTGTGGTTGCGAGTTGTCATAAGCATTATGGGAGACTGTTTATTGGTTTTATTTCATTTTTTTTATCTCCAAAATGCTTTGAGAGTGGCGGCATGCTTTAACATTAGCTTTGCTCTCTCACGTGGGATATGGAATACATGTTTTGATTAATTGTGATGTGCCTTGGCTTTCAATATAATGATTACTGCTGTACTGTTTATTAGCTTCAATGGAGATAGTATGGTACTTCTCACAGAGGCGATTATGAGGTTTAATGTTTTTTTGGCTCACCCAAGATGCATTTCTTACAATGATTTTTTGGAGACTTGTTTTTTCACATGAGCGGATCATTCATTATTATGAAAGGTGGCATCATTATTATAGGCCTTTGCTTTTATTTGATCGATCGAGATGCATTTCTCGGCATATTTTTTCTTGGCTCCTCACACGGATGACATTCATTACAGTGTATGGTGGCCAATTAATTTAGTTTTCTTTCGGCTATTTATTAACTCTGCTGCAGAATGTCTTTGTTTTCCTTCATCAACGGTATCTAAAGGAATTCTTCTCTCTGAGGGAAAGGTAAATGATCCTCATGTCTTTTATTCTTCCGACTTATCGTGTTATAGTATCTACTCCTGAGGAAGACATTGTTGACAATTATGGTTATGTTTCTGAAAAGCTTGGGAGAGTTTTTGTTTTGCATAATCTGGAGTTGGAGTCTAAAATTTGCAGGGTGGTGGGTAATCGTTGGTTGCTCTCTCCTTCTTTTATCTCTTTTTCAGAAGTTTTGTCTCATTTTTTTACTATATGTAATGATCTTCTGTGGGATAAGGCTCTGGTCCAGTTTATTGCATCAAAATTTGTGGTGCATCCAATGCTTGATATGCATCATCTTGGGTCAGCTTTGGATAGTTATATTTTTGATATGGGTACTCTTCCTTATGGGGGCTTTCTTTCTGTTCAAAATCTTTTGGAAGATGGGCACTATGGGCATTTGCTCTCTGAAATTAGAATGGGCCTGATCTGTGACACTATTGATGAAGCTCTAAAATCTGTGGAAAGTTTGTCTGGTTTTATATCTCCCCAGGGTTTGGTCAGAGCACAGGAAGTGTTAGTTGGTCTTCATGCTCTAATTAATTTATGTTTTGCTTCATTTGCGACTCCTCTTCCCACGATCCCTATACAATCACTGGTTCCTCAGGATGCCCGACCTTCTCCTTCAGAGGAAAGCTCGAGTAATTGGTTTTTGGACTAACTGTTCCCACCTTTTGCAGATATCTCATATTTTTTTGCGGGCTGTTTTTGAGATGGATTTTGGATAGTTCTCATTTTTCTCAATTCTATGGAGTTGGAGATTTCCGGTCTGTTCTAGTTTCAGTCCTCCTTGGTTTCACTTCTTGGTATCTCAGCATGCTCCTCTTCATTTTATATCTTGCTGCTGTTATCAGTTGATGGGCTCTTGGTTCTTCTTGTTGTAAACTTTTTGGCAATTCAACCCCGCTTTTTGTAACCAACTGAGTTTTTTAATCAGTTGAGATATCTGCCCTATGGGGTCTATGTACACAGGACATCTATATGGGTATGGGTGAGTTTTTGGGTCATCAGGATCCTCCTATTTTGTAAGGGTAGTATAGTTTCTTTCTCAAGACGACAACCGATGGTTTTCTTGCGGGTTCTTTCTTGCCGGTATGTCTTTTTTTGAACCCGTTGTATAATCTTTTTAAAAATAATATAATTAAGTTATAGTGGCTATGTCATTTTTATTGAAAAAAAATAAAAAAAAAAATTTATTAAATTAAAAAAAAGTAATAATAATATTATATATATGTGTATATAGTATTTTCTGTGGTTTTAATTATGTTATTTTGGAAATGAAAGATATTTCAAAATTAAATCTTCTTTAGATTATATAGTTTAATGTGATATAATTATATAATATTATATTCATAGAATATATATATTTATGTAATTATATTATATTATTATATATAATTTTTAATTTTTAATTTAATTTAGATTATTGATATAATCTAATCAGGTTTATTTGTAAATTAATCATGAACATATAATTAGGGGGTTAATTTTTATGTGATTTTATTTAACTTTATTGGACAAATGACAAATTGATTTCTTTGTATTAAAATAGTTGTATTTTCTTATTGTCTGGGAAATCTTTTATTGCAAGTTATTTATGCTTTTGGCTGTTTTAAGAAAAGATTGCCTGTATTAGGATCTTGTGTAAATGGTATTTGCAGTCAAGCTTAATTTCGTTGCAATTCTGGTTGAGTTTTCATTATGTCATATGTTATTATATCTCCTTGGTCAGGTGTTTTTATATAACTCTGTTGATGTGAGACATTGCGTGTTTTGTTCCAAATGGTCAATCCTAGGTTAGTGAATGTGTATCCTTCACCTATGGTTTGTCAGGGTTAGTTATAGCTATCTGTTTCGCCATAGAGTTCTCGTAGAGAGACCTTTCTTGTTAGTGTCCTATGAAAGAGAGTGACTTTCGAGCGGGGGCCATGCCCGAAGTGGATGATAGGATAACCCGTTGAAAGTCAGTTAAAAAGTGATAACCTAATAATATATTGGGGGGGAGTGGGATAAATATTGATTAAGATAATGTACCTTATGCATAGGTGTAGTACTAGTACATGGCTCCTAATGCTACGAGAAGACCTGGAATGACAAACTTACCACCTTGTCTTCACGAAAGGATTCTTAGGGTCCGCATGAGACTTAGTTGGAGCTGGAAGCCAGGAGAGGTTACCAGGACAGAGAGCCAGGACCTAGGAGGCCTACCATGGTAACCATCAAGCTATGCGATGACACTCTCTCCTTAGAGTCACTAGTGTTTTGTGAGTTGAGTCACATGGATGTTTGCAGAGTCGTGTAGTTCTTTCGTACTTGTCTTATTTTGCTTGCTTGAGGGTTTTCTACTATCTCCTAGTACGGTGGGGTGGTTCCATTTCGGGATCACATGGTCGGGTGGTAGTGTCACTTCCCATTGAATGTTCTGGATTGTATCTTCAGGCGAGGAAAGGCTTCACTGGTGTTTCTTGGTTCGTGCTTCATGTACCAGCTCATGTTTGTGATCATTGTTCAGTTGAGACCTTGTGGTCATTGTATCAAACTTTTATGTAACCTTGATATTGTAACTTTGTAATCCGTGGTATTATTGGAAGCCATGTATTTATGGATATTGTAATATTATGTTAGTGGAATGTATGTTAATTCAATTGCTTGAATCTTATGTATAAATAATTTATGGATAAATTGAATACATTAGAATACTTTAATCTCTTCATTATGGAATTTTGATGTATGTGTAGCTTGAAACTTAAGTATTTACTTTATCTAATTAAATGGACAATTGGATTAACCATGGTGTTAATATAACCTATGATTAATCTTCGTTAGTAACCCTTAAGAAATCATGTGTTAGTCTTCCGCTATGTTATTAGACATGCAATAGTTATAATTAATGCACTTAATCTTTTAAAAAATAAATTAATTCACCTTTTAGTTGCCTAGTTGCGTTGTTTTCTTTTAGGGTTCCTGGTGGGACATTACATAGACGAGTCTTGAGTTAGATCACGAGGATACTCTAAAGATTTAAAAAAAAACCTAAGCCTTCTTTTTAAATGTTTTATGGATATTTAAAAAAAAAGTATGAATTGTTACTAAAATAATGCAAAAACGATAATTATAAATAACCCTCGCAACATAAGCCCCCTTCTTTCGCCTCAATTCCATCTTGACCCCAACTTGACAGTAAGTAAGACCAAGGTAAGGCAGATAGGCATTGAGCTGAGTCATGATGAATGCCTCTAATTTAAAAAAAACACAATCCACCCTTCTTAATAGGCCAAGACCATTTTTTAAGGTTTGTGTCTTGTTTTATATGCATTTTTTTTTAGTTTACATTTTATTTAAAAGAATTATTAATTTTGATCTAAAAACTAAATTTAAAAAATCACAATTCTGAAAATAAATTGTATCCCCCTTCCTTCACCTTAGCTCCTTCTTGACTCCAACTTGACAGTAAGTAAGACCAAGGTAAGGCAGATGGACCTTGAGCTAGGTCACGGGGATACTCTAAAAGCAAAAAAAAAACATAAGCCCCGTTATTAAATGTTTTATGAATATTTTTAAAAAAATGTATGAATTGTTATTAAAATAATGCAAAATTGATAATTATAAATAACACTCGCAACATAAGTTTCGTTCTTTCGCCTCAACTCCTTTCTGACCCCAATTTGATAGTAAATAAAAACCAAGGTAATGATAGTTCTGATACTAAATGTAAGTACAGATCCAATAGCCAACAAGATGAGAGGGGGGGGGCTGAATCATACAAATTTAATCTTCCATAAAAATATCAGATTCAACCTCGGTAACATATACTTTAGTAATATAACCAAAACTGTTAAACATGCAAACTCAAAAGCATATAAACATCATAAACCTCATAACACCAGATTTAACATGGAAACCCAAATAGGGAAAAACCACTCTAGGATTTCGGACCCACTAAGAAATATACTCTTCGAGAGTATGCTCGGTTAAAAACACATCCTGTTAAAGATTACAAACACATTGCTAGATGTGACCCGGTTAAGGGATTTCCCTCAGATCTATTAGGATCTTCACCTTGTTAGAAGTGACCTTGTTAAAGGATTTCAAACACTCAATCAGAATGTCACCTTGCTAGAGGGTTTTACAAATAAGACTGTTAAGTCCACTCGGTTAAGAGATTTTCTGTCACTTTCACAAAATAACAGTAATAAAAATCTATCTGCAACTTCACATCTAAAATGCTAAAGTAGATTCTTATTTGTTCAATACAATCTAGACATAGAACTAATCTTGTCCATCTGTTGGGCTTCTATACTATGTTATTCAAAACAGGTCTTCAAGCTTCAGTGCTCGGTAATCACTATGTAGCATCCTTGTGCATACACTTGCCCACATACATTGTTTATCAACAGTTCCCTATTTATAAACAATTAGCTAACCGCTTAATATCCTTGATCACATTTTTCATGATCAATCATAGCCATTAGATCTTAAAACTTGACCAGGTTCAATGCATCTTTCGATCTGAAAATGTTTTACCCTGCCTTAGAGCTTGCATACATTTCTTGGAACTTGTGCTAGGGTATTGCGGTTCAATCTGCGCTGTAGATCTTCATGTCGATCTTCCATTGCCATAGATTCATTAACAAACTATAATTACGGCATACCAATCATTTAATCAGTTCCAGCTCATCATCTTCCTTCATTAAATAACGCATGTAACCATTTAATGCATTCTGTTACAACTCGATTACAACTTGATAAATACTAAACTTCACTCGGTAGACATTCCGCCTTCATTAATCGATAGCGATAACCTTAGGGTTTACTGACTAGGTTCCTTAGGGTTTACTGACTAAATTCTTTGCTTGATAACATAGTATAGTATTAACCTTACAATTTACAACATATGTATGATGTTAAAACAATCTAAACATCACGATCTCATCATTGTTTGACTCGGTAATAGTTGCCCATTGAATACCTTATTCATCCCCTTATTCATCATATTCTTTCTTGTGTCTTTTACCGACATCTTTATACTCTTCAAATCATATTTCTCAAGATATGGCAACATCATACTGAATTAGAAAATCAATTTCTTGACATCAATGACAAAATAATAATATCAAGACAGTAAACATCCTTAATCAGTTATATCTATAATCATCAACAACCTTCTCAATATCCTTTATTGAAATGTCAACAATCCTTCATTGTCTGTTATAATGCTAAATTGCCAACAGGTAAGATAGACAACCGTTGGGCTAGGTCATGGGGAATTCCTTTAATTTAAAAAAAACATAATCCCCCTCCTTAATAGGCTAAGACCATTTTTTAAGGTTTGTGTCTTGTTCTCTTTGCATTTTTTTTGTTTATGTTTTATTTAAAATTTTTATTAATTTTGATCTCAAAACTAAATTTAAAAAATCACAATTCTAAAAATAAATTTTATCTCTCTTCCTTCACCTCAGCTCCCTCTTGACCCCAACTTGGCAGTAAGTAAGACCAAGGTAAGACAAACATGCCTTGAGCTAGGTCATGAGGATACTTTGAAGGTAAAAAAAACAATAAACCCCCTTCCTAAATGTTTTATGAAAAAATGTATGAATTGTTACTAGAATAAAGCAAAATCGATAATTATAAATAACCCTCGCAACATAAGCCCCCGTTTTTCGCCTCTACTCCTTCCTGATCTCAACTTGGCAATAAGTAAGACCAAGGTAAGGTAGACGGACCTTGAGTTAGGTCATAGAGATACTCTAACGATTAAAAAAAAACATAAACCCCCCATTCTAAATGTTTTATGAATATTTTTAAAAAAGTATGAATTATTACTAAAATAATGCAAAATTGATAATTTTAAATAATCCTCGCAAAATAAGCCCCATTCTTTTGCCTCAACTCTTCCCTGACCCCAACTTGGCACTAAGTAAGACCAACGTAAGACGTACAAGCGTTGGGCTGGGTCGTGGGGTATGCCTCTAATTAAAAAAAAAATATAATGACCCTCTTCTTAATAGGCCAAGACTATTCTTTTAGGTTTGTGTTTCATTTTTTTGCATTTTTTTAGTTTACGTTTTATTTAAAAAAATTATTAATTTGATTTCAAAACAAAATTTAAAAAATTGCAATTCTAAACATAAATTTTATCCCCTTTCCTTCACCTCAACTCCTTCTTGACCCCAACTTGGCAGTAAGACCAAGGTAAGGTAGACAGACCTTGAGCTAGGTCACGAGGATATTATAAAAGTAAAAAAAAAAAACATAAGCCCATTTCTAAATGTTTTATAAATATTTTTTAAAAATGTATGAATTGTTATTAAAATAATGCAAAATCAATAATTATAAATAACCTTCACAACATAAGTCTCGTTCCTTTGCCTCAACTCCTTCCTGACAGGAAATAAAACTAATGTAAGACAGATAGGCGTTGGGCTGAGTCATGAGGAATGCTTCCAATTTAAAAAAAAACATAATCCCCTTCGTTTTTAATAGGCCAAAATCATTTTTTAAGGTTTGTCTTATTTTCTTTGCATTTTTTTTGTTTACGTTTTATTGAATTTGTTTTATTAATTTTCATGTCAACACTAAATTTAAAAATAACAATTCTGAAAATAAATTTATCTCCTCTTCTTTCACCTCTGGTCCTTTTTGACCACAACTTGGCAGTAAGTAAGACCAAGGTAAGGCAGACAGAGAACATGTCGCACACATTAGCCCTGAAACTCATTCAACAAATATCAAATTGTACATATGAATCTTTCCATAAATAAATGAAACATTATTGCTAAATCCTGTATGAATGCCATTATCCAATGGTAAGATACATCTAAGTTGATACATTTATTAAAATATTCTAAGAACTATCTATAATCATATTAAAGAAACAAGAATTTTCTTCCTTTCATCGCACCATATGAAAGCATTAAAAAAGGTAAACAACCATTTCCATACTCATCTACCAATATGACAAGAAAACATGCTATTATGATCAATTTTCTTTACCAATCCATCTTTTTCATAAAGCTTTATCGCATAGAACTAGCTTCAAAATTCAAATTCTAAAACCAAGTTAACTTCCAATAAATAAGAGCAACATATAGTACACAATTGTTTACACTTGTCAGGCATGTAAAAACCTTTCCAATGACTATGTCCCATAACATAGTAATAAGATAATACAATTTACTCCATGATTACACATAATAACTGATGCTCTGCAAAAAGGATTAGAAAATCTGTTTGATGGCAACACACACAAGAGCACAAGAAACAAACATTAGTGTTAACAACAAAAGATTATCCTAAACAGACATATCAAGAGAGATATTAAGCATGAAATAGAAAGCATACAAACATAGAATAGATAAACTATACTCCTCCAAATGCTAATCAAGATGCTCATAGTTGCTTCTCCCTTGTTCCTCTCCTCTCCAAGTTCCACATGAGTGTAGTTCTCAGCTTTTAGCACTAGCCATGGATGCCATATGGAGATTCAAGATGGTTGAATATGATAAACAAATGCTATGCAAGTGTAGATAGTGATGCTATGAAAAATCTCTATGCTAATACCAATATAACAACAATACTCTAATGCTTCCTTCTTTGCTTGAGGAGAAGGGTTCAATTTATAGAAGAAATGGGGAAATGAAAGGTTAAGATTGAGAAATCTTAACAAGGGTTAGGATTGAAAGATATTCAATCCATGTGAGACTTTCAACCCAATCTCATGTTGACAAGTGTCACCATGAGGAGGCTTGAGAGGAGAGATAAGGAGCATTAAATGCTTGAAGGGACATAATGGCTACCCTAGGGGGTTGGGTTAGGGTTAGGTTAATGGATATTACTTTTATCCAAGGGATAAATGAACGTGCAATGATTAAATGGTTACTTTAGTCAAAGAAATAAATGCTTTGAAGAGACCCATGAGTCAAAAGGATGGTTAAGTTAGAGGAAAGTCTCTAACCAAAGGTAAAAGGTGAGTTAACTATAAATGGTTATGTAAGAGCTTTTAATGGTTTGGAAGACTTTAGAGGTTAACCATTTGAAGACATCAAACCTTTAATGGTTATTGAAGACTTTGGAGGTTTTTGAGAAGTGACTTCCTTTTATTTAGGAATGTGACAATGATTAGGATAGGATTAGGCTAATTAGAAGGAGTTAGAAGAATCTAAAAGAGATCTAGGCATGCAAGTGGATTTTGTAGGAGAATGCAAGTAGGAGCAATTTTGGGATTTTCAATTAAAATAAAATTATTTATTTCAATTAAATGGTATAATTTGTATTTGGATAGATATTTAAATAAATATTAATTTATTTAAATGTGAATGTGAATTTTAGATTTTAAAATGAGAAAAAGGAAGATAAAACATTTAAATGCTTGAAGACTTTGAGGGAAACCATTAAAGGCTTAAGAAGACTCTAGAAGGAAGCCATTAAGTTTGAAGACTTTAAGGGAAACCATTAAAGGCTTAAGAAGACTCTAGAAAGAAGCCATTAATTTTGAAGACTTTAAGGGAAACCATTAAAGACTTGAGAAGACTCTAGAAGGAAGCCATTAAGTTTGAAGACTTTAAGGGAAACCATTAAAGGTTTCAATTGGGTGAGGATAAATAGAATTTTAAATAAATAATTTGTTTATTTAAAATAGTTGTGCAACTTGCATTTGTAAGAAAATGCAAGTGGGTGGAGGATAAAGGTGATTTAAATAAATGTTAATTTATTTAAATGTGAGAGATGAGATTTTGGGGGATTTAAATAAATATTAATTTATTTAAATGTGAGAGAAGATTTTAATTAAATACATATGATATATTTATTTAATTAACGGTCTGAAATTGGTTAAGTGAATTAAATCAAATAAATTGAATAATTTATTTAATTAATAGGAGAAGAGGGTTAAGATGAATTAATTAAATATTAATTTAATTAATTATTGATTGATGGTTAAATAATCAAATAAATACTAAATATTCATTTAATTAAGTGGACAAATTTATGTGACTACATTTGCCCCTCTTTCAGACGGTGTAGTTTTATCGCATCGTTTCAAAGAAAGAAAAATAGGTGTGAAAAAACATGCCCCATAAATGTTAAGTTAGTGGGTGGTATGCATCCTCGAGAGATGGGTCGATTTTTTTTTTGAAGAATCGGGCGATCTCTCGAAAAAGAACGAGAAGTGGAGGGGAGGTAGAATAAAAGAAATTAACAATAACAGTGAAAGAATAGAATAAAACAAAGTGAATACGGAGAAATGGTAAGCCAATAAGTACCCATAGGTTATACAGGAGATATAGTGCAAATGTGGTGTTGTGCTTTTGATTGATACTGTACAATTGATCAAAATTGGTTGGACAATCTGATGCAATCAGTTTAATTGTCCCAGTTGAGTCAAAGCATGACAGTTGATGTTAGTTGTTCACTTGGACATGATAAAGTTTGAGTAAGTGAATCAAAGTGACCTCATGGTGACCTAGACAATTGATGTAATTGCCTGATGAAGTCAAGGTATTTGAATCAAAATACTCGTTGAGACTTAGACAATTGATGTAATTGTCCATTATGATTGTGTTTGATTGGTTGATCAATTGATAGTGTGTGCTTGTGATGGATGGTTGTGGTGAATCATAGTAACCCTGTTGAGACTAGGTCATTATGATAAATGCTTGTTGTAGTCTAGGTTTTCCATAATCGATTACCTATTGAGACCCAAAGATACTTGATTAGAGTATCAGTTGATAGTCTAGGTTTGTGTGAGTCGATGTGCCTGTGTAGACAGAGTAAGTGGTTTGATTGGGTTGATGGGAGATGATGTAGGGTATGTGATGCTAATTACCAAGATGGGGAGGGTGAGGGTGAGGGTGGGGTTCAATGTTAGATAGAAGAAATGGAGGACCTATGACCAACGATTACTTTAGTGGCGAATATTCACCAATGGCAAATTTTTCACGTCGGCCCTGTCGGAAATGGCGAATATTTTGTACCGTATGGGGGTGGCCATGTCGCCAAAACATTATCAATTTTCGTCAACATCATGGCCCGATCACCATATGTTTTATGCAATTAAATGTTTCTATGCGATGATTTCGCCAATATAATATATGCTGGACGCACGGTAAATTTAATTATTTCGCCTACACTCTCTGAGGTTGCCTTAATAGATGACCTTAATTCACCTATAGGCATGTGAAGATTTGTTATCCGGGGGGACCCAATTAGCTTGATATCTTGCCGACGCATGTCTCCAATCACCCCAACTTTTGCCAACTATATTGTATTTGCTATTCGCCTATTATTTGGATGACCTATAATTGCCTCGAAAATTACGTAAGTCGTATTTGGACGACCTATAATCGCCTCGAAAATTACATAAGTCGTATTTGGACGACCTATAATCGCCTCAAAAATTATGTAATTTGTATTTGGACGACCTATAATCGCCTCGAAAATTACATAAGTCGTATTTGGCCGACCTATAATCGCCTCAAAAATTACATAAGTCGTGTTATAATTACACGGGATTCACCAAATATTTGTATACTGGTAAATTCCCATGGAATTCGCCATATAAGGATTGGTATAAATACATGCAAAGATCAGCTCTATCTCAACACAATCTGGTGGGTTCTAGGCTCTGAATTCTAATTAATAGCGAAGTTTCAGACCAAGGAAAATCATTGTTGTTGACTGTATTGGCAACTGTCTGTTACCTAAAGCCTAAAGGTGAGTGATCATATTTTTGAACTGGTATATTATACATTATAGTCTATTATTGCTTCTTCAGCAAATTGATATTTTTTTGGCAACCTTTATTTCGTTGGAGATGTCGAACAGGAAGAGGGGTAGGAAACCTGAATGTGGGGAAGGCCAGGAGAGGCCAACAAAAAGTAGAACGTTGTCTTTGTACTTTGGCATTGGAAAAGATTGTGGTACTGGTGAAAATTAGGAAGGTACATCATCACAAGTACAAGTACAAAATTCGCCACTTGCACTGCATGTTGAAGATGGCGGCAAACCTGATATCTCAGATCAGGATGATCTTGAAGAAGATTATCTGGTAGATACCCAAGTTAGCCAGAATGATATATCAACTTGGGTGATAATTCCATTGATGATAATGCATGGAAGAGGAAAAGAAAAGCCATATCAAAAAACTGTGAACCACAATCAAAAAAGGATAGGAAGTGGGATATGTCAGTCAATAATTTTCAAATTAATTGGGCATCGAAGTATCCATTCATTGAACTAGTGGAGAATCCAATTGAAGGCGAGCCTCCAATAAAATGCAAGTGTAAGATTTGTACTCAGAAAAATAAGAAGGAAATTAGGTTGCAGCTAAAATTTGACACCATAGAAAAGCATATGGGTAAAGTTTATGAAAAACAAATGATAGACGGGGTTGAAAAATCAGTGATAAGATGGAAAACAAAGAATGAATGTAAGCATGTGAGGAATGCCGAAGAGTATTATTTTCATAAGAAATTACAGACAAAGCCTGCTGAAGTTAAAGGTTCTATTGAAGCTGCTTTTGGAAAAGCAATGCAAATAGAACAACTGGGAAAAGTTGTTCAGTTAAGTGTTGTTTTTCATATTTTGAGCAAAGGGCGTGCTATGACAAATTTCCCATCAACTAGTGGTTTATTACACTTTTTGAAAGTTCCTAACTATCCTAATAGACACTGGTCAGTAAACAGTGGATGGAAATGGGCAAGTTGTCTTGCTGAGGTTGAAATAGAAGATGTACAGGAAAAAATAAGAGAGTCAAACTTCATTGCATTTTCTTTAGACAAAGTTACGGCAGTAGACAATACTTCATGGGTATGCATGCATGTTTATACTGTAGAGAATCATACCCGCCAACCTCATCTACTATCTGTTGCTAAAATGAAGGAGAGTGCAACAATGGAAAATTTATTTCAACTAGTAAAAAGAAGTTTAATTGAATATGGAGGTATGGATGACACGACGGTAGCCAAAAAGTTGGTTTGTGTTGGAGCAGATGGAGCTTTAGTAATGCAAGGTCACAGGAACGATCTTTGTACAAAGATTGAAACTTCATTTGCACCGTACATTACTGCAATTCACTGCATGACTCACAGAATGAATCTAGCTTTTGGAATTGTGAGCAAGTTTGCTTCGGTTAAAAAAATTGAAATTTTAATCAGAGAGCTCTACTCACACTTCTGTCGAAGTCCCAAGCGATTTATGGAATTTCAACACTTTGCTGATGGATTAACTGATGAGAAAAAACTTCTCAAGGATAATGATACAAGATGGATCTCTTTGGATGGTCCAGCGCATCGAATGTTTTCAGAATATCCATCCTTGATTGGACTATTTCACACAACTCGGGACGAATCAGATCAACCGAAATTTCCTGAACTTCTTGGTAGGTTAAGTAATTTAGAGACACTCTTAACTTTAGCAGCTCTTTTACCCATGCTAGAGGAAATGAGGAATATTATAAAGGCTGCCCAAAAAAGAGCTATGTATATTGCAGAATATGATACGCTGTGTAAGATGACATGCATGACCCTCGACAATCTCTATCGAAATGAACCAACACTATCTGATGAAAAATTTGTTAAGTGGCAGACACTGACAGATTTGAACAATTCTAATAACTTTTTACAAATCAGTGCAGACGGAGAGGTATGTGCCAATGTACGGGGAGTTGAGATACCAATGCAGTTCTATGCCACGGTTGACCCCGAGGAACCAGGAAAGCGCCCCAGGAAGAAACTAGCAAGAGTTACAAACAAAGATTTGAACAAGATTGTTGAGACTGTAACTACTTCTGTGAAGAAAATTGCATATGATCTTTCCTCAGAAATTAGAAGTAGATTCCCTCCTGACAACCTACTCGAAGCCATGTCTATTGTGTTTCCTCATTATTGGAGCCTCAACAGTGCATCTGATTTTCGAAGTAAGCTACTGACTTTGATAAAACAATTTTGCACATCTAGAGAATTGAATGGAGTAACTATAAATGGAATATTAGACGAAACTCATCTTCGAGAGCAATCATCTCATTTTGCATACACTATGAAACAACAATATGCCAAAATGGAGAACCCCCGCAAGGAGGGATCAGTAACAAGGGTTTGTAAATATATAGCTGAGAACGCATCCTTGCGTGATTCAATACCAGAATATGTGAAGCTTGCTGCTTTATGTCTTACCATGATATTGGGTTCGATGGAAGATGAGAGAGTTGTCAGTGCTTTGGGGTTCCTGAAATCAAAGCTAAGAAACAAACTAGACAAAAATTTGGAAAATTGCTTGAGGCTCTATACATCTAGGTATGATGTCCACACTTTTCCTTTCGTTAGGGCACTGCAAATCTAGAGGTCCAAATGTGAAAGAAGAGGTTTGGGCAACACTTCAAACCAAAGTGCCAGTGGGACTAGTGGACCTACTGGTAGCATTGAGATGCACTTTGGCGAAGGTATGCAGACTCAGTCTCAGAGTAAAGAAACCACAGACGAGAATCAAGAAAGCACTGAATTTGATGAGTATGAATGGCAACTGTAAGAGATTGGTATTTATTAATCTTATTACTGTATCTCATCATTCATATTACAAAAGCATATTACTTTTTGCAATTAGAATTTAATATTGATTTGTAATTTTATTTTTCAACTTTCTATTTCCAGATTTAAAATAGCATAATAAAAAAAAACCATAATGTGTTTATTGATACAAAGATGTTTATTGTTTATTTATACATGTTTGAGTCTCATATTTGTGTGATATATTTCAGAACCATATGATAAATTTCATTCAATAGTAATACACATGTCGAGAACTTAGATTTTCATTAATTCTTTCAAAATATAGCCATATGATACATTTCATTCAATAGTAATACACCAATCTGTGTGATTCTACATGCCAATTGCAAAAGTGAATATAAAGTTTCAGAACCCTTTGCAAATAACCCTGAATTTCCTTTTATAGAAACAAGAGAGCAACAACAACTCTTGTGTGATTGTCCAATGTCCATGCAAAAGTGAATACAAAGTTTTAGAACCCTTTGCAAAATTGCAAATGACCCTGAATTCCCTTTTATAGAAGCAAGGGAGCAACAACAGCTTCAGGTCGAATTGCAAGTTTGCAACATGTGAACACTGAACATCAAAATCACAAACTTAGCACATATTTATATGGCCATATTAGCATTTTAACATCTGCTACATGTTTGATGTCTCCTGTTCAAAAAACAGAGTTCAAAATTAAATATTAATTCACACCATGAGTCATGACAAATTAAACATAGATAATAGCTATAGGAGTGCCTAAAACCTACTAATCAAAAATAGAGAAATGCATAAATGTTAAAGCAAGGGAGAATTTGAGAATACAAATTTACTGGCTGAAGTTTTGCAGTGTGCATCATAGATTCATAGGTTGGATTAGCAAAATAGCAATAGCAAGTGCTATTTTTTTCCTATTCATAAATTAGATTCATAGACTGGATTAGCAAAATAGCAAATAGGAAAAAAAAAAAACCTTGAAATTAAGAATAAAAGAAGAAACTTGTGCAATACATACTATGATTCTTAAGAATTCTGTGTCAGTTTTTGTAGGGTGCTCCACTCTTCGTCTGATGGAAGGTCAATATTCTGTAAACTATGGAAAGTCAACTCCAACTTCGACAACATTCCATATTAGAAGATTTACTTGACATCACTGTTTCATCCAATAGTGAATTTAGAGTTGTAAATGGTTGGATGAATTCCAGAAAGCTTTTGGGAGTTGTGTCCTTTGGAAGCAAGTCTAAATCAGACTTCATTTTTTTCTCCTTAATTTCTTTGTAAGCTTCTTCTGTAATGAATTTATTTTCTGTGTCAACTGGCTTAGGCAAACCAAGTTTAATCAAATTATTTTTCTTTTCTTGCAGCTTCATTATCTTTTTTCCACAACTGTCCATAACTTCTGATGTTTCCCTTAGCTTCTGGCATTTTTGAATGATAGATGATGTCTTAACTGTGGCATCAATGCGGCTCTTAATTCCCTTAGATGCCAAGTAGCTGTCACTAGAATTGTAGACTACTTTCAGAGTCTTTTTTCCCATTTCCTCTTTTGAATAAACATGTGTACTCTTCTCATAGTGCCGTTTGATTTAAAAAAAAAGTTGTCTCATACTTTCAGTCAATTGAAACCATTCACACAACTTCTCACTCCTCTTCATTATTTCCCGCCAAATGTTTTCTTGTATATACTTCATTGTATTTTTCATATTATCTTTGAATCTATCATCCAAAGTTTTTATTTTATCATTTGCATTGTGCAGGTCTTCTTTCATTTGTGCACATTTTTTTCTTTCTTCCTCTACTTCCTCTTGCAAATGTTTTTCTTTTTCCTTCCCATGATCCAATAGGTCCTGTAATTTTTTCATTTCAGTGGCAGCAGACTCATAACTTCTGTATAATTTTTGAAAACTGGCTTTTTCCTCAACAATTTTTTTACTGCTTTTAGCCAGTTTTTCTGTCAGGTCCTTCAATTTTGCATCCTTCTTGTCCTGCTCTACAATTTCTACTGCAGAGCCCAAATTTTTTATCCTTTTCTGTAATTCATTGCACTTGCTATCTGCTGCTTTCCTCCTTGATTTCTCGTTTTCCAGGTCTGCCTGTAACTTTTCTATTTGTTTCTCCAGTTTATTTTTTTCTCTCTCCACTTTTAGCAGTGAAGTGTAGACCACTTCATTAGTCCTTTTTGACACATTCATTTTGTCCACATTATGTACTTTGGAGAAATCCATTTGGAGGGTGCTAACTTGAAATTGAGAGGGATCTATCTGACTGTGTGGTGGATTTTTATCTTTAGATGGGGTTGGGGGCATAACAACCATGAACTCCATCATATATTTATGTGGGTCATATGTTGGAAATACCCTGTTCCTTGTAGGCTATTCATTTACAACTTCAGACACGGAATTCCTATGAAATGCTTTCATTTTTTCTTTATTTGCTTTTGTCGTGTGTTAAAATTTTTCATAGTAATCACGAAATTGAAAATCTGGGGTTGCTGAAGCAATTGAATGTTTGAAAGGTGACATAGGAATACCATAGGCTCCAGTTCCACTTATTCCTGTGGTTTTAACTAATGCTTGACTAGGATTAGGATTACCAACAATAGTTCCTGATGTTGTCCCACTCCCACTGACACTTTCATGTGTAGTTTTCATAGTCTTTTGAGGTGTGTGATCTGAAGCTGCAAATGATTGCTTTGTAGTGTCAGTGGCACTTGATATAGGATTCTCAATAGTATGAGATTGAGTATCTACCTCTAGTGGCCTCTTGCAAGAGATATTTTGTTGTTGCCCTTGTCCAACACCAAGACAACTAGTATCAGTAGTAGTACCCATGCCAACATTGTTGGGAAAAATGGTGTCTCAACCTTGCATTTATGCGAGGTTACTATTTATAGTAAGTTTTCATTTGAGCACAAAATGGTGCGAAACTCTCCCTGAAGCTTCTGGTTGGCTAGATAAGCAGTCCGGTAAAGTTGCGTCGCAAGGTCACAGCTAGTTTTGAAGATATTAATGTTTTCGTCTTGGAGGGGTGCAATAAAATATTTAAACTTAATTTTGGGGACTTTAGAGGCTCCGAAACACCTTGAAAAGTGGTTGTAACTGGCAAAGTGGGTTATGAGGTGATAGAGAACTTCGCGAGCTTTCTGGCGCTTCAAACGGTTCGTCAATCGGACACCCGGTTCTCAAGTTATGGCCTCCGAAAGTTTGTACTCCTGAAATAGGAAAAATAATTTGTATCGGATACATAAATGAGCTGTAAAAGGGAGCGACACATGTTGATGTGTGCTTTAACATGTCATAGGGCATCTAGAAGGGAGATAAGGTCGGCTACACCTTATTGGGTGGTTTTAGCCCATGGTTTTGTAATACCGTTTGACGGTTTCTTGTATTGTATCTCCTATTTATGAGGTGTGAGATAGAGGTTGTGTGTAAGAGTCTTATGGCTATTGAGTTGCCTCTGAATCTCTGATTAGTGCTACTCCTGCGAAGAGCTTGCTCTGCAAGTATGTTGTAATCTATTTTTGATTGCTGAATAAAATATTGAGCTGCTTTTGGAGGGTGGGGTTTTTCTCCCGAAAGGGTTTTCCCCACGTAAATCACCGTGTTGTGGTATGAATGCTATTATATCTATTTCTATTTTCTGTAACTGTTGTAACGATCTGAAAAAGTTTTGCATTACCCTCCTCTCAAGGTTGGTGTAGGAAGTTGTTTCTGCTACTTTACTTCCTTTCAAGTGGTATCAAAGCTTGATCACCTTTGGTTTCAATTATGGGCAGTTGGGTTTTTTGAACTAATCCAGATTTGAGTGGGAGTTTGTACAGAAGACACTTTTTGATCTTGTTGCAGGAATATTCAGATGGCGAGTTCGTCAAGGAGAATAGAGGTGGAGAAATTTAATGGAAGTAATTTTGAGATGTGGAAGCTGAAGATGGAAGATCTGCTAATAGATCGAGATCTTTGGGATGCTATTGATGCGAATGTCCAAAGGCCCTCAGATCCTACTGCAGCAGCTCAGTATGATGTTATGGACCGAAAAGCCAAGGGTCTAATCAGACTGTGCTTGGAAGACTCTGTTCTAATCAATGTCCATGAAGAGAACTCTGCAAAGAAGCTATGGACTAAGCTTGGTGAGATGTATCAAGTGAAATCTTTATTAAATCAAATTTTTTTAAGAAAGAAATTGTATTCCTTGAAGATGGAAGAGGGTGGACGAATTGCAGACCACCTGGAAGCATTCAATATGTTGGTGGCTCAATTAGTATCCGTCGGTGTCAAGATGGACGAGGAGGAGAAATGTCAGATCTTGCTTTGTTCTTTGCCTAATTCGTGGGATTCTCTTGTTATGGCTATCGGTAGTACTTCTGTTGTTTTGAAATCTGAAGATGTGGTGGGTGCCCTACTCGGTGAAGAGATGCGAAGGAAGGTATCCATCAGTTCAAAGGAAGCCCTAACCGTTCGTGGAAAACCTAAGGAGAAAGGCAAGAAGAATGAGAAGCGCGACAAGTCCAAATCCAAAGGGAGATCGAAATCTCCTGGAAAGTCCAAAGTCATTTGCTGGAACTGCGGTAAACCGGGTCACATCCGTAAGGACTGCAAAGAAGAAAAGAAGAAGAAGAAAAAGAAAAAGTTCGATTCTGATTCTGAGTCCGACAAGGAAGATGGCGATGCATTTATTGCGGCTTTGGCGACTCATGCAGGTAATGATGCCTGGCTGATTGACTCAGGTGCATCTTTTCATATGACTTCCAATAGAGATTGGTTTTTTGAATATGAAAGATTTAATGGAGGTAAGGTGTACTTGGGTGATGATTCACATCTAGACATTGTTGGTCGAGGTAAAGTTAGAATCAGGTTTTCTGATGGTAGAATAAAAAGGATTAATGGTGTGCTGCATATCCCTGGATTAAAATGAAACCTGTTATCTGTGAGCAAACTGATAGATGCGGGTGTGCAGGTAGTCTTTTCTGAAGCAGGATGTAAGATGATTAAGGGTGCTATGGTAGTTGCTAGAGGTGTCAGGTTTGGCACTTTGTATAAGCTTGAAGCATACACTGTTGAGTGTAATAGCACTTCTGTAAAAAGTAAATCTGTGGATACTTCACTGGAAGATTTGAAGGTTTCACCTTCAGCAGATGGAAATGGTTTTTGGGTACCTAAGGGTGCTCTTTTGTCTGAAGCAAAGTTACCTGCAGAGAAGACTATGTTATGGCACCAGAGACTTGGCCACATTGGAGAAAAGGGTCTAAGGACCTTGAAAAATAAAAATCTTGTTGAAGGTTTGAATGATTGTAATCTTGACTTTGATTTCTGTGAGCATTGCATTTATGGAAAACAAAACCGCATTTAGTTTTACTCGAGTTCTCATAAAACTTGTGGTGTTTTGGATCTTATTGATTCTGATGTGTTTGGTCCAGTAGATGTCTCTTCGATTGGAAAATCTACATATTATGTTTCATTTATTGATGATTTTAGTAGAAGGACATGGGTATATTTTCTAAAGAGTAAATCTGAAGTTTTTAGTTATTTTAAAGAGTTTAAAGCAATGGTTGAGTTGCAGACTGGAAAGAAAATAAAATGTTTGAGAACTAATAATGGCGGTGAGTTTTGCTCTAATGATTTTGATAGATTCTGTAAAGACTGTGGAATTAACAGGCAGAAGACAACTCCGTATTCTCCACAGCAGAATGGAGTTGCAGAAATAATGAACAGGACACTGATGGAGAAAGCTAGGAGTATGTTGAGTGGTGCTGGTCTCGAACAAAAGTTTTGGGCTGAAGCTGTTGCCACTGCTTGCTACCTGATTAACAGGTCTCCTACATCAGCTCTTGTTGATAAAACGCCTATGGAAGCATGGTCAGGTCACAAGCCTTCATTGAGACATCTTAGAGTTTTTGGTTGCGAGGCATATGCACATGTGCCAAAGGAGAAGCGAACAAAGTTGGAGAACAAGGCTGTGAAATGTATCTTCATCGGATATAGTTATGGTGTGAAAGGATACAAGCTTTGGGACCCTGTTGCACAAAAGGTAATTCACAGTAGAAGTGTTATTTTTAGAGAAATTAAGTCTCCTTCTGTTACATTGCAGCCAGAATAGACTAAAAAAGAAGATGTGATTCAACTTCCTTCTACACCTGAAAGAGTTGAATCGAGACCCCTAGATAGGCAAGAAGTTGAGGAGAGCTCGTCTAGCTCTGAATCTTCAGAAGAGGAGGAAGAACCTCCAACTCAGCTTGTTCAAAGGTCTACAAGACATAGACAACCACCTGAAAGGTACTCACCTAATGATTGGAGATGTATTTTTGCTCTGAATACTAGTGTGGATGAACCGAAATCTGTAGAAGAGGCATTAGGTATGAATGATGCAGAATCTTGGAAGATTGCTATGGAAGAAGAAATGATAGCTTTGAAAAAGAATGATACATGGGATCTTGTACCATTGCCTAAAGGATGAAAACCTGTTGGTTGTAAATGGGTGTTCAAGAAAAAGATTGGTTCAGATGGAAGCATTGAGAAGTATAAAGCAAGGTTGGTTGCAAAAGGTTACTCTCAGGTTGAGGGTGTTGATTACGGTGAGATGTTTTCTCCTGTTACAAAAATGATGTCTATTAGATTTTTGCTTTCTATTGCTACTGCTTATGATTTAGAGGTTGAGCAAATGGATGTGAAAACTGCTTTCCTTCATGGTGATTTGGAGGAAGATATTTATATGACACAGTCGGAGCACTATGTGGTGAAAGGCAAAAGTAATTTGGTCTGTAAATTGAAGAAATCTTTGTATGGCCTCAAACAAAGTCCTAGGATGTGGTACTAGAAATTTGATACATATGTGTTGAGTTTGAGATTTGAACGTTCTAAATTAGATCACTGTGTTTATTATAAATCTTATGGTGATCATTTCTTATTCATTGCATTGTATGTTGATGATATGTTATTCATTGGTAAAGGGAAAGGTATGATTTCAGAATTGAAGTCTCAGCTCGCTGCTAAATTTGAAATGAAAGATCTTGGTGCAGCAAAGCACATTCTTGGGATGGAAATTAGAAGAGATAGGGTGAACAAAAAGCTATGGCTAGGCCAGAGTAAGTATGTGAATTCAGTGTTACAGAGGTTCAACATGCAGAATTGTAGACCATTGAGTGTTCCTTTTACAGTTGGAATGAAACTATCTATTTCAGATTGTCCTACATCCCCATTGGAGATGGAAGACATGAGTAGAGTGCCTTACCAGAGTGCGGTTGGAAGCTTGATGTATGCTATGGTCTGTACTAGACCAGATATTGCCCAAGTAGTGGGAGTACTTTCTAGATATATGTCTAATCCTGGTAGAGTTCATTAGGATGCAGTCAAAAGGGTCTTCAGATATTTGAAGGGTACTTCAAAGTATTATTTGTGTTATCATGGTAATTCAGTTGGAGACATAACTTCCCTTGATATCCATGGTTATGTGGATTCAGATTGGGCAGGTGATATTGATAGCAGAAGATCCACTAGTGCTTATGTGTTTACTTTGTTTGGTGGTGCAATTAGTTGGATGAGTAAGCGACAGGCTGTGGTTGCTTTATCCACTACTGAAGTAGAGTATATGGCAGCTACTCATGCTTGTAAAGAGGCCATTTGGCTTAAGAGACTGTGTTTGGATATTGGAATAAAACAAGGTACAGTGACAGTTTACTGTGACAGTCAGAGTGCAATTAGCCTAGCTAAGAACCCGACATTTCATGCCCGGACCAAACATATTGATGTTCAGTATCATTTTGTTAGAGACATGGTCGAAGATGGTAGGGTGAAGTTGGTTAAGGTGGAAACTTTGATGAATGTTGCAGATGCTTTAACTAAGGCTGTGAGCACAGAGAAGTTCAGATGGTGTTCAGAGTCTATGGGCCTTATGGCCCCTAGCAATTGATTCATTGTGTTGACATTCCCTTCCGCTCTTGCAAGGTGTTCGACAAGTGGGAGATTTGTTGGGAAAAATGGTGTCTCAACCTTGCATTTATGCGAGGTTACTATTTATAGTAAGTTTTCATTTGAGCACGAAATGGTGCGAAACTCTCCCTGAAGCTTCTGGTTGGCTAGATAAGCATTCCGGTAAAGTTGCGTCGCAAGGTCACAGCTAGTTTTGAAGATATTAATGTTTTCATCTTGGAGGGGTGCAATAAAATATTTAAACTTAATTTTGGGGACTTTAGAGGCTTCGAAACACCCTAAAAAGTGGCTGTAACTGGTGAAGCGGGTTATGAGGTGATAGAGCACTTCGCGAGCTTTCCGACGCTTCAAACGGTTCGTCAATCGGACACCCGGTTCTCAAGTTATGGCCTCCGGAAGTTTGTACTCCTGAAATAGGAAAAATAATTTGTATCGGATACATAAGTGAGCTGTAAAAGGGAGCGACACATGTTGATGTGTGCTTTAACATGTCATAGGGCATCTAGAAGGGAGATAAGGTCGGCTACACCTTATTGGGTGGTTTTAGCCCATGGTTTTGTAATACCGTTTGACGGTTTCTTGTATTGTATCTCCTATTTATGAGGTGTGTGAGATAGAGGTTGTGTGTAAGAGTCTTATGGCTATTGAGTTGCCTCTGAATCTCTGATTAGTGCTACTCCTGCGAAGAGCTTGCTCTGCAAGTATGTTGTAATCTGTTTTTGATTGCTGAATAAAATATTGAGCTGCTTTTGGAGGGTGGGGTTTTTCTCCCGAAAGGTTTTCCCCACGTAAATCACTGTGTTGTGGTATGAATGCTATTATATCTATTTCTATTTTCTGTAACTGTTGTAAGGATCTGAAAAAGTTTTGCATTACCCTCCTCTCAAGGTTAGTGTAGGAAGTTGTTTCTGCTACTTTACTTCCTTTCAAACATCACCAATCACAGTGGCACTTGACTGATGGGAATACCATGATGTGGTGGTGGTTGTGGATTTGAACCTGAAACAAATGTAGGTGGATTCTGAGGGTAATGAGTAGTACCTATCGGTGACGAATCTGAAAAATCAAGTCCAATGACTGGTTTATAAGGACCTTTTGAATTTGACCCACCAATCACAATGACACTTGACTGAACAATAATAGGAATACTATCCCCAGATTCCCCACCAATGGCAGTGGCACTTAATTCACCACCAATGGGAATACCATGATGTGGTGGTGGTTGTGGATTTGAACCAGAAACAAATGTAGGTGGACCCTGAGGGTAATGAGTAGTACCTATCCCTGATGAATCTGAAGAATCAAGTCCAATGACTGGTTTATAAGGACCTTTTGATTTTGACTGTGATGGAAGTTGTACTTGAAGTGGATACCAAATGCCCTCTCCTCTGGGACCTAGACCACCACCTTCAAAACCCATTTTTTCCACAAGGTTTGCCCCTTTTCTATATTTGTCTTTCATGGACTCACTGACTCCACCTAATATTTTAGGCACTGTAGTAGTTGTTGGAGGGGGCTCAACGACAACCTCATGCTCATCATCATCACCTTCAGTCCCACCATGCTCCATATCCCACAGTTTGCTAAACTCTGCATCCTCGTCGATGCTCTCAAATTCTACACTTGTCTTTGGTTCATCGAGATTCCTCCTCATAGTCCAAAAATCATTTATTTTGGTTTGAGTCCAGCAATTCTCTTTACATTCATGCAGAATTGATTTGGGAATAGTTTTCTTAGATGGATTAGCAGATTTTATGTAGAAATTGTAGGACCTCCTATTTTGGATGCCCTCATTGCTCTGGCGCTCCATAATTTGTGATGAAATTTCTTCATTTGAAATGTTATTATTAGTTGCAATTTTCTCCATCTCCTTTTTAACCTCATCCTAGGAGTCCTTGTTTCTAAGCTTTTCTAGCAATGGTTTACTTTCATGTTGACATAACATTGAAGAGTTCCCATTTTTCTTAAGCCTTGCTTGAACTACACCGATTGGATCATACTGCCAGAGACCCTCGTCACCAAAGTTAAAAACTGTCAAACAATCATGTGCCACAATGAATGCTTTTCTCTCAAATGTGAAACCTCCACATGAGAAAGGCAAGGAAGGAAATATGCTCTTCTTTTGCTGACCATGGAAGTGCCTATCTGTGCTCTCCAATTGCCGTACATACTCTAATGCAAATACCCTCTCTGTCACATGTATTGGAAGTCTGTATGGTTTTACTGTCGATCCGTAAAACCTTAACACAGTGAGTTCTTCCATGAAGAACTAGTCAGCCAATTCTATTTGACTTCCGAGTTGAATGCAATCTCTACAAGACATAGGCAACCTAGGCATTGGAGTGCTTGTAATTTCATTATACATTGTTGCCAAAAAGAAGTCTACAAAATGGTTGTAGTTCTTTCTGTTATCATGCATCCTTATCTTTGGGCTCCAATCATATATTGGATAGTCTGTTCTCTTCCCAGTCTTCTCATCAATCTTATAGCTCACAATTTGAAGCTTGTTGGTCTGAAATATTGCACGATACTTGGATAGAAGGAGATAGCACAAGTAGGATGAGAACCTAAATGTCTTACAAGAACCTTTTTTGATCATAAGTAATTATTTTTTCATGGATTTTACAATGTGATCAATAAAATTATATCTTACTGGCTGACTTGCACAATGGATATTATAAATCATTTCAAGAAGGCTTGTACCCACTTCCCTATCATTTTCAAATCCTAGGCAAAACGACAACAAGGAAATACTGTCCTCAACCCATGGAACAAAAATTCTAGAATCATAAGGAGGCTTATGATTCTGATCCAACACAATACCAGTACCAATCTTTATTAGACCTTTGATAAATGAATCTCTGCTACTTGGATCGAGACTCTCATAATTCCCTGCCAGCTTTTCAAGGTCAATTTGGACGTTTGAATTTTGGGCTTCAAATTCTAGGTTCAACAAACGAGCAAATTCTCCCTCGTTTATGGATAGAATTTCCTCTTTTGTATATTTATTGACAATTGCTTTTTTATCTTCATCATAATTTTTGGCGCAGACCATGACAAAATCAGGGCAAGGGAATACTTCAGGTAACACCATGCTTCCCAATCCAACATCCCACGATGTGATTTTATTTGTTATTTTTTGTAACATTGGGTTGAAAACAAAAAAATTTGCCCTGGATGCATCTACTGCCTTACTAGATAATGTATATCTAATATCTATGATACACTTTTCACCATGGATAGCAGGGTCATAAATATCATGGTATTCATCGGTGAAACCTGGTGTTTTAACCAGTTCGGTTTGGTACATTTTGTTTTTCACTTGGCTTCTTGTTGAACTACTGCTTCCCGTTTTCCCCATCACTATTAATGTTAATAATTCAAAATAATGCTAGGCAGCTAGATAAAAACCTGAAAATGCTAACCCTCAAATTGGACCACGAGATTACCAAAAGCAAAAAAGGTGGGATATAGGTGTTCTAGATTTTACCCGGAAATTGGAATTTCTATTTCACTAGATTGGCGCAGACAATCTCTTTTGCAACTTGCATTCCTCAATCTAGTAGCTGTTTCTGAATCTCCCTCGATTTATAGGTTTATCCAAGAAATGAAAGACGATTATGATTTACGAGTCTCTTATTTTGAAAACTCTAAAAAGTAGAAAAGTAAAACCTAAAGGACAAAACATTCAATACTTCAGTATAAATTCTGAATTTCTGAGGACATTAAATGTAATACATTCAATTCTGGGTGAAGTTCTCCAAAATGTGTTCACTTCCCACATTCGGGCCGAAATCCACCCTAAGTCGCTGATCTTTGCTCATCCAACGGACAAGGAACCAAGGTACCTGTTGTGACTTTACGGGTGAGTTTTTTAAGTCTGTTTAATAATTTTAAACTTTCGTCCAAAAAAGTGCTTTACAGACTTACTTATATTTAATTAAATTTAAAACGTTTCAATTTCGAGCGACGTTCTCTCAAATGTGTTCACTTCCCACATTCGGGCCGAAATCCACTCTAAGCCGTTGATCTTTGCTCATCCAATGAATGATGGTACCTGTTGTCAGTTGTCATGGGTCCCATCACTTCTGCCAGTTTTCAGGCACGTCACCATACTCGTGTCACTTTTCCGGTTTGATTTTTAGTGTATTTAATCATATTAAACCTCCGCCCGAAAAAAAGCTTTATAGACTTAATTGTATTTAATTACAATTAAAATGTCCAATTTCGGGCGAAGTTCTCCCGAATGTGTTCACTTCCCACATTCGAGCCAAAATCCACCCTAGCCGTTGATCTTTGTTCATCCAATGGTCGCAGGTCGATGTTACCTGTTTTAAGATGTAGTGGGTCCCATGACTTCTGCCATTTTTCTGGCACATCACCATACTCTCGTCACTTTTTCGGTTTGATTTTTAGTCTATTTAATCATTTTAAAATTCCGCCCGAAAAAGAGATTTTTAGAATTAATTATATTTAATTAAATTTAAAATGTCCAATTCTGGGCGAAGTTCTCAGAAAGGTGTTCGCTTCCCACATTCGGGCCAAAATCCACCCTAGCCGTTGATCTTTGTTCATCCAACGGTCGATGGTACCTATTTTTCGATGAAGTGGGTCCCATGACTTCTACCATTTTTTCTGGCACGTCACCATACTCGTTACTTTTCTGGTCTATTTTTAAAGTCTACTAAATCATTTTAAAATTCCTCCCGAAAAAGAGATTTATAGTCTATAGAGTCATAGACTATAAGTATTAAGTATAGACTTTCACTTAATTGTATTTAATTATATTTAAAATGTTCAATTCCGGGCATTGGGCAATAGTTTGAGATAACTATTAAAAATAATGTTAATATTAGTTGTAAAACTTTTAAATTCAAAAATAGTATTAAACATGAAACTTAGTTTCTAGAATAAAACAAATAACTAAATAAAAATATAAATTTTGATCTACAATTTGAAAGGTAAAAGTTTAATATTAAAAAGAAAACATTCAATATTAAATCTAAAATATTAATTTAACGTTTAACAAAATTCTTTGAAAATATGTTTACGATATATCATTTTGAAAAATAGTTTAAAAATATATATATAATTTCAACATAAATTTAGTCTATTAATTTAAAAAAATGTGCAACTGCAGTCCTCAACCTGTTAAGGCGAGAAAATTTGGAAAGTATAAATGCCAAGGTGGCGATTAATTGTTGCACAAGGAGTTGTCTACGGCATGCCGCATGATAGGAGGAAGGGGAGGATGGCAGGAAATCTTTTTCCTGATCTCATGGCATTAATGTCTTATTGTGCACATTCATTACCCGGCCTATAAGAGTTAAAACGGAGGCATATTTTTTTACCTTTTCATTTGTGTACCACTTTTGCTTTGAAGCAGCTACAAGTGCAGAACAAATCTGTAGTTCGTAGTTCGTAGAATCATACCTTCTGTAAGACAATGGAGGCCAATTTCACACTTCGAACAGACAAGAAGTTGGTGCCATTTTAGGGAAAAGTATCTGATAAACGAATGCAAGGACTATTCAGGTTTAAGGAGGAGAAGTTGTGGGCAGCAGCTTGACTGATGCTTGTGGAGGAGGTGGCACATATCAGTCACCGGTATCGAACTAACATGGATGTTTACTCTCTGATTATGGCGTGGGCCTGTGAATTTGAATCAGAGCTGGAAAAGGTAAAAGTCACATTGGTCAAATTGATTGATGGGAAGTTTTTGATTAACCTGGATTCAATCTTGGAGTGGGTGGTGCTGGGAGTTGGCATTCGAATTATGGAAGGGGACAACCAGGAGGAATTGCTTCCTTTTATTCGTGGCCTAGAGGATGAAATCAAATACCAGTGCCATGAACGAGCCTGAGTGGGGTGGGAAGCAATGAAACTCTTTGTTAAATTAACGAGGGTGGATGAAGTCCTGAATTCTTTGCATGTGGTGGCAAGGATGGAGGTTGGTAGGGCATTGAGAGATAGGGCTGAAGAAGGAAGGGCCATATAGCTACTGGCAAGCTTGGAGGGCGACCCCGACTTTGGGTTCCTAAACTGCATTCGAAAAATGAAAGCTGAAGCGGCAAAAGGGAAAGCCAAAACATCGACCTTTGAGGAGGGAGGGGACTGGGAGGACCAGGGGGATAGTGAGACTGAGTGAGCGGCCTATCGGCAATGAACTAGTTTTTTTGTCTGCTTACTATAAGCTATGGACAAATTTTGTATCTTGAAACGTTTCAATTAATTGAATGAAAAAACCTTCACCGATAAACTTTTGTATCTTGCAACTTTTGAAATTTTGTATTTTGAATGACTATATAGTAATAGTATATATTTATAAAATTATAATAAACCATAATCAATGTACAAATAATTAATGGAACGAATTGAATTTTTTTTTTTATAGCATTACATAAAAAGATCACGGTATTAAATTTATTTCCATTGTTTAACAAATAATTGAAATAAGGTAGCTGGTAGCTCATATACAAAAAGCATTTGAAAGAAATTAATTAATAAAAATGAAATAGAATTATAGAAAGCATTTTTATATCCATAAGAATGTAAGAGGCAAAGTGAAACGAACTGGAATTTGAAAAATTATCATTAAATTATTTATGCTTTCAAAATTTACAATTTTTTTGTCAGAGGCTTGAGTCCCCCAAAAACTTAAAAGCCAAAATTAGTGAGCCTTTGGCACTCAGCTTGTTAGGGTTCAAGGACATAGGAAAAAAAAACTACAGGTAGTGGAATTGTTTACAATTTTTCCCTATGAATCTGACCCTCCTTCCATGTAGAATTCTTCAAACAACATAAGCTGAGAGAATTCTTCAAGCCACATGTAGTTTGGAAAGTCATCCAGGAGGAACCATTTTCGGAGGAAGTCCTTGCCAATCTGCGCCCATTTTCTGTGATGCGTCAGCTGCTCCGCATTCAGGTTTAGGAGAAACGGTTGCCTGGCCACTGGCACTACTTGGTCAGGGAGGAGAAGCTTGGATAATTCACTCGCCCAAGGGATCCCCACCCCTACTTCTGCAAGAATGACTAGAGTAATGTCGTCTCCGAGGAAGTCTTCCTTAAAAACCTTCCTCAATAGCATCAGCATATCCACCTTGTCTCCTCCCAAGTTCAGAAGAAATGCTAAGAAGCGGGATGTAAGGTCCATGTTAACACGGTACCTATTTTCGTTTCACAGAAATTCTCTGCCCAGCACCATCCGCACAACTTCATTGGTGAACGACCCAACCTCCTTGCAAACTGATTGGAGGGTTGGGTCTCTAACGGAGCCTAAAAAGGCCCTCTGGTCCTCTGTAGAAATGCTTCTCAAGCGGATGGGAGTGTCCATCTTGAGAAAACAAATTAGTAAATTAAACAACCTAAGCAGTGAGCCTACAAACCTAAAATACTGTGAGCTCTGACGATTTATCTACTAAATGGCAAAGGCTAATTGAAGATGAAAGAAGCAGAGATCGTATATAAATTGTTGAAACTCTTGATTGTAATAATTACTTCTTTAAGAGTATTAACTGCTATAAATTTTTTTAAATCTTTCGTATCTCTGCAAATCTTTCCCATAAATGCATGAGTGTGTGAAATTGGAAACAACTATGAACTAGTACCAAATTGGCAAGTATCACATTGGAAGTCGTGGGGACAAAGTGGATTGCCGTAAGTGAAAAGATATATATTAAATGAACGAAATTATGGATCGTGATTCGTGACATTTGATACGTGTCTATTGAATCCAATTCCATTCAGGGCACTTTCTGGTGAACTATGTTCTCTTCAGAAAATTGGGCTGAAATAAAACTTCAGCCATTGATATACGATCATCCAACGGTTTAAAATCATTGATAGATTTCAGGTAAGTGTTACCCTTTACATGTCAAAGAGGCCACGCTTATTGATAAATCGTGCAGAGTCCGGACTCAATGTATTATGTGATGTGATGTGATGTGCCTTGTCTATTAATGGCAATGAATTTATGAAATCACCAATGAATTATATATGATACCATAAATAACAAAATATTCGCCAAAAAATTGAAATAATTTTCAAGCGATGGATAAAAATCGCCAATACATTTAAATAATTTTCAAGCGGTGGATAAAAATCGCCAATACATTTAAATAATTTTTCCTTTGGAGTAAAAATTTTTGCTCATACAATTATATATTTGTTCCTTTTAACAATAATTATTCGCCTTCCACAATAAATATTTTCCCCATAGAACAAGGTATTATTCGCCAGAAATTTATGGCATTTTCGCACACTAGAAAAAAAATCGCCAATACAAAATAATTTTTTCGTCATTTAAAAAAAAAATTCACCATCGATATGAAAATTTCCCCCCAAAAATAATGTCTGATTCGCCAGGATTTTATATAGTTCCCCCGGGGGGGTTTCTTAAAGTTATCCCTACCTATGACGCATTCCTATGAAAGAAGAAAAAAATAGAGTATCTATTGTCATTACTATGTATGCATAATATGCATCTATTATGAATGTATGGATGGATGGAATGCAACAGAATGCAATATATATAGATGAGATGGAATGACGATCCATAGTGCTTTATTTTTCATCATTGAGCTTTTGAATTGTGGGAAGTGAGTGCAAACATCGATGGTATAATTAAACCATAATGACCCGAGCACTTCTTTCCTAGATTTTGATATAGCAAGTTAATACAAGCAACTTGATATAATGGATCAAGTTGACCTAAGTAGTGCTTGCAGAACAAACAAGGATTATCTCCTTTCATGCATGACTTAGAACTCCCTCCTTGATCTTTTGTCAATCATATCCCGAGACAAGTTCATACCGTAGTAAGAGATAAACCATTATCGAGCTTGAATGAAGCAGTAGGAACCAAAGATGGAGCATTGTACCTGTAAGCAAACATCATATATAAAGAATAAAGAATATGGACCCTCGATAATGGTTCATGCTCATATGGTCGAGGTATATGCTGTAGTCAGCAAGCTATAGTGATCCATGACTGTATTTTGCATATGATCACGTAGCCTAGTGAACTTCCTACGTAAACACCATTAGTACATGTCCCAGAACGTCATTGAAATAATTCACAAAAGACTTACAAACAATTCTTAGGAACCGTCCCAACCACTCTAATCACTTGTGGATATCCCAGAGTAGCGTAGGAACCTGATATATATAAATGAATGAATAACCTATAAATCAACCAAGTATTTGATAGCTTAAACATAATTTTCTTGTCAAAGAAAATGTCATCTTGTCTTTGTTTTGGTGAGGAAAGATTTATCCCTGTTAAGAAAGTTCGCGTGTCAATGTTGATTATTTGGTCGATGTGATAACTGGTCGTCGTTTGATTATTTCACAATGTTTGTTTGGTATTTGCTTTGAAAAATGTATGTACAAGGTGTTGCCATGTTTTTGTTTGTTTGATGTTTTTTGATGTTTTTGGATTTTGTGAGATAGTTTTTTCAATGTTTTTGGTATTTTGATGATTGTTTTCCAATGTTTTTGGTATTTTGTGAGATAGTTTTCCAATGTTTTTGGATCTTGTGAGATAGTTTTGAATGAAGAACTCAATGAATCACAAAAATAATGTATAATCCACTTCCATAAAAAAGATTAAGGGCATTGCCCCCAGTTTAGACATGACTATGAAAAAGCAGGATGCGAGACGTGTGAAATACTATCCTTGATTGCAAATCAATAACAAGCCATGGTTAGGACGGATGGATGAGTGGATGAATGTGAATGTGATCGCAACAAGTTTGAAAGACAATGTAGCCATAGCTGCTACGAGTGGTGCTTGTTTGCCAGGTTTTTACCATCGCACTTACCCAAGGTGCCACCAGAGTGGTTGTTCACCATTTGGATGGATGATTTTTCTTTACTATTTTGATGTTTTTGTATTTTCTTCAAGACATTTATCTGAATGTTTTTGGTGTTTTTCTGTACAGCTTTTAGGTATAAAACTATTTGAGGTGCATGCTGTTGATTGGATCTGCTAGCGGTTCTCCTTCTGAAGTAGCCAACTAATATGCCCCAGACCCAAATACAGCAGTGATAACATATGGACCCAACTAGTTTGATTCAAACTACCTCTGATGTTCTTAGTTTGGTTGGTTACGAGGATTCTCTCGAAGAAAAAGATCACCTACCTCGAATGTGCAAGGTTTAACTTGATGATTATAGCTTATGCTCATATGCTACTGATAGGCCTTGAGGTGATTGTATGCAGCTTTTCATTTCTCATCAAGTAGCTCTAAGTCTTGGAGACGGGATACTCTGTATGCTTCATCATCAATGATATTGTGCTAGGAAACCTGTAGAGATGGTATCTCAACCTCGATAGGAAGGATAGCTTCTGCACCACAGACCAATGAGTAAGGAGCTGCGCCTGTAGGGGTTCGAATGCTATTTCGATATGTCCATAGTGTTGGATTCAATTGAACGTGTCAATCACGACTGGCATAATTGACTGTCTTCTTGAGGATTCTTAATATGTTCTTGTTTGATGCTTCATCCTAACCATTGCCTTGTGGGTAATAGGGAGTGGAAAAGTGGTGTTGGATGTTAAACTTCTCACAGCGCTCACGGACATCTTGATTTTTGAAAGGAAGCCCATTATCTGTGATGATAGACATGGGTACACCATACCGACAGATGATGTAATTAAGGATGAATGAGGCGATTTGCTTGCTGGTAACTTGAGTAAGTGGAATAGCTTCAATCCACTTTGTAAAGCATTCGATGGCGATAATGATGAACTTGTGGCTGTTGGATGAAGATGGATGGATTTTACCCACAAGGTGAAGTCTCCATTGACAAAAAGGCCATGGTGTTGTGATTGGTTGCAATTCTTGTGCTGGTGCATGTATGAGGTCTCCATGAACTTGACATTTCTTGCACTTTCTGACAAAGTAGTAGGAGTCTTTGTCCATGGATGGCCAATAGTATCCAGTGCACATGAGTTTCTTGGCTAGTGACGGACCGCTTGCATGAGCTCCACAAATTCTTTCATGTACCTCTTCCAAGGCTTTTGTTATCTTATCATGTTCCAGACATCGAAGGAGAGTACCATCAAGACTGCGTCGGTATAGGTTTTCAACAATAATGGTATATCGAGTGGTTTGGCGAATGAAGGTTTTATGTTGGTTATTTGATTGGTTAGGAGGAAGTGTAAGACTTCAGGATACTGTCACCTTGAGGTGTGATAAATAGAATGCCTACCCCCGAGCCATGCCTAGTGTATGAACCATCAAAGTATAGTTTCCATGGTTGTGCTATTGTGATAATGAATATCTCTTCATTTAGAAAATTGGAAATGAGAGGATGATGGCCTATGAGTGGAGCATCGGCCAACTAATCGGCAATAACTTGACCCTTGATAGCCTTATGGTCCACATACCCGATGTCAAATTCACTTAGAATCATCACCCATTTGGCCAAGCGGCTTGTCAATGCTACTTTACTGAGTAAGTATTTGAGTGGATCAATCTTTGCAATTAGCTATACTTTATGTGTTAACAGATAGTGCCTCAGCTTAGTGGCTGCCAAGATTGCTGCTAGGCAAGCTCGCTCAATAGGGGTGTAATTGAGTTCATAGCCAACCAGTGTGTGAGAGATGTAGTAAACAACACACTCTTTCCCTTCTGCATTGTGTTGTGCCAATAGTACACCCAATGTCGTATTTGTTGTTGATATATATAGTAATAGAGGCTTACTCAGATATGGTGGGATCAACAATGGTGTATTCATGAGATAGTCTTTAAGCATCTGGAATGCTTGTTGGCATCTGGTATCCCATTGAAAGTGGATGTTCTTGTGTAACAGGTGTGTAAATGGATGACAATTATTTGCCAGTTGTGCAATGAATCTTCGGATGGATTGTAGTTGTCCTTGTAATGTCCTTAGCTGACTGAGGTTCTTTGGTGGTGGCATGTCCATGATTGCTTTGACCTTTGCAGGATCAACCTCAATACCTTTACTTAAGACAATGTATCCTAGAAGTTTCCCTAAGGTTACTCCAAAGACACATTTCTTTGGGTTGAGCCAAACATGATATTGTTCTAGTCAATCAAAGATTTTCTCTAATATTTCTAGATGACCTTCTCTTGTTAGTGATTTTGCCAATAAGTCATCAACATAATCTTCCATTATGGTATGCATCATGTCACGAGAGATGATGGTCATTGCTCTTTGATAGGTTGCTCCTGCATTCTTTAGAACAAAAGGCATGACATTTCAACAGTATGTGCCCCATGGACATGTGAAGGCCGTCTTATGTTGATCCTCAGGTGTGATCTTTATCTGGTTGTACCTTGAAAAGCCATCCATGAGAGAAAGCATGGCATGTCCTATTGTTAGGTCCACTATTATATCAATGTTTGGTAGGGGGAAGTCATCTTTAGGACATGCTTTGTTCAGATCTCTGAAGTCAGTACAGATATGGATGCCCCCATTTGGTTTGCTGACAGGCACAATATTGGATATCCAATCTGCATAATCAATTGGTCTAATAAAACCAACATCTAGGAGTTTCTTAAGTTCTGCTTTGACTAGTACTGCAATCTGAGGATGCATCTTACGAAGCTTCTGCTTGACAGGTTTGGCTCCTTCTGCTACGGTGAGGTGATGCATGACTAAATCAGGATCAAGCCCAGGCATGTCTGCATATGACCATGCAAAGTTAATCTAACACTTCTAGAAGAATTCTACAAACTTAGGCTGTTCCTCTAGAGTTAAACGAGATGCCAAATGTATGTGGTGAGGTGTTTCAAGAGTCCCCACATTGTATTCTTTGGTTTCCTTGATGAGAATCATTGATCATTCCTATTGTGTACTAGAGGGGAGAATGTCAAACCTTTCATCCTTCAGCACCTCAGAGAGGTTTTCACCATTGGATACACTCTTTCTTTTTACTTTTGTAGGATCAAACAGTGCCCCAAAGTATGCTGCGCTATTAAGTTCAATGGCTAATCTAACATTGTGATCCCCGCTTGGTATGTTATCCCATAGTTCCAAAAAGTCAATGATTGCCTCATCATTTTGGAAAAGGTCAAGACATAGGGGATTAGGTTGGTTCCATTCGATGAGTTCAAGATGGATAATGGGCATTACCTCATTGATTAGGTTAAGTTCGTTAGATGTGTCAGTGAGGGTTAAAACATTGTGGTGAAGGTTGTTGATGGTACTCTCCCTATCAGAATCAGGTGTATGATGTGATGTAGGGTCTGTGGAAGATGTTTCCAGCTCAAGAACCCAAGAGGTCTTTATATGTGCTTCTCCGTAAATAGGGATGTCTTTGCGGGGTGGAGGTAGTGATGTGTCTTCCTCATCTGGAGCATTAAGCTAGACATAATCAAATTCCCACTCATGTGAGTCAATCTCTGAGTCGCTTTCCAGTATCCGATTACTATACCATACTGGGATATCCTTTGAGTTAAACACTGCAGGTGTGTTCAGTTGATGTACCTTTGTAGATGAAATGATTGGTGCTGTAGGAAGGATTATGGGGATCAATGAATCCGATATGGGGAGTATCGATAGTGTTGAATCTGTTGCTTCTGCTGGAATTGCTGGTGTTGTCGATACCGCTATGGGTTCTGATACAGTTGCTACTGCTAATGGTGCTATTGATGTTATGGCTGCTGCTAATGGGGTCATGGGTTTGATTGGTGGGATGATTGGTGTTGTGGATGGTTTTGCTGGGATTTTTAGCCTCAATGGGGTAGTTGCTATGGTGTTTGATGCTACTTTTATAATCAAAGGTGACCTCTTTGTAATAGGCTGATAGAGTGGTTTGTTGGGTTTTCCTTTGAATCTGATCTTAGGAAGAATCTCCTTTTGAAAGCCTAGGCCAGTGTTATCTTTGGGCTTTAATTCCAGTTGCAGCGGTTCATGTCGTCCTTGCTTGCAAGGTCCTAGAGCACTCTGACCATCATAACCCATTCATTGCATAATGATAAGGCCTTTGCCATATTGATCTGTGGGAAGCTTAGCTTGCGGAATATCAGTGGTGATGGGATCTTTATAGATCCATTCTGCTAAGTCCTCATCTCTGGTCTCTTCTTCTTGACTCTTTCCAAGGATGAATAGCATCAAAGTACATGTTGGCTTGACTTGTGGCATTTGTAGTAACCGTTGAGGTTTGCCATGTCTTATAGGAGAATTGGGCATTTGTCCAACACAAAAGAGTTGGCTTAGATTGTACTCCCCGGGACCTTCCTCTACTATTTTCATCTTGAGCTTCTCTTGCTTGGGTATAGTGGTGTTTGAACTGGAAAGAGAGGCTGGATTTACATATGATGTGGATGAGATGGCTTCTCTATTTTTGGGAATGGTAATCTCTGGTTGATGACTTATATTATGACAATATGTAAAGGGGTTTGCATCACCCAGGATTGTAATTTCTACACCATTGTGTAGGAACTTGATACACTGATGGTAGGTGGCTGGAATGGCTTGCATGGTGTGTATACAAGGTCTTCCTAATAATAAATTGTATGGTAGAGGAAGGTCCAGAACTTGATAGATGATGTGTTTCACCACAGGGCCCACTTGGATTGGTAGCACAACAACTCCTTTGGATGAATGCTCTACATCATCATAGGCTTTGATTGTTATATTTTTATGGGGATCCACTGATTCAATTGCATATCCCAAAGCTGTAACTAATTGCAGCGTACAGATATTCAGGCTTGCTCCATTATCGATCAAGACTCACTTGATCCTATGCTGGTTGATAAACCCTTCAATATGGAGTGAGGCATTATGAGGTTGCTGGAAGGATGTGTTGTCACTTTCAAAGAAAGTGAGACAAGGTGATGACCTTAGATTTCCAACCATGGCTTGGAACTAATCTGTATCTAGGTTTGCAGAAACTGATGTCTCTTGGAGAGCTTGATCCAAGATTGTTTTATGAGATGGAGATAGGCGCAATAGCTCTAACATAGATATCAGTGCAGGCATTTTATCTAATTGGTCCACAAGATTCTACTGCTTTGGGATAGATGTGATGCCTTGTGGAGCTACTTTTATGGTAATCTTGTCATGACATGTAACAACATTACAAGTGGAGCTGAGATTTTTGATGGTAATAGTTGCAATTTATTCACTGACATCATATAGGTGATTCACAGTGTAATTATATGCGGCTTGCATATAATCAATGGTATATGTGTTTCTCCCTGAAGTGGAAGGACCCCTTTGATCTTATGATGGAAGTTGATTTTTAAACATGAGATGATCATTGTTTGTTGTCTTTGGGTCATGTCCTTCGATTTCAATTTCACCTTGGTCAATAAGATTCTGAATAAGATCTTTCAATCTGTGACAATTGGTTGTCTTATGTCTTTTCCTTTGATGGAAGTCACAATGCTCAGTATCTCTCCACCATGAAGGTTTGACTTGAGGTTCATAATTTGATGGTTTGGGTAAGGTCACTGTAGCATCCTAAAATTGCGACACTTGCAATTTCGACTGCATTTGGGTCTTCACGATGGCGATGCAACACAGAACCTGAATGGAGACCCCGAAACTTGTTCATGACATCAAAAACTGCATTTTTCAGCAACCTGGCCTGATCCTCCTTGCACCCTGCTATCCCTGGAGGTGGGACCATGGCGCCCAGCACCCTGGTCCCTGGCCCTATTTTTGGGCCCGGTCTCTTTTGGGTCTCGGGTCTTTATGTTTGCAAATTGGAAAATAATCTTCCCAGGTCGGCCTAAGGTCAGAAAAATCAGTCTATCAGCCCTAATTGACAAGTATATAAACTACACTTCCTCTCCCATTTGAGGGGGTCAGAAAAGAGGAAGGACATATGTGAGCAAAAGGCGAAAGTGATATTCAAACATTCAAACATTCAAGCATTCAAGCATTCCTTCAAGCAATTGAGCATTCTAAGTCTCCATTCAAGGCTAAGTGTTGCATTCAAGACAAGGATTCAACCATTGAAGAGGAGATCACATACAACATACAACATACTACATACATTACACCTTCGCATGTAAGAATACAAACATTCTTACAACAAGGTATCAGTACTTGTTTACATTACAAACATTTACATTTACAACATTTTCATTTCTTGGTTAATTCCAAAACCGGGGTTTGACCTAAAGGCAAACCCCTCATCCCTAACCCCCCAATCGTCCTCTCTTTTCTGTGTGTAGGTTGCAGGTACGTGGCTGTAATTGAAGATCTGGAATCCTTGTACAGAGACGAACAGATCCCCCTTCATTTCGCGGATTTTTCGGAGGACTGTGTGCACGCCGGGCGCCATCGTCCCGTCAACTTTCGCTCAAATTTGCAGAACAACACCGTCTTGATATTTTATTGCTAATTCCAGGTCCGCAGCTTCATCCCATATCCCTATCTCTGTTTATAAGTGAATCTTTCCTACTTTACATGCATTCCTAGTTCAATCTTTCTATCTATATTCTTTACAAAAGAGGGTATCCTTGCTATCACAACCCTTGAAACTCATTTAGAATCCAATCTTGCATTGCGTGGGATTGGATCTTGTGGGTTTCAACCCCTCTTTTGAATGTAAAGTCTCTCCTAAGTGAAAACCATCAACCCTAGTGACTCTCCCTTCTCTCTCCTTGGAGTTGGGGAGGGGAGGACAACTAGGGTTCGATTTTTCCGCTTTACAGTCACCAAATTTTGAGAAACCAATTGATGTAACACTGATTCGATGTGTTATCCTAAGGGAGTGTATGTTCATTTTGGTTTAAAATTTTGTTGACATTGTTTGGGTTCCTCTTGAGATGTATTGTGTCCTTGACTTGGAGGAGCAACTATGTTATTCTTGGGTGGGGGGTTCTGTCCTATAAATCGTACCATAGGTTGTGCACTTTTGATAGTTCTTGCATCTACAACCCCATCATTGACGATGTTTTTATTTTTGTTCCAGAAGTTAGGCTTGTCACTATTGAAGCGTGGGCGAGGGCCGTCCTTTGGCTCATTATATATCTTGATAAGCCCTTTTTTGATGAGAGCCCACTCACATTTTAAGCCTTTGGTGATCATGTCATTGAAAGAGTTTGTGTCTTTTATGTCTAGGTGAAATTCTATTTCATCATTTAAGTTGGAAATAATTATTTCCACTAGTTCTTGTTCAAGTAACTGAAGAGAACGTTTGCTAGACATTTGTTGCCATCATTGCAGGAAAGCTGAAAATAGCTCCCTTGGTTTTTTCTTAGTGTTACATAGATTGGCCATGGTGATATCGCGTTCAATGTTATGTGAGTAATGTGCCAGGAACTTTTGGACTAGCTCTTCAAAGGTCCTAATGCCACCTGGTAATCAGGAAAACCATGATGTGGTTGTTCCTCCCAAGATTTGGAGAAAAAGTCGCATTAGGTATGTGTCCTCGTATGTCACTTCGAGGCAAGCTGAATGGAATTCTCTAACATGATCATGAGGGTCTCTATTTCCTCTATACTTTTCAAACTTGGGTGTTTCAAGCCCTTGTGGAAAAGGTGGTATATGAATATTCCTATCAAAGGGATAGGGACAAATGTCATTGAGTGAAAATTGATTAGTTTTTACACCACTATGAAGTTGTTGGGTGAGATTTTTGACTTGTTGCCGCAACATATCTATTTCATTTGGAGGAGGAGGTGGGGGATTACCTTGAGGAAGGTTATATCTAATGTGATCTCCACCTCTTTCATCCTCATTACGAATTTGGCATTCTGATGCTTGTCTTAGTTGTGCAACATCAATGTTAGAGGGTAGTTTAGCCCCTTCTTGAGCAAGTCTTAAAAAGTGAGCATCAACATTGCTCCTGAGTATTTCATCAAAAAGTCTATTAAAGAGAGGGTTGTGTTGTGCCCTTTCTATTGCCACAGGAGTAGGAGTACTTGGGTTGTCATAATTTACGTTCCCTCCAAGGGCTTCTTGGAATTCATTGATATTTTCCTCCTCTTCCTCTTCAATTTCTTGTTGTCTAGACCTGGACCTGGTATGAGCCATTTTGTTTATAAGTTTTTGTTGAAGCTTGATGAAAATGATGATGAGTTGGTGATGAAATGAAAGATTGATGTTTGGTGAAGTGTTTTGCATATGAATCTCTAGCACTAAAGGTAGATGGTGCCAAAGTTCTTTCTTGAATTGCTTGTTGTGTTTGATTGACAATGTTTGATGTGATAAGGTTTAGAGAAATCTGAGATGTATTACAAACTCAACTACCTAGTAATGAGAGGATTGCACTCATAGACTAGTTTTAACCTGCGTAGAAATGTCTCTGAGGATGAGTTTATCCCAGATGTAGAGACACTCTAAAAAGTGATGTTTTTGTATTTGATTCAAGCAATATTGAAATAGAACTTAGGACAAGAACCTCTTAATTTTTTGAGAGTTGGAACGGAGTAATGATGTGAATGGGGTAATGGATGAAATGTCAACTTCAATAAAAGCTTTGTGTCACATATAGGACAAATTCTTCTTCTTCTCTTTTGGGAGTTGGTGGTTCTTCTCGAGCTACATTATATGTGATGCAAATATCTAGAAAGAAGTCAGGATTGATCTTGCCTCCTTTATTTTTGTGATAACTCAAAGCACGATATTGCATAAAAGATCGGTGGTTTAATGACTCTTGATCAAACTCGTTTGATTTTCCTTGAAGATAGAGACACATGTGATGTAGAAAAGCTCTATTAGAGACAAAGATTTGTCTATTAAGATAGAAGAATTTCCTCCTTTTGATAAGAGCCTTTGAGCTCAATGGTCTTTTCTTCAAGTTGATGTGTTGATGAAGATTCTTCTTTCTCAAGATGTGAAGAATGGTCATATAGTTTGATACTTTTGCTGTTTGATTTTGATCCTTTGTTGGTTTTTGAAAAATGTTTGTGTTGGATGAATACTTGTTTTGGAATTGATTTTTTTATTTTTCTTTGACAAGAAAACAAAGCAAGCACACAAACACAAGAATGTCGCCTAAAAAAGGCATAAATAAGTGTGGGTCTAGATCAACCCAATCCTTGGACTTTTATGATCCTTTCCTTCAAACGTATTTTAGGTGTTTTCCAAAGCCTAAAGTCGGCTCAATTTGCACTGGTCTTGACTCAAAATGAAAACACTTCAAACACTCTTTATCCCCAAAGTCAAATGGCCAGTTGCGATAAGTTCAACCCACATCTTGATATTTCTTCGACTTTGGTACTACATACCTTATGAATTCCACCGTGGCAGGAAAGGATGTGATATACTAAGTCTTGCATGAGCATAACAAATAGATGATCCCTATGATGGGGGAGTCACCACTTTTATTGGGCTACAAGTAACCTTTCAAAAAGCTATGTTCCTTCTCAAGGAAATATGTATGGTGAGTATCTTGGGAGAAAAACCTTCTATGCTCTTGCACTGAATTTATCACAAATATCCTCAATCAATAGAATAGGTGGGCTACTACTTAAAGGTATTTAGTAATGTTCAATGTTTTTGGACATAAGTTCATTATGCAGTGACTCACTTAAGAGCCTTGTAACTTATGGTGGAGCCCATTTGTCCTTTCGGGAAGTTACACTGTAGGAATAGCTATACCCAAGGCTACAACTTTTGTTTTCACCTGATTTCTATAGCGGCTTGAAGGATTTACTGTGCGAGGTCGTTCCCAAAAGTGATGTGTCTCTTGGCAGGCCTCTCTTAAAAATATAAAATTTGAGTGTTACTAACACTTTTCTCTTGCACCTAGGACCACGAAAGCCAAGGGAGAGGATAGTGTGTGTTAGAAGTAGGACTACTCGACAAAATTTTGCACAAACATGCCAAACACAAATGATACTTGTTCTTTTTAACTCATCCGTTGCAATGTGATCTAACTATTTGGAGATGTTGCTCCAACAGTCATGGTGTTCTTTTTATCCTTCAATGGAAAAATGTGTTGTAATCTAGGAATTGGAAATCCTGGTCAACTAAATTAAGAGCACGTTTTGCTTGAAGTAAATCGATTTGATAATAACTTTGACAAATTGGGGATTCTTTTTAACTTGCACAAAATAAAGTGTTGATTGTGAATTTTAGTTTGATGCAAGAAATAAAATTTGCTTTGTTGATTTTAAGCACCAAAAGAATTTGTTCCTAACTTTGCAAAAAAATAATTTGTGTGTTTGTTTTTGTGATTCTTTTTAACTTTGAACAAGTGATTCTTTTTTAGAGCTCCAAATGAAAGATGCGGTTCTTTTTAAAACTCCAAATGAAAGTGTAGTTGATTTTAACCCAAAAGGATAATGAATTTATTTTATCCTAACTTGAAAGACAAAGTTAGCAATATGAACAAATTTATTTCCTAAGCTAAAATTGCTAAAAAAAAATCCTATTGTAGGGGTTAGTTAAAATCTGCACAAAAGATAATTAGTTAGAAAAATCCGCATGTTTTGGTGGACTTCTACAAGCCTAAACATTTTGGTTTTCGGTTACAAGTAATTTTCTTACAACTCTCTGTTACAATAGCTCCACTCTGTGCGAAAACATAAGCGCTATTTAACACGAAAGAGCAACAGTATAGACAATAGTGCTAAAGTATCAATTTGAGAAGGTGCTAAACTGAGAACAAAAGTGCAAGAGCATGACCTATATGTCCATTAAAAAATTCAAAAGTTAGTAGTCTTCAAAATGGTTTCTCTTTGATTCACGTCAGGTTCACCAAATGATGCTCTACAAAAAGGATTAGAAAATCTGTTTGATGGCAACACACACAAGAGCACAAGAAACAAATGTTAGTGTTAGCAACAAAAGATTATCCTAAATAGGCATATGAAGAGAGATATTAAGCATGAAATAGAAAGCATACAAACATAGAATAGATATACTATACTCCTTAAAATGCTAATCAAGATACTCATAGTTGCTCCTCCCTTGTTCCTCTCCTCTCCAAGTTCCACATGAGTGTAGCTCTTAGCTTTTAGCACTAGCCATGGATGCCATATGGACATTCAAGATGGTTGAATATGATAAACAAATGCTATGCAAGTGTAGATAGCGATGCTATGGAAAAACTCTATGCTAATACCAGTATAACAACAATACTCTAATGCTTCCTTCTTTGTTTGAGGAGAAGGGTTCTATTTATAGAAGAAATGGGGAAATGAAGGTTAAGATTGAGAAATCTTAACAAGGGTTAGGATTAAAAGATATTCAATCCATGTGAGACTTTCAACCCAATCCCATGTTGACAAGTGTCACCATGAGGAGGCTTGAGAGGAGAGATAAGAAACATTAAATGCTTGAGGGGACATGATGGTTACCCTAAGGGGTTGGGTTAGGGTTAGGTTAATGGATATTACTTTTATCCAAGGGATAAATGAATGTGCGAGGGTTAAATGGTTACTTTAGTAAAAAAAATAAATGCTTTGAAGAGACCCATGAGTCAAAAGGATGGTTAAGTTAGAGGAAAGTCTAACCAAAGGTAAAAGGTGAGTTAACCATAAATGGTTATGTAAGAGCTTTTAATGGTTTGGAAGACTTTAGAGGTTAACCATTTGAAGACATAAAGCCTTTAATGGTTATTGAAGACTTTGGAGGTTTTTGAGAAGTGACTTCCTTTTATTTAGGAATGTGACAATGATTAGGATAAGATTAGGCTAATTAGAAGGAGTTAGAAGAATCTAAAAGAGATTTAGGCATGCAAGTGGATTTTGTAGGAGAATGCAAGTGGGAGCAATTTTGGGATTTTCAATTAAAATAAAATTATTTATTTCAATTAAATGGTGTAATTTGGATTTGGATAGATATTTAAATAAATATTAATTTATTTAAATGTGAATGTGAATTTTGGACTTAAATAAATCTTAATTTATTTAAAATGAGAAAAAGGAAGATAAAGCATTTAAATGCTTGAAGACTTTGAGGGAAACCATTAAAGGCTTAAGAAGACTCTAGAAGGAAGCCATTAAGTTTGAAAACTTTAAGGGAAACCATTAAAGGCTTAAGAAGACTCTAGAAGGAAGCCATTAAGTTTGAAGACTTTAAGGGAAAACATTAAAGGCTTGAGAAGACTCTAGAAGAAAGCCATTATGTTTGAAGACTTTAAGGGAAACCATTAAAGGTTTCAAGTGGGTGAGGATAAATAGGATTTTAAATAAATAATTTATTTATTTAAAATAGTTGTGCAACTTGCATTTGTAAGAAAATGCAAGTGGGTGGAGGATAAAGGTGATTTAAATAAATGTTAATTTATTTAAATGTGAGAGATGGGATTTTGGGGGATTTAAATAAATATTAATTTATTTAAATGTGAGAGAAGATTTTAATTAAACAAATATGATTTATTTATTTAATTAATGGTCTGAATTTGGTTAAGTGAATTAAATCAAATAAATTGAATAATTTATTTAATTGATAGGAGAAGAGGGTTAAGATGAATTAATTAAAAATTAATTTAATTAATTATTGATTAATGGTTAAATAATCAAATAAATACTAAATATTCATTTAATTAAGTTGACAGATTTATGTGATTACAATAACCATCCACATAACTGGAATACACAACTCAAAAGGCCACATGTGAGCATGTCTAATGCTCGATCAAAGATAACATGCACGATCACCATCTCTGTGCCTAATCTCAGAACAATAACATGATCATAAATATCCCACATCTCACTCAATGGCTCGATGGTGCTAGGGCACACCATAGCGGTGCTACCTTCCATACAAGACCTTCGTGAACATCCCTTGATGAGTAAGGTGGTTAGCCTCCAAGAGATAGTCACCACACATAGGTAGGTAGTGGATCCTAGCTGCATCACAACCTCACATACCCCCATCCTCAAGGTTCCCTACGTCTACTTCCTCGTACACACTCAACCAAGACTGTCTCATACATTCTTGGGGAGGGATTCACATTTCAACATAAGACCAACATATTAAAACAATAAGGATAAACCAGTTTAGCCACCAAAGTACAGATGAATAAAGATAATAAACCATCAATTTCAACAGTAAGGGAAGAAAATAATCCAAAATTTGCAATACCAAATCAAGTAAGCAAAAGATCGCAAGATCGTGGCTAAACCTTCAAAGTCAAAATAAAATAAATTGCTGGTCCCCAAAGAAATAAATAAGAATATCACAATTTCACATAACATCACTATGTGACTAGCATCTAGCCACCCACGAGGAAGGAAGGAACAATCATATAGCTATCGCAGTAGTTCATCATGTGGTGTGGCTTAGTCACACATCCACACGACATGGCAGTGTGTACCTCGACATCAGCCCGCATCACGTCGTCACACGACATGGCAATACTCCAAGCAGAGAAGACACACAATGGATGTATCCTACATGGTAGTGTACCTCACAGAAAAAGGCACGCACAGGTCACATCCCGCATAGCGACATATCTCTCAGGATATTTGTCATAAGCCAGAGGTATACATGCCTAAGGTCCACCCACATGTCTACCAACACCTACTAAATGGCAGCTCATGTGGACAAAACCTACCTTTCATGAAGACAAGGCAAAAGATCCTCCAAAATACATCATTACTATGCTAAAAAATTACCATCAATATGCTCAAATAAAGAGAGGAATAGGCTGGCACACATAAACCTTATAAATTGGTTCATCAAAAAGGAAAAGTATTGAGTACGCCTTTATATAGTTTCATTATATAACTATATTTTTCCTCAAAATAGAGAAGATAAAGTCACTTCGCACCGACATTACTCGTACGCCGATCCATACTATTCAAGGAATGATGACTTCTAATACTACCCCTTAACATACTGAATTACCAACAACTTGCGGGTTGGCACTCAGTAGGGTAACACATAAGAAACATCACATAAACAATATGGTTTCCCATACTCATAAGTAAACATATCCTCCATGGTTGATTACTTCACCATCCCATAGGCACATATAGCAAGCATGAGTTTCTTACAATACACAAAGAAAGCACCAGTACTGGTTTATTCACATTTACGGGGAGTACTTTTCAGTACACTATCATCTACTCAAGGAAGGTTTTAATTATGCTTCCCACATGAATAACTGAATAAAGTTTATTCTAGATACAAGTACTGAAATTCTTCTTAACAATTCAAAATTACATAAGAAAATAACATCATTTCTATATCCTTCTCTAATTCCACTAAGCATTCATAACCACATTACTAACTATACAAATTTCTTTTCCAACACAAAAGACTTTCATCTTTCAATATGAAGCCAAAATGCAAAAATACAATTTCACATGCTTTATAAACATTCTATTTAAATCAATGCTTTCTTCCTTTGAAAGCCTAAGGTATGATAGGAAGGTAACGAGGAACTATCAATTAAATAATATATATTTTTGCATGCACATCAAACAAGCTTTTTTATTTTGCACTCTCTAGTCAAGCTAAGTCATTATATATATCCAAAAGCAAGTTCAGTGTAGCAATGTTAAAATAGGTCCTCAATCAAATCGGTATAATGAAACACATAAAACAATCTTTTATGGAACACATTAATACACTCTTAGGAACTATAACATGTTCCCTTTTTATACCTCTTTTACCCAAAAGGCAGTTTCACATAACAACTATTCACACATTACTTAAGATAGAATTTAATTATGTTACTCCTACAATACACATGGAGAATCCTCTTACAAAAACATAAAAAGTTTCCTCCAAATAACCATTATGATCTTTTAAACCCATAGCCCTCTTATTATCTAGAAGCACAAAAGCATCATAAGGTTCACACAAGGGTTCAAGAAGTCACAACCTTTCTCTTGCAATAAGAAAACTCACATAAGAGATAAATACACATATAACAAACATTTTAATTTCTAGAGAGAAAGAGGAGGAAGGGTGATAGTCGTTTAATTTTCTACAAAATAAGCCTTCAATATCTACCATACAAGTCCTTCAAGTGGACAACACTAAGCTAGATCATAATCTTAATACAAGCACATTTCGTACGTTCAGATTCAAGACAAGCACATATAATCACTCAAAAAGCGCCAACATCAAGAAGGTGAAAGTAAGGTGTGAACACACATGTTACACACAATTAAGGTTTTCTCAAAAGAATATGCAAAAGAACAAAATACGAGTCCTTAAGATCTTCAAGATCCTATGCCTCAATCACACACATACAAAAGGAGGACAAACATACAACATAAGGTTGATACACCTCACACCAACTAAGGGCACAAGCGACACCAGAGATCCTAGTGTTTGCAACTTGGCTCTGATACCAAATGTAATGCCCCGCTAGGAAACCCCGAAGGGATTAAGGTAAAACACAAGAATAAAGTGCAAACATTTTTAAAAAATAAAATAAATTAAATGCAACACAATGATACAATGAGTTATCAATGTTCATATTATACAACGGAAGACTCAAATAACACTAAAGAGTTTCCCAACGTGATTACTTAGTTCAACACTTAACTCTTGACTCACGCTAATTAATCCAATTAAGCTGATTAACTTAATGACATAATAATATTTTAAACAGGGATATAATTCGTTTGGTAAGTTAAAATTATAGATAACATGATAAGGTTCATCCATTGAGGTTAAAAGTATAGATAGCATGATTAAGTTCATCCATTAAAATTTAACCATACATTACAGTCAAACTTTCATTAAGACATAAGTTATGCATCTAATTTTATAACATACTTTAATTTCATTATAAACTATCAAATACTTTCCAAGCATACTTTAATTTAATTATCAACAACTGAATACCTTCCATTATTCAAATCTACATTCTTTCGTGATCCAATTTAGTGCAATTAATAATATGACTACATACATGCATTTAAGATTAACTTCATCTAAATCACATAGTTCATTTAAATCATATTGCCATCCATACATGCTAAATTAAAAAGGAAACAAAGGAACATAAACACCACATAACATCAAAATGATATCGGAGTTCACCCCTAGTGGGCTACATCTCCGGGTCTGCTCAATTGCAAGACCCCTTTGATAATTAAATAATAGGGAAGAATACATAAGGTCACATCATTTACAATCCTTCCATCAAGGTGAACATAATCAATAATACATACGACCACACCAGTCAAATAAATACATGAATGATCCCTGAATAGGAAAGGATCCAACTAAACATAATAAGAAGCAATTACAAAAGATCAACTGGAGCATCCACGAAACTAAATCTTTGCAACCCAAGGTCTAACATGATATTAGGTTCTCACAAGGGCATAAACATTAGGATGACTCCTCAACAATGCTCCTATCAAGACAACAAAACAATACAGTAGCGAACACAAGGGACAAGTGTCATCACATAACCTGGTATGGTCCATGGTAGGTCTTCATAGGTTCCGGCCCCATCCACTAGTTTACCTTGACAACCTATTCCGAACCTCCAGCCCATCCAAGTCTCATGTGGACCCAACACAACCTTTCGTGAAGACAAGGTTGATGGTTTGCCATTTCAAGCCTTCTCACTACATGCCAAGTCTGTGCTAGCACTCATCCCATGCATGAGGCACAATTATCTCACTTAGTGATTCATTAGCTAACTCTCTAATATGCTATTAGATTATCACTTATTTAGACATACTTTCGATGGGTTACCTAACAACCACTTTGAGCGCGACCCCCAATTGAAAGCAACTTTCCCAAATGACACTAGACTATACTCAAACGAACTCCTAAACCAAGGAATACACAAGGTCAAGTAAACAGAGTTCAAAAAGAAAACTGAAGAACAACATGATAAAACAAACCCTCTACCAAGATTGACCAATTGGAGGTGTGAAATGAACAACTGGTCTATCCACAAAACAAGACTAAAACCACTATAGGGCAAGGACGATCACAACCAACACTTAACCAATTCAACTTGCATAATAACTTACATTCAACAACATTCCATCATGACACGGGAATGACTAACCAAATCAACATCAAAATTTCACCATTCAGGTAAACACTCAAACAAATCTACTTGTACTCTAAATTTCATCCATATTAAGGAATCATAGCGTTCACTCAAAATATAATTAAACACTAATATCATCTACTTGCAGTTTTCAATAACTGACTTTTTCATGAAAAGAACACCACAATATGGAATAACACATGAAGACAATCTAAGTAAACATACATTCAAATAAACCATCATTTAAAGACAATGATAAATTCATTTCAATTAATACCAATTTGGTTATCACAAACATCATTTAAGTTCGAATTTCAAGTTAATGAAAATAATATTTAAAATACACGTGAAAACTAAATTCGATACTTAAATTAAAATAATCCTTTTTAAAGAAAATTCATATCGACTAAATGTAAATATAATCTTCATTTTCACAAAACAATTCACGATTGTAACCAATCAAATTTAATCATTTAATTTCTATGATTAAACCCAATTTACATTTTACATGAATACATACCCATATATATATAAAACAATGAAAAAGAAATATAATTTCATTTCCAACTATATCTAATTGTTTTCCATTTTTCCATTTTGAAATTCCCCAATTAAAATAATATATTATATAATTTCCAAGTTCCCAAATAATATATTATGTAATCCACTAATTTAAATAAATATAAATACATATCGACTAATGAAAGAATATATAAATATAAATAAGATTATATTCACTAAACAATATTAATAACAACATTTATTAATTAATATTCATTCAACTAAATATTAATTAAAACCACATTGATGAATTAATATTCATTAAATTAAATATTAGTTAAAACCACATTAAATATATATAATATATAACAAAAAACAAACAAACTTTATTTACATGTTTTGTTTATTTATTTATTTTTTTAATATTTTTATATATATATTTTTGGAGCATTAAATACATTTTTTTTAAAACAAATGCATTTCCAGGGACATGAGAATACTCATAAATTTTTTTTGAGTGTTCACAACAAACTCAAAATTTTTGAGTTAATAAACTTTTATCAATTAACACCTAATTTTTTTATTTTTATTTTTTTAATTTCAAACCCCTTCCAATACAAGTCTAATTACCAAAATTTTGAGAGTCTAATATGCCCGAAGAATGGATTTATTTTTGAAACTTAATTAATTCTCAGGCAACTAGATTTGGGCAAATTTTGCCAACATAACCCCATATAGGGGTGAATTTAACCAAATTTACAAACTAATCCCTCATTCTATGAACCAAATTGAAAAATTCAATCAAGAAATTTTTACAAAAACATAGAGAACTTTCTTCAGGCAAACATGAAATTTTCTTTAAAGCAATTCCAAGATCTACTCAAATTTTCCAAAGCACAAACTAAAACCAATTTACTCAAAGGTTTGAAGCACAAAATTGAGAACGAAGATGAAGATTTTATTTCCAAACCAACAAATCAAACTATCAAACCAAAGATATGATTTTAATTTGTAATCTTCAAAGAGTTTTAAAAAAAACAAAATCAATTCAAAAGCCCAAATCACCCAACCTGTTGTTGCTTTCCTGGAAGAACAAATTGTAGATGAGCAATCCCAAATTCTCCATATGCAATCCTGGAAGAGATTTGCTGAAGAGCCCAACCTGCAAGTTCCAGAAATTCCTCCTCCCACAAATGCCCAAAATTTCTCCCAAAAATCATTCTCTCCAAAAATATTTTCCAAAAAATATCTCCCAAAAATAATCTTCCAAAATATTTTTCAACCCTAGGTTAAATGGGGAAAAGTTCTACCAAAAATCCCATTTTTAATTTAAAATATTTTTACAAAATAAAAAATTAATTTCTAATTAAAAAATCAAAATGCTTCTCTTCCTCATTTATTTTTTAATTTTCTCAATTCTAACAAAAACTAACATTTATATTTCAAAATATTAATGAGGGCAAAATATTTTCAATTAAAATAAAATCCCAAAAATCATTCTTTCAAACTATATCAAATATATTTTAAACTTGCTTTTCTAATTAAAATTGATTTTCTTAAATGATTGAAATCAATCTTTCTATTTTTTCTTAAAATTCCAAAGAGATTAAATTAATTCTATTTCGAATAAATTTAAATCTTTCCTTTCTAAAAACATAAACTAAATAAATTTATCATTTAAAATTAACTATTTAATTGAACTTGCTACCAACTTGCATTGAGCAATTCTAATTAACGATTAATCGCATAAAAATGGAACCTATTTAATTTAGTCCCCAAAAATACTAATGCATAAACACACATTAAATCAAATTAAATATTAAGGATTAAATACTCAATTTAACCACACACAAAATATGCAACCCGAGAAAGCCAAACAGATAGACGACTTGCATACCCCATCAAAGGGGATACCGATGGACGACTGACGATGCTCACTTGAGCACGACTAAGGTCAAATGAAGGTCTCACAACCACCTAATCCAATTTCTAAGGGCCAATGAGGAAAACTCAAACCTGCGAATTCAGGTGGAGACGAACCTCGCACCCATGCGTTACTGTACCTGCAATCTCCTGCAACCAAGAATCATACATGCATACATATATATAATGAAAGTGTTAGCCTGAGATTAATAACACGGATAAGGAGAACTAATAAGCTTACATACGAATTGATGCAAAAACCACATTAACCGGTATGTATAATAATCAAAATGTTTGACTATAACATTATAACATGATAAACTAACCAAGGTCAAACCAAAATTAGAATCTGATTAGGGTAGGGGTACTACACACAACCTAACCTTAATGCAAGACAGAGAAGGTGGCTTGAATTCTTAAGTGAGTATGATTTTGGTATTGAATATATCAAAGGAAAGGAAAATAGGGTAGTCGATGCTCTAAGTAGAAGAAGACATCTATCTGCTATGGTTACTACAACGTCAAACTTGAAGCAACAAGTGTTGCAGAATCTTTCTGAAGATGAGCATTACCTAAGGGTTAAGCAAGCCTTGGGAGAAGATCCTTCAGATCACCATTTTCATGGATATGAGTTTGAACCTAATGGTATTTTAAGGTACCAAAGAAGGATGTACATTTTTGAAGGTGGATAATTAAGGAAGTTAATATTGCATGAGGTGCACAATACACCTTATTTAGGACACCCTAGAGTAACAAAGATGGTAGCTAACTTGAGATCTTTGTATTTTTGGCCCAAACTCAAAAAAGAGGTGATTGAGTATGTGGCACAATGTTTGGAATGTCAGCGAGTGAAAGCTGAGCATATTAATCTAGCAGGACTTTTGTTTCAACATGTTATACCAGAGTATAAGTGGCAAGTAATCGGTATGGATTTTATCCAAAGATTACCTATGAGAAAAAACAAGCATGACACCATCTTGGTAGTTGGGGATAAGTTGACAAAAGTTGCACATTTCATACCTAGAAATCTCAAGGATGGATCATTTGTTCTTGCAAAGAAATTTGTACAAGAATTATTTCGATTGCATGGTGTACCAGAAACCATAATTTCAGATATGGATACCAAGATGACATCTAGATTTTGGACAACATTGAATGTAGCTTGGGGAACCAGACTGAATTTTAGTTCAGCATATCATCCTCAGATTGATGGCCAAATGGAAAGGGTTAATCAAGTTGTGGAAGATCTTCTACGAATGTATTGCATTGATCAACAGTAAAAGTGAGAGTAGTATTTGCCTTTGGTTGAATTTGCGTATAACAACTCTTTTCACGCATCTTTAGGGATGACACCTTTTGAGGCACTCTATGGGAAAAAGTGTCACACACCTATTAGTTGGGATATTATGGAAGATAGGATCATCATTGGTCCTGATTTACTCAAGGAAATGGATGAGAAAATGATGTTGATCAAGAGTAGGTAGAAGGAGGCAACTAATAGACAAAAGAGCCATGCTGACAAAAACATGACTTTCAGACAATTTTCTACAGGAGATAAAGTCTTTTTGAGAGTCAAACCTCATAAGAGCTCTATCTCATTTGGGAAATCATCAAAGTTGGCACCACGATATGTAAGACCCTTTGATGTGCTAGAAGTTATTAATCCAGTTGCTTATAGATTAGGTTTTCCACCTTCTCTAGCTCGAATCCATAATGTGTTCCATGTTCCATGTTGCTTATAGATTGGTGATATTTACAGGTACATGATCTAGGGGTGGTGCTAGTGGAGCCCATCCGAATCCTAGATCAACGTAGTGTGAAGCTACGTAGCAAATATTTCACTGAGTATAAGGTCCAGTGGGACCAATTTTTTGAGGATAGTGCTACATGGGAGGATGCTGAAACAAATGACCGTCATTTTCCTCATTTGCTTTCGTAGAAAAGTATTTTCTTATTACATGAGATACCTTGATACAATGATTTTGATTTACATGTTATGAACTTGGATAGCATGGATGCTATTGTTATTATTTATATTTGAGACTATGATGTATGGTTAATATTATATGATGTTGAATTACTATGTGTTTATTGATAGATAATAAGACATCGGGACGATGTCTCTTCCAAGTGGGGAAGGATGTCATGAACCATATTTTTCAATAATTATGTTATGAGGAAAATAGTGTATACTTTTCGTTTATGAATAAAATTAAAATGGAAATGAAATTTTTCTATGATGATAATGCAATCAGAATGCAAATGCAATGAAATGATTTATATTACTTTACTTATGTAAATGCAATTGAATGACTAGTGTTATTTTTACTATAAATTGGGATCGTCATCGCTGATGAGCTATTGAGTGCAAGTGGATGCAGGAACAGGTGAATGCAAATGAAGGCGAGAACATGGTTTAGGTAGAGCTATCTTAGCTCATGGACTTCGCTAGATTAGAGGAATCTCACACACCATAGTAGTGAAGTTATATATATATATATACATTTATGCATGATTTTGAGTTATGAATGAATTTTGTGAGTAATGGCAAATGTTATGTTTTATTCATCTATGAAGAGTGAAAATTTGACTCTATGATTTAACGTTCTTTGTGTAGAAGTATGTAATTTATTGAAACTATATTTAATGTTTGGTTTTCAAAATTATAATATAATTATACGTATTTTATATGTATATTAGTTCAAATAACTAGGAATTGATCATATATATATATAATCATGATTTATGCATTTATATTCTAAAACCTTTATGTTTATATTTTCTTAAATATAATCATTTAATACATATATTTATATATAAAAGAAGGAAAGGTGGCAGGTCTTATTGATTTAGACTCAAGTTAATGACTATTTTGCATGTTAGTAGGAAACCATTATTAAGAAAGTCGACAAGTAGCACCACGTTGAACTAAAATCGGTTGCTAAGGATACAACATACGTGAAGTTAGGGGAAGTCGATACTAATCGACTTAGGTAACCATTAGCTTAAAATTAGCAGTAATAATAGTGTACTTACCGTGTAACACGCACTTGAGTGTCTGTACTAAACTATAAAATCTACATGATACCCGATGTGTTTTAAGAAGAGAAGGTTGATAATGTTAAGAATCTATTTATATCGACTAAAAGTGAACCGCAAGTTAAGTGAATCAAGATTGTTATCAAACACTTGGTGTTTGTATTGAACATGAATTGTAGGTTAATGAGAACTATTAGATGTGGTGTAATCAACATCATGTGGGTGATTAGTAGTTCTTTAATGATTAAAACGGTATTTGCATTCATGGATGACATGCAAGCATTCCTTCATGAGTTCTAAACCTTTTGAAACTGAAACGATATTATGACTAACAGATGTGGAATCAGAAATAATTATAACAATGAATGAAAACCAAAAGAATAGCAGAAAATGTAGCACAATATTAGGATAAATAGCAACATAAGCATGACAGAGAGACACACAAAAAGATAGTGGAGAAAATATACATAGATTAGAGAGGTTATAATAGAGAACATTGATATTAGAAGAGCAACAAAATGGAAAACATAAAGCAAGAAGGTTATTGAAGAAGTTAGAAAGAAAGTAGAGGAAAGAGACACAATTAGATTTGGACAAAGAGTTTTGTTGATCACCATCGATTTGGGTATCAAGTTATGGAGGTAGGCTCTATTTGATCAATTGTTATTATGTGTTTAGAAATTAAAGTTGAAAGTATGTTGTGATTTAGTTGCTTAGTTTGATATATAGGAAATAGATAAACTTAGATTCAAATTTATGCAATATAAGTCATGAAGGATATCTTTGAATCTTTCATTTAAATAGCCATATAGGTATATGCATCATGAGATATCATCTAATATAATATTCATAGAAGGAAGAATTAAACATGGATAGTTAGATACTAAAATTTTGTAGGAAACACATGTTAGGTCTGTATTAAATGAGTTATTTCAAAGAATGTGTACTCATTATATTCAATTATATGTAAGGATTCATACTTGTGCTACACCTTCTTTCTTTAATATTTGATTTTAATTTACTTTTCAAAATAGTAATGAAAGATTGCTTCTTTTCAAATTGTCCTTCTTTCTCCTTCAAATTATCTTTTTTGTGGATCTCACCTACAAGTGCAAGAGCAAAGTATGAAAGCAAGCAAGATGACAAGATGAAAATTGCAGCATAAGGATACTAGAAGTGTGGTTGATTGATTGAAAATGTGTTTGATTCTGAAAATGTGATTGATTCCTTCTTTCATTGAAGAAAATCATCCAATTTATAGACAAATTGGAGAGAGGACAAGATTAGCATGAAGAGATTTGAAAGGAAATTCAAATCAAGAATGGCAACATTATGACAAATGACAATTTGCTATGCAAGGAGTATGACAAATTATGACAAGTTGCTATGCAAAATGCATGACAAATTATGGCAAGTGGAAGCATAAACATAGGAGAAAATGAGGGAATGAAATTAGTGGAAATATTAGAAAAATTAAAGAAAATAGGAGAAATAGAAATTAGGAATTAGGAGAAATTAGCAAATTAGAAAATTGAGGAAAAAGATGAAATAGAAATTAGGTGAATTAATTAATAGGTTTTCATCCATTAATTAATTCATGAAAGAGACCTAGGACTAAATAAATAGATTTATTTAACCCAGAAAGAAGAAGAAAATGATTAAATGAACAAATCATAAAACCCTAGAAATAAGAGGACAAGGAATTAGGTCAAGACAACAAGAAATTAATGTAGGTTCGATCATGATTCTGATTGACAAAGAACCAATGTTGATAAATGATTGAGATTGGTTGACAAAAATCAATGACAAATTGACCAAGATTGACAAGGAGATCAAATTGATAGGCACCAATTGATGAGGAACAATGACTAATCGATCCAAACTGACATGATTGAAAAGGACAAGGATCGATGATGAATCGATCGCAAAATAACAAGATTGACAAGAGGACAAAACCCTAATTCTATTATCGATTGGGATTGACAATGTCCAAAATGATGATAAATGAGCACTCACCATGATGCGACAGGATAAGATCGACCAAAATCATGACTGAGGATTGCTATCGACAAGACCTAATTCAAAAGCGAGAAAAATGAGGAATGCAGAAGAAGGACTCGATGCTTGCAAATGATAAAGACCAAGTGCGCAACATAGAAGACATGTTAATGCAACGCAAGAACCCTAAAATAAGGCAATGCGCAAATGTTAAAGTATGACTCCACAAGCGTTGACCATTTTTAGATGTCTACATTTTACCCCTCTTTGAGACAATGCAATTCTAAGCATTGTTTCAAAGAACAATAATGAAAATGCCCCAGACAATAACAATAACATATGCATGCCCCCTCAAGGAATTGGCCGAAAAAATCCAGAAAAGAGGCCAAGTGATCGATAAGAATGACAGAAGACAATAGGTTCGAACGGACTGCCAAGACTGATGGAAGAAACGTTAGTAAGCAGAAATTAGACAGAGGACAGTTAGAGATGAAGGAAAACTTGCTTTCACAAATGCACATAAGTAGGTGAGAACCTTTATTTAATGTAGCAAAGTGGATGTAGAGCATCATGGCATTGAAGGCCAGAGCTAGAACGCAACCCCTTTTGCAAAAGACAGACACATCGCACACAAGGAATGAATGAAGCATTCTAGGGTGCATACATCAAAGGTCGAGGTATGTGCAGCGTTCACAAAGTGAACGTACTTATCACAGACACCCAATGATATAGTTGCCCCAGTTTGTGACAAACATTCCACAAACAACAAATACAACAAAAAAAGGAAAGGGACCATGAACCATCCCGGTCACTCTAAATCACTCAGTGACATCCTCGAGCAACATAGGAACATGATCGAAGCCAAAGATAAATCAGTAAAAAGATAAGATGCACAAATTCAACCAAGTCAAACAAATAGTCTGATCATCATTGTCAAAAGTGGAAAACAAGAATGATCATGCTGTCTGGTTCCAGGGAATGCGGTACCCTGTCTAAGATAGGACACAGTCTAGTTTCGAGTATACCACACCCTGTATAAGACCCATGATAATATTGACAAGGACCAATGGTAATGTTGATGCTATTTTGATTGATGTGACAACTGTGATCAGGTTGAATGCTTGTTTGGTCGAACAATTCATCTATTATTGCGTGATTTCATTAAAGCACAATGTTTGATTGATTGTCGTTGGATGTATGTTCAACGATCTGTCTATGCACAAAGGGGACCATGTATTGAAAAAATGCAAAATGCCAAAGAAATTGTTTTTGGATTTTGATGTTTTTCACTTTGTAGGAATTTCAAGTTTGTATTTTTTCGGGACATTATATGATTTTTAGGGATTTTTTCAAGACATTATTTGATTTTTAGGGATTTTTTCAGGACATTATTTGATTTTTTTGGATTTTTTTTAGGACATTATTTGATTTTTAGGGATTTTTTTAGGACATTATTTAATAAGAAAGCTCCAGCCCGCATGCAGCAATAACTCCAGTAATTGATCATGACAAGGGGCGCGCACCCAATGAAAATTTGAAAGACATATACGATGACCAAGACCAAAACATATGCACAAGGACTGGAAACCTGAGTATGCAAGACAATGATGTTGACCAATCACAGGCTTGGAACAGAACATTAGGTCAGGGCAAGGATAATCGTGATAAACATGCGGGGGGAAAAGTACAACTAGGAGTCATGATAGATAATAGAGCAATAGTCTTTTACACATGGCACTTGTTTGCCAGATTTTCACCATGGTACTTGCCCAAAGCACCTGTTTGCCAGGTTTTCACTAGAAGGCAAAATATTTTTTGTTACCTTTTTTTTTTTTTTGGTCTTTTTTTTCACTTTTTTTTTTGTATTTTGAATTTTTCAATAGAAGATAGACACATGATAGGGGATGGAAGAAGGACTCAAACATCTTTTTGTTTGGATAGTAGCCTTGAAAAAAATGGACCATGACCTTTAAAAGTATGCTCAAAGACGTTGGTAGGATAAGGACATGGAAAAAGAGATGAAATTAAGGCAAGGATTTATGCAAAGGATGGGATCAACGGGATCGAAGGATGGAAAATATGCATTGGATAATGGATAGGGTATTGGAAGAATTGGGCTTCACTAGATGGAAATGAAGACAAGATCAACATTGGTGCACACCTTGACGGGTGGTGGATTGATGGAGGAAAAATGGATCTCAGATTGTGAGATTTGGATGGAGGAATAGCTTGGGATTTTGGGACATAAGGGCCTAAAATGGATGAAGAAGGTGATGGAGGAACAAATTTGAGAGGGTTGGATGGAGGAATAGCAACTCTGGATGCCAAGTTGGATGTTTCTTTAGGCTTTTGTGCTTCAAGGAGCCGCTTAGGGATCCACATGGTTTTTGATTTTTCATGCTTTTGTGGTTCCTTGGAGTGCATTGCCAACACAAGGGATTTAGGAACCCATATAGATTTTAACTTTTGTTTTTGAGCAATGGGCCTTTGTGGCCTTTTGGATATTTCTTTTTCTTTATAGATCATATTGTTCTTTGTTTTGACATGTTGATTATATTGTACATGTTGATCCTTGAATACATGTGGATTGCTAGACTTATGACGTTTATACTTGGCATCCAAATTGCTTGGAGGGGGAAACGAATGCATGGATGGATATGAATGAAATGGACTTCTTTTGGATTGATGAAATTTACTCAAGGATGTGTGCCTTTGCTGACCTTGCATAGAGGACAAAGGGATATAAGGACCTAAGATGGATGGAAAGTATGATGGGGAGGGGATATGTTTGGATTTTAAAGGGTTGTTGGATTTAGTAGGGGTACCCACATCTTGAGAGTGAGTTGTGTAGACATGACCCTTAAGATCTTCTTTGATATGGAGGGGTTATTTCTCATGAAGGTCTACTCCTTTGCCTTTATGAAAATCTTGACTTGTAGGATACTCTTTTCTTTGAGAAGAAGACGCGAGTCCATTATGAGGTGGATATGATATGAGAGAAATAATGACATCTTGAAGTGGATCGGATTGCACCAAAGTGGAAGAACCCATTATGCATGTCGAGGGTTCATGAACATCTTGCACTGACACGTTAGAATCATGAGGGGGATTAGGATCATGAGGGGGACTTGGATTGTGTAGTGGACATGGTTCAATGATAGGCTCTTCAAGAGATGGAATGGGAGAAATAATGGGATCATCAAAAGAAATGTGATGTTGGAGTGTATATGGAGCATTAAGACAAGGAGATGGAGGAACAAAAAGATCTTATGGAGGATTTAAAGGAATAATTTGATCTTGACAAGGAGGAAGATCATTGGAATCCTCTTTAAAGGTGCTTTGCTCTTGACTTTTAATGGGATCATTGGAAAGGATGGAAGGGATATCTTGATCTTTCTTAGGAAGTGGAATGCCAATGGGATTTGAAAGGATATTGTGTTCTTGGATAGAATGGACAGGAATAATGGAATCATTGCAAGTGTCTGGGGAAATGGGATCCTGGTCAACAATTGGATGGGATGATAAGGTTTCAGGATCTTGATCTTGATCTGTTTCAAGACACGTTTCTTCGTGCTCTAAATTATCCTCTTGACATGGGGTTGGACTTTGGATATGCATGGAGGATTCTAATAAGGAATCAATGATTTGGCATGAAGGGGATGGAATTTGAATGGGACTCTCTAAAAGAGAAGCATTTGATGGCATTAAATCTTGCATTTCCAAATAGTACAAGGGATTTGTATAAATGAATTGATTAGCATATATTTCTGTGGCAAACAATCCTTGGGAGGATGCATTATTTGATACATCATTTGGAGGTGATGGTGTAAATTGCTCTTGTGAAACTTCAAAATATGATGGAATGGGAGGGGAAGTGGAGGCAAATTGAGGGTCAAATTCTTGATGGATGGATGAGCCATTGCTAGACATTGGTGTATGATTTTGATCATCCTCAAGAAAATCACTTAGGACTCTCTTTAAGATTTGTCTAATAAGGCCACCTTTCTTTCGAGGTTTTGACATAGTTGTATCTGGAATTTGAACTTGTTTGGAAAGGAGTTGGTTCTGGTCTGATGTCATATTTTGATTTCAAACTAGATGTTGATCAAATTGGTTTGACATGTTCAAAATTTGGCTTGGTGCATGTTGCAAGTTTTGTTTTTGAATTTGTGATTGTGGTTGTTGACATTGATATGTTGATTGAACTTGTTGATATTCCACCATTGGTTGAACTATTTGTGGACATTGTATAGTTGGTTGGACATATTGTTGAAATTGAACCATTGGTTGTGTTGGTTGTATATGTTGTTGATTCGAGATTTGATTGAATGAAATTTGACCAAATGAATTTTGATTTGGGACTTGATTGAAATTTGTGCTTGTTTTTGAAATTGTTTCATCATCTCTATTTGAGAGATGAGAGCTGGTATGTCTGATCGTTCGATAAGAGATTTTACATCAATTGGATCAAATTTTGGGTTTGGACCTTGAAATTTTTTAAATGTTTTGGACATTTGGGATCTAATCTTCTCACTATTTTTCACTTTTTGTTCCAAGATCTATTTTTCTTGAACTAGTTTTTCCTCTAGTTTTTGTATTTGGACATTTACATCATCATGATAAGTTTGATCCAAGTTCTGAGACATGTAGAGATTGGATTGACATGATTGATTGCTCAATTGTGATGGCATGGCTTTGTAAGAAGGTTGAGACCTCATTTCAAAAAATATGTCACTATGCGAATGCAATATTTTTGGGATTCTTTTGATTTTAGAAGGATGATGTATGATATGCAACTAAATGCAACCTAAAAGGATGACAATGCAACTTAATGGCAAGAATGCAACCTATGTTTTTGTTGTTTTTCAAGATTTGGACAAACTTTTTGGAATGCAAACCTAAAGACTCAACCTTGGGAAGTTGAAATGAAGCCAAGACCTTAAAGGACAAAGGACCAAATGACAATAGGACAAATTGACAATGTCTCACCTATATGCTTGGATACTAAGCTAGGTTTGACAAAAATGATATTAATGAAAGGACAAATTTTAGACAAGGTCAAGAATCCCTAACAACAACTTAGGGTATCATCCAAAGTTTTGATTTTTCAAGTTTGACAAACCAAATTTTTGAGACTAAATGCAATAAGGCAATGATTATGACAATGTCTTAGGATATGAAATGAAAATGATCTAAGGATATGATATGACAAGATGAAGCCAAGACAAGATGACAATACAATGATAAGGATATGCGAAGACCAATGACTTGGAATATGCAAAATGCAACCTAGGCAAGACCTAATTTTAGCATGACAAGGATAATGCACGAATGTCACCTAAATGGAAATCTAGCTTGGATATGACAATGAAATGCAAACTTAGGGAAATGATTTTGAACCTAAGTGCAAAATGATGACGCTTGCAATGAAAAGGACTAAAATGAAGGGAGATGACAATATGTCCTAGGACCTAAGTTGGACTATGCAAAACCTAGCCTAAAGTGACATGAATTTTGAAACAAAGATATTCAATGTTTTGACAAGCCATGTTCAAATGTTGGATGAATACTTGGACAAATTTGGACTTTTGTTTGGATTTTGTTTTGAATTGAAGGTTGTTGATTTTGAAAACCCAAGCTGATTATGAGCACTTTTGAAAGTTTATTTTTGATTTAACCTTTGACAATCACGAAAGACAAAATGTTTGTTTGACTTTGACTCAAGACAATCAAGCACATTCACAACAAATCCTATGGCTGGCAAGGGCAATATCTATTGAATCCTCTAACCATAAAATACAACACTCAGCTGGATAGCTGGACGCTTGGTAGCACTGGCTCCCCCTTACAGTGCACTCACTTCTCGGGCATACCAAGCTTCGAGTTCAAGGGGCATCACTTCCCAAGAACTTGCTATCTCTAACTAAGGAGTACATGAGAGGTGTCTTTGGCATGCGCATATCACAACGCCTAAGCCAACAGATAGAAGGATTTTGGTATCTAAAAATAAGAGATTCTAGTAAGGGCATCCATTCGGGTGGGTATTGATCCAGCGAATAAATCGTTGCAATACCATTCCAGCACCCGTTGTCTACAACTTTCGTTGCATCCACAGTTATTTAGAGTTGTTTGGAAGAGCTTGGCTTTATCTCGTCACCACTTTGGGTCGTTCCCTCTCACCAATGCTTGTGCGAAGTGCCAGGCAAATCGGGAGGCAGGCCCAGTTCTAAGGGTTAAAACATGCAATCAAATTAAAAAAAAAGACATGATAAGCATTGATTTTTTTGACCTTTAGAAAATCAAATGAGTTTATTGATTCATTTGCATCCTAATTAAGACTAGATGAGATTAATTCCACATTAATTTGAAAAATATTCGATCAATTTAAGCCATGATTAAATGCAATTTGTTGTTTATTTTAAACCCTTTGCATGCATGAAATATGGAATTTGTTGTTGTTCTTTGATCCAAATCTTAATTAAAACTATGTGAGAATTGTAGGATTCATTCAAACCTCCTAATTAGGCTATGTGAAGATTTGTTGTTCATTAAATCACTCTAATTAAACTATGTGAAGATTTGTTGTTCATTGCATGTTAAGAAATCCTACATAAATCATTGTTTAGACTCCATAAAACCTACATGCAATAATAGATCCTATCATAGAACTTGCATGCAACAACATATTAGTGCAAAAAACCTGCATGCAACAATGGATTAGTCCAAAAAATTCACATGCAACAACAGATGCTCACATAAAACCTGCATGCAACAACAAATTAGTTTTAAAAACCTGCATGCAACAATGTATTAGTCCAAAAAGCCTACATGCAAAAACAAATCCATACATAAAACCTGCATGCAAATATCAGACTCACAAAATTGTCAGATTCACGTCGGGTTCACCAAAAAATGTAACTAGGAAAATGGAATGCATCAAAGCAATAAATATTAGCTAACCACAAAGCTAAACTGCAATGAAATAAAATCCTATTACAATCAATAGAAGAATTGAAAATAAGACATTCAAAATAAATGAAAAATCATCACCAATGTCTCTTTCAATTGACCTCCATTGTCCTTCTTTCTCCTTCAAATTATCTTTTTTGTGGATCTCACCTACAAGTGCAAGAGCAAAGTATGAAAGCAAGCAAGATGACAAGATGAAAATTGCAGCATAAGGATACTAGAAGTGTGGTTGATTGATTGAAAATGTGATTGATTCTGAAAATGTGATTGATTCCTTCTTTCATTGAAGAAAATCATCCAATTTATATACAAATTGGAGAGAGGACAAGATTAGCATGAAGAGATTTGAAAGGAAATTCAAATCAAGAATGACAACATTATGACAAATGACAATTTGCTATGCAAGGAGTATGACAAATTATGACAAGTTACTATGCAAAATGCATGACAAATTATGACAAGTGGAAGCATAAACATAGGAGAAAATGAGGGAATGAAATTAGAGGAAATATTAGAAAAATTAAAGAAAATAGGAGAAATAGAAATTAGGAATTAGGAGAAATTAAAAAATTAGAAAATTGAGGAAAAAGATGAAATAGAAATTAGATGAATTAATTAATAGGTTTTCATCCATTATTCAATTCATGAAAGAGACCTAGGACTAAATAAATAGATTTATTTAACCCACAAAGAAGAAGAAAAGGATTAAATGAACAAATAAGAGGACAAGGAATTATGTCAAGACAACAAGAAATTAATGTAGGTTCGATCATGATTCTGATTGACAAAGGACGAATGTTGATAAATGATTGAGATTGGTCAACAAAAATCAATGACAAATTGACCAAGATTGACAAGGAGATCAAATTGATAGGTGCCAATTGATGAGGAACAATGACTAATCGATCCAAATTGACATGATTGAAAAGGACAAGGATTGATGATGAATTGATCGCAAAATAACAAGATTGACAAGAGGACAAAACCCTAATTCTATTATCGATTAGGATTGACGATGCCCAAAATGATGATAAATGAGCACGCACCATGATGTGGCAGAATAAGATCGACCAAAATCATGACTGAAGATTGCTATCAACAAGACCTAATTCAAAAGCGAGAAAAATGAGGAATGCAGAAGAAGGACTCGATGCTCGCAAATGATAAAGACCAAGTGCGCAACATAGAAGAAATGTTAATGCAATGCAAGAACCCTAAAATAAGGCAATGCGTAAGTGTTAGGGTATGACTCCACAAGCGTTGACCATTTTTAGACGTCTACACAAATATGTATGATTGTTTATCCATGAAAGATTGTTTGATCTTGTCAGATATAATCGAATGCAACAAGAAAGTGATGTTGCTATTCCTATTCAATGAAAGATTGTCTTCTATATAAATATTTATTCTAGATTTATATGAACAAAGCTAGATAGGCTTGTGTTGTGGAAAGTTACCTTCCAGGACAGGTTCTAAATATGGGTTATAGAGAGAGAGTTTGCTTTTTCCAAACTATATCATTTTTTATGCACGATATTATACTTAGTCGAGTAATCAAATAACCATTAAAATAGATGGATTCATTTTATTTATCCACTCTACCATATCCTTGAATGAACTTGCTTATTTCTTTAATGAATTAGAAAATTGAAAATGCATGTATCATTTTAGGCACGCACCAGATTCCATCTTGTCTTTTGAATTCTTTTTGCTAAGCAATTCCTATAGGGTTGGGTATTCTTGGTTGACCAATAATTTCGGGGAAGTGTAAACTTCAAGGTTGGGCGGAAAAAGCACCTAATTCTTGTTCTTGTCTTCATTCTAAAGATTGAATTGAAGTTAGCTTGGATTGCATATCAAAGGACACATCTCTCTCTTGATTTTATGTTTGTATTTATATTTAAGGCATTAGAAAATCCTAAGCATTGTATGAAGATAACATTGAGATTCTTCTAGATTTTACCATTTTATGAATATTCTTTATCTCTTTATAGAAATCTAGTGTTTATTATGATATCTTTGGAATTATCTACAAGATCTTAGGATGAATAAGTGTTTGAAATAGACTTATTAAATGATTTATGAGTTTATTTAAGAATAAAAAGTATTTTATTTCTTAATTGAATGTGAATAATTTACGTCTTTACATTTTGGTATCAGAGCCATAGGTTATATAACACTAGGACATATGAGCCACTTCACTAATTAAACATTGAGGGTAACAACATTTTGTTGAAACTTACAGAAATGGTGTGAACAAAGCAAACAACTCGTAAATCCGTAGCAGGATATGCACAATATCTAAGAGTAAAAAAGGATCCCATATCTTCTTCTAGACTTGTTGATGATAACCACCTGAGAGGAGGAGGATGGTTAAGTGCAGAAGAAATTGTCCCTTATGTTGAGAAACAAGTTCTCGACCTTCCAGATGAAGGGAAAAATGAATGAACTTTTGAACCAAAAGAGAAAGAAATTACTAATCATGTTGAGCTAGGAAAAGGAATTTCACCTATTGAGTCTCTTGGGAATAAGACTAGTGTAATGGTTAGAAATTGAGTCACTCACAACTAGTTGCAATGGTTGAAAAAGAGATGAATCATACATACAATAATGGTTGAAGACAAGAATGTAAATAAAATGGTTCTTAAGTATAAACAAACTTTTATAAAAATAGATAGCCTATACCTTAAAGAGTCTCTCTAAGTAGGATGATTATACTCAATTGTTTCAAGTAGTAATATTTGGTTGGATGTCATCTATTTTGGAGTAGCCCATAGGATGCTCATTTCTTCAAAATAATATATTGAGTATGCTTTCCTAATTCTTCATTGATCTTCTTGAATTTTAGTCAGTTGTTTATTTGACCCATTTACATAGTTTGTGTCAAATGTTTTCAAATAAATCGCAAACTAATGGAGCTATGACTCACAAAGAAAGAAGATGAGTGGAAAATAGTGTAGGTGGGAGAGCAGCATGCGTGGAAAACCTTGCTCACATGTTAAGCACCTTTGACACAAGACTTAGTTGTAGATTTTTTGGATAAAAAGAGTGATTGTGTTGAAAGATATTACTGAGGGAAAGAAGTAGATGCTACTATAGTTGGATTAGTGGAGCTCAACTTTGAGGAGGAAGTCTCCATTGAGGATAAGTTTCTAAGAGCCATATTAGGACTTGTATCTCCCAACCTATTCAAGGATCTTGAACTCAAAAGAGATAATAAATTAGATCATAAAAAACATGAAATGTGATTTGAATTTGAGTCAATCTAAGGCCCCCAAAGAGTCATATAGATGAGCACAAAGTTAGGACATACCACATTGCGGTTGGACTTTGTGCAAAATGAAGGCATTAAGATAGATAAGAGAAAGATTATGAATTGAGACCACATGATCAATCAACTAAAAAAAATCATGCCATAGAAATACATAATATATTTATTTAAGAAATTCTAAAATCTAGATGTCAAATAAGGAAAAATTGTTAAATCGACTATAGACTTCAACATTTAGACTAACCATTTAAAAGATGACGCAAAGGAAGTCTCTAAGTATATCAATATTTTTTTTATTATTTATTCAAAATAAAATATTTCACATTCTATACAAGGGGCCTATCGAGTAGTGCTCATAGAGGAGTTTTCATAGAAGCAAAAAAAGTGTGGAAAGAAAAGGTAGAAGAAAAAAGGTTAAACATGGTAATGGAAGAAAAACTTATGGATAGAAATAAGTTATGTGCTAAACATGGTGATGGAAGAGGCCAATTAGGACCAGCTCAACATGTGAATCAGATTGTGCATGAATTGGGTTGCATTTAATGACAAACAACATTTTTTCTATCTATATTGTCAAAATCCTTTCATCAAACATGAAATTAGGATTTTGATCAAGGGATTCTTATGCAACCAAATAATTTTTGTACAACTAATAAGTCAACTCATCTTAGCCTTCAAATATATATATTATGAATGAAGCTATAAAGGGGTGTTCTATAATACTTACTCTTATATTATCTCAATAACATTGAAAAAAAAACATGGCACTGTTCCTTTGCGAATCTTGAGTTAAATATCAAAGTATTGAATGTATAAACCTTCAAGGCAATCTAGTGAATATTTTCACTTGAAATAAATAAAATATTGAGTTCATTCACAATGGTATGTTTTATTCAAATCCATAGAGGAAAAGGAAGTTGCCTAGGAAGGGGCTTTAGAAGAATGTCTTAAAATACTCTCAAAACAATGAAGAATGTGAGACAATTTTATCTATAAAGAAGAAGATATTAAAAATCTGAAAATCTGATATTTTTAATGATTTGTCTGCAAGTCTAAGTGGTCTGAGAGTAACATTGGGATTTTTCTAATGGTTCCTGTGAATTTAATGTTCATTAGATTGGTCATATATTGAAATTATGGTGTTATTAATTGTCATCGCTTAGTACATGTGTCGGTAAAAATTGACGTCAATTTGGTTGTCATTAAATTATTTAATTCTTCAATTAGACACCCATATGATCATCATCACCAAAGCCATTCATTTAAATTTGATGCCCATTTATATATTATGAGGTCAAATTTGACATTCATTTATTTATCATCTCAAAAAAGAGAGTTTGAATTTGATGTGTGTTCAAACATCATTTCTAACTTCAGTGAATTAAATTTGACTAGCATTTAGCATGTCAAAGATAAATCAATTGAATGAATTTGATATTCTTTTGACAATCACACAAATATTAGAAGTTAAATTTGATGTTTATTTTTTAGTAGAGATAAAACAAGTTTTGAGGGGACCCAAAACCCCTTACAACAAGTTTTGAAGGGACTTGAAACCTTTGGATTTTACACGGATCTGAAACCCAAAATAGACAGCTACCAAAGGATTCAACATTGATAACCAGCAATCCAAACTCAGTCAAGAATCAAAGAGTCAAATTTTATGTTTGTTTGGTTGTTAGTGTACACATTTGAAGGTTAAATTTGATAGACATTAATTTGTCATGCATATAATTAATTGGGCCTAAATTTGATATCTGTTTAATTGTCATCAATTAAAACTATATGATAAATTTGATGCTCATTTTGTAGTCACAAGTAGCAATATGATAAGTTAGATATGACGTTGGGTCGACCATCATTTCAAAGATTTACATTTAAAAAATACCTTCTTTTTTTTTCTTCTATCATCCATTTAAACAAATTGAAATGGAGTTACCTTCAAATTTCATACTCTAAAATTTACATAGCTAGCATGAAATTTATTTGCTACTGATGTAAAATTTATTACCTTTACTATTTCTTTTGGCCATTAAAATACTGATTGTTTTAATTTATGCTCTTAAAATCAATGCTATATGGAAGCAAATGACGTAGAAATTTATGAGTGTGTTTGATGGAGTTGTGCAACCGATCCTTTTACTTTTCAACAAATAATTTGCATCCTTCACGTTCAGTATGGAAGTGCCCCATTAATAAATTCTCAATAAAATCTTATTTGTTAGTGTTAGGATAACCGGTGAACAATTGAGAGGGGGGGTGGATTAGTTGTTAACAAATTATATCAATTAATCCACTTAATAACCTTTAACCAAATTATGTACTGGTAAAGAAGAAACAAATGTCGGTAGGAATAGATACCGGTAAACAATACAACTTAACAATTAAATAGATAATCAATGCAAAGCAGCCAAACCACATAACACTGTGATTTGTACGTGGAAAACCCAGAAAGGGAAAAACCACGGTGGGAAGCCTACCCACAGTTAGATGATACTTCTGGAGAAAGTATGTGATACAATGAGGGGCCTGCACATGCAGGAAGGCACACTGCTCATTACAAAAGAGTCTCACTGACTACAGAGAGGTTACAACCACCTCAAGATAAATGGACAACAATTAAAAGTAATGAACTACCAGAAATAACATCTACCATGCTTGATTACAATCTCGGTTAAGCTCAATATCAGAGGCCTTTAACCTCTTCCTCAATCCCAATTCGATCACCTATGATCGACCAAATCTCCTTCGCATATGATATTGCATTTCAAGACCATGACACTTATTCCCCATGATCTACAATGAGATCTTACATCATTTTATACCAACCCTATGGCCTAAACCAGTTAGGTCGGCCACCTAAAATATATTACAATAAGATCATTACATAAATCCATATTACAATGATATGCCATGTCAGTTTAAGACCAAAAAAAAAAAAACCAATCCATAGAACATCTCGAATCATTTTGGTAACGTGTAGAGTACAAGTTAACATAATACCGGTCCATAACCTAGATAGGCACTAGACCTATTTTGGGTCCACCACGCTAAAGAAATGTCTTCAAGCAGTTGAAGTATGATCAAGGAACATCTTCAACATCCTGAAATCCATGTAGAAGCCGCACCAACATCACTTATGCATCTTGTCAAGATTCCTCAGTAAAAGCTCTGCCAGTAAAACCTTAAACCAATGTCGGCAAGGGTTTACAAGAGTGTATGATAGCATCCGATCACCAAGTCAATACCAATTGACCAAAACATGCTCCAGGAACATGTAACACATAAAATCAAGCATACTCCATTGATCCAAACATGCTGAAAGTGTCCAACAGATAGTCTAAACTGTCGGTAACACTAGATATTCTACCGGTAACCAAAAATTGTCTGTCGGCAACCAACCATAACAACTAGTGTTGACATCAATGACAAAACATCAATGCAACACATAATCAATTCCTTCATAATGCCAACAGTTAGTTCCTCATTTTAGCTATTTTCTTGCATCGGTAACTCTAGGCAATAAAAAAGTACACAACTTTGCTAATGTTTAGTGACTTGATGATTTTCAAGTATTTTTGTTATTTTAAATTTTTTTTGGCAACTACAACCTAATATACAAATTAAAAATAGATGTCCATTCTTAAATTTTGCAAAATGAATGTTGGAAAGAAAATATATGATAATGCTTGTCCTTCAACATCTAATTGTATGGTCCTTGTCATGAATTCTATTTGTTGTTTTGTATAATGTTGTTTAGGTTCAGTTGTTTCATTGTTAAATGTTTTATTAAGTTTTCAGCTTGTCATATTGTAATCTTTCCTAGATTTTATTTAATGACTTTTCTTGCAAGTTTTTAACATGTGATTTTTATTTTTTCAATAAATAAATAAAGAATTAGGATATAGTCATGTTGTAAGATAAGGACACACACCTAACTATTTTTGTTTAATGAGAGACTATTTAAAAACACAATAACAACATCTCTCGGAAGATTGTTGTGAGTATTTATCAATATAGTTGTTGGGCCAATGCTAATATTTTTTTAATATATCAAAAAAATTTAATTCAGTTAGTTGAGAATAAGTAATTTTATGTAATGTTTACACAATATTCCACACAATATAATTTTGAGTGCTCATTGATAGTATTTTGTAATGTGGGTTTCTTTACTTTTCATCTTACTAGTGTTGGTATAGGAGTCCATTGTGGGAAATATATTGGATGCAAGTAATGTGGAGATTTAGTAGCACTTGAAAAGAAGAGAAAGGTATCATTTTTTCACTTAGCTTAGAGAAATGGTATGAAAGATTGTTGTTATTTATTTTTTGAATGTTGAAATCTATTTTCAATCCATTGAAGATATTTCAATTTATTAAATTTGGCATTAATTGTGACATATATTTATTCAGAGGTTATTCTCCTTTGTAGTGACTAAAATGTTAGGCTATGATTTTTTTGAGTTGAAAGTAAATTGAATTTATTGAAGGGAAATTGGGCATCCCAGAACAACAATCTAAGATCAGTATGCACATCCACCATCAAATACAAACTCACACTACTATGCCATAAAGCGGAATCAGGCACAATTTATTTCCCACATTAACCCTTAGTGGAAAGCAATTGCAATTTTAGATCTTGCAAGATTGAAGAGCAGTTTCAGCAACATGCATACATTTAGATTCAACAACACAGAATCATAAAATAGAAGAAAAAGACATAATATAACAGAACACAAATTTATCATGGGGAAAACCATTTCGGGTAAAAACCCCACACTCCAAAATCAAAGAGCCATTGTATTATTTAGCAACAAATATATAGTTACAATACAATTTTTCAGGCTTTAGGCCTCTACGTGGATACTTACATCTTGCTCCATCTTGGAGAAAATCCAACAACATAACCCCTATAAAATGAACTCCTCTCTCTTCTCAACTCCTCTAGCAATTCTTACATTTATAGAGTTTACAATGCAAAAAACAATAGCTTCCCACAAGTGTCCACATTCAATGTATCTACGAATGTAATTAGAAACTTCCTTTTGCATAACTCTTGCATAAATAATATTTAATACAAATATTATTTATTCCATAAACATAAATCATCTAAGATGAGATAAACAAGCCTTTTGCTAATTTGGAACTTTCCATTTTACTCCAAGACTATCCAAGTAGAAGATTTGATCCCATTGAAAATCTTTCCAAAAACGTGCTAAAGAATGCAATTGCCACATGTCACTTGGAAGGGGGTTTGAGAAGCTCCTAAGAATTTTACTTCTCCAAAGTTCCCTCCTTGTGCCAAGTGTCATAGTTTCCTTTCACCTCAAAGCTTGTTGCACCCAACTTGCCATCAGGCCCCACAATTAAGCTTTGCACTTTGGAAACTTAATATATTTCATTAAATAAATAAAATCAGCACATAGGACCATTAAAAATAATTAAATTATTTCCTTGTGACTCCTAAGGTTGAGGCACCTTAATCCCAACAATCTCCCACTCTACGAAGACCTTACAGGAGTCATCTCATCACAAGATTTACATCACTAAGAGTTGCCTAATGAAACCACATCATCACTACCATCCATGAAACCACATAGATCCCAAACATGCTCTCATGGTCCATCAAGACATATGTAACAACATCCAAGATGTCCATCATCTTAGGTAACAAACCCTGTCATCCTCCAACATGCCACCTATGGAAGAAAAGGAACAAGCCAAGGTGAAAATGCACCGGTCTAAAGAAAAAAAACAAAAGATCCCATTGATATTAAAGGCTACTAGATACTACCACCACTTCAATGAGCTCATAAGATATACAAAAGCATCAACAAAATCAACTTCAAAGCCCGTAACCAGAAAACAACCGTGTAGTAATCATTCAAAAAACAAGATAAACCACTAGCTAGAACAACAATCAAACTGAATTCTCCCATCCAACTGATAAACCCACACAACTAAAAAATAACATCCACAACAAATGTTAATCCATCCAGTCACCCATACCTCAAAGATATACACCATCAGTAAACTCATGCCACCAACATAACCAACCCAAGAAACTGCAACCTAAAGCTCCATGTGCAAAACCAGTCAATAAAGACCAAACACATCCAAGAACTCCCATTACATGGGTAATGTTGAATCTAAAAATATCAAAAGGCATATCAATTCTACCAATCACAACACATAGATAGTGTAACCATGTAGTATGAAGGACCACCCACAAAGATATGCACACATCCTGCAAACAAAAAGTTGTAAGAAACTTCTCTCTCAACAAGTCTCCATATCTCTCCCAAGCTCTCCACATCTGACTGAAGAAAAGAGATACATGAACCTCCATGTCATCACCCAAGTGACAACATGTGACCACAAACTAGTGATCATTGAAACTCCATACACAACCTCACATCCAATGCCAAGTGAATTCAAACTTCTAGGAATATCACTAAGACCAAAGAGAGAAACTGCAAATCGTAAACATATAGCATGTCCTTCTACAAACACATCTAAGTGTCAGTTGTGCCAAGTAAGATCTTCTTCATGTCCCCATGTGAAAATCCATAACAACATCCAAACCCGTTCAACCTCAAGAGATCAAACATAACATATGCATCATAAATCTACATGGATGTAAGCCTCTCAAAGAAGATCAAACTACTCCATTTCCCATTTCAGGAAATCAACCCACTACCATCCCCTATGATCATTATAAAAGAAAACACATTCCAAGGAGATAACCATGCTAACAATCTCTCATAATGAATCCTCCAGAACTATCCAACTTTAGCTCAAGATCCATGCATATGAAAGAAAAGTATAACCCACTTGAAAGAAACAATGGGAAATACTTCTCAAGTTATAAACTACCAAGTAGACCAAGAGTAGGGAATGAGAATGCTCCTCCAAGATATCCAAGTCATCATGACTCATCCAAGAGAAATCTCCTCATAGGTCTCTATTGAACTCACATCCAATCCAGGTGTAGGCTTCTCAGACTTCCAATTGAAATCTCATCAAGAGTAACCATCTCAGCACATGTCTCTCATCTCAAGAGAACTACAACCTCACCTAAGTATCCATGTATCCATGAGTACCAGCAAATGATCAATCCATGCCAAAATCCAAATTCTTCTTTTCACTTCCATGAAGTTCTTAGGCATATGACCAATGCACCTAATGCAAAGAGATCTCACCAGACCACTGTCAAAGCTCCAATCAGCTAGATCAAGAACCCATCATGACATCATGATCTTACCATCCCCTCTTAAGAGATCACATGCTCCAAGTGATCATACCATGGTCTCAAGAGAAATGTATCATGCCAATCTCTAAATGCACAATCAAGAGTATACCATGACATAACACCAACGTACTCTAAACCAACATCACCTGTCAAGAACCACCTGTTAGGATAACCGGTGAACAAATGAGAGGGGGGGTTGAATCAGTTGTTAAAAAATTATGTGAATTAAAGCACTTAAAACCTTATATCGAAATAAATGATTAAGCTTTAAAGCATAATTGAAAACCAAAGAATCGATACCATGAAATCATAAAACATAACACCATGATTTGTACATGGAAAAATCGAAAAGGGAAAAACCACAGTGGGAAACCCTACCCATAGTCGGATGGTACTTCTACAACAAGTATATGATTACAATAGGGGCCTGCACATGCAAGAAGGCACACTGCCTAGAGCGCACTACTCATCACAATGGAGTTTCACTTACTACAAAGATGTCAACCACCTCAAAATATTTGGACAACAATCCAGAGAGAAGAACTATTGGTGATAGCATCAAACATGTCAAATTACAGTTTCAGTTATGCTCAATACCAGAGGTCTAAAAGCTCTTACATAAACCCAACTCGATCACCTATGATTGACCAAATCCTCTGCACAAATGATTATTACATTATTCTCTCCTTGCCATGATCTATAATGAGATCTTACATATATTTATACCAACTCGGGACCTAACCAATTAGGTTGGCCACCCAAATGACAATTCAATAGATCCATTACATAATCCTAAAATAAAATCATAAAGCATGTCGGCCTAAGGATAAATAAACATCATCCTATCAATAAAATATCTCAGAAATGCATCTGAGGATCCACCAACACATTACATGAAAACTGGTCCATAACCTAGATAGCGCTAGACCTAAATTAGATCCACACATGCCAAAGAAATGACATCAATCAGTTGAGGCACAAACACAATCACCATCAGCATCCTGAATCCCTTCTAGAAGCTACACCAACACCACTTATGCATTACCTCAAAGATCTTCAATAAAGCTCTACCGGTGAAACCCTTACCAGACCTATAAAGAAGGCTTAATAGAACATGAGATAGCATCCGATCATCAAGTCAATACCAACTAACTGAAGTATACTTCAGAAGCATCTAAACCATCCATACAAACTTATTCCATCATCTAAATCATAGCGGTGACAATCAACCAATAATCTTCCCAATCCAATCCTGCTACCGAAAGTCAGTAAACAACCATAATAGCTAGTGTTGACATCAATGAAAAAACATCAATGCAACACATAATCAATTTCATCATATGGTCAACACCACCAACACCTCACACCAAATACTATAGGAGCCCTCCATGGCCGCAAGATGTTACACATCCTCAAATAGTGTAAATGCAAAAGATGAAAGAACCCTTCTGCAACAACATGATCTAAGAGTCCCTCCAAAACATCTTCATCACTAAAGAAGATCATCCATCACCAAGTGATAAAAATGAAGTCACTACTAAAGCTTCCATTGAAATGTGATACCGAGCTCTCCAAGAACATGACACACCATCTCCCAAATTTGAAAATCATCCAGGTCTACACACATACAAGTGTACTACTAATCACACCAAGTGAAACCAAGATCTCCAAACCAAGGAAATACACCATGCGACAGGACCCCATAGTCGACTATCCAGGTGCTCATTTATCTTCTATCCTCTCATCTCAAAGAAACCACACCAATGCACAAGTGACCACAAACGAGGTCAGCTAACAAGTCTACATTAACGTTGAATCAACCGTCGTGGATATAGACAATCCACATCTGAGTTCTCCCACTGCAAACATGTAGGTAAAGACAACCCACAATATTGCACAGCTCATAGATACAACCATTTAAAAATGCAAACTCACTATCACATAAGCAACATGCAAATTTAGATCTTAAAGAGAACAATCATGTAGACAACGTGACTCAAGCACCAGATCAAGCACAAATCTGATTTGCCAATCATGTCCACATTGAACACCATAATCTAGGAATCCACCAAGCATCACCATAGAAATGACGAGTGACTAATCACATACCAACATCCCCATGCAGAGAAAGCATCTCACCTCCTCTCACCATGCACAAAGAAAGCATGCAAACCTGCAACTATCTCATCCAGTAACACCCCAAAGGAAATAAGGTCTAGAAAATAGCTCCTCTGTACCTCAACAAAACCACAAGTTTTTTTTCTTGAGCATGTAAAACATGCAAAACCACTATGTTTGAGAACACCCATGCACATCCATACCCACTTCACATTCAGAAGACTCAAAAGTTTGAAAAAGAACCAAACAACTTAACCTAGAACAATGTACTATCATAGATGACCATCACCATAGATTTTTAAGGAAAATCTATAAACCCCTTAGATCCAAGAAACATGAATTTGAGCCATGCTAGTACAATCATCCATAAGGAAAAAGTAGATTAGGAACTCAAGACCCTTTTGTAGGCCAACTCCTTAACCATCATCAATACATGCATCTGAGAGAGACAATCTATCCAAAAGCTTCTAGATCATCGATTGATCAACTCCATAGCCTCCATGCATTCAAGGTAACAAAAACAACACCTTCCAATACTAGGAAAAGTGAGCACCCTGCATAAGCACCTCACTCCATAGTTGAAACAACCCAATCTTCTCCATATTACCAGGGAACCACTTACAAACACCCAATATGAAAACTTTGTTGCATGCAACCATAAAGTGTAAAAAGCACACCCCATGCATCAGGAATTATTCTGCTATCAAACAAGAGCTTCAGATCAACATCATTTCAACATAACCAACTCTATTTTCTCCTTCTTAACCATCCTTCAAAATGCGTGTTGTCACCTGAGACTGAAACAACTACAAAACTTCCACTCACCAAAGGATCAATATTTAGTCAATTCCTTTAGATTCCCTCAAGCTTGCTAGGCTAAAAAATCTTCATAGAACCCAAAAAACCAATAATCTACACATGCATTGACATGAAAGCAACATGCGACTCCATGGAAGTACATACAACAAACATGCAAGTACATGCATCTCACAAAATGCACATGCAAGCAACTTGCAAATCCTGGAACATTGCTCTAATACCAAATGAAGGGAAATTAGGCATCCCAAAACAACCATCTGAGATCAATATGTGCATCCAACATCAAATACAAACACACACTACCATGTCATAAAGCGAAATCAGGGATAGTTTATTTCCCACATTAACCCTTAGAGGAAAGCGATTGCAATTTTAGATCATGCAAGATCGAAGAGCAGTTTCAACAACATGCATACATTTAGATTCAACAACACAGAATCATAAAACAAAAGAAAAAGACATAATCTAATATAACATAGATTTATCATGGGGAAAACCCTTTCGGGTAAAAAACCCCACACTCCAAAATCAAAGAGCCATTGCATTATTTAGTAACAAATATACAGTTACAATAAAAATTTTAGGCTTTAGGCCTCTACATGAAGATTTACATCCTGCTCCATCCTAGAGAAAATCTGACAACATAACCCCTGTAAAATGAACTCATCTCTCTTCTCAACTCCTCTAGCAATTCTTACATTTATAGAGTTTACAATACAAAAAACAATAGCTTCCCACAAGAATCCACATTCAATGTATCTACGAATGTAATTAGAAACTTCCTTTTGCATAACTCTTGCATAAATAATATTTAATACAAGTATTATTTATTCCATAAACATAAATCATCTAAGATGAGATAAACAAGCCTTTTGCTAATTTGGAACTTTCCATTTTACTCCAAGCCTATCCAAGTAGAAGATTTGGTCCCATTGAAAAATCTTTCCAAAAACGCACTAAAGAATGCAATTGCCACATGTCACTTGGAAGGGGGTTTGAGAAGCTCCTAAGAATTTTACTTCTCCAAAGTTCCCTCCTTCTACCAAGTGACACAATTTCCTTTCACCTCAAAGCTTGTTGCACCCAACTTGCCATCGGGCCCCACAATTAAGCTTTGCACTTTGGAAACTTAATATATTTCATTAAATAAATAAAATCAGCACATAGGACCATTAAAAATTATTTTCCTTGGGACTCCTAAGGTTGAGGCACCTTATGTTATTATGAGGATCTAGTTATTACTGAGAGGGGGGGATCAGTAAAAAAACAAATCTGCAACACTTCAAAAAACTGTACCAGTAACTACTCAAACAATCTCTTAAGCTAATTTAACAAACCATTCACTCAAGTGTTCATCAATATGCAAACAAGTAAAGATATCAAATGCACAAATCAACAATGCATCCACCACATGAACACAACAATTTTTCACATGGAAACCCAACTAGGAAAACCACGGTGGGAATTAGCACCCACAATATATATTTTCACTCTTTTGGAATGCACCCGGTTAAAGGCCTAGCCTAGTTAAGAGTTTACAATATGTCCAGTGAAGAGTAGACCCTGTTACGAGTCACCCGGTCAAGGGATTTTGCCTCAGCCCTGTTAGGAGCTCTACCATTTTAAGAGTAACCTTGTTATAGGATTTCAAACTCAAGTTAATGAGCCACTTGGTGAAGGGATTTACAATATCAAACCTGTTAGGGTCTATCTGGTTAAGGAATTTCAAACTGTTGTAACTGTTAGGGAACAACAGGGCAAATGATCCAATTACAACACTTCCATTCTTGTTAGTACACATCCTTTTCAACACAACCCTGCTACACACATGCAGACACTTTAAACTAGTTCGGTAATACCTTCTTCTCAAACCACCAACATAAAAACCCTTCTCCAACTAGCCCTAAATACACTATCCAGTTAGGGAAGCTACAAACCCTAATTACATCAACAAGATACAATTAATTTACATTTTGCATGGCACAACACTCTGCCAAAATACATTACAGATCATTACAACAAATTTCTAGAAGATTTCTATCGTTGAATGATCACCGCACATTGATTTGATAAGCAATCAAACCCTTGTTACATTCTTCTAAGCACTTTGTTGATTCCCAAGAAATCTGATCCTTGTACGCACTCAAATACCATCTTATCATTATAAATCTAAAGAGTACAAGCAAACATAGAACCTGAATCAACACAAGCCAAAAAACTTGTATCAATTATCAGTGCCCTCTTCTCACCATACAACATTCCTGTTAGATTTGGTGGGGTAGCTTTAGAAAGTGATTCTGAAACAGATTCCAATGAGTATGAATGAGACACTTGTTTTGATGTCATTGAAGATATTGAGGTGGATACAATCCATACATATACACCCATACCTTTTGAAGGACAAGGTTTCAGGCCTAGATCATTTGAATTTGGACCACTACATATCTATGAGGCTAGTGAGAACGAGCAACATCAATATGAAATGGAAAACATCGAAGAGAGTACCATCAAAAACCTTGATACAGTCATAGAACTTGATACATCCAATGACAACTATGACAATGTCTCCATGATGACTCTTACAACAACAGACCTTGACCCACCAAATGATTCCGTACCTCTCATATATCTTGAACTTATAGACTGGGAACCACCTGAACACATCGAGATACCAACCTTTCAAAATGATGACGCCATTATCCAATACCTTAGCTCAGTCAACCCAGAAACATGCTCCACCAATGAATCCCATAACGATGTCTGCAATCAGGAGAGTGCCAAGTCTCTTAGTTGCAAAATGAACAACATAAAAAATTGATCTAATGGTGAAAACCATTTAATGGGAGTATGAAATTATAGAAAAGTAAAAATAAATGATGTATCCAATGGTGAAAACCTCTTTGAGGTGCCTAAGGATGTGAGACTTGACACTCTTTCTGAACATTATCAGGAAGATCTCCAATTTTGATTGAGCCAACTCAATCGATCAATATTGACATTGAAATAACAACAACAACCATACATCTGGCAAAATCATTAACGAAACAAGAAAGACCTAACTTTGTCAAATTATTCAAGGAGAAGCAAATCAATTTTGCTTGGTTTGATGCAGATCTTATCATGCATCACTTATCTATAGCTCCTGGAGCTAAACCTGTCAAACAAAAACTGAGAAAGATGAACCCACTTGTCGCCATATTGGTTAAAGCAGAGTTGAAGAAGTTACTAGATGTTGGTTTCATCCGACCTATCCTATAAAAAATGTCGAATGGATCTCTAACATTGTGCCAGTATCTAAACTAGATAAAAGCATCAGGATTTGTACAGACTTTAGGGACCTCAACAAGGCCTATCTGAAAGATGATTTTCCTCTACCAAGCATTGATACAATTGTCGATCTCATGGCAAGACACACAATGCTATCACTCATGGATGGTTTTTCAGGATACAACCAAATCAAGATAGCTCCAGAGGATTACAATAAATGGTATTCACATGTCCATGGGGTACATACTGTTGGAACGTCATGCATTTTGGTTTGAAAAATTATTGTGTGACGTATCAAAGAGAAATGACAACAATCTTCCATGACATGATGCATACTTTTATGGAGGATTATGTCGATGATGTGCTAGCCAAATCATTCACAAGAGCAGGACACCTGGACATTCTTGATAAATGTTTTTGGAGACTAGAGCAATTCAATGTCAGATTAAACCCTAAAAAGTATGTTTTTGGGGTCACATCGAGAAAACTCTTAGGCTACATTGTATCAAAAAAGGCATGGAGGTGGATCCCGTGACGGTCCAAGCTATCATGGAAATGTCACCTCTAAAGAATATTAGTCAGCTATGATCTCTTCAAGGCAGGCTACAATCTCTGAGAAGGTTCATTGCTCAATTGGTGGACAAATATGTCCCATTCAACCATCTACTTCATAAAAATGTACTTTTCAGATGGGAGGACAAGTGTGCAGAATCATTCCATCAACTGAAGCAATATCTCATGAATCCACTCATTTTGGTGCCACCTATAGCGGGTAAACCACTCATTCTCTACATATAAACAATGAAAGTGTCACTGGGGGCATTACTAGCACATGAAGACTCAATAGGAAAGGAAAGAGCCATCTATTACATTAGTAGGACACTGAATGGCCACAAACTCAATTACACATTCATTGAAAAGATTGTTTAGCTATGGTGTTTTCTTCCCAAAAGTTGCGACACTATATGTTAGCTCATACTATCAAGCTAGTAGCAAAGACCGACCCACTAAAATACTTACTCAGTAAAGTCAATCTCACAGGGAGGTTAGCAAAATGGGTCATCATCCTAAGCAAGTTTGGCATTCAGTACATAAAATGGAGGGCTATCAAAGGACAAGCAATAGTAGATCAATTGGCCGAAGCACCCCTACCAGATAAAGATCCAATACAGGTGGAATTTCCAGATACAGATGTGCTCTCTATTACACCAAAGCAATGGACCCTATACTTTGATGGATCCTATACACAACATAGATTAGGTGTTAACATCTTGTTCGTTACTCTAGAAGGACACACAATTCTAAGATCCTATAGGTTGATGTTGCCATGCACCAATAATATCGCTGAGTATGAAGCTCTAGTGATAGGTATCAAGGTAGCCATGGAGTGGAAAATCATATAATTGAAAGTCTATGGGGACTCTCAATTAGTTATCAATCAAATCAATGATGACTATCAGACAAAGGATGATAAGTTGATTCCCTACAAATGCATGGTGGATAATTTTAAGAAATACTTTGTACACATCACATTTGAGTAGATTCCAAGGGTAGACAATAGAACTGTTGATGCAATGGTCACAATTGGCTCTCTCCTACAAATTCTATATAGATCAAATCGTTTGTTAGGTCCTAGAGACAACTGAAAGGGTGGGGGTGAATCAGTTGTCTAATAAATTCAAACCAAAAACAACTTAACCAACTTAATGCTTAATACCGATAAACCAGTTAAGTATGCCGGTAGACAGTGTTAATAGTAAATTGCTATACCGGTAAAGATCAATGCATGAAACATAAACATAAAGTCATCCACAACACATAACACCAATATTTGTATGTGGAAACCCTATAAGAGGAAAAACCATGGTGGGAAACCTTACCCACAATCAGATGATACTACTATAGATAGTAAGTGTACATAAATGGGGTCTGCACATGCAAAAAGGCCAACAGCTTAGAGCTCACTGCTCAATCACAAAAAGGGAGTCACACTGACTACAGTTGGATGGTTAAATCCAATAAGAATGTACTACACAAAATAACATCTTCATATGCTGGATTCAGTACTGGTGTAATGCTAATATGCTTCTAAAAAAACCTAGCTTCACCTTCAAATGATGTCTTCATGTATACCTCTGCTTAATCTCGCATATACCTTCTCACAATCTTTTTCGCATTCCACATTCGATCTTACAAATAAGATCTTACATTTATACCATAACTTAGGACCAATTTTAGTAGGTCGGCTCTACAAGATATTACAATAAAAAAATTTTACAAACAATATAATATCCAATGCAATAACCAATTAAACATGTCGGCTTAATGCATTTACAACAATAATAAATCATCTTCATAGCATGCCAAGCTGATCTAGAAAAGATAAACCTGCTGGTGTAACCCTAGGTAACCCTGGACCTATTTGTCAGTAAAATAAAATATGCAAATATGATTATACCAATGATTAACTTTTCAAAATAAAGTGTCCACACGATGTCTTCGACATTACCAGGTGTCTTCCATATCATTCCAAGTGTCGGTGATCATTATATCTTGCCGGTGAACTATATACCAGTAACTGTGCAATAGTTACTTGCTTGCCGGTGAATGCTGCTAGATCTCCAAAGTGCTAGTGTTTTAGTAGGTGTTGACATCAATGACAAAACCATACCAAAATACCAACATCGTTATGAATTCCTGGTGGAGTAATTGTTTTCCCTCGCCTATGACAATCCAGAATCCCAAATCATATGTTCCCTTAATGGTTCTGATTCATCCCTATATGGGAAGATCTATACCTACTTGAAAGACAATACCCTTCCACCATACCTATCTCATAACAAAAAACACAAATTTATACGACAAGTAGCTCGCTATAACTTAACCGCTATACACTTTATTGCCAAGGTCTTGATGGTACTCTTCTTCGATGCCTCGATCGGAATAAATCTGACTCCGCCTTACATGAACTTCATGAAGGTATTTGTGCCACACATTCTAGTGGTCCTACTCTTGCCAAGAAACTTCTAAGGATGGGATATTGTTGGCCGATAATGGAAATAGATTTCTACCAGTTTGCTAGGAAATGTCCTAAATTCCAAATTCATGGCAATCTTATACATGCACCAGCATAGGACCTGCAACCATTCAATACATCATGGCCTTTTTGCCAATGGGGACTCGACCTTATAGGAAAGATTCATCCTTCCTCCTCGAATGGACATAAATTTATCGTCACAACCACTGAGCACTTCACCAAGTAGATTGAGATAGTTCCATTGACTACAATGACTTGCAAGCAGATAGCTTCCTTCATTCAGAACTACCTCATCTATCGGTATGACATCCCTAGTTCTATTGTCACTAAATAATGGATGACCTTTCAAAAATCAAGATGTACAAGTGTTTTGTGAGTGATTCCATATCCAACATCACTTTTCAACATCTTACTATCCACAAGGGAATGGCCAAGCAGAGGCCTCAAACAAAACAATCTTGAAGATCCTCAAGAAGATAGTGAATGATGCTAGTAAAGATTGGCATGTCTAGCTTAATGCCGCACTTTGGGCCTACATAATGAGTATCTGCACACCTACAAGAGCTACACCATACTCATTAATGTATGGATCAGAAGCTACCCTATGAGGTAGAGATTCCATCACTCTGGGTATCATTAAAAGGCCTCGTTCCAAATGAGGAGTATCAAGTCAACAAACTACAAGAGCTAGAGCTACTAGACGAATGCCAACAACGTGCCTTTGATCATCTCAAGGCATATCATAAATGAATGTGCTGAAGCTACAATCACAAGGTCATCCCAAGGGAATTCAAAGTTGGAGACCTTGTACTAAAGGAAAATCCTCATAATCAACAAGATAGAGAAAAGAAGGGGAAATTGAACCCAACTAGTTGGGGCCATTTGTCATCATATCGACTTATGGACCAAGGGCATATCAGTTATCAACTTTAGAGCGGGACGTGCTTGACGAGCCAACCAACATCCATCTAAAAATATTCTACACTTGAGTCGTCCACTGCACGGATCAAGAAAAAAAGCAAAAAATAAATAAAAAATACGTAAAAAAAAACGTCACTAGGGTGAAAACCTAGTAAACAAGCTCCTTGTGACACAAAAAAAAAAAAAAAGTGCAATAAAAACAAGCGGTGAAAATCCAACAATATGCGCTATTTGTGATAGAGAGGCTCCTCTATCTATCGGTACTCACATCATATCTTTGGCTCCATCTAATCTAAGCCCATAGCCATCACATAACACTTATACACGCAACATTGTCCTAGACATACTTAGCGTAGTCACTAACCTTGATTATCTGAATCAGTTATCTAAATCATATCCCACCATGGCTTGATGATTAGTTTACATATCCATATCGGAGTAGTATCAATAGTAAGGGGCAAAATTCTGACCTCGCTAGGGGCATTTCACCTTGTGGGTTTAAATAAAAGACCAAACACATAGTAAGACAAAAAGGATCAGAACAATCAACATCGACCATAGCAATGCAAGAAGGCTAGATATCAAGGACTTGAACTGATTTCAACTAAACAAAAGATCTATTTGCAAGATGTTTTATTTTACAAGAATACATTTTAGATAGCATGCATGCTTACTTATCGTTGTTAATTTTTTCTTATCATATCTCCTAAGAAACTCAAGGATGTCTCCAAGACTAGAGAAGTGAGGAAGGAATGTGATTTTTTCTTTGTCTGTTGTTTGGGAGTGAAGCCTTCTACTATGCAAATTTGTTTTACGACATGATTCGGTGGCATATTACTGAAGACATTTTAAATTTGTATAGGAATAAGGTTAACTCTTGTCTATTTTACACAAGCAACACTTAGGTTGTCTTGGTTCAATTATACCTCGACGCTTGTGTTGTCTTGCAATATCAAAATCCATGTAAGTTACACTAAGGTCGTTATGGTTCAATTATACCATGACGCTTGTATCAACTTTCAACAAATCAAGGCTCGATGATTAAAAAAGGGAAGCACTGGAAATTTGATCAAAACAGATGGTAACATTGAGAACGAGAATGTATATCATATTCAAATTGCATTATCATTTTAATCTGCATTAGTTGCACTATCATTATCATTTTTATATCATGTTAAGTTGCATCAGATTGCATTATCATTTTAATCTGCATTAGTTTCACTATCATTATCATCAACATATCAGATTAAGGTTGCATTTAGATTGCATTATCATATGATCTTAAGTTGCATTATATTGCATTATCATAGCTCATCTCATTTCATTCACATTTAGTTGCATTTTTATATCATTTACGAGTGCATTAGTTGCATTATAAGAATATCATTATCATTATCATTGCATTGCACATCACATTTTCAAAATACATCTCATATCATTGCACATCACATTTTCAAAATACATCTCATATCATTGTACATCTCATTTTCAAGATACATCTCATATCATTATCATTTTCATCACACATCTCAAAATACATCTCATATCATTATTTTCAAGATACATCTCATATCATTATCATTTATATCTCATTTTCAAGATACATCTCATATCATTATCATTATCATTTTCAATCACACATCTCATTTTCAAGATATATCTCACATCATATCATATCCTAATCATATTGCATTCAACTTGCATCATCATTGCATCTCATGTCAATGTACATTCACATACATGAGCATTACATATCATATCAAAAGAACATTTTGCATGATAAATGGCATCATCATAAGCATACAAAAAGTCCAAAAACATGTTAAACACATTTACATCTATGTACATACATGCATTGCATTTAACAACAAAATGAAAGAAATGCATTCATTCATATCACTTGCAAAAACATATAGTTAGGCATGATTATCAAAACATCTTGATCATATCACCTACAAAACATATAGATCATAACATCACATCATCACACACATCACATAGGCAATCATCTACATCATCAAAGAAAAAATCATATAGATCATGCATATCATATAGCTCATAGAGGCATCCATAGCATATAGAAGCATATCTAGTATCATATCATCATGCACATGTGTGACCCATGCTGATCCAAAAGAAAATCAAAGATATAAGTCAGAATGAGTCATTAGTGAAACAATAAATGTCCAAAGTCCCTGGATATTATATCAATAACAAAGTCTATAAATCAAGCAACATCAACATCTATCAATGAATCAATTTGTATCATATCAAAGAGATCAATAAAAATACAAAAATATCCATCTCGTGGGAATCATCAAAGAAATAATGCTCTGTGTATAATCAAAAAAATGGTACATCATCATCATGTAGGAGGCTAGAGTGGCTGCCTCTTGACTCCGACTGCCTGGCCCTAGAGCCACCTACACCTACACTGCCACTAGGAGGATTTCTCCTAGGACCCATCACACCCTCAGTGCCTCCACGTCTCTGAGAGCCCCCACACTGAGAACTAGCGACATTACTAGGGGAACGACCATCTGGTGGTACAACTTGAAGGTACAGTCCAGTAGTACTCAGCTCACGTCGTTTGATCTATGAGACTCCTGATAGTCTCCTTGGTAACACCCTGTGCGACTGCCTGTTGTAATGATCATACTATCTCCTCTACGCAGCCTCACCGCTCTATCTCCATGTCTCTCTCAGCAGTAACCTGTGCTACCTGTGCCTATAGATGAGAAATATATCTCTATGCCTATGTTAGATGTGCCTATAGTCTCTCCACTAAGGACTGTAATCCTGCTATCTATGCATGTTGTTGATTGGACGACACTGTGATCTAAACTGAGGGTGGTCATGGTGCCTGAGGGACCTGTACTGCTAGTACATGTGATGTGCTCGCCTATCTTGTGGCTGGAGGGGGCATATCCAACCTCCTCTAATGTACCAAGGGCTTCACATCCTCCTCATCCTCATCAAATCCCATGCCACCCTGTCCCACTCTCCCAGCACCTAGCTCCTTTGACTCTGTCTCCTCATTGGATCCATCATCAAAACTCTCCTCCTCATCTCCGCCTCCCACAACTACTATATCCTTTTCCTGTATAGGGCCCCCGTGACATAGCATCTGCCACCATCCACCACCTCTACCCCTCTTCCCACTAGATCTTGCTCCACCTCCTCTCCTGTCTCCACCACCATCCCTACCATCATCCCTACCTCGTCCCAATTTTCCTCAGCCCTAGACCACTCCCCGATCTCCCCCTCGACCTCTCATCACCCTCTCCATACCTTGGCCCCATCGTCCCCCTCGTCGTCCCCCATCGCCACCATCATCATCATCATCGTCAACCACCTCTAGTGGTGATATCAACTCTCTTGGCCCTGTCAATTGAGGAAAAGGATGGCTCGCAAAATAAAGGGCATAATCTTGGTGCATGTCTGCATCTGTCACTGTAGGTCTCATATCACACACAATAATAGAAAGAGAGTGGAACTCTGTATGGGCAATGGTGTAATCTAAGGATGGTCCTCACTCTTCTCTCTCCTTGTACACTCTCGTGTACAAAACAAATCTCTCCACCACATAGGGCATCCGACCAATCAAGTATCGACTCTATAACAAAATTGGCACCTATGTCGCATCCTCGGGCCAAGGCTCCTGATCCATATATGGGTGCCAAACCACTGCATCCATATCATCTAAATTGCACCTCCAATACTCTAGCTTCCTTATCATAGGTTGGGAAGCTTCTGGTATATACATATATAGATAAGGATATCTAGCTGGTAGATATTTTTGTACAATAGGGTGCATAATGACTATATGCTCCCAAGCCAAAATTTGAAGCAATGTACATCCAGCTGCTAAACTAGACCCCTGATCCTTGTCATATATTATTTGATGTAGCTCATGATAGAGGTGGGCCAAAAAAAATATACCCTATGCATAGCGGGTCCTCTCTTGTACCATCCATCACAACACACGGCCCCATCCAACTGATAATCCATGTGATCTCCTATTAGGAAGGAGGAAACCACCAACTAATCTCGCTAGCACTGATGGAAGTGGTGCATATCTATCTACCATCTCCTACCAACCCACTAAATACCCAAGAATATGAGGATCACCAAAAATATCTCAAAACTTGCATTTGTCCCTTTAGTCTCCTCCACATCATATACAACCAACTCGCTTGTGATCGGAATCCACAGAATCCGATAGAGATCCTCAGAAGAAACAGTTATCTCTCTTGTCGACAAGTGAAATGTGTTATGCTCACTACGCCACCACTCCGCTAAAGCTGTCAGAAGCGATCTATTCTTCTGATAGGAAGGCATGCACAACAGGTGAATCGGACCACAAGCCTCGAGCACTACTCGATCATCATCAGTCAATAGACTATGTAGGGTTAGTGTCTTCGGGTATCGCTCCCGAAGATGTATGACACCTAAGTCTACCTATATCAACACACGAGTACCATATCAGTTTTGCCTATTCTAAGAAATCAAACATACAATCTCACTCAACAAGGGGCACCTATCAAAGTGACAATAGTCATGATATCACACAAAGAGTTCCAAATCGGACACTCTTGACAATTAGGTGGTTTCAACTTGACATATGTATCAACCAAACCAAGTCTCATATCGAAATCAAGAATCATATCACAATCACATCTCATATCACAATCAAGTCTCATACCAAAATCAAGTCTCATATCGAAATCAAGAATCACATCGCAATCAAGTCTCATATCACAATCAAGTCTCATATCGCAATCAAGAATCATCTCGAAATCAGGACTCATATCACAATCAGAAATCATATCAAAAGTCTCATATCGAATTCAGGAATCATATTGCAATTAGGACTCATATCAAAATCAAGCAAAAAATTGAAATCATATCACAATAAGTCAATCAAGGACGCATATCAAGAATCCTACCGACGACAATGAACCCATATCGACAAAAGTTTGACTCATATCAAAATCAAGTCTCATATCAAAATCAAGAATCACATCACAATCAAAGTCTCATATCGAAATTAGGATTCATATCAAAATCAAGCAACATATCAAAATCATATCGCAATCAGTCAATCAAGGATGCATATCAAGCATCCTACCGACGACAATTGACCCATATCGAATAAGAACCCATGCCGACAATTGACTCATATCTAATCAGGACCCATATCGACAATTGACAACTAACCCATATCGACAATTGACCCATATCGACCTATTGATCCATATCAACAATCAGTTTGATTCATATCGACCTTTGAAACATATCGACACTTGACCCATATCGACAATCAAGACTCGTACCAACGTGAACTATATCAAAATTTGATCCATATCAACCCAACTCATATCAAATGATGACTCATATCAACCCTAGACAAACTTTTTGACATCACGCATTTCAATGGATGAAATTGACCCCTACCAACACATTGAAAAGGTGCCAAACATCATAACAATCCTAAACATCAAATTTGCACATGTCATAATTTTCAAAATTTTAAAAAAACTCAAAATTGTCACGTATATGCTAAAACAGTCAACGTATGCACTAAAGTGTATGTGTTGTACGATTTAGTGTGTGCGCTAAGCCGTACAACGTATGTGCTATTTAATCAAACAAATGCACAACGACAAAAATCAGATGCGCTTCGAAACATGACATATGCGCTAAAAGACAAAAAAATAAAAGACGCAAAAAACCCTATCCGTACATGTGAAAAATTGGAAAATCTAGCCTAAAAACAAGGAAATCTAACTAAAAAATTCACAAGGAAGGTTAGGAAATCAAACTTATTGGTGGGTCGTACTCGGGTGGTCACTAAAATCACCAAACACACTCGAAACGATTTTTGTGGTAGGGGGCTCCATTTCTTCTCTCCTCTCCAAGTTCCAATTTCCAAATGACAAGTGCACAAATGAGGTGGAAATGAGCCCCTTGAGGGTTTATATAGCCTATGCTAACACAGTCGGCTATGCTACCTCGGTGGATGTGTGGGGCATATACACGCTATGCCCACATTAGTTATTCACCAATTTTCAATATCCCCTTTTAATAAAATTTATAGGAGGATAAATATCAAAAATTAAAAAAAAAATAAAAATCAACAATTAAAAAAAATCAAAAAATTAAAAAAAACAATCGTCCAAAAATTTCAAAAATGTTATACATCATGACCTTGCCCGAAAATCGTAAATTATCTCAATTTATCTCTCGAGGGGGCATATCGACATCAATTTCATATTAGTCTCATATCAACGTCAATTTCATATTAGTCACATATCAACTTTTCATATCGAATCGATTTTTCATATCCAGGGCTTCATATCGACAATTTTGACGACAACATCATAACGAGAATTTAGGCAACATATCAAGCATTTTTCTTTGAATCAACATGTGGTCACACGTCGCTTCAAAGAGGGGCAAAATGTAGACACCTAAAACTTGCACAACTAATTAAATTAATTTTATTCATTTAATCATCATTTATTCATCTATTAATTAGACTAAGATTTAATTAATATCCCAATTCTCCCAATCAGCCTATTAATCAAATTAAACACTTGATTAAAATTCATTTCTTCTAGCCTAAACTATTAATTAAACTAAGGTTTGATTAAATCCCCTTTAGCCATTTAATTGAATAAATCTTATTTATTTAATTAAAACCCCTTTCCCCTTTAATTAAATTTACATTTGATTAAAAATACCTTTGCATTTAAATAAATCATTATTTATTTGTGAATAGTCCCCCCCACTCGCAAAATCCTACAAATGCAAGTTGCATCCCTTTTGGCTAAAATAAATCTTTTATTTTATCTAAAATACTTGTTTTCCTCTACTTGAATTCTCCTACATTTTTTATTGGCATGCTAACATTCTTCTAGAACCTCTCTAACCCCTCATTAATTATCCTAATTCTTCTAATCATATCACATCCCTAAATTTGGGGGAGTCATTTCTCTAAATTTGGAAGAAAGTCTTCTAAATGTGTTGAAGACTTTACCTTCTCCAACAAGTTAACTTGTCGAGTCTTCCAAACTTATAAGGTTATCTAACTTTCAACAAATTAACCTCCAAAGTCTCCAAAGAGCATTTAATGCCTCTTACAAGACATCATCCTAGCCCATGATGGTTGTCCCTTTGGACATCCCTCAATTTTGCACAAGAGTTTACCTCTTGGACAATAGCATGCTCCCTTGGATAATGGCATTATCCAATGATGTCATCTCTTGAGGTTACCCCTAATGCTTACTTAACATCTAATGCTTGCTTAGAATCCTCTCAAGCTATCTCAAGGTGACATTTGTCAACTTGGGATTGGATTGAATCCCCCTCATGGATTGATAACTTTCAATCATAGCCCTTGTTGAGATTACTCAATCTCAACATCCATTTATCTATTTTCTCTATAAATAGAGCCCATTTCTTCAATCTTAGGATCCATCCACTTTATGCATCCTTATTATAGTTTTTTTTTGCAGGTTATCAAGGAGCTCTCATTGTTTCTCTATCAAGCATTTAGGCTATCCTAATTGCATCATGTTTAGATTATATCATGTGCTAGATTAATCATTTATCTTAACTACATATCATTTCCATAGCATTTTCATCTTCATCTTAGCTTATTAGATCTTTTAATACTTCAATTTGGAAACACACCTCCATTTTGTATGACATCTTCATATCAATAGTTTTGATCATCTAATCAACTAGGATCTTAGTGGCATCCATTTAGATTCTAGTTCATCATTCAAATCTCATTCTTTAGGTTGTCATCTTAAAGATCAAGTGCTCTTCCAAGTGAGGGCCATCTTGAATCTTGAAGATCCTTGGAGATAGAGGACAATGAGACAATTTTGAGAGGTTTAGATTAACTAACATGCTTTGTTGACTTTGATTTCTAATGGAATGTCCCATTTGTGTGTTTGTGTTGTTTGTGTCTCTTTTGTAGGTGAAATTATCTGAGCATACAGGTATATCCTGAGTTGTATTCATGAAAAATTCATGTGGTTGGATAAGATACATAAGATCATGAAGGGTGTGATTTAGGTCGTCATAGGGTAATGTGCATCTGGTCAGCTACCATCCTTGAAGGTTGCAATGAATGATGATGTAACAAATTCAACTGGGTTGTAACTCGATAGAAGAATGATGACAATTGATGATATCTTGGAGAATGACATCCACTTTGCATCAATGGTAATTGGATACAGAATTTACTACTCAAGCTGAATGAACTCTGTCTCCGATACTGCCATTCATGTTGCATATGAGATGCTAAGAGAAGATAAGAAGTATGATTTTTGGGAGTTGCTGCAGAGTGATCTCATTAAGAATCTCAAGAAAATAAAAGAAAATAAGAATAATTATTTCAAGTATGGATATCTACTCTTTTGTATGTTCTTCTATTTTAAGAATGAGATTCCGGGAGTTGGTTCTATTTAGTGGGGATTTGATAGACCAGTTGGAGTTCAGATCTAGGAGTATCTCTATAGATTTGGTGATTCCAAAGCCCGAAATGCAAACTTATGGGGATATTTCAAGAATTTTCAGAAGGAGATGCATAACAGGGAAATGATTCCTAAAGCTATTGTTGAGAAGTATGCTGACACAATCTGTTTCATGGTTGACACTGATGAGTGCCTAATGGAAGTTGTAGATCCACGAACATCATGGATATTACTGATGGTTTATGAGGTTGATGGACAAGTTTTTGAACTTTATGCTCAACATCTATTGAGTCAAACAGTGGATCCCAATGAAGAAAGGTTCGAAACCTATAAGGAAAAGAGCATAGATTACCTGTGCAGAAACCGGTTATGCAGAAGAAAGCTAGGAAGGAACTGACATAAATTGATAAGCCCAAAGCCAAAACCAGAAGCATTGCTCCTATTTCTCGCCCTCTTAAGCCAGCACTAAGATCATCAGCTAAGCCATTTGGTCATGTGTATAAAATGAAATAAGGCAGGTTTGTAGTTATTGATGATGCAGAGACAAAATCTGATGAGATAGTCAAAGAGGTTAAGCCAAAAGCTCCTAAGGTTTATGAGAAACAATCCAGTAAATCTAGACCAAGCAAGAAGCACAAATTTTATCTTGATGAGGCATTGAAGACTAGAAAACTTCAAGGTAATTAGACTATTGTGCCTCCCATTACATTAAATCAGATTGTTAATACAGTTGTTAAGGAAGGAAATTTGAAACCTCTATTTGAATGGTATGAAAACTGTGATGACAATAAAAAGAGAACATTGGAAGAAGTTGTAGTTGAGTATACAAATATGTACAGTAAAGCCTTTATAGAGTTATCATCAATAATTCCAAAGAATCTATATGAAATTTTGGATGCTAGAAGACACACGACTAATAAAGAAGACGAGAGACTGAAAGAGTATGTATTAGTTAAATTATGCTTAGAAATTTCTAAGGCAAAAACTGATAGAATTCTCAAGATAGAAAAGAATAAATTTAAAAGCAATCATCAAGTTAATAAGATTATGTTTGGGAAGATTGATGAGGTAATTCAGGAAATTGAGACAATTTTGAATAAAATCTTGATTGAGAACCAGTATGAAGTGAATCCAGTGAATGATGACACTGATCCGAAAGTGAAAACATAGGATGACACTTCCATTCTAGAAGTACAGATTGAAGTTTCAGATGTGAAATCTGTCGAATCGAAAGAGAATGAGGACACTGGAGCATATGCAGGAGATATGTCTGAGATTCCTCTGGTAAATGATTTGAAAGCACTTGTAGAGAATGTTGAATCAGATAAGGTACATGCCAGAGGTGAAGTTGAAGTTAAGATCGAAGAAAGAGACACTATTGAGGCTTTAAAGGGAAAAGCAATAGATAATTCTAGATTCATTCAAGGACCAATCAATCTTGCCTCCTTGTCTCCCATTCAAAAGATTCAACTTGCATATTTTGTGCAGGAAAAGGCCAGTGAGGATCTACGGAAGTCTCACACCGAGGATAGTTTACTATTGGGTATGGCATCAAATATTTTGGAGAAGCTTATACCATCATTTCAAAAAGATCCATTTATCTCCCTGTCCGATAATTTGAAGAGTTTGATTAATTCTGTTGATTCCCATTTTGAATATTTTGAGAAGGCTGCAGAGGAGAAAGTCAGAAATGAGTTTGATGCCAAAAGGCTCCACACCTTGAAAAAGATGATTTTGAAGGATAGAGCCACATTAGAAGGCTGTATAAAGAGCATGAAGGATACAATAATTAAAGGTGGTAATCTGTACAAATCATGTTTATCTCTGAATAAATTTATTGATGATATTGAGAAGAAGTCTCAGGAACTCAAGGATCAGTTGGAAAGCATAACTCAGCTAGTTGACCCTTTGAAAAATTCATTGAGAAATCATGAAAACCAGGTTATTTCACTACTTGAAAAGATTGAAAGTTTGAGATATGATAAGGAAAGGATGATTAGAAAAGTCAAAGAGTTCAAGAGTCTCATAACTCCTAAGTTGGATAAAATGGTTACTACTATTCAAGATGCCCAGAATTCTCTCAAGGAAGATCAACCGAAAAAACTTGAAGACTATAGAAGAGCAATCTTATTCTTTCAGTGGGTTTATAACCATTTTTGAGAATCTATAGAAAGGTTGGGTAACTCATCTAGACACATTAAAGAACATCTATGTAGATATTGTTCAATTTTTGTGAGATAAGTTATTATGTACATAGCATTTTTGGTTTCCAAAACTCTACCTTTCCCATTTGTCATTGATGTCAAAGGGGGAGAGTAAGTGAGTGAAAAAATTTTATGTAAGGGGGAGTTCTTTTATTCTTTTGATTCTTTGAAATCTGGTGATCAAATTTTGGTTGCAGTGTACATATTTTGGTTTTGGTTCGACACTTAGTCATTTTTCACTAAGTGTTGCCATCAATGCCAAAGGGGGAGATTGTTGGCAAGAGACATTGCATACATGTTGAGATTTTTTCATTGATGGCAACTTGTACCTATTTTGGTATCCGCGCCTCATTTTTTTATCATTCCGAAAGATTGAGTTGAGATTGATTGAGTTCGATGAGGTCCGGTAAGTAGTGCAATATATCCAGTAGTGTATAGTTTTGCTTGGTGGATTATCTTGGTTGTGTATTTTTCTATGCGGATTTTGGAGAAGGTTTGAGGTCATGTAATTCGTCTTGTTCTACATTTATGGCCTCCGATGCTAAGTTTGGTGTCAGTTAGAAGATACTGTAAACATGTTTTTGGCCAGCAATGTATTTCTATGGTAACGTGTGGTGATCCGCTTTGCGGATCTTATGGATTGATTTTGGTGATTTTTTGCATCTTAGAGGTTGATGAGCTATCATATGGGAAGGGTGTGGATATTTTGTTTTAGTCCACATGTGCATTAGAGTTGGATTTGAGCCGACTTATTTACATGTTTCATCTTTTGTGGCATTTTCTTGAAGCCGACATGAAATGGTTCATAATTTGGTAATGCAATTATATAAAGCAAGTTAATTTGATAATTTTGGGGATCAATGATTGTGTGGGATGCATGTATGAGCGAATATGCGTAGTTTCACGTGTGAATTGTGAAGATTTGTGCTCCAATATACAACAGAGTATCAGAACAAAGCAGTGTTGCAGAATTGAGTAAGAACACATGTTTTGTACTTAACCAGAACTATATCCAGGCATTTGTAGATGTTATTTGATAGTTCAAAATTATAATCTCTTACAATCATTTGTAAGGAAATGACCCTTTTGAGGTTGTTGCCCTCATTTGTAATTTGAACAATGAGCTCTAGGCAGTATGCCTGAATGCATGTGCATTCCTCTCATGTAATATTTTTATACTTCTAATAGAGTATACTAATATTGTGGGTTAGAATCCCACCTAAGTTTTTCCCTTAAGAATCTTGGTGTTATAGTGTTGTTGTTCTTTGATTTATGTTTATGCACTTTACTTTCTTTCATATGCATTAAGTGGTTCAATGATCAGATTGATAAAGTTAAAAATAACAGAACACTGATTCACCCCCCCTCTCAGCGTTCATTGATTCCAACACCTTTGTGGCTTTTTCTTTTTGATTTTGGATCAAATTTTTCTTTATTTTTGCATGTCTTTTAAATGAGACATGTTGATCCTTAGCCATATATGGATTTTTGAACTTATTAACCTCATTATTGTCATAAAAAATGCTTTCAAAAGCATTGGGATTCATGGGTGGATAGGAATGATATGGAGGTATTTTGGATAAGTTCTTGTCAAGGGCGTGCTCCTTTTTTTAGCTTGATTTATGGTAGGGTAAGTGGATTTTGAGTTAGGGGTGATATGAATAGTGGATGGAGAGATCTAAGGACCCAAGATAGATGGAAGGAATGAAGAATTTGATTTTGCAGTACAAGGACCTAAGATGGATGGAAGGGATGAAGGGGAATACGTATGTTTGGATTTAGATGGAGGAATGTTAAGGGGGTCCAATATACCTTGCTCATGGATGCCTAATCCTTTTCCTTGATAATGCTTGCTTTGACAAATATTTTTAGCAATGAGATATTTTGTTGTTTTTGAAACATGATGTAAGTTCATTTTGAGGAGGATATGGTATGAAGGGAATGATAAGTTCATGGAGTAAATTGGATTTTATGAAAGTGGATGAACCAAGTTGATATGTAAGGGGTTCATGAATAGCTTGGATAGGGTTGATTAGATCTTGAGGAGGATTAGGATTAGGAGGGATGATAGGATCTTGAGGAGTATATGGAGGATTATGACAAGTAGATGAAGGGATACTTTGATCTTGACATGGAAGAGGATCATTTGTTGGCATGAAAGGGATGATTTTATTTTGATTTTCAATAGGATTATTGGAAAGGATACCATGATCTTTCTTAGGAAGGGAATAATGAGTGGTACTTGGAAGGATACTTTGTTCTTGAGATGGAAGGGGATGGCATGAAAAACTAAAAAGCGATCATCATGACTCTTGTTTAGCAAATATCCAAATAATATTATTTAATTTAAAACTTTATCTCAAATTAGCAAGAAATAACAGTTTTAAAGACCTCTTATTAAATAGTAGGCTTCTCTATTGCCCCAATTGCACTTTAGTTTATATAGGACATTCTATATATTTTGTATGTTTACTATCATATATAAATAAATTTTTGCATTTGAAACATGTCACTTATCAAACAAATCGTTCACACCAAATCACAAGGCACAAAAGTCATTTTTATATGCACCACTATATAAAAGATCATTTAAAAAAAAAAATCAAGAAACTCTTGTATATCATAATAAAAAAGTTGAATGGGCTAATGTATGCACCACTATTAAATGAGTCTATCGAGAATGTAAACTTATTTGCTAGGCTATCAATTCTCATCCTTACTAAAAATACTTCGATCATAAACTACTAGGTTGCTCATAGCCTCACCAAGATTTACTAAGAAAAAATAAAATCTCCTATCAACTTGGATAAACCTCGATCATAAATTTAACAACTAGATATAACTCCCTAAAACTTGAATTTTTCAAAAAAAAAATTCAAAAAGATTAGAAACAGTGACAAATACTAAAGAAAAATTGCTACTTATACACCTGAATGCCATTAATGAATCATATAGGCACATGAAAGCAATTTGAAAGGATTTTCAATACCTTCACAAACAAATCGTCATGCTATCTTTTTTAGATAGTTTGGAACTCTAACCTAGCTAGATTTCTATACAAATTGGGTTGATAGTTTGAGATTTTAAGGAGTAAGAAAAATGAGAATTTATATGTATCTTTCAAAGACAAGTGGAGCTCGAGTAGGTTTACAATAGTTCAATCATTGAGTCTAATGAAGGAAGGTGGAAGAGGAAAGTTGAGGGTGGGGATGGTAGTTGTAGTGTTTCAAAATCCTACCACTTGTGATAGGGATGATTTGGTGATGTAGAACAAAGAATAATACGATGCATAAAGGCATATGAGAGAGATGAGGATGTTACTGACATGAAATAAAGGGTCTTCTTAAGCCATGCAACATGCCCAAAAATTTAACCTCTACCTCTTCAATCATCTTCGCCAAGTCACAAATGTTACAATACACTTTTTCATGTCTTCTCCTAGGCTTCATATCTTCACCTTGCTTAACAACTTTGTTCCAAGTTGGGAACTTACAAATTTATAGATGAGGTAAGTTTTAAATTTCTTTTTTCTATTAGGCTCAACTCCTAAATTAAAAGATAGGAATCTTCCAAAACAACATTTTATGCACATGGGCATCCTCTTGGAGAGGATAGTTGTTGGTCCAATAATATAGAAACTCCTAGAATATGGTGGGAAGTGTGACATTTCATGACTTGCCCCTAGAGAAAAGTAGGCTGGGTGGAGGGTAGAATAGCTCACTAAAGGATCCACGCCTATTTGATTGAGGGGATCATAAATTTATTGCTAAATATTTTGAAAGTGAATTTTAAAGAATCTTATTTATCTCCTCTCCAAAAAAATAAAATAAAAATAAATGCCTATTTAATTTAATAATAATAAAGGTATCAATAGAGACTCTTCTTTTTTAAAGATGAAATACTAAAAATTAGGATAATTCCTACTGCTAAATAATAAAATATAACAAGTATATAGAAAGATGAACAAAAAAATAGCATGCAAGGAAGAGGTGTGGAGAGGGTAAAGGAAGTGGGTGCCTTGCAAGGAATTAGATTGTTAGCTATAACTTAAGTATGTGAAAGTTACTATGGTCATTGCTATTCACTTCTCACCAAAATTACTAGTAAGATAAGAAATGGTGAGCATAAACACATTTGAATCAAAAATAACTTTGTATTGTGGATTTTATAATCTTTTGAAAGTTACTATGGTCATTGCTATTCACTTCTCACCAAAATTACTAGTAAGATAAGAAATGGCGAGCATAAACACGTTTGAATCCAAAATAACTTTGTATTGTGGATTTTATAATCTTTTGAAAGTTACTATGGTCATTGCTATTCACTTCTCACCAAAATTATAACTAAGATAAGAAATGGTGAGCATAAACACATTTGAATCCAAAATAACTTTGTATTGTTCTATTTGAATTGCTAAGAATATTTGCCTTAGTTTACTTATATTATATAATAAAAAATGATTGATGATTTTTACTTATTTTTGGTTGGAACAATGTTGATAATATTTCTAAAAGTTTTGATTAAGTTAAATGATTTTTTTTTAGTTTGTGTACTTGTAACATGTTATCACTAATAAAATTTACCTGCCAAATCATAGAACATCATGCCACCATTATATGTTGTTTTTAAGATTTAGTGTTTTCTCTACTTCTCTTACAAGTGAATTTTTTAATGAATTGTACATACATACAAAAAATAAATTATTATAACAAATTCATTACACATCTAAAAATATTAATATTAATTACACTTATATAAAAATCTTAATATAATAATTAAATTACACCCAAATTAATAAAAAATATAAAAAAAAAAAAAAACCCTAAAAGCTACTAATTTATTTAAATATGTACTAAAATACGACCTGGCTTAACCAACACACTCTAAGCGCTGACTGCACTTAAACAAACTTTTTTCCTTTCCGTTTTCACAACTTGCTGTGGCCAGGTAACTTCTCGCGTTCACCATTCCCGTTTACCCGATAAGCCCCTATCCTCTCTATAAATGGCAATGGCATTTATGCTCCTCGCGCTGACAGCCTATACATATAGCTGCTACTTACGCTATCGGTGGATGACGTTGGATCTACTGCCGCTAGCTATGGGTATGGACCTGTAACTACTGACCACGGTAAAAGGTGCTCCGTATGATCGGAGTTCAGCTGTGCACCGAGGTTGTGCGTTAGCCCTACTGGGACAGGTGGGCTCTCTCTAAAGTACTGGACAGGAGGGTAAAGGTTCATAGCAAAGCTGTAAGTGCCCATCTACCCAAGCAAGTCCGTCCAATATCAAAGTTAAGGTCTGTGAGCCTGCTCTTCTTTCTTTCCTTGGCCACTTCTTTATTTCCTGGGCATATCAAAGCCCCCCTATAAAGAAAGTAAGTCAATTGCCATATCTATCCGTCGTAAAGGCAGGTAAAACACCACCCTTTTGAACTATCCTCAGCCTCCTCCCAACTATTTGAATTCTCTGAACCGGGGAGGCGGGTGGTGAGCCCAGCATCTTCATCTCCTTATGGCCGCTCATTCCATCCTTATGGACACGGGCTCATGATTATGGACCGGTCAAAAGCGATCAATCAATAGAGTACTTCACCCACTTTCGTTGTTCCCTTCACCCCCGTTCAGAGATCTCTTATTTGCCGTTCTAAACACACTGACGCACATGTTTTTGAATTGACATATAAGGAAGACTTAAGATATAGAAGGCACAACATTTTTAAATTAATTAAGATATGTAGTCATAAATCTCGCCTTCAAATTCTGGTTTTGTTTTTTTACTGGGAATGGTAAGTTTGATGATTAATTTATTTTTTATATAGATATAAGTTACAATGCAGTAAATTATATTGATTAAATAATATATATATATATTTGTATTTAGTATTTGATAATAATTTATGTTATAATATAAAAATAAATATTTAATATTTCAATTTTCATTTATATTTTTTATAGTTACACATTTATAGTATGTATATTGCACACAAAGGTTTCATGGCCCAGACAAATTCAGTCCAGTTCAAGCTGAAACTATTATAAAAAAAAAGCTGCAATGCAGCTGGAGTCCCTGCCTAATGAAAAAAAAAGAATTGCCTGCAGAGATCAATAGGAAAGACTTAGTGTCTGTTGAAGGTTCTAGAACTATCACAAGCTCAAGCTTAGGAGCTACACACCAAACACCGAGTCAAGAAATTGATGGAAGGATATCCGAAAAATTAGCCAGGATAGTAATATCAAAACCGAGTAGGTATCTGCATACTAGAATGATATCCGTACAGTTATGGGTACCATACTAGAACGGTATCAGTATCAGGACAGTTATACTCGGTATCTGCATACTAAAATGATATCCGTACAGTTATGGGTACCAGTGCTAGAACGGTATCAGTACAGTTATACTCGGTATCTGCATACTAGAATGATAGCCGTACAGGTATGGGTACCGGTACTAGAACGGTATCAGTACAGTTATGGGATCCTTCTTGACAGTACCCAGTAATGTAGCTTTTGATCATTTCGTGATTGTCCCTGTCAATAAAATGAAATAGCTTTATTAAAGTAAATGTAATATTTGCATGTAATGGGCTTCCTAACATGAAGTTAAATCTATCATTTAACTTGAAGGGGAAGGAGGATGTTATTAAAATTTTGCAAAGAGCACCTTGAAAAATGACGATAAAGAATATATATAGCCAAAGAATGTGATGAAATGAAATAGACTTCCAATTGCAAGAGTCTTTGAGAGTCATAAATCAAATTTAATTTCAATGTTTGTTTTACGATGGCAGACAAAGTAATAAATGTGGTTGTACCAGAATATCCAAGGTAATGTGAGGGTTATCAAGGTTTTAATTAGTTAGGGTGAAGATGCAATACTCTTTGTTTCTAGTATTTTTAGTAAGCTTTACATTAAAAGTATTTCTAGTATTTTTAGTAAGCTTTACATTAAAATACTTTTAGCAGTAGTATGAATAGTAAGCTTTACATTAAAATACTTTTAGCAGTAGTATGATATAATCTAGTTTGTGACCATTTTGAAGCAAATCTATGATCTTATGAATCAAATGTATTGTTCAATATTTATCTTTACCTTATGGGGATATTTATTTTTACCTTATGGGGGATATTTATTTATAATCTAGTCTGTTACATCACCGTTCAATGCTTTTGCTTTGAAGAAATTAAAAAGGAAGACGCTTGACATGGTATAATGAGTCATAACTATTAATTTAATTTTTGGACAATGTAGTCGCTGGTTGAAGTGTTTATGTCATGTTTGATGTTTTGCTATGCATTTGCTCATAATGTAATAAAATTATCGCAGTTTGATCTACATTGGTGGCTATTATTGCATTCTTGCCAACAAAACGTAAGGGAGCTATTGGGTCACTTGATTACAGTAAGGAAGAAAGTAAGGAAGAAAGGAGTGTTCTTACCATTAAATCCCAAGTTCATCCATCAAAGTTTGGGAACTCAGACCGACAAAAACTAATGAGGTTTTTTTTAATGCAGTTTTTGAATTTTACATTTGGACTTAGTAACATTTTTTGAGAATTCATGTTTATGATTTTGCATATATTGTAACACACCTTCCATTTCTTTAGTCTAATGGCTTAACTATTTTCATTCATTATAGATTCATGAATATATGTTGAAAAAGATGACTCTTGCACCTGAACTTAGTCCTATGACTGACAACCAAGATGCCTCACAACCTGTAACAGCTGAGGTTGAAGACCAGGCAAATACAATTATCGTGACATCTATAGAACATTTGCAAGTAGAAGAGATGATTGAGGATGTACATGAATCACATTTGAATCTTGATATAACTCCCCCAATAGCAAGAACCAATGCAGAGTTGAGACCACACACAGACCCAACAGTTAGATCAACTACAAAACTAGGAGTTCCAAATGCAGATGTAGCAAACATGGACCATGAAATGAGGAATAACCTAATAATTAATAGACAACATACATATCCTGATGATAGAGGTCTAACATTATTAGCATTTGGCTTTTATGTGGCTATATAATGGCTTTTAAAAATGAGGGATTTAATTTCAATATAAATGCTCCAGTTAAACTATTTATATCACTGAATTGATTTACTTCCAACAATTCGGTAACGTGTCAAAATCCTGGCATGGTCTAGATATTGAGCAATCATTCAAAGAAATACTCTGAGAAAGAAATAAAACACAACGAAAAATGATCCCCTAAGTACAAATATATTAAAAAAACTTCAGGTGAAACCATGACAAGCAACTCACCTCAATCCCTCTACAATCTCCTTTGGTGTATTCTAAACTCTTTGACTGGTAGCATCAAGAAATATTGTTGAAGCCATCTGTCCTTGCGTGGATGCAGGCATGTATGCAAAATGTGGAAGGATAAGCAAGGCATATTTTTCTCTCTTTTTTTTTGTTTACTATGGTTTCCATTTAATGGAAATGGAAATAAAAATTGTGAATCTCTTACGGTCGATTCTACATGGTAGATTTTAGCTTCTCTGTATTTTTTTTGAATTTTTTCAGAGGGGGACAAAATGTAGGAGGGCAGAATTTTCATAATGATAGGTTTTCCTTAAGGTTTTGCTGAGTAATGTCTGCTGCATTATCCAGAGGTTGCTACACTCAGACTAATTTATTGAACAAGATTTGTTTGTGTGATCATGGATGAAATTTTGGAAAGAAGCTTCAGATCATATTGCTCTTTCCTCAACTTAAAACATGCTCTTGAATATAGAGACTATCATAATAACAACTTAAGTGAAATTACAGAGGTATAAAATAGGTGAAGTGAGTATGTCTAGCAAAGATTGCAAAATGTGGAAACATAGCCATGGCACGTGGACTGTTTAATATGCAAAATATGGAACCAAAGGCTAGGCACGTGGACTGTTCAAGATGCAAAATGTGGAACCCCACGTGTAGACTGTTTTTTTCAAAAAAAAAAAAAAATTGAAAACCCCTAGCAAAAATACCAAGGGCCAATCACGAAAAAGTAGAAATGAAGAAATAAATCAGTCTAATGATAAAAATAAAATAGACCATAGGTTAAAAACACTGGCATTGTTTCCCAAGTAGAAACTAATTGCATGATAGCTATACGAAAACATAAGTCTATGCCTAAAGGTAGGGACTAACAAATTAAGTGTTAGTCTAAATATTTTAATGAAATATGATTTTTAAATCTTCATAAATCTAGATACAAATCTGGTCATTTGTAAGTCTCTTGTAACTGGATTTTCTACTGTTGTTCTCATTTATTGTTTATCAGTTTATTTTCATGAAACAGGCTAAACTAAAATAGGGTTGCTTGTAGTGTTCATCATACTCTCATATAGATCTATGCTTTTTAACATAATGAACATATAGAAACCAAAAAAATACAAATGAGTAGAATAGAATTCGTTAAGTTTATCTGAGAATTACTCTGGTTATAACAAACTTCAATATAATAATAGCGTGCACCTGTCCTTGAAAGGACATATTAAGTTTTTTAAATTATTATATTAACAATAATCACTTGATCTTGATGTATAGGTATTTGATAGACGTTTAGATTGTACAACATTATCTTTTTGTGTGTGTTAATTTGTCTTAAACTGAACTACAATATCCACAAGCCTGAAAAATTTAGGAGTTCTTTGGTTCCGATAAAAACCCACAAATAGTGGACTTATAAGGCCAAACAAAGAATAGTCATGGTGGTTAACTTTAAAGTAGATATCCATCCCTATCCTATATTTAATGTTGGTTTTAAGCTTGAAGCTTACTATTTATGTTTGTGATATCCATTTTAATTTTTTCTCACACAATGCTTGATTTGCTTATCTACATAGCAGGGTGTTTATTCGATGGAAATAGGCAAGATAGGATAGATCAAATGTAGCATATTCAAATTTCAAATCACTTGTGCATGTCTTCAGGAGAAAAAAAGGTTCAAATAGAAAATATTGAGGAAAATTAGTAGAGAAATCTAAGACAACATGAAGTAAATTGCAATAAAATCAATTTGAAGTCTCATTTCTTTAACATATAGAGGAAAGAGAACTTTCCCAAATAACAGCTACAAGATACTAGTGCGTGAGGAAAAGCTTAAGGTAGAGCACCTTATTTAGGTTGTCATGCTTCAATATCATCTACAACTTAGAGTTAATCTAGAAGAGAAACATAAACCATAATCAAAGACAAACATGTCTTCTAAAGATTTGAGGCACATGATGTGAGATCTTTTTGTATTATAACCAAATCACATTTTATACCACTACATACACTATTGAACATAAGTTTGTTAGAGTCTACAAAATAGAGTAAGGAAGTTTGTAAACCCTACTATATCGGGGAAGAAGAAATTTGGATCTGGAAAAAGTCTTTCATATCTATATCACCTAAATTTAAATTAAGAAATGATCTGAGTTTTTCTGAAATTGCTCGTAATTGTAAATATGAACTAGGACATACATCTGAATCTAGAATTATTTATAGAGTACAACTATGAACCAATGACATAAAATCTGTTAACTGATGAAAAGTACAAGTAACTAGCATTTAATTTATAATTAAACAAAAAACACTAAAAAATAAAAAACTTCATCTTGAATATAAAAAAAGTTGATCAAAGAGTTGAAGACATGGGCAATTCCGGTGTAAGCTAAATTTGTAGCTTTACTCAATAAACTATTAGTGGTTGTGATCATTGTTGTTGTTATTCTCATAGTTTATTTAATTGCTCACCACATCATATTGTCTAGCAGGAGAATATCAATAACTTTTCACAGTCATAGAGCTCATGGAAATCACTTAGTAGAAGAAAAACCATCAATCGCAGACATGTCGGTTGGTTTGCATGTAGAGCTTTTTAAAGCTCTACTAACAGTTGTGTACGAAGCAAAGCAAATGAAAATTGTGCTTGAGTGTGCAGTTTACATGTTGGAATTCTAGGAAAATGAAAAAGACAGGAAGAATTGCCCAAATCATTAGGGTTTGGAAAAAGGGCTAAAACTAACAAAGTAGAAGCGATAATGACACTCATGAAGAGCCTACCAAGAAAAGGAGACTAGCTTCTACCAAGGATTCACAAATCATGATAGAGGCATGCTAGCTAGTCATTTTATCACCTAATTTCTTCTAAGAATTTATTGAGTGAGATCTTTGGTAATTGTTGCAAATATTAGGAAAAATATTGGCAAGGATGGGAAAGGAAAGCTTAATCCCATTTTTCTTGAGGAAAGGCCTAACTATGTAGGATTTGGGTACAACAAAAGAACAAATAGATATTAGAGAACACTCTAGTGCTGCCTATACATAAGTAGCTTTGATGGACAAGGATAACAAGCTACGTCTACATCAAAACCATCTCAAACCCAACAATCTAATTGCTTATTGAGACAAGTAGGTGACAACTCATACTTGAAGCATAAGCCACCACGTTAGTTTTGCCACTCACATGTTCTACCATAGATGTATCTTTGTAAAAGGAGATCTATTTGACATTGTTATGGGATAATTTGTCTTGAGATTTGGTATATTTTAGTGCTTAATTGTCCATCAAGATGAAGTATACTAGATAAAGAAGCTTAGCAATAAACATTTTACACTATTCTCATGTGTAAGAAAACATATTTCTTAGACATAAATTAATCTTCAAATTTATATAAATACTCAGGAACTTGACATTAAAATAATATAACCAGTCACTTTATTCATAACATTAATGTGGCCCACATACATAATCAGAGCGGTTTTTATTACTTCCAAAGGGTACATGAACCATAATTAAAGTTACAAATACAAATATGAAAATATAAGTGACTCATACTGATTTCCTTGAATCACCTAATACCTTCTATAATTGAATGCCCAATCTGTAGCTATGGAGTTATGCTCAACTTAGCTTGTTGTTGTCGCCACACATGCAACAAGGATAACTAATTGTTTTGATATAGGAAATTTCCTCCTCTTCACAAATTGATACAACCTATTCTAGATTTATAATACCACGGTATCCCTGGTGCTCAAACATTGAGTATTGGTCTCCATGAGAACGGTCAATAGTTGGTTAGTTGTTTGAATTGTGAGGTGCAAGCCTTACCACTATTGACCCCTTACAATGTTGAATATTGGATCTCTCCTTGAACCGTCTAACAGATTGGAAGGATGAAGGCAACACAAGGAATGGTGATTGCAAACAAACAACTTAAAATCCAATCCTTGAGGTCCAATTTTGGAGGTAGAGATAAACCTTTGGGTTTTGAATTTCTATAAAAGGAATGGGTCTGCACATGAAACTAATATTTTTTTAAATCCTCACCTACGTGCAACACATATAATATGCTAATCGCCAATTGCCAGACACTACTGTTTTACTAGCCCACTGTCCTCTATGCATCTATGTCCTCTCTTGTTTTGAAGCCTTGAAACCGTTGCATTCCTGCAAAAGCTGAAAATTGGCGAATAGATTTAATCTTAAAAACTCTACAATCGAAAGTCTAAAAAACTTTCCTGCCATTCTGCAACCTAAAGAAATGTGTGTTCTCTCCCATCGAAAGTCTAAAAACTTTCCTGCCATTCTGCAACCAAAATAGTGGCCAATAATAGTGTGCCAAAAAAATTTAAACTAATACTAACCTTAACAAATTTGCAACTTTACTAAAGAAACTAGCATCCAAAAATAAACCTTGAGAAATACTAAATCTTGATTGGCTATTCATGCTCAGTTTAATCACGGTTTAAGGACTCTTCCCCTCTGCTATAGTTCCATGCATGGTAGGAACTAATATTCCTCAAGTAGTGAAAGATATTTGATAGTTGATCGTACCTTCCTAGGTGTTAGTAGCTTATTTGGCATGCATGTGGCATTCTGGGCCATTACGGTGAGCTATTATGTAGTCAATATTTAAATTAGAGAATTGAGGATCAGGGTTGAGGATTAACTCTTCCCTCTTAAGGTATGCAAGGCTTTAGATTAATAGGGATTAAGGATGACGACGCACTAAGAAACAACTATTGAATGAGGAAAGTTTGACAAAGGAAGGGCACTCGAGGAAGAGTTGTTAAGCATAACTTAAACAAGGTATTGAGGTTAAGGGCCAAAAAAATGTATTGAGGAATTGACAGACCTTGGGGAGTTCGAAGTGGCTTGCAAATGGTACTTGGGGATAAAGGCCCATAACTTTGACAAGAAACACTAAGAAAATATTTTGTTATACAAAAATAAATTGGATAGTTTGTCCAACCAAAATGCATAGGAATCAAAGATCTTCTTATAGATTATATTTACTTTAAAAACTAATGGACTATTTACCCTGCTAGAATGAATAGGAATCACAGATCTTCCTATAGGTTATCTTTACTCAAATAACTAATGGACTGTTTTCCCTATCTGAACAAATAGGAATCGTAGTTTGTTTATATATAGACAGTTGATTATATTATGATAATAATAATATAAAATAGCCATCAACCTTTGAAGTTGTCAACCCTAGTTTATTCATCCTTACTATTATTATGTTTCTTGCTTTTGACATGGCTTACTCTCTATTCCATTACGATAATAATAGTGAGCATCACATGTTAGATCTAGGATGCAATTCAATGTTTTGATAAAATTAGTATAAATTTGTAGATAATAAGTTTTAGATTTGACCACTTCAAAGGATATTTTTCTCTTATTCTTTAAGTTTTCACACTGTGTTTAATTTTTCTTGAGAATAAATATTTTGATTTGTTTTAATTTCTTATAGATTGACTCATATTAATATTTCAGCCATTCATGGCACTAACATTGGATTCATGGGTGGGCCCATTTCTCATGCTGGTATTAGCACTTCTCACAGGCCATTGACAACAGATGATTACTGAGCTACATCATCAAATTAGGTTTTTCCTTTTGCCCTTTTCTTTTTCCTTATTAAAAACTTAGGGTGTGGAATTTTGTCTTTTGCATGTATTTTTGTATTTATTTTATTTAATTTTAAGTACTTTTTTGTCAAGTTGTTATGGTTGACAACCAACTACTAGGATTTTCCATGGATGGTAATAATTACATGGAAGTTGCTATCATTAAAGTTGATGTGCTTGGTGAGGTTGATGTGAATGATTAAACATGAAAATTGGTATGTACATGTGCTTGATGTTTAGATTGTTTTCATGATCACTTTGTGTGACCACCATGGTTTGTTCTGTGTGTTTTTTGTTTATACCCCTCTATGATGAACTTTTAACAGTGATTTTATAGATTTGGGATCTTTAATATTGTTATGCATTTCATTACTTTATTTTGTTTCTTATAATATTAATGAACTACAATAAAAATTGAGATTGATATATTAAGTCATTTATGTCAATAATTTATTACATTATAATATTATTTCCCTTATATCTATTAAAGATGCCCAACACACATTTGTTTTGTCTAACAGACTGAAAACCCTTTAAAAAGACATTTCTCATATTGACTATGATACAGATCAAATTGAGAGAGAGAGCCTAATCTACAACAAGTACTCCCTTGACCATAATCTAAGCAAGCAATAACAAATTCAATTTATTTTTTATTTTGCAAAACAAAACTTATCTTACAGTTTGTGATGTTGTGAACATCATTTGCCTTCAAACTCTCTAAACACTCTTCAAAATAGTTTTCAATATATTTGAAATTGCAACAAAGAAAACTCTAAAACCAGCCCTTAATATTTGTCTACAACAAAATTCTCTATGTCATGAAGTACTAAGAATAAAAATTGTTGTTCTTTTATTGAAATTGGAAGGAATTGTTGATACAAATCTGAAATTGCTTCTAAAATTTGCGTTACAATGTTCTTCATCCTGAAAGAGCTTGGAAAAGCTACAATACTAGCTGAGAGAAAGAAAAGAACTAGGAAAGAATATAAAAGAAGCCTTGAGAGTAACTGAAGAGAACTTTATGAAGAATTGTTTGTGCCTCTTGGGACTAAGCTCTAACTGATTGTCCTTTCTTGCTTCTATCTTTATCTTGTAGGATTGATTCATCCTGGGTCAAATTTGGCGAAGAATGAGATAGAGAAAGGGCTATAATAGTTGCAAACTGAGAGTTTCTGGGCCCAAACCTCTCCTTGACACCATGCATTATCCATGTGGGCTCCTAAACTGATGAGAAACTACTGCATTATCTTCCAAAATCCCCATGTTTAGGCCTCAAAGTGAAAGCTCCACCTTTGCCTCCAAAATAGATTATGAACTGATTGTCCGATGCTATGAAGTGGTTGCATTATCCTCGATTTAATGAATGATCTAGGAGCTTGTTGACTTAACCAAGAGTTTTCTTTAGTCTTCTTTTCTCTCAACATTCTTAAATCATCATCGTTATACTCATCATAAGGCTATGGACTATCTTTTAGACCTTCTTTTAATTGTTGGCAAAAAGATTAACTAGGATGATATGACTGTCCCTAAAAGATTTATCTGAGAAATGGCTTTTATTGGGACTGTTATAACAATATTGTTACTCTATACCCTAGAAGCCTTGTCTTAAATCTTTTTAGTAGTTTTGACTTTGCTCTCTTGTCTTTCTCTCTATCACAGTCGATGTCTCCCCTTGACAGTACTCCCCTTGCTAGGTATTCCTTGAATGGACTGAACCTTTCTCCATTCCTTCACTGTCTTCATAAATAATAGTCACTGTATTTACTCTTAATTGGTGTCTTTATCATGTGCCCTATCAAATCAACTTCTATCCTTTGTCGCCTGGCTCTTTCTTGTTGTCATATTCATGAGGTCCTTGCTTCTATATTTGCATCATAATATTGAACTGCTCTAAAGTTTTTTAAAGAAAACATCCCTAACTTCTGAATGCTCTGTGACCTTCAATAGCTCTGGAAAATATACTAGGACAGTGATTGGTTGTTTTGTTCTTTTAGACTGAATATGGCTATCTCTATTATCATTTAGACTTGCTATCACTGCTTTGACTTTGAAATGACTATCCTCTTTACCTCATGCCATATATCTAAGGTTAGGTCTACTCACATTTTTGAATTCGGCTCTTTTGTCTTTAAGAAGCAATATTGTGCTTTGATACAGATGTTTTTGCTAAAAATTGATAACCCCCTTAAAGCTTGTGACTGAGATTTTGGAGTATTGTGTTTTATACATTCTTTGCTTGAGCCTTTTTGATGGATAGGCTACCATTAGGTACTACTATGATTACTGAAAGTAATCTTGCTTGCTACTAAAAGGGCTTGTCAAGGCATTGATTGCAATGATCTGTGACTAAAACCTTTTTCTCATCTATTTGTGTTCTTTGTCCATTTCTCAAAACACTTTCACAAGTCTGGTAATTCCTTTGTAGAAGGCTTTCATGGCCCCGAAGTTTCCTTTTTTCAATGATTTGGTGTTACTTTGAGGCTTTGATACTATGCTCTATTTATTTGACAGTGATGTATCTTTATGACGGTGTATGTAATGATCCTTGGTGAACATTTTATGTCATGCCTCCATGATATCTGGTAGGATTGATTGTGTTCTATGAAAACTTCTACAATAGTATCTTTACAATGCATCCTCTTTAATATACACCATACACACTAAACTATGACTTCAATCTTGATATCACAATGATTACCCTGTGCTCAATCCTTTATGCTGACTGTTAATAATCACTATCATGAACTGTACCTTCTACTTCTTAGAATTGTCTTTTTAGGGCTTTTTATGACTAAGCCTGCATCTTTATGCCTTGAGAATGAACTACTCTTTACCTCTTTTGATGGCGAACTCTTGATACTTGGGCTCTTAAGCATTAATATTTCTGAGACAAATTCATTCTTTTATTTACTGTTATTGCTTATTCACTTTCAAGTCTGCTCTTTAATCATGAAGAAATTCACTGTCACAACTTTTATATACTGCTCTATTTACTGTTAAGACCCTCCCTATTTTTCTCTTGAATCTATTATTTATTTCAAAGAGATTGAAAGGGATTGCAACTTGATAGTTTTATTTTCCTTTCTTTTAAAAAATAAATGCATACATGTCATTTGACACCCATGTCTATTTTGCTAATCATCTCTGCTCTATATGTATGTTGATTAAGGTCAGCATTGGCCTTGTGATTCTTGATGTTGTTGCAACCTTTATTCACTATCACCTTTGGTATTTTAATCTCCAATCTCCTCAAACAAAATAAATCAATTTTTCTCTTCATCTTTCATTATGATCTAGGGATTCTCATTGTATACTGCTATGATAAACTTCTTTATTGCGTTGTATCATAGGCACTCTATGTAGGATGCTCACACAACCCTTGTAATTCTCTTTTGACCTTATCATACTATCTTTATGACTTTATCACTCTATTTTCTCTTTAATAGTGACTATGCCAGGTCTACAACAAAACTTTGTTTGTCATATAACCATTGTGAATGAGTATTCATTCTCGTTTAATATCTTTGGACTGAATTCATAGCCATAGATGCCTTGAAGTTGATCCATTTATCCTTTGTTTGAGCTTTTTCAGACTTCGAGGGTTTCAACTTTCTCTTTATTTGTTGACTTGATTCTTTTGGATGTTATGTTCTTTGTGTTGCTACTGCTTCATGAAATCATGAAGAGACTGTTGCAACAACTTTGCTTCAATAACTACAATTTTCCATAATATATGTAGCCTTCGAGTATATAACAAATCACATTACTGCTATGATTAATCTTCATCATGTTTGGGACAAAAGCTTGCTTTGTATCCTCATCATTTCACTGTGAAGATGATCCATCCTTGATCACATCTCGTTTTGTAACAATATTGACTACTTATTAATGCTCTGTTTAAAAATACAATACCAATGAACATTGTTAAACTCTTCATTCTTTTGATATAGGTGCTTCTCTCTTTGTTTTGGGTAGGGTTCTGTCATTGTGTGCTCAAATGATGCTTTATTTATAGTTATATTTGTGCTTTGTGGACTAGAATGAGTTGTGCTATTGTTGTCCTTGAATAGGTTGACTCATTTCTTGCCATGGGTTGTCCTTCCATCTTTAATGGTTTCCTTTGACTATCATTAATCTGTGTATATATATGATTAGACTCTCTTTGTCTTGTAGAAGCTTCATATGACTATCTTCACCTTGATCTTGATGTTCTTGTATGTGGAGGCTTGGAAATAAAAATATGGATTGTTATTTGCTCATGACTTAGAAAAATTATCAGGAAAGTTGCCCTATTCCTATGACAGTCTAATACAAGTTATCAAGCATTATTTCCTTCAAGGGTTTAGACTGTCAAAGGTGTGAGTCCATGTTTTGAAACATGTGAACTAGTCTTCAAGAAATTTCATTCATTGTTTATCATAGATTTTGGACTGATTTGCTTTAAAAATACGGAAACAAAGAGGTAAAATCCTCTCTATACATGCAAAAATTAATCTCTGTCATGAAACACAAAGAGGCTAACTTCACGTTCAAACTCTTTGAAATAACCCTTTGGCTGCTACTTCATTTTATGACCGCTCTCCTTTACGCAAGACCCATTCCATAGATTAGATGACCACCCTTTTGTGAATCTTGAGATATTTATCTTTGATGTTGTAGTAGACATGTGAAACTTTGCATGAGAACCTACTCACAACAACACTTCGTTCTCATGAAAGAACTCAGAGTAGACACAAAAAGAAGCCCTAAATGCATGCAAAACTGTAATGTACCCTTTTGGAATTTATCTTAATTTAGTCTTGAATCAGCAATTCTAACTTAAAATGAGATTTGTAATACATTCATAAATATAATTTAATGGATTCAAAGACATTTTTACTATCATAATGATAAGAATAATTTTAGAAGATGGAACTTATCATGATAACTTCCCTTGATTATGCTGATTATAAACCTCCCCATAAAATGATTATCATCTTCTTACAAACTGCTCTAGAACTCTTACAATCTCCTCATAAATCTTTCATAAAATTCCTCACTACCTACTCCTATATTATATATTGATTTCCATATGCTCATAAATCTCTCATTGTACAACTTTTTTCACCCTTCAATGTGGAGCATCAATATAGTATTGGGTACTTATGGTCAGTGGTATGAACTTCTGCGACAAAGTCTTCCGTGATTGGTAACGCCAGCTCCTCATGCATCCGTATTTGGTATTTTTGTCGTCATACTAGTGCATTCAGATTTGAATAAAATAAATATATTAAATCTTCTATCTTCCCCCATTAGAATGATATTAATGTCTCTTAAATAAGAAGAGAAAAGATGTGAATGTGAACAGTTGCCCTCCTGACATGAGATCACATCCCATATGAAAACTTAAGTAACGCTAATGATTAGTTAATTAATGTAAGCATCTAATATCTTTCCTTGGCCATGAATGAGGTAATTCTTCTGCATGTATCACCTATTATTGATGAGTATATTTACTTATTAATTATAATCCGATGTTTATAATTAATCATACGACCGGTCTTTGGGTTTGATAACGCATAGTGATTGGTTTGATGCTACCAACTATAATGTTAATCTATACTTTACCAAGTTGATTATTCTTTTCATCTTATAGATCTCGTCTTAGGAAATATATTGGTTTATTAGTCAGATTGTTCTCAGTGATGATATTAACCTTCATTTCCCTTAGTCTCTCTTAGTGTGTTTGCATGTGTTACCTGAGTAATACTTGACCTTGTCATGAAGAAATCGTACCTCTTCGTGGTAATTGATGTTTATTATCTATATATTTTGATTCATGTTTTTCCTAGCATTCCCCCCCATTGACAAATGAGAGCTAGTTCCTAATATATCTCAACCCCTCGATGGAATGGTTGCTTGAGAGGGATCACATCTCTTCCAATATCCATCGCACCTTTTAATTATTTATCGATTGGATATCAATCATTGTTTGCCTCCTTGACTAAGTCAAATCTAACTAGTTTTGATTACATTGTTGCCTTGTCAATATTCCAATGTTGTTTATTGTCATCTACCACCTCATGTTTGCTAATATATAACATTTATTCTGAAACGTATGCATTGTTCCTTTCATGATACGATGCCTTGTGTTTCCACTCTTGTTGAATATCACTGTCTATTGTTGAGGGGACAACCTCTGACACCAACAACTTGCTTAATATTTGATTTAATAATTAACTTTATTTATGGATGAAAATGAGTGCTATTTTATTATATATTATTATTTTTTATTGAATATTTATTTTCTAAACTTATTTTTTTTATTATATTTGTTTCTAATTACATTGTTATGGGAATGAATGTTTATTTATTAATTAATTATTGATCGATTACAGTTACACAATGTTATTGATCAAACATTTAAATCACTATTTTATTAATATGTAATATTTATTTATAATATATTCAAATATAATATTAATTTATTTTTATTTAAATATTTCAAAAATATTAATTAATAAATATTATTAAATAATAATATTTAATAAATATTTTATTTAATTATTTCAAGTAATCATTTGTTGATAATTTTTATATTAATCAATAATAATTATTTCACTTAGGATATAATAATGATCAAGGAGGGGACATGACAAAAACTGATGGCTTTCAACTCCAACTTCCCTCCAAATCTCAAAAGATGTTTTTTTGCATTTATTCAATGTGAAAATACATAAATTTGGAGAGTCAAAGATTTTAATTAAAATGAGGAAATTTAATGTTTATGACTTGATATATAGGGACTAAAGGTATTTTGACTATAATTTTTGACCTAGAGGAAAAAAATAGGTGACAATTACTTTTAATGTTATTATTGTTTGGGACTTTTGTTCAGGTTCCTACACCCTTTCATTCATGTTGGGCTTCTTTAAAATTAATTGGTTTTTATTTTCTCATCAATTTGTCTCCCAAAGCAATGGGATGACTATCTTCAAACTTGTTTTTCCCCAATAATGTCATTGCCTATGGATTCTTGATCTTTTCTTTTCACATCCCATACCTCTCTATTTTGCTATGACCCTCATGATTGTCTCTATCTCACACATGGAATCATTAATAATTATTTACCTTTTTAAATCTTACAAATCTTCTTTCCATTCAGTACATAGACCCTAGATTGAAAGTCATTCCACATAGGAAATACACAAATGCCACAATGGTCCAATAGCTCATATTTTATTGGAAAATATTTTATTGTTTAATATCAATGCATATAAATGTTGAATGTCAGACACTTGAGAATGAATCCTACAATATTTCAAGGCCCATCTCTAGTTGCTAAGTCATTTATAGTAGTGTTGTTCTTGGGAAATCAAAGAAACAAAAGTGATGTGACACTAGATATATGGTTGAATGCGGTATAGATGTCGAAAAATATGGAAAACACTTTGGTATGCAACATGAACAAAGACAAGGATGAATAATTTTCTCAATTTAGGTGCATAATAAATTATTAACATTCCTTCAAGAAATTGAACATATTTCTCTTTATGTGAACCATAGAGTATAGTCTGACTGATTAATAATAAATGCAAGAGAAAGGTCCATATCCATATCATGTTACCTTTGTTTATGTTATGACTGATGAAAGAGGATGTTACCACAATCTTTTAAGTAATGCGGGTCTAGTGTCAAAGAATGCAATGCTTTGATGTTATGATTTAAATTTTTTGTATTGCACCCATAGTAGAACATTTGTTATGATAAAAATAAGATATTATTTGTTACTTTTCAATATGAATACAGTTTAAAATTGCTATTGATTATTTGTTCAAAACTTAACCTCTTTAAATGACTTTTTCTTTTTAGTGGAAATTTTGTTTATGGCCTTGTTTGAGATTTGTTTGTCTGATGCAAAACTAAAGATTCCCTAATAGGATATAAACTTCTCCTACCTTCAATGACTTTTACTTTAGGTTGGATTTTTGTCAAGGCCCATTTTGAAATCTGTTTCTGTTACAAAAGTAAAGATTCCCTAATAGGATATACTCTTCTCCTACTTCCAATGACTTTTACTTTAGGTTAGAGTTTTGTCAAGGACCTTTTTGAAATCTGTTTATCTGTTACAAAATTAAAGACTCATTAATAGCTCTTTCCTTTCTAATTCCATAGGGATTTATTTTTGGTTTACAAGTCTTTCTAGAAAATTCAATCCATAGTTTGTATTTCGTTGATTTGTTGAATTTGTAATTTTCTTTTCCTTTTAGCAACTAAATTATAGATTCTATGAGCTTGAAGATTACGGTTTAGTGGTTCACCAATATGATTTGACTATTCTAAATGGCATGGGTCGAGTGACTAGTTAGGATAGCTTATTCTTTGCATAAAATTGTTAGGGGCCAAAAATAAATTGTGTTTATAGGAAGTTTGGTTATTCCTTGAGGTCATGTTTTCTAACAGCCTAAAGAATGATCAATAGGCAAAGGCCATTCTTTAAGGTTTGTGTCTCGTTTTCTTTGCATTTTTTTAAGTTTATGTTTTATTTAAGAATTTATTAATTTTGATCTCAACACTAAATTTAAAAATAATAATTCTAAAAATAAATTTTAGCCCCCTTCTTTCGCCTCATAACATAATCCCCCTTCGTTCGCCCCAACTCTTTTTTGACCCCAACTTGGCAGTAAGTAAGACCAAGGTAAGGCAAACGTGTAATGCCCTGCCAGGAACCCTAAAGGAAAACAACACAACTAGGCAACTAAAGGGTGAAATATTTTTAAAAAAAAGAAGATTAAGTGCATTAATTATAACCATTGCACCTCTAATAACACAATGGAAGTCTAACACATGATTTCCTAAGGGTTACCAATGAAGATTAATTCACAGATTATATTAACACCACAATTAATCAAATTGTCTATTTAATTGGATAAATTAAATGCTTAAGTTTAAAACTACACATACATTGAAATTTCATAATGAAGAAATTAAAGTATTCCAATGTATCCAATTTCCATAAAACATTTAAACATAAGATCAAAGCAACTGAATTAACATACATTCCACTGACATACTATTACAATATCCATAATTACATGGCTTCCAAAAATACCACTGAATCCAAAGTTACAATATCAAGGTTACATAAAAGTTTGATACAATGACCACAAGGTCTCAACTGAACAATGATCACAAACATGAGCTGGTACATGAACCACGAACCAAGAAACACCAGCGAAGCCTTTCCCTGCCTGAAGATACAATCTAGAACATTCGATGGGAAGTGGCACTACCACCCGACCATGTGATCCCGAAATAGAACCACCCCACCGTGCTAGGAGATAGCAGAAAACCCTCAAGCAAGAAAAGTAAAACAAGTACAAAAGAACAACATGACTCCGCAAACATCCATGTGACTCAACTCAGAAAATACTAGTGACTCTAAGGAGAGAGTGTCATCGCGTAGCTTGATGGTTACCATGGTAGGCCTCCTAGGTCCTGGCTCTTTGTCCTGGTAACCTCTCCTGGCTTCCGGATCCAACTAAGTCTCATGCGGACCCTACCAATCCTTTCGTGAAGACAAGGTGGTAAGTTTGCCATTCCAGGACTTCTCGTAGCATTATGAGCCCTATACAAGCACTACACCTATGCACGAGGTACATTATCTTAATTAATATTTATTCTACCCACCCCCTAATCAATTATTAGGTTATCACTTTTTAATTGACTTTCGACGAGTTATCTTGTCATCCACTTCAGGCACGACCCTCGCTCGAAAGCCACTCTCTCTCATAGGACACTAACAGGAAAGGTCTCTCTCTACGAGAACTCTATGGCGAAACAGACATCCATAACTAATCCTGACAAACCACAGGTAAAGGATACATGATCACTAACCCAAGATTGACCATTTGGACAAAACACACAATGGCTCACATCAATAAGGTTATACAACACCTGACCAAGGAGATATAACAATGTAGGACACAATGACAACTCAACCAGAATTGCAAAGAAATTAAGCTTGACTGAAAAGACCATTTACACAAGATCCTAATACAGACAATCTTTTCTTAAAACAGCCAAAAGCATAAATAACTTGCAATTAAAGATTTTCCAGACAATAAGAATTACAACTATATTAAATAAATCAATTTTGTCATTTGTCCAATAAGTCAAATAAAATCACATAAAAATTAATCTACTAATGTATTTCTCAACATACATATAAAATCTAAAAATTATAAGCTTTTCCGGAAATTATCAAACTCTAAGTTATTTATATATGTATAATATAATTATATGAATACATATATATATACATCGTATATTTATATATTATTCTTATAATCATATTACAATATATATTTTTTTTAGGTAACTCATGAATTAATTTCCATAATATTAAAAGAATAATATTAAATAATATAATGCCATATTAAAATACACTATATATGAATACACACACACACACACACACACACACACACACACACACACACACACACACACATATATGGTAATATAATTTAAATTTTAAATATATTAAACTGCATGAAAAACTGAACACCAATTTTCAGTTTGGGCGAAACCTAGGAAACTAGGAAAGAACATTGTACCATGCTACCATGCACGGTAGCACGTGCTACTCACGGTAGCCCATGCTACTGCCAGTAGCAGGTACTACTGTGGTAGTACTGCTACCTTGCGGTAGTAGGTACTACCGTCGGTAGCACTTGCTATCGTCGGTAGCAGGTACTACCGTAGGTAGTACTGCTACCCCGGTAACTGTGCTACCGAAATCCGCTTTATTAATTTTTTTTTTTTTAATTTAACTAATTTTCTTGCTCAATACAATAACAAAATAAATAAATTTTTAATATCAAGGAAATTCTCTCTCACAAAAATTTATTTAATATATATATTTTTTAAGTAAATTATTTTTCCAAAACCTAAATATTCCAATAAATTTAATTAATAATTAAATTTATTTCTAAGGTAAATAAACCATTTCACAGAGATTTCATTATTAAACAAAACTACCATAGCCAAAATCTTAAAACAAAATAAAACAAGAGGGTATGATTTCTCTGGTAAACCCCATTCCTCCCAATTCTTGAAATTTCCATACACAATACAAATCTTGACAAATTTTCCATAAACTAGAAATTATTTTAGGACTGGATTTTAACCAAAATCAAGAAATAATCATACAGGATTTCAAATTTGACAAACACCATAATACACACATCATTTAGAGAGATAGAAGAAATAAAAATATTTTCTTAAAACAAAAATCAAAAGAAGCCATCCAACCTGGTATAGCTTTCCTGGAAGAATTTTGTAGAAGAGCCCTAATTCTTCAACAAGCTTCCAAATAAAATTCTCTTCACCTAAATTCTCTGACCTATTTCCTGTGTATCCTAAAATAATGACCTATTCCTCTTTTTAAACTAAAATTCTAGGTTGAATATCTTTTTCTCAAAAACCTAAATTAAGAATAAAAACAATTTTATTTTATTTTCTAATTTTATAACAAAAGATATGCCAACATGCAATAATTAAAAATCATTATTCTTTCTTTTCTTTTCTCATGCAAATTAATTAATTTTCTAAATAAATAATTAAAGCAATATTTTTTCTAATTAATTCTTTTATTCATTTATTTATTTATTCTTTTATTCTTTTATTAATTTATTCTTTTTCTTTTATTTATTTAAAATTCTAGGAAATAATAAATACAATTAATCTAATTTATTTTTCCACTAAAATTTAAATTAAATATATTTTTAATATCATGCAGCTTGCAACTTAATTTAATAATTTCTTTTAATTAACTAAATTTATAATCTCAATGCATAAACAATTCAACTATGAGACAATTCCATAAATTTAATTAATTAATTAATTCAAATCCACTAAAACACACAAACTGAACAAATATCAAGCAAACACTCATAAAAAGATCAAACAACAAAATATGAAGGCCAAACTAACTGACTGGACGACCAACTGACAACACTCACACGAGTGTAACTGAGTAAAATAGGGTCAACTACTATCTCCTCCACTTCCATCGGAAAATATAAGGCACACTTAGACATGTGAAGCCAGGTGGAGACGATACCCTATACCTACCTGGTACTTGTACTTGTGATATCTTGCATCATCGAACTACACATGCATATATACAATATAGAAAACATGACATACACACCGATGAAGGAGAATCGCGACGCTCCCTGTCTCACCGAAATGAGTGAAGGAAAATCATCCCCTTGCATCCAATACACTCGCAGACAGACAACATATAATTCCACATTGCATAGGTAAAGTAAAATGTCAATACATAGCAATAATCCATAAAATGCCATAAATCACAAGTATTGAAATACTGCAAATAAATTATGTATATGAAATAATGTCATAAAAATCTAAATAACACATCATGGTAATGTATCCATTGAAAACAAACAATAGTAAAATATGAGTCTAATGAGTTCAAACGAGTAGGGGTACTACATTCTCCCCCCCAAAACTAGGCTTACTCCTAGAAGCCTAAAATAAATAAGAATACAACTCTCTCATCTTCGCTACATTCTCCCAAGTCACCGAGGTCTCATCATTTGGGTCCCATAGGACCCTTACCTGATCGATGGTGCGACCCCTGAGGATCAGCTTGGCGGTCATCCACCGCTGTAAACACTCTATGCGATCTCCTTGCATCTCCTACTATAGGCTCTGATGTTGTTGGCCTTTGACTACCTGTATTGTGGAAATGTTGAGGGCACTGCGTGGCTTTGTGACCAAACTACCCACAAGAGAAGCAAGCTCCTCTACCTGGTCCTCTATTACCTGTTGGCCCACTAGACTGTTGGGAACTTCCTTGGCTAGGGGTATGAGATTCACTCTACGAGGACTGCCCCGAAGGGCCCTGAAATTGTTTCGATTTTGACGGTTGTTGTTGATGCTGCTGTTGTCCACCCTTAGCGGGTGTCTGAGGAGTCCTAAATGGTGCAGCTGACTAGGAATGATTTCCCCGAGCTCTATTCCCACTGGAAGGTGCACTCTCTATCTACACACCTGGCTAGCCACCAAGTGCATGACTAAGGTTCAGCTCAACTAATCTGGCTTTTGCCATAGCTATCTCAACTGAAGGTGGCTCAAACACCCTCACTCCACTAATGTGGTCATTCAACCCCCTTAAGAAGTGTTGGACAAGCATAGCTTCATCATTACCAATCCCGACATACTGTTTGAGCTCATAGAACCTGTGCTCATACTGATCTACTATCATCCCATACTAACGCAAGGCGTATAACTCATCTGTTCGAGTCTGCCTCCACTGGGGTGAGAGAAATCGTGCCCTAAATCTCTCCAGAAATAGCTCCCATGTAACGATGTTAATGCATACACCGATCTTCTCCTCCTCTAGTCTCCACCAGATCAAAGCAAAATTATTGAGACGCATAATAGCGCATCTCACCTTGGTGTTGCTACTGTATGGAAACATAGCGAAACACCAGTCCAAACCGATGAGCTAGGTCTCTGCCTCGATACCAGTACCCATACCATCAAAGTAAGGAGGGTTGGACCTCATCAAGTCCTTTATGTGACCCAAAGAAAGTGGATCTCGGTCAGCTGGAATCTCCCTCCTCCTAGGTGATCTCTCCCTCTCTCTCTCCTCTAGAACCTGCTGAAGCAATTCCTCAACCTGAACATGAATACGCTGCTCAAATTCAGGCCTTTGGCCTAACCTAGCCAAAACCTCTTGAAACATCTGTCTCAGCTCTTCCCTTTCGGGAACCTGTTCTCTTGCATGCTGAGAATTCTGATGAACAGACTATTCCGGCTCTAGATGAATGGACTGTTCTGGCTCAACACTCACATGAGTGGGTGGTGGTGAAGGACTGTGACGGGCAGAACCATGGCCCCGTCCTCCACCTCTGCCTCCTTTGCGACCACCCATACGACCACCTCCTCTAGCTTTCCTAGCCATGACCTGGTACCATAAAAGAGAAAACGGTTCAGGTCTACAACAAGGATAAGACAAGAGAGATACAAACATTAAGACCTAAGCAAGATGGTCAACCGAAAGGCACACTACAAACCCAAAGTACCCAGTGTTGAAACTTGGCTCTGATACCAAATGTAATGCCCCGCCAGGAACCCTAAAGGAAAACAACACAACTAGGCAACTAAAGGGTGAAATAATTTATAAAAAAAAAGATTAAGTGCATTAATTGTAACCATTGCACATCTAATAACACAACAGAAGTCTAACACATGATTTCCTAAGGGTTACCAACGAAGATTAATTCGCAAATTATATTAACACAATGGTTAATCCAATTGTCCATTTAATTAGATAAATTAAATGCTTAAGTTCAAAACTACACATACATCTAAATTCCATAATGAAGAAATTAAAGTATTCCAATGTATCCAATTTCCATAAAACATTTAAACATAAGATCAAAGCAACTGAATTAACATACATTCCACTGACATACTATTACAATATTCATAATTACATGGCTTCCAAAAATACCATGGAATCCAAAGTTACAATATCAAGGTTACATAAAAGTTTGATACAATGACCACAAGGTCTCAACTGAACAATGATCACGAACATGAGCTGGTACATGAACCACGAACCAAGAAACACCAGCAAAGCCTTTCCCCGCCCGAAGATACAATCCAAAACATCCGATGGGAAGTGACACTACCACCCAACCATGTGATCCCGAAATGGAACCACCCCACCGTGCTAGGAGATAGCAGAAAACCCTCAAGCAAGCAAAGTAAAACAAGTACGAAAGAACAACATGACTCCGCAAACATCCATGTGACTCAACTCACAAAACACTAGTGACTCTAAGGAGAGAGTGTCACCGCATAGCTTGATGGTTACCATGGTAGGCCTCCTAGGTTAGTAACCTCTCCCAGCTTCTGGCTCCAACTAAGTCTCATGCGGACCCTACCAATCCTTTCGTGAAGACAAGGTGGTAAGTTTGCCATTCCAAGCCTTCTCGTAGCATTATGAGCCCTGTACAAGCACTACACCTATGCATGAGGTACATTATCTTAATTAATATTTATTCTACCCACCCCCTAATCAATTATTAGGTTATCACTTTTTAATTGACTTTCGACGGGTTATCCTATCATCCACTTCAGGCACGACCTCCGCTCGAAAGCCACTCTCTCTCATAGGACACTAACAGGAAAGGTCTCTCTCTAAGAGAACTCTATGGCAAAACAGATAGCCATAACTAATCCTGACAAACCACAGGTGAAGGATACACAATCACTAACCCAAGATTGACCATTTGGACAAAACACATAATGACTCACATCAATAAGGTTATACAACACCTGACCAAGGAGATATAACAACATAGGATGCAATACCAACTCAACTAGAACTGCAATGAAATTAAGCTTGACTGAAAACACCATTTACACAAGATCGTAATATAGGCAATCTTTTCTTAAAACAACCAAAAGCATAAATAACTTGCAATTAAAGATTTTCCAGACAATAAGAATTTTGTAGAAGAGCCCTAATTCTTCAACAAGCTTCCAAATAAAATTCTCTTCACCTAAATTCTCTGACCTGTTTCCTGTGTATCCTAAAATAATGACCTATTCCTCTTTTTAAACTAAAATTCTAGGTTGAATATCTTTTTCTCGAAAACCTAAATTAAGAATAAAAACAATTTTATTTTATTTTCTAATTTTATAACAAAAGATATGCCAACATGCAATAATTAAAAATCATTATTCTTTCTTTTCTTTTCTCATGCAAATTAATTAATTTTCTAAATAAAGAATTAAAGCAATACTTTAATTATAATTAATTCTTTTATTCATTTATTTATTTATTCTTTTATTCTTTTATTAATTTATTCTTTTTCTTTTATTTATTTAAAATTCTAGGAAATAATAAATACAATTAATCTAATTTATTTTTCCACTAAAATTTAAATTAAATATATTTCTAATATCATGTAGCTTGCAACTTAATTTAATAATTTCTTTTAATTAACTAAATTTATAATCTCAATGCATAAACAATTCAACTATGAGACAATTCCATAAACTTAATTAATTAATTAATTCAAATCCACCAAAACACACAAACTGAACAAATATCAAGCAAACACTCATAAAAAGATCAAACAATAAAATACGAAGGCCGAACTAACTGACTGGACGACCAACTGACGACACTCACACGAGTGTAACTGAGTAAAATAGGGTCAACTACTATCTCCTCCACTTCCATCGGAAAATATAAGGCACACTTAGACATGTGAAGCCAGGAGGAGACGATACCCCATACCTACCCGGTACTTGTACTTGCAATATCATGCATCACTGAACCACACATGCATATATACAATATAGAAAACACGACATACACACTGATGAAGGAGAATCGCGACGTTCCCTGTCTCATCAAAATGTGTGAAGGAAAATCATCCCCTTGCATCCAATACACTCGCAGACACACAACATATAATTACACATTGAATAGATAAAGTAAAATGTCAGTATATGGCAATAATCCATAAAATGCCATAAATCACAAGTACTGAAATACTACAAATAAATTATGTATATGAAATAATGTCATAAAAATATAAATAACACATCATGGTAATGTATCCGCTGAAAACAAACAATAATAAAATATGAGTCTAATGAGTTCAAACGAGTAGGGGTACTACAAGACGAGTCTTGGGCTAAGTCACGGGGATACTCTAGAGGTAAAAAACAAAACATAAGCCCCCTTCCTAAATATTTTATGAATATTTTTAAAAAAAGTATGAATTGTTAAAAAAATAATGCACAATCGATAATTATAAATAACCCTCGCAACATAAGGCCTCTTCTGTCACCTTAACTCTTTTCTGATCCCAACTTGGCAGTAAGTAAGACCAAAACTGTAAGATGGACAAGTGTTGGGCTAGGTTGTGGGGAATGCCTCTAATTTAAAAAAAAAACATAAGCCCCCTTCTTAATAGGTCAAGACAATTCTTTAAGGTTTGTGTCTCGTTTTTTTTGCATTTTTTTTAGTTTATGTTTTATTTAAGAATTTATTAATTTGATCTCAAAACTTAATTTAAAAAATCATAATTTTGAAAATAAATTTTATCCCCCTTCCTTCACCTCAGCTCCTTCTTGACCCCAACTTGGCAATAAGTAAGACCAAGGTAAGACAGACAGACCTTGAGCTAGGTCACGAGGATATTCTAAAAGTAAAAAAAAAACATAAGCCCCCTTTTTAAATGTTTTATGAATTTTTTAAAAAAATATATGAATTGTTATTAAAATAATATAAAATCAATAATTATAAATAAACCTTGCAACATAAGACCCCTTCCTTCGCCTCAACTCCTTCATGAACCCAAACTTGACAGTAATTAAAACCAAGGTAAAACGGACAGGCATTGGGCTGGGTCGTGGGGAATGCCTCTAATTTTTTTTAAAAATATAACCCCCCTCCTTTTTAATAGGCCAAGACCATTCTTTAAGGTTTGTGTCTTGTTTTCTTTGCATTTTTTTTTACACATTTTATTTAAATTTTTTATTAATTTTGATCTCAACACTAAATTTAAAAATCACAATTCTGAAAATAAATTTTATCCCCCTTCTTTCACCTCCAGTCCTTCTTGACCCCAACTTGGCAATACGTAAAACCAAGGTAAGGGAGATGGGCCTTGGGCTGAGTCACGAGGATATTCTAGAGGTAAAAAAAAACATAAGCCCCCTTCCTAAATGTTTTATGAATATTTTTAAAAAAGTATGAATTGTTAAAAAATAATGCACAATCAATAATTATAAATAACCCTCGCAACATAAGCCTCTTTCCTTGGCCTTAACTCCATCTTGACCCCAACTTGGTAGTAAGTAAGACCAAGGTAAGATGAACAAGCGTTGGGTTGGGTCGTGGGGATTGTCTCTAATTTTAAAAAAAAACATAAGGCCCCTTCTTAATAGGCCAAAGCCATTCTTTAAGGTCTGTGTCTCATTTTTTTTGCATTTTTTTTTAGTTTATGTTTTATTTAAGAATTTATTAATTTTGATCTCAACACTAAATTTAAAAATCACAATTCTGAAAATAAATTTTAGCCCCATTCCTTCGCCTCACAACATAAGCCCCCTTTCTTCACCTCAACTCTTTTTTGGACCCCAACTTGGCAGTAAGTAAGACCAAGGTAAGGCAAACAAATCTTGGGCTGGGTCACAAGGATAGTCTAGAAGTAAAAAAAAACATAGGCCCTTCCTAAATGTTTTATGGATATATTTAAAAAAAAAATGAATTGTTACTAAAATAATACACAATCGATAATTATAAATAACCCTTGCAACATAAGCCCCATTCTTTCGCCTCAACTCCTTCCTAACCCCAACTTGATAGTAAGTAAGACCAAGGTAAGGCAGACAGGCATTGGGATGGGTTGTGAAGAATGCCTCTAATTTTTAAAAAATGAGATAGAGAAAGGCCTATTATAGTTGCAAACTGAGAGTTTGTGGGCCCAAACCTCTCCTTTAGCCCATGCATTATCCATGTGGGTTCCTAAACTAAGGACAAACTACTGCATTATCTTCCAAAATCCCCATTTTTCAAGCTTCAAACTGAAAGCTCCACCTTTGCCTCCAAAATTGATCATGAACTGATTGTCTGATGCTATCAAGTGGTTGCATTATCCTTGATTTAATGAATGATCTAGGAGCTTGTTGACTTAACCAATAGTTTTCTTTAGTCTTCTTTTCTCTCAACACTCATAAATCAATGTCTTTATACTCATTATAAGGCTATGGACTATCTTTTAGACCTTCTTTTAATTGTTGGCAAAAAGATTAACTAGGATTCTATGACTATCCCTAAAATATTGCTCTGAGAAATGGCTTTTATTGGGACTGTTATAATAATATTGCTACTCTATACCCTAGAAGCCTTGTCTTAAATATTTTCAGTAGTTTTGACTTTACTCTCTTGTCTTTCTCTCTATAAAAGTCATTGTCTCCCCTTGACAATACTCCCTTTGCTAGGTATTCCTTGAATGGACTGCATCTTTCTCCATTCTTTCACTTTCTTCATAAAGAATAGTCACTGCATTTACTCTTCATTGGTGTCTTTATCATGTGCCCTATGAAATCAACTTCTATCCTTTGTCGCTTGGCTCTTTCTTGTTGTCATAGTCATGAAGTCCTTGCTTCTATATTTGCATCATAATATTGAACTGCTCTGAAGTTTTGTAAAAAAAATATCCATAACGTCTAAATGCTCCATGACCTTCAATAGTTGTGGAAAAGAGCAGAGAACTATAGTACTGATTTTGTGATAGCCGGAGCCTGCTCTGAAGTTTTGTAAAAAAAATATCCATAACGTCTAAATGCTCCGTGACCTTCAATAGTTGTGGAAAAGATACTAGGATAGTGATTGGTTGCTTTGTTCTTTTAGACTGAATATGGCTATCTCTATTATCATTTAGGTCTGCTATCACTACTTTGTCTTTGAAATGACTATCCTCTTTACCTCATGCCTTAGATCTAAGGTTAGGTCTACTCACATTTTTTATTTCGGCTCTTTTGTCTTATAGAAGCAACACTGTGCTTTGATAGAGATGTTTTTGCTAAAAATTGATAACCCTTAAAGCTTGTGACTGAGATTTTGGAGTATTGTGTTTTGTACATTATTTACTTGAGCCTTTTTGATGGATAGGCTACCATTAGGGACTGCTATGATTACTGAAAGTAATCTTGCTTTCTACTAAAAGGGCTTGTCAAGGCATTGATTGCAATGATCTATGACTAAAACCTTTTTCTCATCTATCTATGTTCTTTGTCCATTGAAATGCTCAAAACACTTTCACAAGTTTGGTAATTCCTTTGTAGAAGGCTTTCATGGCCGTGAAGTTGCCTGTGTTCAATGATTTGGTGTTACTTTGAGGCTTTGATACTATGCTCTATTTCTTTGACTATGTATGTAATGATCCTTGGTGAACATTTTATGTCATGCCTCCATGATATCTGGTAGGATTGACTGTGTTCTACCACAAATGCTACAACCGTATCTTTACAATGCATCCTCTTTAATATACACCATATACACTAAACTATGGCTTCAATCTTGATATCACAATGATTACCCTCTGCTCAATCCTTCATGTTGATTGTCAATCATCACTGTCATGAACTGTACCTTCTGCTTCTTAGAATTATCTTTTTAGGGATTTTTATGACTAAGGTTGCCTCTTTATGCCTTGAGAATGAACTACTCTTTACCTCTTTTGATGGTGAACTCTTGATACTTGGGCTCTTAAGCATTAATATTTCTAAGTCAAATTCATTCTTTTATTTACTGTTATTTCTTATTCACTGTCAAGTATTCTCTTTAATCATGAAGAAATTCACTATCACAACTTTTATATACTGCTCTATTTAGTATTAAGACATTCCCTATTTTTCCCTTGAATCTATTATTTATTTCAAAGAGACTGAAAGGGATTGCAACTTGATAGTTTTATTGTATTTTGTTGTAAAAAATAAATGCATACATGTTATTTGACACCCATCTCTATTTTGTGAATCATCTCTTCTTTGTGTATGTTGATTAAGGTTAGCATTGGCCTTGTTATTCATGTTGTTGTTTCAACCTTTATTCACTGTTACCTTCGGTATTTTAATCTCCAATCTGCTCAAAGAAAATAAATCAATTATGCTCTTCATCTTTCAGTATGATCTAGGCCTTCTCATTGTATACCACTATGATAAACTTCTTTATTGGTTTGTATCATAGGCACTCTATGTAGGCTTCTCACACAACCCTTGTCATTCACTTTTGAACTTATCATACTCCCTTTATGACTTTATCACTATATTTTCTCTTTAATAGTGACTGTGTCAGGTCTACAACAAAACTCTCTATGTCATATAACCATTGTGAATGAGTATCCATGCTTGTTTAATATCCTTGGACTGACTTGATAGCCATATATGCCTTGAAGTTGATCCTTTAATCCTTTGCTTGATCTTTTTTTCAGACTTTAGGGGTTTCAACTTTCTCTTTATTTGTAGACTTGATTCTTTTGGATGTTATGTTCTTTGTGCTTCTACTACTTCGTTAAATTATGAAGAGACTGTTGCAACAACTTTGCTTCAACAACTAGAATTTTCTATAATACATGTAGCCTTCAAGTATATAACAAATCACATTACTGTTATGATTTTCCTCTGTTATGTTTGGGACAAAAGCTTTCTCTGTATCCTTATCATTTCACAGGGATGATGATCCATCCTTGATCACATCTCCTTTTGTCACAATATTGACTAATTATTAATGCTTTGTTTAAAAAAGCAACAACAATGAACATTGTTCAACTCTTCATTCTTTTGATATAGGTGCCGCTCTCTTTGTTTTGGGTAGGGTTCTGTCACTTTGTGCTCAAAGGATGTTTTTTTTTATAGTGATATTTGTGCTTTGTGGACTAGAATGGGTTGTGCTATTGTTGTCCTTGAATAGGTTGACTCATTGATTGCCATGGGTTGTCCTTCCATCTTTAATGGTTGCCTTTAGCTGCCATTTATCTATGTATATCTCTGATTGGACTCTCTTTGTCTTTTAGAAGCTTCATATGACTTTCTTCACCTTGATCTTGATGTGCTTGTATGTGGAGGCTTGGAAATAAAAATATGGACTGTTATTTTCTCATGAATTTAAAAAATTATCAGCGAACCTGTCCTATTCCTATGACAGTCTAATACAAGTTATCAAGCATTCTTTCCTTCAAGGGTTTAGAATATCAAAGGTGTGAGTCCATGTTTTGAAACATGTGAACTACTCTTCAAGAAATTTCATTCATTCTCTCTTCAATAAATTTCACATTCATTATCATAGATTTTGGACTGATTTTCTTTGAAAACACAAAAACAAAGAGGTAAAATCCTCTATATACATCCAAAAATGAATCTTTGTCATGAAACACAAAGAGGGTGTGAATGTAAAAGAAGAACCTGCTTGGAGCTTGTTGAGCCTTTGCATGATATGGTCCTTTGTAGTTGGCACGTGGCTTCTCTTAACCTTTTCATGCAAACTCCTTCATTGAAGAGGCTATTTTCACGTTCAAATTCTTTGAAGTAACCCTTTGAATGCTCCTTCATTTTATGACTGCTCTCCTTTACGCATGACCCACTACATGGATCAGATGACTGCCCTTTTGTGAATCTTGAGATATTTATCTTTGATGTTGTAGTAGACATGTGAAACTTTGCATGAGAACCTACTCACAACAAGACTTCATTCTCATGAAAGAACTCAGAGTAGACATAAAATGAAGCCCTAAATGCATGCAAAATTGTAATGTACCCTTTTGGAATTTATCTTAATTTAGTCCCGAATCACCAATTCTAACTTAAAATGAGATTTGTAATACATTCATAAATATAATTTAATGGATTCTAAAGAATATTTTACTATCATAATGATAAGAATAATTTTAGAAGATGGAACTTATTTTGATAACTTTCCCTAATTATGCTGATCATAAACCTCCCCCATAAAATGATTATCATCTTCTTACAAGCTTCTCTAGAACTCTTACAATCTCATAAATCTTTCATAAAATTCCTCACTGTCTACTCCTATATTATATGTTGATTTCTATATGCTCAAAAATCTCTCATTGCACAACTTGTTTCACCCTTCAATGTGGAGCATCAATATAGTATTGGGTACTTCTGATCAATGATATGAATTCTGCGACAAAGTCTTCCTTGATTGGTAACGTCAGCTCCTCATGCATTTGTATTTGGTATTTTTGTCATCATACTAGTGCATTCAGATTTGAATAAAATAAATATATAAACTCTTCTATCTTCCCCCATTAGAATGATATTGATGTCTCCTAAATAAGAAGTGAAAAGATGTGAATGTGAACAGTTGCCCTCCCGACATGAGATCATATCCTATATGAAAAGCTAACTGACGCTAATGATTAGTTAATTAATATAAGCATCTATTATCTTTCCTTGGGCCATGAATAAGGGAATTCTTTTGCATGTATCACTTGTTATTGATGAGTATCTTTACTTATTAATTATAATCCAATATTCATAATTAATCATAGGACTGGTCTTTGGGTTTGATAAGGTATATCGATTGGTTTGATTATGCCAACTACAATGTTAATCTATACTTTACCAAGCTCATTATTCTTTTTATCTTATAGATGTCATCTTAGGGAATATATTGGGTTATTAGTCAGATCATTCTTAGTGATGATATTAACCTTCATTTCACTTAGTCCCTCTTAGTGTGTTTATGTGTGTTACCTGATTAATACTTGACCTTAGTCCCTCTTGGTGTGTTTGCGTGTGTTATCTGATTAATACTTGACCTTGTCATGAAAAAATCGTACATCTTCGTGGTAATTGATGTTTATTATCCATATATTCTAATTCATGTTTTTCCTAGCATTCCCCCCCACTAACAAATGAGAGGTGGTTCCTAATATATCTTTTCCCCTCAATGGAATGGTTGCTTCAGAGAGATCACATCTCTCCCAATATCCATCACACCTTTTAATCATTCATCATTTGCCCCCTTGACTAAGTCAAATCTAACTAGTTTTGATTACATTGTTGCCTTGTCAATATTCCAATGATGTTTATTATCCTCTACCACCTCATGTTTTCTAATATATAACATTCATTCTGAAACATATGCATTCTTCCTTTCATGATACGATGCCTTGTGAATCCACTTTTGTTGAATATCACTGTCTATTGTTGAGGGGACAACCTCTGACACCAACAATTTGCTTAATATTTGATATAATAATTAACTTTATTTATTGATCAAAATGAGTTGTGTTCTATTATATATATATATATATATATATATATATATATATATATATATATATATATATATATTATTGAATATTTGTTTTCTAAACTTATTTATTATTATATTTGTTTCTAATTACATTGTTATGGGAATGAATGTTTACTTATTAATTAATTATTGATCAATTACAGTTACACACTGTTATTGATCAAACATTTAAATCACTATTTTATTAATATGTAATATTTATTTATAATTTTTAAATATAATATTAATTTATTTTTATTTAAATATTTCAAGAATATTAATTATAAATATTATTAAATAATAATATTTAATGATTTCAAGTAATCATTTGTTGATAATTTTTTATATTAATCAATAATAATTATTTCATTTAAGATATAATAATGATCAAAGATGGGACATGACAAAAATTGATGGCTTTCAACTCCAACTTCCCTCCAAATCTCAAAAGACGCCTTTTTGCCTTTATTCAACATGAAAATACATCAATTTGGAGAGTCAAAAATTTTAATCAAAATGAGGAGGAAATTTAATGTTTATGACCTAATATATAGGGACTAAAGGTATTTTGACTATAATTTTTGACTTGGAGGAAAAAAATAGGTAACTGTAGTATCATAAAATTGCGACCCTAGCAATTTTTGACTACATTAGGGTCCTCACGCATGCGAATTCGAATCCTCTAGCCTGATTGGAGTTTGAAGATTTCTCAGCTTGCGGAAATAACTTCTTCCTTTACCTCTGCATCAACCTGTCTTTACTCTGCCCTAGAGAAAGGGGTAGGACAGGGGCGTGGCACCCTTGTCCTCCCAGGATAGGGATGTGTCCCTGCCCTATTTTGAGGCAGAACCCTTCCTAGGGTTGCATTGTTGGTTGCGCCTCAGGCGGGAAACTCCCCTGATGTCAGCCCATGATGAAATTTAAATCCACCAATATGTATTTAAGGGGGCATTCACTCTCTCATTTGCATGAGTTCAATAAGTGGAAGCTGGATAAGATTGGAGTATGTACAAGCGATCAAGCATTCAAGAGCATTCAAGCATTCTTTTCAAAAATTGAGCATTCTCAAGTCTCCCTTCAAGGCTAGGTGTTGCATTCAATTCAAGGACTCAACCATTGAAGAGGAGATTTATTTCAACATTCAATTCCACATAAGAACTTCTATCAGCATTGCTATCACAACCTCCCTTGAGGTGATTTGCAATCCAGTGTTTCATTTACATCTACTTGGAAGTACTTTCTTTCATTACCTGGTTAATTCCAAAACTGGGGTTTGACCTAAAGGCAAACCCCTAATCCTAGCCCATTTTCCTCTCTTTTCTGTGTGTAGGTTGCAGGTGCACAACTGTAGTTTCGGTTTTGGGCTCCATTTGTAGAGGCAGAAAAACCCTTTTTGTTTCACGGATTTTTTGGAGGACCGTTTACATTCCCACTACGGTCCGGGAAACTTTTCCTCAAATTCATAGGGTGACTTCATCTCGACATATTACTGTTAGATCCAGGTGCATAGCTTCATCTCATATTCCGATCTCAAGTTATAATCAATTCTTTGTCATTTTTGCACTACATAATTCAATCAATTCCTTTCCAAATCAAACAAGAAAAAGGGGATTAACTTAGCATCCCCCATTCATTCAAAATCCAATCTACCATCTTTGTGTGGAGAGATTGAATCTAGTGAATTATGCTTTCCTCTTTCTAATGTAATGGTGAAAAGTGCTTGAATGGTAATCGATAGCGAAACTCTCATCTCTCTTTGAAAGAAAGGGTAGTTTCCTTCTTGATTTATCATTCACCATTTTCCCACCATTACATTTTGGTGAACCCAATGTCTTGCATGCTTTCCTTTGAACAACATTGCATATTTTTCATTTACAAGTTTCAACTTTCTACAAATTCATTCAAAACTCTAGTTTTTAAATTTAAAATTGAACTTGTGATTTGTAGAAATTGCTTGTGGTTATCCTAGATTTGAAAATTGTTTTGATTGTCAAATTCAATTTCCTCATTGTCTTGTTCAATTTGTAATTAAAATATACAATATTAAGAAGTTGCTTGTTAAAATCCTAATTTTCAAACATCATCTTGAACTTGTGCAAAAATTGGATTTCAATTTAATTTTTAGATTTCCGATTGTTCTTAGATTTGTCTTCAATCCTACAATTCAAATTTTCACTTTCCGCCCTTCTTCCGAAAATTCAAATTTCAAAATTAAGTGGTTAGGTCATCAAACCCTAATTTTTAAAATTAATTGATCTTTGTGTGAATTTCAAATCAATTTCATTTACATTCAGATTTCTAAACATTTTCCAAGGTGTCCCTATCCATTAGGTTTGACCTTTTTCAAAATTGCAATTCAATTCCTCTTTTTCTTCAAAACCCTAATAGTGTCCTATTTTCACATTTGCGCCTTCATTTTGCTCATTTAGATATCCTAAAATTTGCCAATTTTTTGGGGTTAGCTTTAAAATCATCGTAATATCCATCCCTGAAAATTTTTGGGAAAAGTTGGTCGGACCATGTGCGTTCCCGCCACGATTTTTGACTTTTTTCCCAAAATTTTGGGAGACTGTTATGATTGTATTTAGTAGCCTAAATCTGGAAGCTTGACTGATTTTATCAATTTTTGATCTCTCTAGAATCGGAAATACCTTCAAAATTCAACATTTCAAATTTCAAGAATTTTTTTAAAATTAAGAGGTTAATTATAGTCTGCCCTAATTTTAAAAATTCTAATTTAAAAATTAAGTGGTATTACCTTGGCCCTAATTTTAAAATTTCAATTTCCTTTCATTTTTGGAAATTGTGTCATCCTCCTCCTCCAACAAAGTTCAAATTGTGTAATCATTATTTTCTTAAATTTTGCATTAACCAATTTTGTAAGCTTTGTTCCACAATTCAAAATTCAAATTTTCCCTCTAGTGCATGAGTTCTACCACTATTAGTCCTACCTATCCTATCCCCGTTAGACGAAGCATTAGAATTAAGACATCCCAAGGTTTAATTACCAAGGAGATGGAGCCTAATTTGGGTGACTTCTTTAATGAGGGTCATGCTAATTCTTCCCATCCTCATCATGTGCCTATTCACCCCATTGATGGATCCCATGATGAAGAAGAAGCTTTAACTAGTGTTTCTTTAGATCAACTTTCTACATTGGACAACCAATTTGATAGCTTTCAACAATAGATGTCCCAAGAATACCCTAATAGTGAAGCTCTTCCATTAATTGAAGGTCTTAAACACATGCTTCAAAGTGATAAGAATGGAATTGATATATTGTGTGGCATTTCACATATTGTTGATTCTAATGTCATGCCTATCAAGAGTTGTGCCGAAACCCTAGGTTACTCACAACCTTCAACACAAGTCAATCCTTTGACTTTTTTTACTACTCCTATGACTAGTATTCTTATTTTCACATCTAACATCATGGATACTTCAACTCAAAATGGCATTCCTACAATCATATTTCATTGGGGCAATCCATCTTCTTCATTTAATCCTCCATTGTTACTTATGACTTCCATGAGTGTTCCTATTATTCCTCAACCAATCAGTGTGACACAAGGGGGCAATTCCTTCAACAACTTTATTCCTCCTTTAAGTGTCCCTTTTCCTACCCAATCATCACCAATTCCTACTTATCATAATTTCCCACCACCTTATTCTCATTCTATGCCTTCTTTCAACAACATCACACCACCTTCTCAATCACCTATGTCTAGCATCAATTCTTCCACTCGAAATGACAATCAACAATCTTGATCAAACTGTGTCTTCCGTACAATAACAAATTACTTCTATGAGTCAATCCAAGTTTAATGTGCCCACCTTTGATGGTGTGAGCCCACTTTCTCTTGATATTGTTAAAGTCGTGCCACCTAAACATGTGGAGATCCCTCAATTGGAACACTATAATGGAAAAGGTGATCCTCTTACGCATGTCAAAACATTTCAAACCTTGTGTACTGATTTTGCTCATGATCAATGATTGCTTGCAAAATTGTTTACAAGAACACTAAGAGATAAGGCCTTACAATGGTATTTCTCTCTGCCTTCCTATTCTATCACTTCCTTTCAACAATTGGCAAATGCTTTCATCCAACAATTTCAAAACAATATTGGTCCTAAAATCACTTTGATTGATTTAATGCATTGTAAACAAGGTGTTAAAGAAAAAGTGACTGATTTCATTGGTAGATATAAGCATTTGTGTGCTCAAATTTCTTTTCATGTACCTGATAATGATATTCAAAGAATTTTCATTTCTAATTTACAAAAAGATATCAGGGTAAAGATTCTTTTGTTTGAGTTTACTCCCTTTCTGCAGTTGTGCGCAACAGTCCACAATTATCAACTAGTTGTGAGTCAAATGGAGAAATCCACTTCTATGACTCTGAGTGATAAGGGGGGGAGTGTTCAACAACTGTTTGCAAAGTTCAAACCAACAAAAAACTTCATCAAGTTCAATGATCTAATCAACAACAACCATGTGAATGCTACAACAGGGGTGCCTTCTATTTCTAATTTTTTTTAAAAAGAAAGACAATTTACTCCTTTGAATGAATCTTTACATAGTATTATGTCTCAGTTGTTGCACAAAAATGTTATCAAACTTCCTCCTATAAAATAAATTGATCTTTCCAAACTTGCATCTCCTTATTTTGATAACAATTCCTTTTGCCAATTTCATCATCAACCTAGCCATGATACTGAGAAATGTTTTGCATTGAAAAATAAGGTTCAAGACTTGATTGATAATAATACTATATCTGTGGCACGTGTGAATGATAAAGGGAATAAATTAGTTTCTCCTCCTAATCAAAATCTTAAGATTTTCACTGATCCCTTGCCATCTCATACCTCTAACATTATTGAGATTGTGCCTAATTCTCTCACTTCTGAAGAATTCACCTCTATGGCTCCAAACTTGGGTAATATGATAGAAACACAAGATACACCGAAGGATCCTTGTATTACATTTTGCCCTAGTGAGACCATTAGAGCACCATATGGCCCTTTATACATAGTTGAAAATGTTAAGGATATCCCTTGTCGTGGTGCCGTGATTGATCCCTCTTGCATGGTTAATGTTATAGCTGAAGAGTATCTTTTCACTTTACAATTGCATAAACTACTATATGATGCTTCTAATGTGGTTGTGAAGTTATTTTATGGCTTCTCTTGTCTTGCCATTTGTTCTATCACTCTTCCTATTGAATTTCATGCTAAATCCATGGATATTGACTTTGTTATCATACCTTCTTCTGAGCAATTCCATGTGAAGTTGGGCTATCCTTGGCTATCTTCATGAAGGATATTGCTTCTCCAATCCACAGGTGTCTTAAATTTCCTCACAATGGAGAAATCATAACTGTGAACCATAGCTTATTTTGTCCATCCAAAAGAAGCCCCAATGTTCCTATTGATCTCTTTTGGTCTAAACAATTTCAATCTCTTCCATCAAGGAGCGATGCTCTTTTTCAATCTTATCAAAAATGGAAGAATGATATTATCTTATCCTTAAGTCAACCTAGATCTCCAACACTTGGCATTCTTATTATTCTTCAAGATGAGGTTCTTCTCCTCTTGGATAGAACTAATCTCCCTCCTAAGGAAAATTGTCCACCTACTCCTATGGATGTGACTTTACCCTATCTTAAGGAGAACACCAATATTCTTCCTAAGGTTAGACCTATACCTCCTCCTTATGATGGACTTGGTCTCCTTCCTACACCTAATATTCCTTCTTTCTATGGCGCAGTTCCACCTCCTTCCTCTTATCGAGAGGTGAGGCTTGCTTCTCCTATTGTTCAACCAAAAATACCTCAACCTCAACCTTCAACTATCAAGGAGAGAAACATCCCTACTTTTTCAAGTGTTCCTCCTTCTTTTCAACCTTCCACTAAGACTCGATGAAATAATTGTGTGAGAGAACATTGATGAAGATGCCATGTTTGAGCTCGTGAAGCTATCCCTCAAAATACTCAATCTCCTTAGACTCTAACAGTTGACATGATTCCCTTTTCTCCTAAGCAAGATGTTCAACCAACATCTCCAAATCTTAAGTTGCATAAAACATGTGATGGTTGTACTCATATCTGTGTTCTTGCTCCTCTTTCTCTAAACTTTGATGAAGAAATGGGTGAAAATGTTATCCATAATGGCAATACAACTCCTAATGCTTCTGATAGTGAGTATGAATATGTTGATGTAGACAAGCATTTATCAGATGAGTTTTCACAAACCCTAATCCTAGCTCCTCAAATTGAACAAAGTGACTTACAACATGAGCATAGTCCTTGTTTGGATCTTGTGATAGCTCCATCGGTTGTGCTCGATATCACTCCTTTGGCGTGTTTCTCGCCTTCCTGAAATAGTGATCAGCAAGATCGGGAGGCAGATGTTGTGCTAGATTATCAATATTAGCATTGTAGATCTCTCTCTCTCTCTCTCCTTTCTCTTTTGTGACCATTCTTCTATGTGTATCCTTGTTCTTATATTGTTCCCTTAATGTCTAATTGGGGATGATGCAAAGCATTGAGATATTTTCTTGGTCTCTTTCATGTTGACTCAAAAGACATCCTCTCTTCCCTTTCTTCTAAGGTAGTGTCCTTCTTTGGGGAATGAAGATTATTATATGCATATAAATACATGATATACATGAGTTATCATACAACATACTGACCCCAAGGAAAGCAACACTACCTCATGTTTTGTGTTCATTATCCTTAGGTTTATAACTTGATTGGGGGCTAAATCCTTGCGATGATGTGCTGCCTCTCTTCTCTCTTGGGTGTATCCTACCTTAAAGCCATCGCTCCCGAAAAGGCGCACCCAATCACTTTAACATGGGGGCATACACTCTTCTCACACTTTCCTTCTTGTGATACTCAAAATTACTTACTGAACTTTGTTTTGCTTTGTAATCTTTAGTATCCTTGCTTTCATGACTCATAGTGAAGGGAACTTTGCTCATTGCAGTCATGGTTCTCCCCTTCTCAATCTTCCCTTTTACTTTGTCAATAGATGTCGTAAGATCCTAAGTCCATTGGGGGTTTCCGCATCTTGCCTCCTTGATGTGGTAAAAGTCTTTCAATCTTGTTTCCTTGTACTTTACCGACAGTATTGGCGTATGCTTATACTCCCGCTAAAGTGGGGGCTAATTGTAGTGTCATAAAATTGTGACCCTAGTAATTTTTTATTGCATTAGGGTCCTCACGCATACAAATTCGAATCATCTAGCTTGATCGGAGACCGAAGATTGCTCAGCTTGTGGAAAAAACTTCTTCCTTGGCCTCTGCATCATCCCATCTGCACTCTTGCCTAGAGAAAGGGGTAGGACAGGGGTGTGGCACCCTTGTCCTCCCAAGACAGGGGCATGGCACCCCTGTCCCTGCCTTATTTTGGGGCAAGACCCTTCCTAGGGTTGCATTGTTGGTTGTGCCTCAAGTGAGAAACTCCCCCGATGTTGGCCCATGACGAAATTCAAATCCACCAACATGTATGTAAGGGGGCATTCTCTCTCTCATTTTCATGAGTTCAATAGGTGGAAGTTGGACAAGATTGGAGTATGTACAAGTGATCAAGCATTCAAGCATTCTTTTCCAACATTGAGCATTCTCAAGTCTCCCTTCAAGGCTAGGTGTTGCATTCAAGTCAAGGATTTAACCATTGAAGAGGAGATTGATTTCAACATTCAATTCCACACAAACACTTCTATCAACATTGCTATCACAACCTCCCTTGAGGTGATTTACAATTCAGCCTTTCATTTACATCTACTTGCAAGTACTTTCTTTCATTACTTGGTTAATTCCAAAATTGGGGTTTGACCTAAAGGCAAACCCCCAATCCCAACCCATTTTCCTCTCTTTTCTGTGTGTAGGTTGCAGGTGCGCAACTATACTTTCGGATTCAGGTTCCATTTATAGAGGTGAAAAAACCCTTTTCGTTTCATGGATTTTTCGGAGGACCGTGTACATTCCCACCACGGTCCAAACAACTTTTCCTCAAATTCATAGGGTGACTTCATATCAACATATTACTGCCAAATCCAAGTGCACAACTTCATCCCATATTCCGATCTCAAGTTATAATCAATTCTTTGTCACTTTTGCACTACATAATTCAATCAATTCCTTTCCAAATCAAACAAAAAAGAGGGGATTACCTTAGCTTCACCCATTCATTTAGAATTCAATCTACCATCTTTGTGTGGAGAGATTGAATCTAGTGAATTATCCTCTTCTCTTTCTAATGTAATGGTGAAAAGTACTTGAATGGTAATTGATAGCGAAACTCTCATCTCTCTTTGAGGGAAAGGGTAGTTTCCTTCTTGATTTATCATTCACCATTTTCCCACCATTACAGTAACAATTACTTTTAATGTTGATATTGTTTGGGACTTTTACTCAAGTTCCTACGCCCTTTCATGCATGCTTCTCTTCTTTAAAATTAATTGGTTTTTATTTTCCCATCAATTTGTATATACAAAAAATGAATATAGAACAATTCATCGATGATATATACAAAATTATCAAAATCATTCTACTCTGAACCGTAGAATCAATCAAGTGAGCCTTCAAGATTGGCTCTAACCCACATTGTGTCAAGTATTGTCTCGTGGTCAGATTCATGAAATTTCCATAAAATCTTGTTATGAGGTCTACCACGATACTTTATCAAATGAATATTTGTTGCAACAACAAGGTTAGAGAAATGAAGAATATGTCTATGTGTTTCAAAGTCCTTGAACAACCAAACATCATAGTTCTTGATAGGGTATCTCCTAAGCCATGTACATGTCACAACAACAGATCCTATTGGGTACTCAATACCCTCTCCCTCAATGATTGTGGTTGTCAAATTTCTTTTAGGCTCAACACAATGACACAAATAGTAATCTGTTCCTTCTTCATTGTTCTCTTCTGCAACAACTGCATACACATGACCTGCATTTTATAAAGTGATAATTAATACCAAAAATAAAGTGTGATGTACAACAAAATGAACCAAAAAGAATACTTGCAAAAAAATTAACTCAAAAAATCACCTAAATCCACTAGGTCGGATACATGGTCAAAATCCATTGATGTCTCCATTTGGCTCAATTGTAGTGCTTTGGGAATTTGATATGTATCAATGGGATCCAACAGTCTACATGACCATTTGTCAACCCACTCTTGTGATTCACATTATTCCCACAAACAATACATGCATGAAGAGCAAAAACATACTATATGTCTCGTATAAATTAGTAGTGAACTTGCATTTGAACTCATAAATGAGTGCATGTCACTCGATCCTGCAACTGTACAACAATCTAGATAGTTTTCAATGTTAGATTAAGTGATCAACTAAAAATATCTACAAACCATTGACGTACCTAGATTACCTAGACCCATCGTAGATTACACCATCACGCAATTGTTTCTGCATCTATCAACTCAACACCACCTTCGTACTTCAATTCTTCTCTAGCTAGGGCTCTTTTTACACATGCTCCTACACCATTGTGCACTCCCTTACCATGTCCAACCTTAGTGAAATTCTAAAAATGTTGTACACTACTTGTCATATGCATCCTTGTCAACCAATAAAACATCCTTGCATTCTTGAATTGTGTTGTGCAATTAACTGACCATATTAAGAGTCGGTTGTATTGTATGTTTCTTTCTTGTAAATTATCATAGAAAACTTTAAAGCATCCTTGTACAAACTCCGATGAATGAGTAGGATCATTACTTATGTAGAAGTGATACTCTCTTACAACCTTTCTATCCTCCTCTATGCCATCATCTGAATGAATGAGTGTTATGTGTACAAAAATAGAAACTTGTGTAGAATGATAATACATAGATTGCACTTCATTTTGAGGTTGTAGTGTATAATTTTCAGCAAAATCAACGATAGAGACAATGGTGCCAAGAGGAAATGTGTCCTTACATAACTTGAATTGCTCATCTAACCATCGAGCTCTATGTGTATGCATTATGTACTCATAAACTAGTTTCTCCTGAAACATTTTCATAAATTCATCTACACATATATCATTTTTCACTAGCTCACATCTCTTCAAATCTTTTCCATCTTCAACTCCATATGTGACTGTCTTGTATTTTCCAAAATAAATTGTCTTGTATTTTCATGTGTGCTCTCCAAATGAAGACATCTTGGTAAATATTGCAAACCACCACATATAACACAAGAAACTTCCAAACAAGGCATCTTATAATAAATGCAACCATCATGTCTATTACATAGCACACTTGAAATAAATTCTCTTACCAACTTAGGAGGTGCTTGTATATTGCATTCCTGCAAAACATCCTTAGTGTGCAAAGTAAAACCAATACAACAAAAAATATCATAGTGCATGGAAAATTAAATATGCATCCTACAACAACACATGATGCGTACATGATTAATCTTAGTATAAAAAGGTTTTGCCATTTCAAAAAATCTTTGAGAAATTCTTATTTGAGGAAAATCTTCAAGGAATCTTTCATAAAATTTTGTTTGATTCATATCCAAATAGTGTTTGGCATGTGGCTTATGATTTGTAGACCCAATTTGCCTTCTAACAACATCTCTTTGGTTGGGCGAAACTTTGTGTTGTCATACCAATTTTTTTTAATTAATGTTCTTAGTGCATCAACAACAACCTTGTCTTTGCATGGTAGTCTACCCGAGAATGCCCAAAGAGAATTCTTGTTAGGTTCCTCTTTTTTTTCTTGCCTCTATAATGCTTTACTTAATGTTGTTCTACTAACGTTTAATGACTTACTTGTTTTGCTTATCAAATGATCTTTTTTTATTTTCTTGCTCATTATGGTTGATGTAATGACATGTCGAGTAGCATTAGAATCTTTAGTACGTGATTTTGAACCAATAGCTTGATATGCATCAAATAGATTTCTCACAATAGTTCTTTCGTTGTTACTTTCAAATGATCTTAGGCCTAGAATTTTCATTGTCTCTCTAAAATTCAAATTTTTAATCATTTGAACAATTAATTGACATCATGCGGTTTGATTTAAGTTTTCAAAATAGTTTTTCCATATTCTTTTAACCATTCTCCTACAAGTTCGATCATTCATTTTATCAGGCATTTGCTTCAATATATTCTCAACAATGTCAATTAGATACTTTGGTTTCCTATGAATGATTCTAGGAGGTATTAACATCGGTGCATCGTGTACATTCAATTCATCAAATAGAGCAGGTGTATGTTCATCATTTAATTGATTATTCAATGTGGTCTCTTCTTCAATTGCATTAGTTTCATACGGTAAATCAAATGTCTCTTCTTCAATTGCATTAGGTACATTATGTTCGTTTGGTAAATCGAATTGAGATGTTGAGGATGACATAACTTCTTGTCCCATTGTTCTTATGTCACATAATTTCTTCATACGCTGCCTTTGTCTTTACTTTTCGGCCTCTTGTTGTTCCATCGTTCCTCGCTTGTTCTTTTCCATGGTTGATATTGGTTGTCTTAAATAGAATCATATTACATATATATGTAAACAAGAGTTCATAAACAAACAAATAACCATCAATATGCATCTTATCATTATTTTTTTGAATCAAAACTATTAAACAATCACAATAATATTGACAAAACTAATAAGAACAACAATTCAAGCATTTAAAATCATGCAAAAACAAAAAAATCACTTACTTCTATGTATAAAATAGTGATAGAAGTGCAAACACAGTTGAAGTGGGGCCTTCAACGACCTCAAAAACTTCTTTTGAGGTTGTTGAGGCTCTTGGGCAAATAAAACTGTCTAAGTACCGCGTACGCGTTGTTAGTCCCTAAAATGTTGGCAAGCCCAACGGTATTTTTTTCACCTTGTACATGTTTAGAACTCATAATTACTTTGTACGCACTCCTACACCTTAAAATTTTTATGGCAAGGCAGCGAACTTATAGGCTCAATACCTCGTATGCGCTATTTGTAGTAAATAAAATGTGTAGGAAAAAGGGAGGGAGGGAGAGGGAGAGGGGGAGAGAGAGAGAGGGAGAGGGAGAGGGAGAGAGAGAGATAGAGAGAGAGGGGGGGAGAGGGAGAGAGTGAGAGGGAGAGGGGGATAGAGGGAGAGAGAAAGAGTGCTGAGAGAGAGAGAGAGAGAGAGAGAGAGAGAGAGAGAGAGACCCTATACGCGCTTGAGAGGGGGAGAGAGGGAGAGAGGGAGACAATACACATACATACACACGTGTGTATATAGACTTAATATATTGTGTATTATATAATATATATTATATATTATTATATATACATATATAATAATATATAATATATTAAGTATATATATATTATATGTATATACACATTATATATACAATATCATATTATACACACTCCCAAATTTTAAAAAAAAGTAGCGCATACACGCTGTTTATAGTAAAGATAGTGTGTATGCGTTGTTTATAGTAAAGACAACATGTATGTGCTTCTTATACCATAGGTACCCCGTACGCGTTTTTGACTGTTTAGGCTTGGAAGTAGGCCTGGATGACAGAGCTATGAGTTGGAAGTTTGATTTCCCTCCATTTCCCTCCTTTTTGACATGTTTTATTTTATCAACTTGGTTTCTCGACTTTGTCATCATCAGGTTTACACTTCATCTAGTGGGTATTTCTAAAATTGCCACCATATTTTCACCCATCTTCTGAGCTTTCTAACCATATAATTTTTTTAAAATTTGAACAACAATAACATATTATTAAATCTCACCTTCGCGTTTGAAGGAATGGGTGTGGAGCGGCAAGGAGAGCGGCGAGCGGGAATCCCAAATTTCAAATCTGGGAATGGCGGATTTCCTGGGGAAGGCAGTCTTTCTAGGGGTAGAACTGGCAATCAGGCTTGTTTCCAGTCATCCCAAGGTACAAAAGAGGACAAGAAGATAGTCAAATCGGTGGAAGACAAAGATTCCAAAACTGGGGACCCACATGATAGAGGTAAGAAAATAAAATGGTCTTCGCTTTTTGGAATGAAGTCGCTAGTAAAATCAGGACTTCCGGAAGTTACAAACATCTCTGATCCAGTTTCAGGGTTGGTTGCTATTTCTGTTCCGGATAAGCTTGTGGATCTCACTGTCGCTGGTTTAGCCATGACATTAATCGGTCGATTTGCTAGTTTTAGGCCTAACATTGATGTTGTTAGGAATTTTATAACGAGGAAATGGGTTCTCAAGGGTCAAGTGGATGTGGCGGCATTGCCTAGGGGGCTTTTTTCCCTTTTCTTTTAACTCTGAAGAAGATATGAATAAGGCTCTATGTGAATGCCCATGGATTTTCAGCGAGTCAACTTTGGCTCTATAGAAATGGGCTCCTAACCTCCCTCTTGATGAGTCTTTTTTTGTATCGGTGCCTGTTTGGACGTGCCTCCCAGGCCTTCCTCTGAAATTATGGAATGAAGAAGTCTTTAAGGGGATAGCGAGCTCTTTTGGAGAACTTTTTTTGATTGACCCAATGACTGCAGCTAAATCAAGGTTAGTCTTTGCTTGCATCTGTGTAAATGTTAATCAAATGATTGACATGCCCCAATCTATTGAGATTATTTCTAAATTAGGGAAATGGACCCAAGCGATTGAATATGAATCGCTCTTGTTTGCTTGCTTCCATTGCAAAAAATCGGGCCATTGGGCAAAATCCTATCTGCTTAAGAAGGGTAAGGAAAGCAAGACTGATAGAAGTGTGCAGCAGAAGCAGAAATGGCAAACTAAAGAGAAAAAAGGAGACCCATCAATAGGGTGTGATCTTGATAAGGAAGTGATGGAGCCAGAAAAGGAGGTGAAGAAGGATGTGAATAGTAATAATGAAAAACCTGCTTGTGCTTGTGTATGTTCTAATAATCAAATAGAAAGTACTAAAGAAGATGAGCAAAGAAGAGAGTTAAATAATAAAAATGATCCAGAGGACCAGGAGGTTGGATCAGTCAGTAAGGAAAAAGTAGAGGAAAGTCCTAATGATGATGCACCTACGTCATCTTACTCAAAAGCAATTGAGGAAGACTTTAATGAAGCACAAGATTTTAACCTTTCTAATGTTGAGCCTGTGTTGCTTCTAACCAATGGAAGCCCAAAGCCGTCCCAATGCAAAACCCCATCACATAGTTTGGAAATAGAAATCCTGGAAGGAAATCTTAGGATTCTTGGCACAAAAGAGGGAAAATCGAATAAGGAGGGACCCAATGGAGGTATTGCAACTAGAAGCAAGAATAAGAAAAAGGCAGATGTTGGAAGCCAAAACAAAAAGCAGGGGAGACCATCTCTAAAACATCAAAGGGAACATGAAAGTTGGAAGAACCGCGCTGATGGAACACAGTGTTCCATTGAGTCAACCCTATCTCTGGTTAAAGTATGAAGATAATTTCCTGGAATATAAGAGGGATGAATGCCCCTCACAAGCAGGATGTGTTATGTAACATTATAAGAGATCATAAACCGGATGTGGTCCTTGTTCAAGAAACCAAGATGTGTAAGGATAAAGTTGAAAAGATCAGAATATTCAAAAATAATGGAGTAATAGGATCTAGCTCGGAGGGGGCCTCTGGAGGAACTGCAATTTTTTGGAACCAAAAAACTATAAAAGGGAAGGAAATCATCTCTGAATTTAATAGGATCTCTGTGTAGCTTGAGCATATCAAGGATAACTTTGTCTGGGTTTTATCCAATGTCTATGCACCTAATACCAAAACTGAGAGAGCTAAATATTGGAGAAGCCTTGCTGAAGACAAACTTAATTTTGTTGATCAAAGATGGATTATAATGGGAGATTTCAATACTCCTCTTAAAGAGGATGAGAAGATGAGAGGCCTTCCCTTGAAGCTTGATGGTAAACAAGATCTTATTGATTTCATTAATGATCAAGCTCTTATGGATGTGGATCTCCAAGGGATTAACTATACCTGGACTAATAGAAGAACTGGAGTTGATCTTATTCAAGTTAAGTTAGATAGAACTTTAATTTCTCCTGAGCGGTTATCTAAGTATAGTTGTTCTCTTGTGTCTGTTATCAAGATTGGTTCTGATCATTATCCTATTTCTTTTACTACCAATTCTTTTTCTGCTAAGAGAAACTTCCCTTTTAGATTTGAAAAATTTTGTTATCCCATCCTTCCCTGGAAGCTTGTGTTGCTGATTGGTGGAATTCTGAGGTTGAGGGAATGAGTCTTTTTAGAATAGCTAAAAAGCTCAATATTATAAAGGCTAAAATCAAAATCTGGAACAAAGAGATTTTGGGGATGTCTTCAAGAGTAAAATTCAAATAAAATCTAAAATAAAAGAAGTTCAATATAAAATCCAAGAGGAGGGGCTTTCTGAAGAGATGAGATATGTGGAAAATGGTTTGTTATCAAAATACCACACTATTATTTCCAATGAAGAGACATTTTGGAGACAAAGATCAAGAGCCTTGTACTTGAAGGAAGGTGATAAAAATACTCGGGTTTTCCACTTAACTACTCTTAAGCATAGGGCGACTAACAGGATATCTAGGTTATCCTGTAATAAAGGGATTTTAACGGAGGATAATGATATTAGAAAGGAAGCTCTGGATTATTTTGATACCCCTCTGGGAGAAGTGGATAACCTTGACGCTAGTAACCAAAATCTCATGTTGCAAGCTATTCCTCCTACCTTGACTAAGGAAGACAATAAACATCTGTCCAGAATTCCTAATAATTAGGAAATAAAAAAGGAGGTGTTCTCTTTTCAAGGAGATAAGTATCCTGGACTGGATGGTTTCCCTATGTTCTTTTTCCAATCTTTTTGGCATGTTGTGGAGACTGATATTTGTAAAGGTGTTAAAGAATTCTTTGGCTCTAGAAGGCTTCTCAAAGAACTAAATGCTACCTTCATTGTCCTTATTCCGAAGATCCCTGGAGCTGATTCTCTTAATAAGTTTAGACCCATTAGTCTCTGCAACTCTGTTTACAAGATTTTGTCTAAGGTTCTTACCTCCAGACTGCTGGATATTCTTCTAAGAATTATCTCAGCCCAGCAGAATGGTTTTGTCCCTGGTAGACAGATTCTGGATTCCATTATTTCAGTTCATGAAAATATTCATTCTCTAAAGGTGGCTAACAATCAAGGCTTCTTTCTGAAGTTAGATATGGAAAAATCTTATGATAGAGTGAACTGGCATTTTCTCTTAAGGATTATGAAAGCATTTGGATTTGGAGAAAAAGTTATTTAGCTTTGCTCTCAATTGATGGAAACTTCCTCTTCTGTTGTTATTGTCAATGGATCCCCTTCTAGTTTTTTCAAAAGTGCCAGAGGTCTTAGATAGGGGGATCCCATTTCTCCTATCTTGTTTACCATTTTAGCTGAAAGTTTGGGTAGATTCATCTTTAAAAATGTGGAAGAAGGCAATCTCAAAGGACTGAAACCTTCCTCTGCCAATTTTACCTGTACCCATGAACAGTTTGTTGATGATTCAATTACTATGGGGGAAGCTACCATTAGGGAAGCTAAAAATATGAAGAACGTTTTGAATATTTATGAATCTGCCTTTGGTCAAAAAATTAATTGGAATAAGAGCTCTTTGTTCTTCATCAATACCCCTGTTCAAAGACAATTAAGGATTGAAAGAATTCTTGGCTATAAAATTGATGAGCTTCCCTCTACTTATTTGGGGCTTCCCCTTTGTATCAAGCCTATGGACAATTTTTGGATTAAGTTGGTTGACAAATTCAACTCCAAACTAGCTGGTTGGAAAGGGGTTGTCCTTAGCCAAGTGGGCAAAGTTACTTTGCTCAAAGCTTCTCTCCAAAACCTGCCTGTTTATGCCCTCAGTTTGTTTAAAATTCCTAGAAAGTTTGCAGAAGCAATTGAAAGAATCCAAAAAAAGTTTCTTTGGTCGGGAGTGGAAGTCAAGAACGGAATTCCCCTTATTGCCTAGAATAAAATATGTTCTCCTAAGGCCTCTCGAGGGTTGGGTTTAAGGAATATTAGTTCTATGAACAATGCCTTATTAGCTAAAAAAATTTGGAGAATGAAAGGGGAGGAAAGATAGTGGAATTTAATCTGGAGAAATAAATATCTTCACATGCAACCCTCTGAGGAAGAATTCTTAGATAAGTCTTTTATTATTGAAGGTTCTGCAATATGGAATGCAGTTCAATCGGCAAAAAGTTTGGCTACTTCTAGTAGAATGTGGAATCTGGGAAATGGTAGAAGTATAAGATTTTGGAAAGACGGATGGATAATGGATAAACCTCTGGAGGAAATTCCAATCCTTTATGATTGGAAAGATTGGTTCAAAAGCAAGTTTGGGGGTCTGGTTAGAGATTACTGGAGAAATGGGAAATGGATTGATTTTAGCCAGCAGAGTCCGGAGTTAAAGTTTCTCAAGGTTGTGCTTTCTTCTAGAATTCTTAGAGACAACAAAGAGGATAGGTTGATATGGAAGGAAACCCCAGATGGGAAGTATTATGTTTTCTCGGTCGTGGCTATCCAAAACAAAGTAGAAGAAACTCCTATTTGGGCTAAAGTTTGGAACAAAAGTTAGTTCCTAAAGTTAATATTTTTTTTTGATCTTTATCCAAAATAAGGTATTAACTTTGGACAACCTTCAAAAGCAAGGATTTGTTTTTCCTAACAGGTGTTCTCTTTGTTGTAGGGAAGAAGAGTCTGCTTGCCATATCCTCCATCAATGTACCTTCAGCCAGGAAATTTGAAAAATTATTTTAAGTAGGTGGAAGCTGAGTTGGGTCTTTCTGAACTGTCTTGGGGAATCTTGGCAGCAATGGCAATGCCCTAATTCCAACCCAAAGATAGTGGAGCTTTGGAAACTTATCTTCCTGAATGTTATCTAGAATATCTAGAAAGAGCGTAATAACAAGATCTTTAGGGATAAAAGTGTCATCCTTGAGGTGGTGGTGGATAAAATTTATAGGAGTATCTTTGAATGCATCAATGGTACTGATGATGGACCAGTTGCTAAAAAAGACTTCAATGACAGGTGGAACCTCTCAACTACCAAACCTAATAAGGAGAAGAGCAGAGAAGGTCTTGTTTGGTGTTTTCCACCTCAGGGATGGATAAAGGCCAACTTTGATGGGGCTTCTAAGGGGAATCCAAGTAAAGCTAGTTATGGGGGCATTGTCAGGAATTTTTCTAGAAGTTGCCTAGTGGCGGTTGTTGGTCCTTTGGGGAGTCAAAATAGTCATTTTGCTAAAGCCTCGACTGTGCTGAACACTCTTATTATAACTAAGGACCTAAATCATGATAAATTATGGCTTGAGGGAGACTCACTTAATATCATTAAGTGTTTGAAGGGGGAAACCGAGCCATCATGGTCTATTGAAAACATTATTTTTAAAGCTAGGGAAATCATTGCTAGTTTTAAAGCTATTATCATTGAACATGCCTTTAGAGAGAAAAATATGGTGGCGGACTGTTTGGCGAACCTAGGCGTTAACTCCGATTCTCAAATAATTTGGCACGGGGAAGATATTAATATGAGTATTAAAGAGCTCCTCAAAAAGGATAGATTTATGGGGAAAGAAGGACCACATAATCATGATAGCTTATATGAGTAATTTATGCTTTGATGGAAAGGTTATGATTACCTGGCAAAGTGGCAGAATCCCAATCAAATATAATATCACTTCGCACACTTTGTGGGTCATCTTTTTCAAAATATTGAGCGACAATGGGAAGAAAGTTTTGAGTTTGCAGAAGAATAGAGGTGAAAGTTTGAAATTGAATATGGGTGGAGATTTAAGGAGGGAGGAACCGAACAACACATCCAGATGGAAGGACATGCCGAAAGTTTGGGCGAAGCTAGAAAAAGGTTCCCTTACTATTTTTATGGAGAAGCTGGTTGATTACGACAAAGGTAGGGTTAATCTCGATGTCTCCAAAATCTCTAAAAATTGGTGTAATGGGTCCTTTAAAATCTATGGTGTTAGGTTCAAATTGGACGCGGGCCTCATCGTGACTATGATAGGTATGCCCCACTCTGGGCTTGATTTCTTTAGAGATCTCAAGGTTTCCAATAATGCGGTAAATTTGTTCTCGTGTAAGGAAAAGGAGAGGGCTAAAATTGGAAAAGCCACTGGGAGTTATTATGAAGCCTCCAACATCAAGAAAATCTAGGGTTGGGTTTTGAATGCCATAATGGAATATATAACTATTGAGGGCTGCTTTTCTAGGGCCCACACTTATCACTTTGTGTTATTAAACCACTTTAGACATGAGAAACAGGTATCCCTGCCCTACTATCTCTTCAGGCCCCTTTCTAGGTCTCTCAATAAACACAGCAGGAATCCCTCAAATTTGGTTCTCCATTGTGGGATTTTGCTGCTCATTTATGAGCACTGTAAAACCCTTGCCATGCTAGAAAACAAGAGGTTATCCGCTTCTCCAAGGAAAGGTAAGAGAATGCTGGAGGAAAGGGAACCTAGCAAGGAGGAGGCTACCTCCAGGAAAAAAGCAAGAGTGCCATTGGGATGAAAGTCCATGAAGATAAGAATGACATAAAGGAAATTGGAAAAGAGGGTAGTGAAATGGAAATAGACAAGTCAGAGGGTGAGGACAGCTGGAAAGATGAGGAAATTGGAGCAGAGCATGAAGAAGGTGAGAGCGAGTTCGACAATGATATCCCAATTCATAGTGCTAGCCCTGGCAACGACAACAACCAACCCATGGTGTATGTGGATTACAAGGATAATGAGGAAAAAGATTTGAATTCTGAGAGGGAGAAGAACAAGGAACTTGAGAAGGATATGGAAAAGGATAGTTTGAGTGAGGAAAAGGAAAGCGCTGGAGAAGGGTTATTCTTGGATAACCTTAAAAAACTTACTGAGGCCAGATTGAGTTATGATAGATGGACTTATGAACTATTGAAGAACCTGGAGAAAAATGGGAAATAGATGGATGACAAAAGGACAGAAGATGAAAAGGATCAGAAGCAGTGGAAGAAGGAAATGAAGGAGAAAGTTAATAAAATGGCTACTTAGATTAACTTGCTAGAAGAAGGGAAAGTGGCAATGAAAAACCTGCTGGGTATTATCCCAAATATCTTGTCTGTTGTCACTAAAAACCTTGAGGATATCTCGAAGGTCCTTGATCATTCCAATTCTCCCAAACTGGTGGTGGACCTTGACATGGATGAAGATGCTATCGAGATTGGAAGTGGTGGAGCTACTCCGGGTGGAGCTGGAAAGAGAACCAGAGCGAGTGTTAAGAAATCTGCTGTTGCGTCTGCTAAGGAGATCCCTAATCTTAGGGAAAATATCAAAGACCTGTATGGGATTAGCAATAACTTGGCTAATGCCCTGAAAAATATTAATTAGTTTCTTTTATCGGATCTGGCCGGTTTTTGCTGGTTTTTTGGGGCTTTAGCTAGTTTTCTCTAGTTATCTCGTTGGCTTTTCTTGGGTTTGTTCCTCCTGGTTGCTTAATGCTTTTATCTTGTAAGGTTCTTTTGTAAAGGGTTTCGGGGTCCCTTCAAAACCTGTTTTTACCTTAATAAAAAACAATAACATATTATTATTGAATTTCTTTTACCAGTGTCTCCATAATTCTCACAAACATACGTGTACCATTTTTTTAATAACTTTTGATCTACTTATCCAAATTTTAAAAACTTTATATATTATTGTAGTGCACTTGATTATTTATAATTTTAAAAAAAGATGCATTTTTTATTTTTTTAGTGCAAGTTATGCTTTGCACACGAATAGGTACCTAATTTTTCAGGATGTTCTCGATTGAAAAAATCATAAAAAATAAAATACTCAACACAAAATTACAAAAAATACACAACTTCTAGTGCTCACTCTTAACTATCTTTCTGCCAAAGGACTTGTCAAAATTCTAAATTTAACTATGACTTTTTTGATGCGCACGTCAGACACTATGTTATGTTTTTCAGAAAAAATTAGGGTCTATTTTTCATGTGTGAAGGATTTGACCCCCTTAACCTTATCCAATTTTGAAAACATTTAGTAGTTTGGAAACTAGATTCAGAGTACTAAAAAAATTGTTCTTTGATTATCTTCATATCTTGAGTGGATGACTTTCAAATTTTGCCTCCAAGTTCAGGTTCACCTGCTTTCTGAAAAAAAGTGTCCACTTATACCCCCCTTTTTGACCACCATCTTTGTGCACTTACCCCGTACATACAATAATGGTTGAAGACAAGAATGGGGTGAACTCACAATACTGGTTCCCACTTTTTGACCAACTTTGACACTTAGATGATGTTGGCAAATGCACACTCTAATGAGAAATAAAAGAAGAGAACTTTGTGAAAAGATGCAGAATGATGAAGATGAAAAGGAAACTCTTAATGATTTGGTAAACAAGCTAAGACAAGAAATTAGTACAACGAAGAATGAGATGCAAGATATGACTATAAGATTTTGTAAAGAAATTGAAGACAAAAAGAAGAATGAAGATGACTTGATTAGAAGACTAAATGATGTCAGAAATGAAAACACAAGACTCGGTCATGAGAATGATATGTTGAAGACAGATATGATGCATACACAAAATGATAGAACTGAACTCATGAGACAAAAAGGAATCTTGGAGAATGAACTGACTGCTGCAAATCAACACAAAGAGAAATTCAAGAAAAGTTCAGAAGAACTTGTTGACATGCTGAAGAATCAGAAACCTAATGGTGATACAAATGGCATTGGCTTCAAAACTGGTGAAAGCTCTAGTACTCCAAACAATCATGATCATAGTAAACCGGTAAGACAACCTAATGCTTACAAATTAAATGGTAAATTCTTTAACTATAACATGTATGGTCATAGAGAAAATCAGTGTAGATCTAGAAATGATCAAAACACTAATACACCCACCGGTCAATGTTCTAAATCCAACAAAGTTGGTCATAACTCAGAAAATTGTAGGATGAATGTAAGATGTTATGTTTGTGGAAGATTTGGACATCTATCTAATCAATGCAGAACACATACTGACATAAGATATGGGAAAGCTATTCAGAAAAACAATGTGACTTGTTATGCTTGTAACAAAATTGGACATATTGCAAAATTTTGTAGAAGGCATCACTGGAAAATAACAAAGGTCCTAGCTTGAAAGGTAAAGAAAAGGTTGAAGAGGTAAAGCAAGAATTATCAACACAATGGATCAGAAAGTCAGATCAGAATGTTGATGGAAATACTCCTCCACCAGCAGAATAGAGTAACACTCCACTGGCAGGAGACTCTTCATCTAACTGAAGGAAAATCCTTGGGGGTTTAGCAACAAAATTAAAAACATACTATTATTCCCTCGGTTGATGGTGAGAAATTGAAATTACTTCTATACCGGCAGATGAGTTAAGTTGTGACTTAAACCAGCAAGCATTAAATATGGTAGTTGGAGAAAATAACATTATAAAGCAAGTGTTTTGGCTCCTTTTTCATTCACCGAGCATTCAAATCTTTGAGAGCGCAAAAATTCCCGAGCGAAGGCATTCTTAGCGAAGAAGAGAAGTAGTTCATCCAAGCACTCATCCCTAAGGCAGATTGAGGTATTTATAAATATGGCTTCTTCATCCACTCTTGAATTCATTGCAAACCCTACTATGATTGAGGTTATTAAATGCCCTAGACCTGTATTCAAACTGGTTCCCTAAATTGCAAAGAAAGATGATATCATAGGTGCATTTTCTCAAATTCCTAAGGGAGTAGTATATGCTGAAGACCCTAGGATATACATACATTGTCATATAGAGGAATTAGGTGATGATGAGATCAAAAACATGTAAAGGACTATGATTTGTGATAAATCTGGAAATATCAAGCCGAAACACAAGATAGTAGAAACCCTAGGTTTTGTAGATATTCTTAGCATTCCTGATTTTCTTGAGGATATTATAAGAATTGTGCTAACCAGAGTCTATGGCGAATTCTTTTGGTTGGATTCCATCCATAAGATCACCAAAGAAATAGTTAAAGCAGTAACAGGGTTACCTTCCACCAATAGCAGGCCTGACAGAACAAAGAAGGTCCCAAATGATACAATGATGAAACTAACCAGTGCAACTTTTGACAAAAGATCTCTAAGGGTAAATGATGTAAAGGACATCAATGTCAAATTTATCAGTATGATCTTAGGTTACAAAGCCACACATGCAAATAGGTTGAACTCAGTTTCTAGCCTATGTATCAAAAGTGCATATGATATGGTCAATGATAATGCTAGAATAGATGTGTGCGAATGGCTCAAAGATGAATTGATAGACAATCTAAAGAAGATTAAGGGAGATAAGAAAGGAACCTTTAGATTTGGAAATTTACTTGTATGTTTAATGTTGTAAAACTAAGCAAGTACCCGGTATTGGTAGAAGAGATTTTGGCTTTGATATACTGGTAGGAAAGCAACTATTGGATCTATTGAACAACATGGGAGAAGACAGAGAGAAAAACACAAATGAGCATTTTCAAGCGTTGAAGGCTCGAATGAAAACTAGAATAAGACTATCACAAGCTATTGTAGATAAGTATTAGAAGGAAATTTTCTTTATAATTAAAAAGGATGAAATTTGGATGGAGGCAGTTGTCCCTAGAACTATTTGGGTAACTGAAATGGGCTATGAAACAGATGATAACATTATTGAAACTTATGCAAAATCCCTCCTTGAGGCACCAAAGGAACCCACTAAGAAAGTCTTTGGAAATGCTGAAACAATTGAAAGTGGAATTTGGTCAAGAAAAAGGGTTAAGAAGGTTGAAGAAATAGTAAGGAAAGCAACCTGACAAGCAAAGGAAATTAAGGAAGATGTTTTGAAACAAACTGGTATAAAAGAAAGTTAGTTGGAAGGACTTCAACCGGAAGCTCATCTTTCACTGGTTGGAACCTCCTCTGAAAGTGATATACCGGCGGTATTCAAAAGGGTTGAAAGGAAAAGAAAACCCTCACCGGCACCCTCACCTACACCCAAGAAAACCAGACAAAAGCAACAGGCAGTTAGGCCTCCTGTTAAGAAAATGACTCCAAAGAAGAAGAAGGTAAAACAAAACATTGCTCCACTAGATAAGCTTCTTAGTGAAATAACAGAGGATGGTAAGTTGAAAAACATCGGCAAACTATATAACACATTCTCTATAGATGACAAAGAAAGCATAGAGAACAGTGTAATCTTACACTTGGACATTTACAAGAAATTTTTGATGGAAATTGTTGATGAAATACCCAAAGATCTATATAGAAGACTAGAAGCTAGAAGGGTAGCTATTGTTGAGCTGGATAAGAAAATAAAAATTGAAAAACTACTTGCAGTGCATCTAGTAAACTCACTTGATGAGATAGACAAACTAATCAGTGAAACTAACCAGATAGTATTTTCAACTGCTCACCGACATGTAGCACTGATGTCAGGTAGAGTGAATGAAGTCTCTGAGGAAACAACAGATGCATGAGACATATTGTTTGTAGAAAAAGAGAAACAGGAAGAATTACTAAGACCCAAGACTATCAGAGTATACCAAAAGGACATGGATAAGGGAAAAGGTAAGGTGGGTGGACCTCCAAGCCTTAAAATAACTGATAATGTGCTCCCACCTCCTTCAGATATTCCACTGGTAGATACTACAAACAGTCAACTGGCCACTGAGAGTATGGAGACTCCACTAGAGGATACTAATCCTGAATTTGAAATTTTGTACACTATAAATATAGACACTCAAGAAGTAAATGTTGTGGTTGACAGAGAAACCACTGAGGATAAGAAGGAAGAAGTGACTACTGAGTCACCGGCTGCAAATGTTGAGGTTAAGGTTAGTGATATTGTAAACATAAGCACAGAAAAACCTACTCAGGCAGAGCAACCGGCAAAGGACACCACTGGTAAACCATTAGAGAAACTGGTAGCATAGATATTGTGAGAATAGTTGGACAGACATTTGGTACTTCTATAGTAGAATTTTGACCTACAAATGTAACAGAGGTCTTATTGGATTCAATAAAGAAGATCACAAAGTGTAACACACAAGCCTATAAGGCTATTGATGACACCATTCCTATTCTTAAATTGATAGCACCTAAATGCATAGTGGATAATAAAGATTCTTTAGGTCAACTAGACACATTGTCTAAGTTCATCACCAACAACATATTGACAGTTGATCAAATAAATGAGGACACATTTAAGGAGAGAATGATTAAAGAAAAGAGAAATTCTTTGAAGAAATTGTGAAGAAAAACAAAGAGAAAATGGACACCTTATTACTGGAACTAGGAGAGACAATTTTTGCTTTCAATAAACTATATAGAGACACTTGTAAAACAAATATTCTAACAGAAGATCTAGACAAGGAAATCAGCAAAGCACAAGATGAGATCAACAATATTGCTGACAATCTGATAGGTACATCGGATTCATTTTTGGAGATAGAAAAGAAAATTGCAGATCTAGAAGAGAAAATTGAGAAGTTAGAGAAGGACAAAGAGAAAGTTAAGCATAAGGCAAAGAGCTTAAAATGTAAACTTGGTCCTAAACTAGATTACCTCATTTCTTTGAGAAAAGAAATTTTTGAGGCTCTGGTTCCCGAACTTAAGACACCGGAAGAGAAAATGCACATACTCACCGGTATAGTTCAGAGAACACAAGAGACATTACAGGATAGCAAAAGATTCACCGGCAATTTAAATTTGGTTTTGACAAATATTTTTCAGATTGTAACCCACCGATTACAAGAATCTAGGCATGACTCCACTTATAGCGAATGACAACCTTTGTTATTGATGTCAAAGGGGGAGTAGTGAGATGAGAAAAATGATCAAAATAGGACATCATCAGCTTAGGGGGAGCATACATTTTTGGGCACACAGTTTTGGTAAGACAATTTTGGCAAACCATTGTTGGACACATTCTTTTTGGATTTTTCTCATGAGTGTTGCCATCAATGCCAAATGGGGAGATTGTTGGCAAATTCACACTCCAATGAGAAATTGTAGGTGATTGAAGGTATTGTCATTGATGGCAATCTTACAATCATGTGATATCGGCAGGCACTGACACCGACAGACTCTACACCGACATACAAAGCACCGACACCGAAAAGGAAGATTACTGGCACCCTGTCTGACAATAATTTTGTATTAATGTATTTTGTAATTAATTGTAAAATCTTTTGTAAACCGACATGGTAGATTGTAATATGACTCATATATGTATGAGATCATTGTAGATCATTTAGGATATGATATGATGCGAAATATGAATAGAAGGTAGCAGACCTAATATGCGAATTATTGGATAAGGGTTTATGTATATTGCAGAGCTTAAACCAGTACTGAATCTGGCATAGTAGATGTTGATTTGAAGCAGTACAAGACATTGGATTTGAATAATCCATTTTTGTAACTTAGTGTGACTTGTTTTGTAATTGAGCAGTGAGCTCTAGGCACTTGGCCTTCCTACATGTGCAGGCCCCTATTGTAAGCAGTAATATTCCCTTATTGGCCAGTAAGCGAATATTGTGGGTCACAAATCCCATCGAGGTTTTTCCCACATGGGTTTTCCTCGTTAAAATATTTTGTTATGGTGTGATTTTCATGTTGTGGTTGTTATTCCTATTTGCTGCATTATTTCTGGTTTATCGGTACATAGTTTTAGTATGCTTTTCATGTTATAAGTTAAGAAAATTATTATACCGATCAGATACTGATTCACCCCCCCTCTCAGTATCTTTGGGAATCCTAACAGATGAACATTTTGAAAAAAACCTTCACTTTCTGACACCCATGACTATTAAACCATTAAGAATTTGAAGATAATGTAAACTAGTGATTTGTAACATCTTGTTTGTAGATTCTAAAAAAAAATTTAATTTTTTTTTTAAATAAAATTTTATTGATTTTTTCCATCTCCCTCAAAAAGTAGTTTTTTACAGCAAACAACTTTTTTTAAGAGTGATGTGCATCCCGAAATGCATACTTTTTTTTCTATAAATGATAAAAACTTAATTCTTTTGAATTTTGGTTTGTAACATCAATAACAAGGGCATGCAGTTGGTTTGATAGTGATATGTTGAATATTTTTCATTTTATTAAGTTTTGAAGTTTTTTTTATGAATATGTTGTTAGGGTTCCCACAGATACTGAGAGGGGGGTGAATCAATATCTAACCGGTAATAAGAATTTCTTAAGTTGAAACATGCAGAACATAATATAACAGTGTACCGGTGTGCAAGAAATAATGCAATAAACAGAATCAAGAATATCCACATGAAAAGTACACCATAACACAAAATGTTTAACGAGGAAACCCGGTGTGGGAAAAACCTTGGTGGGATTTGTGACCCACAATATTCACTCACTGGCCAATAAGAGAATATTACTTACAATAGGGGCCTACACATGCAGGAAGGACAACTGCCTAGAGCTCACTGCTCAATGGGAAGTCACATTGACTTACAATAAGGATTATATTAATCCAATGACTTGTACTGCTTTATAATAGCATCTTCAATGACAGATTTAGTACCGGTTCTTGCTCTGTTCTTTACATATACCCTTGACCTATAATTCGCACATTAGGTCTGCCTAATAATTTCCTTTTTGCTTCTTACATTTTTTTTTAAATGTTTACAATGATCTCCTTTATATACAAGAGTCATTTTACAATTTTCCAAGTCGACTTACAATAATAAACAAAATATTACATAACAAAAATCTTGTCGGCCTCTATGCCGGTATACATCTTTTCTTCTGTGTCGGTGTCGGTGTCCTTGTTGATGCCGGTGCACTATCTTGCCTGTGTAATACTTGCCGGTATGATGTCTTGCTGGTGCCATAGGATTGCAAGGTTGCCATCAATGACAAAACCTTCAATCACATACAATGTCTCATTGGAGTGTGCATATGCCAACAATCTTCCCCTTTGGCATTGATGGCAACACTCATGAGAAATTTCAAAAAGTATCCAAAAATGTTTACCAAAAATGTGAGAGCTCCCCCTGAGCATATGATTCCTGTGTTTTGAACTTTCTCATCCCACTACTCCCCCTTTGGCATCAATGAAAAAGGTTTTCAAGATGTTAGTAGAGTTTGTAGTTTCATCTATCCATATCCTCAACCCTGTAGCTGGGTAGTTATTATCTGAAAAAGATCTCCCAAAATTAAGTTTAAACTATCCATAAATTTCTTACTATCTTTTATTGTTGTCTCAGTTCTTTTTACTATACCGGTGCGATGCTACAAATGCTCTACCGGTGTTTTGTTGCCTTGTGTTAATGCATCTGAGATTTCCTTCTGCAAAGATGTTAAATAGTCCAATCTTGGACTCAGTTTAGATCTCAAATGCTTTGCCTTGTTTATTATTCTCTCTTTCTCTCTTTCCAGTTTGAGTAATTCTTCCTCAAAATTTGCTATCTTCTCTTCAAAAACTGATAATGAATCCGGTGAGTTGACAAAATTGTCTACAAGTTTATTTATCTCATCCCGTGCCTTCCGTATTTTCTTGTCAATATCTACAGTTAAAAAGTTTGTTTTACATGTATCTTTATATAGATTTTTGTATTCTTTTAGCAAACTACATAGTTCTGGTAGAAGTGTGTCAAAATCTCTGTTACACTTCTTTATTTCCTCATCAAAGAATTTCTCTTTCTCTTTCTCTACCTTATCCTTTACTGATTCTTCCTTTATTTTCTCAATGTTTTCAGAAATATATTTACATAATGTATCCAATTGTCCTAAAGAATCTTTATTATCTATGTTACAGTTTGGAGCTATTACCTTCAAAATTGGTATAGAATCATCTATTGCTTTATAAGCCTGTGAACTGCAGTTAGTTATTTTCTTAATGGAGTCAAGTAGTACCTCAGTCACATTTGTTGACTTAAATGTTGATGATGATCCAATAATCTGAGTATCGATGGAAGTAACCATGCTTGTATTGACCTCTGACAGGTCAGTTTGTGTCTGCATTTCTTTTAGCATTGGTTTTCCCACTTCACTACTTACTAGTGGCACTGTTTCCTTATGAACCTGTTCCAGAGCCTTTAGCTCTATTGGTTTCTCTGTATGTTGTGTTGTCTTTGTCTGTGCCTCAGTCTATGCCTTTTTCTCTATGTCCTCTGCCGGTTTCTCTATTTCCCTTGCTAACGGAGGCTCTTTAGCCATATCTGACTTGTTAGTTGTATCTTCATCAACTATTATGTTGATCTTTTGGGTATCAACATTTACAGTATATAGGACTTCAGAATTAGGATTACTATTCTCTACATCCATACTTTTTGCCATCGGTTGATCTTCAGTAGTTGGAATTTTCACAGGTGGGGGTAGGTTATCTTTAACTTTTATGCTTGGTGGTCCACCAACTTTTCCTTTCCCCTTGTCCCTATCCTTCTGGTATACCTTTATAAGCTTAGGTTTCCTGTATTCTTCTTGTTTTTCCTTGTCAACCAAAAATATATCCCAACCATCTTGTGTTTCCTCTGTTACTTCAGTAACTCTTCCTACCATCAGTGAAATATGCTGGTGTGCAGTAGAGAATACTGACCGGTTTGCCTGAGCAATCAATTTATCAATTTCCTTGGGAGAGTTTACTGGATATACAACAAGTAGTTTCTCTATTTTTATTTTCTTATCTAATTCTATCACTGCTTGTCTTCTGGCCTCAAGTCTTTTGAACAAATCATCAGGAATTTCATTTGCTACTTCCATCAAAAATTTCTTGTACATGTCCATATGCAGTATCACACTTTCCTCAACTTGCTCTTTCTCATCAGCAGATAGAGTGTCATAAATTTTTCTTATGTTTTTCAGTTTTCAATCCTCTGTGATTTCATTTAACAATATATCTAGAGGTGTCAAGTCATTGTTTGTCCTTTTCTTTTTCTTTGGTGTCAGCTTCTTGGGTGTGACCTTTCTAACTGGAGATCTCACTGCTTGTTGCTTTTTCCTTGTCCTTCTAGGTGAAGGAGTGATTTCTAGTGAGGGATCTCTTTTTCTAACAACTCTTTTAAAAGTTGTTGGCATGTCACCTTCTAAAGAAGTACCTACCAGTGATAGATGAGCTTCAGGTTGTGGAGCTGACAACTCATCTTCTATTATGCCGGTTTTCTTTAGTACATCTTCCTTAATGGCCTTTGCTTGCCTGGATCCTTTCCTTACAAATGCCTCAACCTTCTTTACTCTTTTCTTTGATTGTATTTGGCTTTCTATAGTCTCAGCACTACCAAATACTTCTTCCTTGGGTTCATTGGGGGCTTCTAGAAGTGCTTGAGCATAAGTTTCAACTATGTGATCATCTATCTCATAGCCCATCTCGGTTACCCAAATTGTCCTTGGGATGACCGCTTCCATCCAGATTTCATCTTTCTCAATAACAAAGCATATATCATCTTTGTATTTGTCTACTATTTTCTGAGATAACCTTATTCTTTGCTTCATTTTGGTCTTCAATGCTTGGAAAAAGTCATGAATATTGTTCTCCTTGTTCTCACCCATGGTATTGAATAGTTCAGTTAATTGTTTTCTTACCGGTATGTCATATCCAAGTTCTTTATAACCTATACCAGGAACCTATTTTGTTATGTGTAGCATTAAACATACTAACAGATTTCCAAATCTAAAAGTTCCTTTCTTGTCCTTCTTTATCTTTCCAAGGTTGTCTATTAATTCATCCTTTAACCATTCACAGATGTCAATTTTTGCATTGTCTGTTACCATATCATAAGCACTCTTAATGCATAAACTTGAAACCGAGTTAAGTCTGTTGGCATGAGTGGCTTTGTAACCTAATATCATACTTATGAATCTCACATTGATATCTTTTATATCATTAACCCTTAGAGATCTCTTATCGAATGTTGCACCAGTTAGTTTTGTAACTAGGTCATTTGGAACCTTCTTGGTTTTATCTGGTCTCTTACCAATGGTCGATAACCCTGTGACAGCTTTCACAACTTCCTTGGTGATCTTATGGATTGCATCTAGCTATAAAAATTCTCCATGAACTTTGCTTAACACTATCCTAATCACATCCTCAGGGAATTCAGGATTGCTAAGGATTTCTTTGAATCCTAGGGTTTCAATAACCTTGTGTTCATCTTTAACATTGTCGGTATCATCAAATATTAAGGTTTTATACATGGTTTTGATTTCCTCATCTCCTAACTCTTCAATATTGCAGTGGATGTACATTATAGGGTCTTCAGCATATACAACTCCTTTAGGGATTTGAGAAAATGCACCTAAGGTATCATCCTTCTTTTCTATCTCGGGGACTAACTGAAATACGGGCCTAGGTCTTTTGATTACTTCAACAATAGTAGGGTTTGCTATGTATTCAATTGCAGAGGTGGATGCCATGATTAAATACCTTTTACTGCCTTGGATGGATGATTGCTTGGAGTGTGCTTGCTTCTTGCTCAAAATGCCTTAGCTCGGAATCTTCGCGCTTTCTGAAAATTTGAAATCATGGTGAAATGAAATAGAGCCAAAACCTTAATTTTATAACGTCTTTTCACCATCTACCACATTAATTGCATGTCGGTTAAGTATTCACTTAACATTATCTGTCGGTAATAAGTGATTTTCAACTTCTTATCTCTAACCGAGGGAATAATTAGCATATGTGTCATTTGATTGCCAAACCCTCAAGGAAATTTTCTTCAATTAGATGAAGAACTTCCTACCGGTGGAGTACTGCTCTGTCCTGCTGGTGAAGCATCACTCTGTCCTACTAGTGAAGCATTTGTTGGTTCTACCGGTGGAGAAGTATTCCCAATATTTAGATTAGCTTTTCTAATCCATTGCTTTGAGAATTCTTGCTTAACCTCTTCAACCTTTTCTTTACCTTTCAAGCTAGCACTTTTGTTGTCTACCTGTGTTCCTTTATTTCTACAAAATTTAGCAATATGCCCAATTTTGTTACATGCATAACAAGTCACATTATTCTTCTGAATAGCTTTCCCATAACCTATGTCAGTTTGTGTTCTGCATTGATTTGATAAGTGTCCAAATCTTCCACAAACATAACATCTCACATTCATTCTGCAGTTTTCAGAGTTATGACCAACATTGTTGCATTTTGAACATTGACCGGTGGGTGTATTGATATTCTGATAGTTCCTAGATCTACATTCATTTGCTCTATGATCATACTTATTACAGTTAAAGCATCTTCCATTGAATTTATAAGCTTTAGGTTGTCTTATCGGTTTGTTGTGATACTGAGTATTTGCAGTACCAGAGCTTTCACCAACTTCAAAGCCAATTCCAGAAGTGTCACCCTTAGGTTTTTTATTCTTTAGCAAGGTACCAAGTTCCTCTGAGCTTTTTTTGAATTTTTCTTTGTGTTGATTTGCATTTTCCAGTTCCCTTTCCAAGATTTATTTTTGTCTCATTAGTTCATTTGAGTCATTTTGAGTATGCATCAGATCTGTCTTCAACATGTCATTTTCATAGCTAAGTCTTGTGTTCTCATTTGCTGCATCACTTAGTCTTCTTCATTCTTCTTCCTGTCCTCAATCTCTTTGCAAAATCTCATAGTCATATCCTGCATTTCATTTTTTGTTGTCGTGATCTCTTGTTTCAACTTGCTTATCATGTCATTGAGTGATTCCTTTTCATCATTCTCATTTTGCAATTTTTCACAAAGTTCTCTTCTCTTATTTCTTGCAACAGTAAAATTTTCTTGAAGTGCCTGAATGATATCTTGAGCAGCTTTCAAATCATCTTCTAATTTGATATTTTTCAATTTCTCTGCATCATAGTCTGTAAGAGCTCCTTCAAGTTGCTTCATCAAATTTTCCATCTTTATCGGTGTCAAGATCTTCCTCAATTTTTTAGTCTTTTGAAAGTAGAGGACCAAGCTTTGATACCAATTGTTAGGGTTCCCACAGATACTGAGAGGGGGGGTGAATCAGTATCTAACTGGTAATAAGAATTTCTTAAGTTGAAACATGCAGAACATAATATAACAGTGTATCGATATGCAAGAAATAATGCAATAAACAGAATCAAGAATATCCACATGAAAAGTACACCATAACACAAGATGTTTAACGAAGAAACCCTGTGTGGGAAAAACCTTGGTGGGATTTGTGACCCACAATATTCACTCACTGGCCAATAAGAGAATATTACTTACAATAGGGGCCTGCACATGTAGGAAGGCCAACTGCCTAGAGCTCACTGCTCAATGGGAAGTCACACTGACTTACAATAAGGATTATATTAATCCAATGACTTGTACTGCTTTATAATAGCATCTTCAATGCCAGATTCAGTACCGGTTCTTGCTCTGTTCTTTACATATACCCTTGACCTATAATTCGCATATTAGGTCTGCCTAATAATTTCCTTTTTGCTTCTTACATTTTTTTTTTTAAATGTCTACAATGATCTCCTTTATATACAAGAGTCATTTTACAATTTGCCAAGTCGACTTACAATAATAAACAAAATATTACATAACAAAAATCCTGTCGGCCTCTGTGTCGGTATACATCTTTTCTTCTGTGCCGGTATACATCTTTTCTTCTATGCCGATGCACTATCTTGCCTGTGTAATAGTTGTCTGTATGATGTCTTGCCGGTGCCATAGGATTGCAAGGTTGCCATCAATGACAAAACCTTCAATCACATACAATGTCTCATTGGAGTGTCCATATGCCAACATATGCCTTCTCTATTAGATAATAATATTAAAGTACACATTCACAAAAAAAGGTCAAGTGAAACAAGATCACCTCGCAAGAGTCACACGACAAGAAGCTAGAGTCAAAAAACAAAGCTATTCATCAAAAAACTTCCACAAGCAGCCAAAATAGAGGCAATCGAGGGGGGAGGATTTGGATCATCTTTCTTTTCCCATACATCAGCGGAGCCAAGAGTCGGGTTCGACACAGACCATCCATCTTCTGGGTCTTTTTCTTCTTCTCCTTCCTCCCGCATGGGAGGCGAAATAGCCAAAGCCAGGCGAGGAAACTTGGAGGTGGCAGTAGGCCACCCAGAGCCATCACCAATAGCAGGAGCCAAAGTAGTAGGAGCAGTAGAAAGCCACCTCGAGGAAGACCCACGACATGGAGGAGAAGGCGAACGACGCCTCCACGCGTTGTCTCTCCCAACAGAGGAGCGGCGAGGAGCCTGGGACCGCGGGGTTTGAGAGTGTCGTGCAGAGAAACTTTGGTCACGAGGCAGAGTGCGGTTGATAGAAATAGAATCCGATGGCACTCTGGCAACCACACAAGTGACATTGCCCCAATGCTGAAGAATCTCCTATAAGTGGCCCACCTCAAGAGCCCATTTATCTGCTTGTACCTGAATTTGCATTGATACATTATTAAAAATGCAAGCTTTAACATAAAGCAAGACATTAATATCCAAAGAGATGTGACTAAAAAGAACAATATTTCTATCTTTTCAAAGAGTAAATAGGATCTCCATTTTGAAAGCATTCCATATCTAGGAAAACTTGAAGGAGATTTTAGGCAAATCTCCAGGAAGAGCCATATGCCTAGAAAAGGGCTCAAGCCGAAAAAGCCAAAAGAAATCATGGATCTAGCTCCAATATTGTTGAGCTCTTCCACAACCAAAAAATGTGCATAAAAGTTTCTGGGTGACCACAAAAAGGGCACCGGGGGTCAAGAACCCCCAAATGCTTAAGTCTAGAACCCAAAGGAAGCCCTTGAAAAAGAACACACCAAGCAAAGTGTGCAATCTTGGGTTCAGTGGTGGTGGATCAGACAATAAGAAACCCGAGTCTCCAGGATTTCTGAGAAGACTGCAAATGCCATCGTTGGTTAATAATATGGACCCTAGGCAAATGGGGTACCAACTAGAGATAACCCATGTTGGGTTTGTAGCTAGTGAAAGGAGTCCTATGATACCACTTCCAATCCTTCCACCAAGGTCTGACAGACTGAATGCCAGGCTTATGTAACTAATGTGAGGGTAAGGACAAAACCAGAAGGTCATAAGTCCGTCGATCAGGTCGAGACAAACAAAACTAGACCTGGAGGTCATCCCATGACTAGAGACTCATAGAAACTCTGGAAAATAGGTCCTTAGGTGTTCGAATGTCGCGTTTGTGAAAACACAGAGCACTAACATCCTAGATTTTGGCCAGTGGTAACCCTTGCACCTGAAAAAGAAGTGACCACCAGAGATTGTATTGATTCATGGAGATCCCATCATGAAAACCATCACCCGCCCACCAAAGGCAAGGCTTAATAGCTTCCCAAGCACGCCAAATGCTTTTAACAAAAAAAGTACCCTAGATTTGAACTGGGTCTTTCATAATGAGAAGGGTTTGAAAAAAAATCCCCTTCCAAGCCGACCTATTGGCAGGAAACCCCAAAGAAATGAAATGCCAAAGAAGGATTTTCCATGCCTCATCGCCAGATAAGGCTCTAATGATCCATTTAGCACATAAAGCAAGCCCTCGCTTCTGGGTAGAAATAAGGCCAAGCCCTCCAGACTCCTTGAAAGCCCACAAAAGTCTTTCCAACTTCATGTCAGAGGCCTTAGAAGGAGCCCAACATGAAGAGTAATAGACATGAGTGGCAGCCAAAACCTTCGAACAAATTTGAAATTTACTAGCCAAAGAGAGAGGCTTGGTTATCCAATAGGCTAATTTTTTCTCAATCCTGGCTAAAACAACATTCCAAAGATCCACAGGCGAAGCTTAAAAGGCAAAATGAATGCCCAGAAAGTGAAAAATTTCTCCATGATAAATCCATTTTCAACCATATTGAAGAATCCAAGGTGGGGTGGGAAGAAAAGACTGCCTATAAAATTGCGTCTTGTGTCATTGAATGGTCAAGCCGGAAGCCAAGCAAAAAGTGTCCAGACATTGAAGAGAAGCCTGCACATTATCTTCTTCCTCAATGAGAGTGAGAAAGGAGTCATCCACAAAATGGCCATTGACAAGTTGGGAAGGTGACTCAGGCAGGGAGATTCCACGGACACGCCCAACAGAGATGGCGTTAGCAAGTAAGTACCCAAAACCCTCCGTCGCAAGAACATATAAAGCAGGAGCCAGAGGACAGCCCTGGCGAATGGATCTGAAAAGACCAAAAGCCTCAGACTGATGGCCATTGATGGTGATGTAGGCCGAGGCATCTCCGAATAACATTTGGATAGACTGAATGAATTTGGGGCCAAAGCCAAGAGCTTTGAGCATAGCCAAAACAAATGACCACTCAATGCGAACATACGCTTTAAGTTTTGAAGTTTAACTAATTATAATTCAGATATAGGTGTACGTTTGAACACATAACTTGTTCTAAATATATCAAAAAAAAAAAAATTCTTTTTTGTTAGAAAGAAGACATCAATATCTAGGGAATATATATTTTTCACAATTTTTTAAATTAGTTTACTATTTTTCTCAATGCATTGAACAAAGAAGTTTATGTTCGTTAAAAAACCTACATTCACAAGAAAAAATAAAAATATATTAATGAAATTAAATATATTAAAAATTATACTATTTGGAAAACTTATAATAAAGACTAAATACTTTAAAAATTAAAACTTCTAAATGAATTCATTTAACCCCCCAAAAGCTAATGTAAAATTGAATTTTTTATCAGCATTTGATAGATCCAAAGGAGACTCCAATACAAGTATGATTTAGAAGTAGAGAGGTTTTATCTAAGAAATTTTGATTTAAGAGCCTTTGATCTAACTCTCTTCAACTAATTACTTCAAATGGGACCTCTAAAAACTTAAATCATTATATTTTTTTAAAAATGTATGATTTCAACAAAAATCAGGATGTACCAAAAAGTGGGAACCAACATTGTGAGTTCACCCACTTTGAGTTTAGTATAAATAAATAAAAGTAAATTTGAAACATAAGGTATTCCCGCACCATATATTTTGAATATATTCTTGGCTTTGCTTTTTAGAAAGCAGAGTAAATTATTTTCTAAAGTATTTGGATAAAGGGGTCACACCCGATGGCGTGGTTGCCACTTGAATATTGATGTCATTTATCTTGATGTATCCCTTGTTCGGTTTAAAATTCACAAAAGATTGTTGAGCACCTTCATTCTTATCAACTAGAGCCATTGAAGAAGATGATTCAAATTGACTCACTTGAAGCTGATAATTATGAAGCACTGTGCACAACTGCATAAAGGAAGTAAACTCGTAAAAGATAAGCTTACCCCTAATAGCTTTTTGTAAATTAGCAATAAAAATTCTTTGAACATCATGATCAGGCATAGGATAAGGAATTTGAAAGTACAAATGTTTATATCTACCAATAAAATTAGTCACTTTTTCTTTAACTCCTTGTTTACAATGAATCAAATTAGTCAAAGTAGTCTTAGGACCGATATTATTGTGAAATTGTCAATGAAATAATTATCTAATTGATGAAATGATGTAATAGAATAACAAGGCAAAGAATAATACCATTGAAAGGCTCTATCGCTAAAGGTTCAAGTAAAAAATTTAGCCATAAGTCTTTGATCATTTGCAAAGCCACTACACAAAGTTTGAAATGTTTTCACATATGTCAAGGGATCAATTTTTCCATTTTACATTTCCAATTGAGGGACTTCCATATTTTTAGGAGGGACAACATGGACAATGTCATCGAATAATGATCTCGCTACATCAAATGTGGGCATATTAAACTTGGACTGGGTAATGGAATCCAATTGTTGTTGTAGGGATGAAACATCTTGGGCTAAGTTATTGATGGTTTCTTTGGTAGATGGATTGAAATTGGACATATTGGATTGGGATGGACCTGAGTAACATTGTTATATGTAGGTGGGGGTTGAGAGTAAGGAGGTGGAACACTATGATATGTGGGTATGGGAGATGATTAGGACACAAATGGAAGACTCACAGAAGGAGGTATATAAGAACTTTAATTAACAAGGTTTCCCACTTGACTAACATGTGTAGGATTAACATTTTATGAGCATCCTTGGGGATAGGTCAATCCTGAATTGCGTTAATCTTAATGAGATTGGGTGAAATACCCTTTATAGAAACCACATGACCTAGATAAGGTACTTCATTTTAAATCATTCACATTTTTTGATTTTGGCACATAGTTAATGTTTTTGCCATGTTTCTAGTACGATCTTGAGATGTTGTTCATGTTCTTTCTCATTCTTTGAGTATATTAAGATATCAACTAAACTAATGAGCATAAATACATATAGAAATGGTCATAAGACATCAAGATCAAGGTCATAAATATTGTAGGTCTGTTAGTTAAACCAAAACCATTACTACAAATTCATATGTCATACTGTGTTCAAAAAATAGTTTTAGAAATGCCAAATTCTTTAATGCAGATTTGATGGTATCCTGATCATAGATCTATTTTGGAAAAACATTTGGCAATAGATGTAATTGATCTAGGAGATCATCGATTCAAGGTAAGGGGTACTTATTTTTTATGGTTAATTTATTAATTTGTTGATAATATATGCATAACCTCATGGTTACATCTTTCCTTTCGACATATAATGTTGGTGCACCCCAAGGAGAGACACTTGAACTTATCTTATCATCCTTAAGTAACTACATTAATTGAATTTTTAGTTTAGCTAATTCAAGGATCATTCGGCGATAAGGAGCTTTGGAAATAGGCTCTACCTTTGGAAATAGATTGATTGCATGTTCACAAATCATTTAAGGGATAAAAAATCTAATTATTTAGGAAAAACATCTTTGAATTCTTGTACCATAGGTTTAATATAAATACCTATTTAGAATTTATCACCTATTTGGAAAAGTATAACACAAAATATTTTACAATTTTTCCTTGCACTATGCTTGACTTGCATGGCTGTAATAGTTTTAATATGAACAAGTCTTTTCCCCCCTATAAAATGTGACACATTCCCGTTTTAGAGATTAGGATAATTTGTTTATTTTCACAACCAAGGAAAGAATTGTTTTTCTCTAGCCAACTCATACTTCTAGGATAGTATCATATGTACTCAGATTCAATATGTGAAAATGATCATGTGTTACAAAGTTATCTAATTCAAATTCTAGGTTTTCAATAATTGCACTTGTTTGCCTAACTATCCTACCATCTATCATTTGGACAACTAGAGATTTAATTAATTTAGATCATCTATAGAACCCTTAATCTCAATTAGAGAAGGTTGATAATGTACGATACATGTATCTACAACTACACAAATATTTATGTTGGAAGGATTAGAAGCATTGCTATCTTTGTTTTGATGTTGTTGTGGTTTGCACATACGATCATCTTTACATTGGTTCTTGCCATATTTCTAATAGTAAGTGAAATGGTGGAAATAGGAGTCTTAGCTTAAAATAAAAACTAAGAACTTAATTAGCCACTATTTCCACATATTCATTGGAGGAGAATAATCAACAAGATCCAACTCTAGCCCTAGAGGAGAGCTAGATGTTGTGTATTATTATTGGCTCTTTATGGGGTTGATTTATTGTGGTTAGATATGAAATGATCCAAGAACTAGGTAAGATGCTAGGAAATTGACAAAATTCAAGATAAACAGAATAAAGAAGATTAGAGAGTGTAGTGTCATGAAATTGCAACCCTTGCAATTGTCGGCCATAGTAGGGTCCTCATGCACATGATTTGAATCCCTAAGCTATATCGAAGACCATAGACTTGCTCAGCACTTGAGAACTACATCTTGCTTTCCCTCTGCACTGCCTAGACTGCATCTTGTCCAACAAAAAACGGCAGGATAGGGGTATTGCACCCCTGTTCGCTAACCCATTTTGGGGTAGGATCCTTTTCAAACATGCTTTGGAGGTTGCACATTAAGCAGGAAAACTCCCCCAGTGTCATCTTGCAATGGAAAATCAGTCAATTAACCCTAATTGACAAGTATATAAGTCACATTTCCCCTTCCATTTTGGCATAAGACAGATACATGAGTGTTGGCATTGTATGAAGATTGCATTAATGAAGTATAATGTTGTCATTGATGTCAGTAGTAACCGGTAATGGAGTTGTATTGCAACTGGTAGTGATGCAGTAATGCAACCGGTAGTAGAGCAGTGAAGGAAACTAGTATTGGTATTTGAAGCAAAGTGATCAACTAGTAACCCTAACCTATTGATATGTCGAACCCTAATTGATGGAGCTTGGTGAATCGGTTATTTTGTTCTATGATTGAATGGTGATCGGAGATGGAGATGCCACGTATGCATGATGCACGTGATGAGTTTCAAAGTGGTTTTGGCGCGTAGAGATAGCTATTTTATCTTGGGAATGAACAAATGCATAGCATGAAGTGAATAATGCATGATGAGTTACAGGATCCAATGTGCAGTGATCCAAGAGTGGTCGAATTTGTCTTGAACAATGTGCAGCTGATTTCTATGTAATCCAATGGTCATGTTTGAACCGATATGTTTGTATTCTCTATGAGATCTTAGGTTTTTTGATGTGTTACCGACCTATTCTATTTATTTTTAAGGTCGATGAGTTGTTTGTAACTGTGTTGTAAATTTGGTTAAGTTTGGTAGTGTGATTGATTGTTGAATAAGAAGGAGTGTCTGTAGAATGTGTGAAGGCAGATAGGAGCATAAATAGATCTGATTAAGTAGAGTACTTCTATTACAATATCATCAAAGACCATGTTGTTCTCTAACCATTACAATAGTTAAATCCCTTAACTGGGTAAGCTTTAACAGGCTTGGTGCAATCTAAATCCTCTAACTAGGTGATCCATTAGCTTGGATTTGAAATCCTCTATCGAGGTTACTCCTAACAGGCTATTGCCTTTAACATGGTATTGGAGTCAATCCCTTAACCAGGTGGTCCTTAACCGAATCCATTCCTAATGGGACATTTTTGTAAAGCTTCTAACAAGGCTTGGCTACTAACAGGGCAAACTTTAGAAGAGTTCAGAATACTTGTGGGTATTCATCCCCACCGTGGTTTCTCCCATTTGGATTTCCATGTCAAAAATCATTGTGTCAAGTGGTGAATGATTTTGTGGTTATGTTTTGATATGGTTGATTTAATTAATTGGTATAGCCACTTAGATTTTATTAGATGACCGAAAGTGATCTGAAATGAGTTATTACTGATGTTAGTAAAGTGGTTTAATGTTTTGGTTAAATGGTATGTGAGTTTCAGATCTGCTACATTGTATCTTTGATGTTCTGGTCAATCAGTAAGCTTAATAGTGCAGTAACAGATTTTGTTACAGTGTCTAAACTGGTTAGTTCAGTGAATGGTTTATGAGTTGGGATTAAGTTTGGTGAAAGTATAGTTTGTTTTCTATCTACTGATTCACCCCCCCTTCTTAGTAGTTGACCGGATCCTTATTGATTCATCATATCATCAATGAGATCACACATTCAAGCATTCAAGATCATTCAAGCATTCTTTTCCAACATTGAGCATTCTTAAGTCTCCTTTCAAGGCTAGTTGTTGCATTCAAGTCAAGGATTCAACCATTGAAGAGGAGATTCATTCCAACATTCAATTCCACACAAGCAATTCTATCAATGTTTCTATCACAACCTCCCTTGAGGTGTTTTGCATTTTAGTCTTTCATTTACATTTACTTGCAAGTACTTTCTTTCGTCATTTGGTTAATTCCAAAATTGGGGTTTGACCTGAAGGAAAACCCCCAATCCCAACACCTTTCCCTCTCTTTTCTATGTGTAGGTTGCAAGTGCGCAATTGTACTTTCAAATTCAAGCTCTATTTGTAGAGGTGAAAAAACCCTTTTCGTTTCGTGGACTTGTCAGATGACCATGTACACTCCTGCCATGGTCTGGACAACTTTTCCTCCAATTCGTAGGGTGGCTTCATCCTGATAGATTATTGCCAGATCCAGGTGCACAGCTTCACCCTATGCTTCAGTCTTGAGTTATAATCAGATCTTTGTCACTTTTACACTTGATCATAAGTACATAATTCAATCAATTCAAATCTCAATCTCAAAAGAGGGGATTCACTTACCATCACTCAGAATTCAATCTCTTTCTCTAGAGGTTGAATCTAGTGTATTTTCCTCCCTCTTCCAATGTAATGTGGAAAATGTGTTTGAAGAGAAATCCAAAGTGAAACTTTTATCTCTCCTTAGAGGGAAGAAAAGCTTTCATCTCGATATCTCCATCATTCACCTTTTTTCCAACATTACATTTTGGTGAACTCGACGTCTTACATGCTTTATTCTAAAAAATCATTGCATATTTTTCATTTACAAGTTTATTTTTTTGTAAACTTAGTGGTTAATTCATTCAAAACACTAGTTTTTAAAATTGAAATTGAACTTGTGTTTTGTAAAAAATTCTTCTTATTGTCTTAGACTGAAAATTGCTTTGCTTGTCAAATTCAATTTCTTCATTGTCTTGTTCAATTTGCAAATCAAATTCACAAAATTAAGAGGTTAATTGTCAAAACCCTAATTTTAAAAAATCATCTTGAAATTGTGCAAAAATTGAATTCCCATTTAATTTTCTGATTTGTAACTGTTTTCATACTTATCTTATGTCCTACAATTCACATTTTCAATTTCCCTCCTTTGTCCAAAATTCAAATTTCAAAAATTAAGTGGTTAGGTCATAAAACCCTAATTTTCAAATTTAATTTGATTTTGTATAAATTTCAATCAATTTCATTCAAATTCAAATTTTTAAAACATTCTCCAAGGTGTCCCTCTTCTTTGGGTGTGACCCTTTTCAAATTTGCAGTCCCATTCCTCTTTTTCTTCAAAACCCTAATAGGGTCCTATTTCCACATTTGAACTTTCATTTCGCCTATCTTGAAATTGTAAAATTTGCCAACTTTTTGGGGTTAGCTTTAAAATCATCATAATTTTCATCCCTAAAAATTTTGAAAAAAATTGGCCAGACCATGTGCATTCCCACCATTGTCCTTGTCTTTTTTCCCAAAATTTCAGGAGACTATATTTAATAGTCTAAATCTAGAAGATTGGCTACTTTTGTCAGTTTTTGATCCCTCTAACCTCGAAGATACCTTCAAATTTCAACATTTCCTATTTCAAGAAATTTTTTAAAATTAAGAGGTTAGTTCTAATCTGCCCTAATTTTCAAAATTCTGATTTTAAAATTAAGTGGTATCCCCTTAGCCCTAATTTTAAAATTCCAATTTCCTTTCATTTTAGGAAATTGTGTCATCCTCTTCTTCCAACAAAGTTCAAATTGTTTAATCATTATTTTCTTAAATTTTGCATTACTCAATTTTGTAAGCTTTGTTCCAAATTCAAAATTTCAATTTTCCCTCTAGTACATGAGTTTCACCGCTATTAGTCCTACCTACACTATCCCCGTTAGACAAAGCATTAGAATTAAGGCTTCCCAAGGTTTAATTACCGAGGAGATGGAGCATAATTTAGGTGACTTCTTTAATGAGGATAATGCTAATGCTTCCCATCCTAATCATGTCCCTATCTATCCAATTGATGAGTCCCATGATGAAGAAGAAGCTTTGACTAGAGTTTCCATAGACCAACTTTCAAAATTGGACAATCAATTTGATAACTCTCAACAATGGATGTCTCAAGAGTACCCTAATAGTGAAGCTCTTCCATTAATTGAAGGCCTTAAACACATGATTCAAAGTGATATGAATGGAATTGATATATTGTGTGGCATTGCTCATATTGTTGATTCTAATGTCATGCCTATCACGAGCTGTGCTAAGAACTTAAGTTATTCAAAACCTTCAAATCAATCAATTCTTCTATTCCTTTGACCACTTCAATGGCTAGTGTTCCTACTTTCACTTCAAACATCATGGCTACATCCACTCAAAATGTCATTCCTACAACCATTGGTCATGGGGGCAATCCCTCTTCTTCATTTAATCCTCCATCTTTACCTATGTCTTCCATAAGTATTCTTATTATCCCTCAACCAATCAATGTGACACAAGGGGGCAATTCATTCAACAATTTTGTTCCTCCTTTAAGTGTCTCATTTCCTACGGAATCATCACCTATGCCTACTTATCATAATTTATCACTACCTTATTCTCAATCCATGCCTTCCTTCAATAACATCACACCACCTTCTCCATCAACCATGTCTAACATCAATTCTTCTACCGAAGCAACAATCACCAATCTTGCTCAAACTGTGTCTTCCTTACAACAACAAATTGCCTCTATGAGTCAATCCAAGTTTGGTATGCCCACCTTTGATGTTGCGAGCCCACTTTCTCTTGATATTGTTAAATTAATGCATCCTAAGCATGTTGAGGTCCCTCAATTAGAACTATATAATTGAAAAGGTGATCCTCTTACACATGTTAAAACATTTCAAACCTTGTGTATTGATTTTGTTTATGATCAAAGATTGCTTGCAAAACTATTTACAAGAACATTAAAAGATAAGGCTTTACAATGGTATTTCTCTTTGCCTTCTTATTCCATCACTTGTTTTCAACAACTAGCAAATGCTTTCATCCAACAATTTCAAAATAACATTGGTCCTAAATCACTTTGACTGATTTAATGCATTGTAAACAAGGTGTTAAAGAAAAAGTGACTGATTTCATCGGTAGATATAAACATTTGTGTGCTCAAATTTGTTTTCATGTACCTGATAATGATATTCAATGGCTTTTCATTTCTAATTTGCAAAAAGATATCAGGGAAAAGCTTTTTTTGTCTGAGTTTACTTCCTTTTCGCAATTGTATGCAACACTCCACAATTATCAACTGGTTGAGTCAAATGGAGCAATCTAATCCTATGGCTCCAAGTGATAAGGGGGAGAGTGTTCAACAACCGTTTGCAAAGTTCAAACCAAAAAAGGGCTTCATCAAGTTCAATGGTACAATCAACAACAACAATGTGAATGCTACAACAAGTGTGCCTTCTATTTCTAAATTTTTCAAAAGAGAAAGACAATTTACTCCTTTGAATGAATCTTTACATAGTATTATGTCTCAGCTGTTGCACAAAAATGTTATCAAACTTCCTCCTATAAACCAAGTTGATCCTTCTAAACTTGCATCCCCTTATTTTGATAATAGTTCCTTTTGTCAATTTCATTGTCATCCTGGTCATGATACTGAGAAATGTTTCGCATTGAAAAATAAGATTTAAGATTTGATTGACAACAATACTATATTTGTTGCAGGTGTGAATGATAAGGGCAATAAATCAGTAGCTCCTTTTAATCAAAATCTTAAAAAAATTATTGAGCCTTTTCCTTCTCATACCTCTAACGTGATTGAGACTGAGTATACTTATTTCTCCTCTGAGGAATTCACTTCTATGGCTCTGAACTTGGTAAATATGGTAGAAAAAAAAGATACGCCTAAGTATTCATGTATTACATTTGACCCTAGTGAGACCATTAGAGCACCCGATGGCCCTTTATACATAGTTACGAAGGTTAAGGATATCCCTTGTTGCGGTGCTCTTGTTGATCCCTCTTGCATGGTTAACATCATCACTGAGGAGTATCTTTTCACTTTACAACTGCATAAACCCATATATGATGCCTCTAATGTAGTGGTCAAGTTATTTGATGGTTTCTCTTGTCCTACCATTGGCTCTATCACCCTTCCTATTGAAGTTCATACTAAATCCATGGATATTGACTTTGTTTTCATACCCTCTTCCGAGCAATTCTGTGTGAAGTTGGGCTATCCTTGGCTATCTTCTATGAAGACTATTGCTTCTCCTATCCATAAGTGTTTGAAATTTCCTCACAATGAAGAAATTATAACTGTGAACCATAGCTTATTTCATCCATCTGAAAGAAGCCCTAGTGTTCCTATTGATTTATTTTGGCCTAAGCAATTTCAATCTCTTCCATCAAGGAGCAATTCTCTTTTTCAATCTTATAAAAAATGGAAGAAAGATATGATCCTATTTGTAAGTCAACCTAGATCCCCAACAATTGACATTCCTATCATAATTGAAGATGAAGCTCTTCCCCTCACGGATAGAACTAATCTCCCTCATAAGGAATATTTTCAACATATTCCTATGGATGTGACTAAACCTTCTCTTAAGAAGAACAACAATATTCCTCCTAAGGTTAGACCTATATCTCCTCCTCATGATGGACCTGGTCTCCTTCCTACACCTAACATTCCTCCTTTATATGGTGCAGTTCCACCTCCTTCATCTTATAGAGAGAAGAGGCCTGCTTCTCCTCTTGTCCAATCTAAAATACCTCAACCTAAACCTTCAACTATCAAAGAGAAAAACATTCCTACTTTTTCAAATGTTCCTCCTCCTCCTTAGCCTTCCACTAAGACTTGATGGAACTGTTGTGTGAGAGAATGCCGATGAAGACACCATGTTCGAGCTCGTGAATTTGTCCCTCAAACTATCCCATCTGCTAAGACTCTAACAGTTGATATGATTCCCTTATCTCCTAAGCAAGATGTTCAACCTACATCTAAAAATCATAAGTTGCATAAAACATGTGATGATTTTACTCCTATTTGTGTTCTTGCTCCTCTTTCTCTAAATTTTGATGAGGAAATGAGTGAAAATGTTATTCATGATGGAAATACAACTCCTAATACTTCTGATAGTGAGTATGCATATGTTGATGTGGACAAGCATTTATCAATTGAATTTTCACAAATTCTAATCCTAGCTCCTAGAATCGAACAAAGTAAATTAACCCATGAGTATAGTCCTTGTTTGGATCTTGTGATAGCTTCATCTGCTATGCTCGATGTCACTCCTCTGGCATCTTCTCGAAATAGTGATCAACAAGATTGGGAGGTGGATGTCATGCTAGATTACCAATATTATCTTTGTAGATCCTCTCTCTCTCTCCTTTCTTGCTCTTTTGTGACCATTCTTCTATGTGTATCCTTGTTCTTCTATTTTTCCCTCAATGTCTACTTGAGGACGATGCAAAGTATTGAGATCTCTTTTGGTCTCTTTCATGTTGACTCGAAAGACATCCTCTCTTCCCTTTCTTCTAAGGTAGTGTCCTTTCTTTAAGGAATGATGATTCTTATATGCATATACATGAGTTATCATACAACATACTAACCCTGAGGAAAGTGAAACTACCTCATGCTTCATGTTTTGTGTTCATTATCCTTGGGTTTATTTCTCACTTGGGGTATAAATCCTTGCGATAATGTGCTCCCTCTCTTCTCTCTCTCTTGGGTGTATCCTACCTTAAAGCAATCACTCCCGATAAGGCGCGCATGATCTCTTTAACGTGGGGGCATACGCTCCACTCATATTTTTGTTTTCGATACTTAGAATTATTTAGTGAACTTGGCTTTGCTTCATAATTTTTGTATATTTTTCGTGACTCATAGTGAGGGGAACCTTGCTACTTGCATTCATGGTTTTCCCCTTCTTGACATTCCCTTTTACTTTGTCAATCAATGTTGTAAGATCCTTAGTCCACTAGGGGCTTGGTGCATCTTGCCTCCTTGACGTGGTAGAAGTCTTTTAATATTGTTTCCTTGTACTTTATCGACAGTATTGGCGTACACTTATACTCATGCTAAAGTGGGGGCTAAATGTAGTGTCATGAAATTTTGACCCTTGCAATTTTTGACCACATTAGGGTCCTCACACATGCGATTTGAATCCCTAAGCCAGATTAGAGACTGGAGACTTGCTCAACACCTGAGAACTGCATCTTGCTTGCCCTCTGCACTGCCTAAACCGCACCATGTCCTGCAAAAAAGGGCAGGACAAGGGCGTGGCGCCCCTATCCCCTGCCCCATTTTGGGGCAAGACCCTTTTCAAATGTGCTTTGGAGGTTGCACATTGAGCGGGAAAACTCCCCTAGTGTAGGCCTACAATGGAAAATCAGCCAATTAACCCTAATTGACAAGTATATAAGTCGCATTTCCCCTTCCATTTTGGCATAAGACAGATACATGAGATCACGCATTCAAGCATTCAAGAGTTTTTAAGCATTCTTTTCCAGCATTGAGAATTCTTAAGTTTCCTGTCAAGGCTAGGTGTTGCATTCAAGTCAAGGATTCAACCATTGAAGAGGAGATTCATTCCAACATTCAATTCCACATAAGCAATTCTATCAATGTTTCTATCACAACCTCCCTTGAGGTGATTTATATTTCAGTCTTTCATTTACATTTACTTGCAAGTACTTTCTTTCATCATTTGGTTAATTCCAAAACTGGGGTTTGACCTAAAGGCAAACCCCCAATCCCAACACCTTTCCCTCTCATTTCTATGTGTAGGTTGCAAGTGTGTAGCTATACTTTCGGATTCAGGCTCCATTTGCAGAGGCAGAAAATCCCTTTTCATTTCGTGGATTTTTCAAAGGACCATGTACACTCCCGCCACAATCCGAATAACTTTTCCTCAAATTCATAGGGTGGCTTCATCTCAACATATTATTGCCAAATCCAGGTGCAAAACTTCACCCTATGATTCTATCTTTAGTTATAATCAGATCTTTGCCACTTTTACACTTGATCATAAGTACACAATTCAATCAATTCAAATCTCAATCTCAGAAGAGGGGATTCACTTACCATCACTTAGAATTCAATCTCTTTCTCTAGAGGTTGAATCTAGTGTATTTTCATCCCTCTTCCAATGTAATGTGGAAAATGTATTTGAAGAGAAATCCGAAGTGAAACTTTTATCTCTCCTCGGAGGGAAGAAAAGTTTTCCTCTCGATATCTCCATCATTCACCTTTTTTCCAACATTAACAGCATAGAAGTACATATCTAGAAATGAGATATAGAAAGGAACCTGACATTCAAATCTAAGCCTAAAAAAATTGATCAAGTGTGCTAGGTACCATAGACTTGGAGGTGCTTCTACAAACTAAAACTCCAAATTCAAAATCAAGATGCTTTATAGATCACTTCCTCTGAAATTCAACCAAAAAAGTGTCAATCACATACACAAATCACCATAGACCAAGGGTATTTATCTTTTCAAAATATGGAACTATATTTCTTAATTTTGTCTCTACAACTTTGGCTGACAGATTTGTAATTTGCACACCGAAAAGTAAAATGTTGTGTTGTATGGAGGATTTCTTAAGTCAAATCCCTAGTAGGAATTAACCTCCACTACAACTATGATATGATTAGAAAATAGAGCTTACCCTTTGTAGAGAAGAGGCTAAATCTGAATGGAAATGTTGATTTGAAATAATGTAACCTAAGCTTGATAATGGTGGTGATATAATGCTCTTTGGATAAGACCTTCAAGGGTTAATGTAGTAACATGACATGAAAAGACATAAAAGGATCAATCATGAAAACACATTTACAATACAACTTGCTTATCCATAATGCTTAGATTTGAAGATACTTGCTCAATGGAAGTGCTTAGTAGTGTTGGGATAAAAATGAATTGGAGGGGACGTCTTTATATATGGTTCTCAAGGTAATTCTTATTTTAGGTTGACTTTCATTGGTCATATCAAAATATTGAGATCAAATAACAAATAGCATGAACCGAGACTCAAACATGTTTGATTTTGGGCCCTTTTTAAGGGGACTATGACGCTAGGTGTCCTATTCCACTAGGACTGTGACGTTAGGTTTCCTATTCCACTAGGACTATGACGCTAGGTGTCCTATTCTAATAGGACTATGATGCTAAGTGCCCTATTTCACTAGGACTATAGTGCTAGGTTCCCTATTCCAATAGGATCTAGTCACCTCATGAGCATATGACGATAGTTTGGCTGTGACAAGGCCAAAAATAGGCTTCAAATTGACTATTAGAGAGCACACTAAAGCAAGGGCCCAAAAAAGAGTGAGATTGTAAGGGGTTACAATTTACGACACTAAGGATGCATGTGAGGACAAAATCATTGAAGATTATTCTCGTCACAAGTCCAACATTGGATTCCCGATGGTGTAGGTTTGTCTTCGTTGGAATGGAACATATTGGTAAATCGACATTGAACTATATGCAAATTGGAATAGTGTTTACCTTATTTGAAAGCTTTCATGTATGATCCCTCCCTATTTCTTTTGTGATTTTTCCTTCTTTGTCTTACAATTTGATGATAAGTTTCAAATTTTTCGATGATTTGTGTTGCTTCATCTACAAAAACTAGGTTACCACACCATACTTGAGCTTAGTATTCATACTTTAAATTATTGATAAATCTAACAACATGGTCATGTCCTTCATTCAATGATACAAACCTATTAAATCTTTCAAATTTTTTGTTTGTGTTCATTAACAGTTTGAAGTTTATGTTTTAAATGAAATAATTCATTCTTCATTTATTGTATAAAGCAATCATAAAAGTATTTCTGTTGGAATATTTGTTTAAATTATGACCATTTTGTTATGTTGGTGCATAGTTTCAAAGATCAAACAATCTCTTGCCACCAATTTAATTCACTACATTTCAAGTAATAGGTGGTGAACCTTATTCTAGTGTAACTACTAGTATTGTGCAAGTCAAAATATCTTTCTAGGTTGGTCAATTGTTTCTCTACTTCCTCTCCTATACTAGTATCGCTCCAATATTTTGGTAACTTAATTTTTTGAGCAAAATTGTGTGATTCTCGTTGTGTTTGTTTGCTTAGCATGTTCCCTAAGGATTCTAATTTAGAAGTGTCAGAATTGCCTGATTTGAAAGTCACGCTCTTTGGATGATTCTTGTCATTATTTACTTTTCGATCTACATTTTTTCTTTTTCTTGTTTTGATGTCAATTTGACCAAAAAAATTTCTTGCTCTCCAAAATTTCTCTCTTTTTCTATGTTTTGTTCTATGGATTCCTACTTAAGTTGTTGGACTTGAACTGCTAATTCAACAACAACTTTTAACAAGACTTGATCAATTCTCTCTAAAGCCTCCTAGATTTTTTGGTCACTTTTTGAAGTCAATGCAACAAAGCAATCTATTTTCATAGAAGAAATAAATCAGAATTGGTTGTTTTGAATATTACTACCTTCATACAATTATAAAGTGAATCTCGAATTAGGATTTTTAATGTAAAACAAAATTGCATGAGGTGGTAAGTATAAATAATAGAAATTAAAAATATCAGATAATTTTGATTTCCACCTTCAACTTTGTTTTGAAGAAATATCGCTCAACATAACTGCTTAAGTTTTTTTTCTAACGGTTGGTTCAACTTGTTTAATGGAGTGATGACTTTGGCTTTTGTTTTCCTACATGTGTTGTATTCTTGAAAGATTATGTGAATTTTACCAAGTCACTAAATTCTTTACATAATGTTTCTTGGTTAGTAATCAATGTAACTCAATTTTATTTAGAAAAGCCTTGAATTTATAGATGATGGGTGAAGACGACCTCTTATTTGGGAACTCGAGTTCTTTGTTTGTTCCAGTTTCATTCCAAGGAAGCTTCATCTCTCAACACAAACTGTGATTAAAAAATAAATTTATGAAATGTAAAGCGGAAAAATCGAACCCTAGTCGTTCTCCCCTCCCCAACTCCAAGGAGAGAGAAGGGAGAGTAACTAGGGTTGATGGTTTTCACTTGGGAGAGACTTTACATTCAAAAGAGGGGTTGAAACCCACAAGATCCAATCCCATGAAATGCAAGATTGGATTCTAAATGAGTTTCAAGGGTTAGGACATCAAGGATACCCTCTTTTGTAAAGAAATGTAGATAGAAAGATTGAACTAGGAATGCATGTAAAGTAGGAAAGATTCACTTATAAACAGAGATAGGGATATGGGATGAAGTTGCGGACCTGGAATTAGCAGTAAAATATCGAGACGGTGCTATTCTGCAAATTTGAGCGAAAGTTGACAGGACGATGGCGCCCGGCGTGCACACAGTCCTTCGAAAAATCTGCGAAACGAAGGGGGATATGTTCGTCCCTGCACAAGGATTCCAAATCTTTAATTACAGCCGTGTACCTACAACCTACACACAGCAAAGAGAGGACGACTGGGGGGTTAGGGATGAGGGGTTTGCCTTTAGGTCAAACCCCAGTTTTGGAATTAACCAAGAAATGAGAATGCTGTAAATGTAAATGTTTGTAATGTAAACAAGTACTAATACCTTGTTGTAAGAATGTTTGTATTCTTACATGCGAAGGTGTAATGTATGTTGTATGTAATGTGTTGTAAGTGATCTCCTCTTCAATGGTTGAATCCTTGTCTTGAATGCAACACTTAGCCTTGAATGGAGACTTAGAATGCTCAATTGCTTGAAGGAATGCTTGAATGCTTGAATGTTTGAATATCGCTTTCGCACCTTGCTCACATCTATCCCTCCTCCTTCTCTCCCTTTCTAGGAGAGGAAAAGTAGTTTATATACTTGCCAATTAGGGCTGATAGACTAATTTTCCCGACCTTAGGCCGACTAGGAAACATTATTTTCCAATTTGCAAACTTAAAGACCCGAAGCCCCATAAGAGACCGGGCCCAAAATAGGGCCAGGGACCAGGGCCCTGGGTGCCATGGTCCCACCTCCCGGGACAGCAGGGTGCAAGGAGGATCAGGCCAGGGTGCTGAGAAATGCAGTTTATGATGTCATGAACAAGTCTCGGGGTCTCCATTCAGGTTCCGTGTTGCATCACCATCGTGAAGACCCAAATGCAGTCGAAATTGCAAGTGTCAAAATTTTAGGACGCTACATGAAATAATGAAAGTTCGAGTATAACAAAAACAAAGGAATCAAAGATTTGGAAGGCTGGCATCACAGGTTCTCATAGGCAGAGAAGATTTGATTGTTTTGTTACAGAATAAAATTTGCAATAAAAGATTGAAAAATAATCAAACAAAAATGGTAACAGATTTGAAAGAAACTGATTAGAAATATCAAAGCAGAAGGATCTAAAAAAATAAAAAATGAAAGCAACAATTAAACTAAATCAAATGTAGATCTAAAACTCAAGAAATCGTAAATACTTGCATTCATCATCCTTCTACATAGATTATAACATTGTCTAGTCCAACAACACGCAAGTAGCAGGCATCAAACGTAATTTTTCTATGGAGGAATTTTATATCTTAAGCGTGTATATCTAGTCAACCTTGCACACATAAAGAGTCATTATGTCTACATGTGATTCTTTATATTAGGGGAATGGCTAGAGTTCTTATAATGTGTAAAAGATAACGATGTCTTACTTACATTGTAGGGGCTGAATAGCCATTTCCTTCTTTTAGGGGGCCAAGGATTCTTATTTTAGAATGAAACAAGAAGGGAAATATTATTTTATGTTTCTAGCAGATGTAAAAGCCAACTAATGTTCCAAATCAACAAGATTAAAACTTGTTGGAGTAATTTTAGGACAATTATCTAATTATTTATTAATTAGGTCTTTTAATTTCTTTTTCATTTAAGCTAAACTTAGGTGCTTTTATTTTATCTACATGTTATGCTTTTTTAGTCAGAATTCACTTAGAGGTACTTCTAGTTAACTTTTTTAGCTTGTAGTTGAGTTTAATTTAGCTCCTGTTCTGAAGGGGAGACATGTTGTTTGCAAGAAGTGAATCATGTTCTGTCTTCAAGCGTTCGTCATTGGCAGAGGAGCTACTTCTACAATGTGGGGATTATTATCATCATTCTCTCTCTTATGGGGAGGTATTCGTTGTACTTGTGTGACCGATTTTGTACTTGGGGGGGCACTTGGAGTCCTTCATTTTAGCCACATGTAGTTTCATTGCATCTTTCACTTTTGGAGAGGAGTTTTTTCCTATTTGATTTTTTTCCTTTTCACCATTTAGAAGGACTTCATAGGTGTGAGTTGTATTGTTTTGCATTGGTTTGTACATGAGTTCCTAATCAGGCCTTTGTTGTTGGGACTCATTCATGCATACGTTTTTTATTCATCATTAGCTTTTTAGCTTGTCTCTAAGTTAATCTTAAGGGGGGGAGTAATTTTAGGACAATTGTCTAATTATTTATTAATCAGGTTCTTTAATTTCTTTTCCACTTAAGCTAAACTTATATGTTTTATTTTATCTAGGTGTTATGCTTGTTCAAACAGAGTTCACTTAGAGGCACTTCTAGTTTGCTTTTTTAACTTGTAGTTGAGCTTAAATCAGCTCCTACTTTGCATTGTTTTAGCTCTTCTAATTTTAGGATTAGGGCATCTGCTACTTTCTATAACGCAAGTCATTTTTTCATCATAATTATACCTTCAATATTGAATCTTCTATTCTTTTGTGCAATAATACCAAGTTCTCTGGTTGTTATAAAGCATGTACAATCTTTGCTTGATCTCTTTTGTGTTATAGGCGTTTTGCTTGCAGATGATTCTTGGCTTCTTTGGTTGATCATCACTTCTACAAAACTTTGGTATCTACACAAAGTTATTTACAAATACATTTTTCATCCTTGAGATTTATTTTGTGTTGAAATCTTTAACTGGAAATTACATTTACAAAAGTATTGGGAATTGTCAAATTGCACTCTCAACTGGGGTTGGATGCAAAGGGTAAAGTCAAATATTTTTGTGAACTTTAATTAATTAAATGAGGGTGAAATCAAATATGGAAAGGATGATCACTGATACTACATATGTAGAAAACGTTGTAAGTGGAATTATCTAGTAAAAGAAACACTCTAATTGTTGTTTGCATTGAAAGTAGTACAATGCGAAAAAAAAAATAGTCTTTTTTTAAGAATTGAGGTAGAGAGCCTCTCCCTCTCAAACCACACACATTGCAAGCCACCAAAATGAATTGACTTAAATCTTAAATAACTTAGAAACAACAAGGTAATTTCAATAGGAAACTTGAATATTATGTTCTATTGATAATCCTAAAAAGAAATTACAATCAAGTTACTCTAAAATTACAATGTTTTCAGCTTTATAGAAACATACAATAATTTAAAATCTGATATAAATCAGCAAATAGGCAAGATAAAACTACAAAGAATTTATCCCCCCACTTGAGTCATAGTCGCACTTGAAATTTGTCCTTGACCTACAAACTCAACCTACAACTATGAAATTGAAATCTCCATCTCAACCCCTCAATATATAGACTTATAGGGGCTCAAAATACAACCACAAAACATTAACATGGATCAAAAAAAGGTTCCAAAAAACCATGGTAAAGATCTATATGACCCAAACTCAATGGAAAACCTCTAAGCATACGAAAATACAATAAATGAATCAAATGGCCTCCACATATCCACCACTTTTTTATCCAATCAAGTGGTTGTCATAAAGATATTTTGTAACTCCTCCAAACCCCAAAAGTAGCATATACAAAGACATGCAAGATTGGGTCCCCCAATTTGGAAAGCATACAAGTGACATGTGTCAACATGCACAAACATGCAAGACAAAAATCACTAACTTCCAAAATGGTCGCCTAAGTTTAGTATTTTTCCAAGACAGTCTTTCAACAAGTGCTCACAAGTGTTCACAAATTAATTCCAACTTCCAAAGTGGTTCAATTGGTCAAAAATCTCTTCATTGTGCCTTCTAACCTCCCCAAGGTGGGTTCATTGGTAAAAAAAATTCCCCATTATGCCTTGTAACCTCCATTGACATGTGTCCAACTCCGTACAAGATGTCACCTTAATGACTTGGCCAAATACTTATAAAATATTTAGGCCCCAAAAAAATTAAATTTATTTGTAAAAATTGTTGGTGTTGGAAATAAGACACACCTAGACCGACAATGGACTGGTCCAAGAGGGGCCAGTAGCTTAGTGGTAGAGAACTCCAACAACGATCGAAGGTCCTAGGTTCGAGTCCTAGTTGCGCCATGTCTCAACATGGTATCAAAGGCAGGTCCAGGTTAGGAGCCCCAAGCACACGAGAGGTGTGGCTTAAGGGGGGCTGTTGGTGTTGGAAATAAGCCACACCCATACCGACGATGGACTGGTCCAACAGGGGCCGGGAGCTTAATGGTAGAGCACTCCAACAACGATGGAAGGTCCTAGGTTCAAGTCCTAGCTGGTCCATGTCTCAACAAAAACATTATTTAAACATTGCATAAAACTTAAATAAAATATTTTTTGTTGATGCAAGATTGCCCTTACACCATCGAATCTAATCGGACCCAAATTTGAGCGGAACTATAATGAACTAGGTATCACATAATATTTACCTCATATCTTTTTGTACATAATATAATCAATAACCCTAATACTCTGCAGTGTGTTCAACTTTATCAATGTTTTATAAGGCAAACATTAGTTGATTGATTAGTTATTTTTCACGACAATTATTACTTTCAAAAATCAATATGCAAGATTATTTAAGTTTTGATTTGTTTCACTTGTAAATGGGAAGCCTACACAATAACGAACAATTTATTGATCAAAGGATTTAGCTAATGTAATCTCCAAGTCATGGTAAATCTATCACCAAGGTAAATTTGGTTGGTGCTCTACTTAAAAAAACTTAATTGCAACAAGAGTGGGGAGTCAATTCACCATGCAAATCAAGTTTGTAGATATAAATTATGATTTGTTTTCAATTTTAACTTCAACAAGGATCAATTTACCATACAAATAAAGTTTGCAAATATAAATTCTAATTTGTTTTCAAGATTAAATTTATTGAATGGTTATAGGTAAAATTCTTAAGATATATTAAAACCCTATCATTTATATGTTCTCATTGTTTGACTCTCATACCTAATGTATGTTAACCTAGTAATTTAGCATTTAAAAGAAAAAAAAAATTAATTACTATAAATTTCTTATGCAATATTTAATATGCATCAAAGATAATTTATTTAATTCAAATAATTTGTTTGCCTATTTATTGAATAAAACTTAAAACATAGCAAATGTGATGTAACAGAGGGTGGAAACCATCATTTAATCACTAATCACCTATCCTTCTCATAGGGTCTTCTGACTTAACAGACAATAGTAAATTCCCTACCCTAGCACATGAGGATGCTACTTCTATCTTTGAAGGGAGTCAATCCCCTCTCCACCCTCTATTGCAGAACAAAAAACAACCATTATACCATCCCTAACATTACCCATTATACCTGGTTATATCTTACAGCAAGGTGGAATGGTAATCATTTACATCTTAAACTCTCAACCTCATAGACCACTCAAGTTAAACACTTCCTATCGTAGAAATGACAGAAACTCCTATCTTCCTTACCACCTGAACTCCTGTAGATTCAAATGAACATTAATCCATGACACGAATAACCAACCTAAAATTTCGATCAGTAACAGACCATATAGGTCGTGCAAACCAAAGAAAAGAAAACATAAAGAAACAATTTTAGCAGCAAAAAATGAATATTTTCTATTCATTCCCCCTTCAATATTTCAACAGCAATATAACCTTCAACAACTCCTGCTTCATAGTTTTTCGAGACATATAAAACATCAGAAATATGAATACCAACAGTCATACATTGTTGGTGTTCCAGTTACCACCGTTTAAGCATCTTTTCCCATTTTATTATCATTGACACAAAACCGACCCTACAAGGAACATATAATTGAAGAAATACAAAACGATCACCAAGGACCTTTATTCAAACCAAAATAAATCAAAAATCCCCTAAAACTCCTAAGTCACACTTAGACCAAAACAATGCCAAGTTGGTGCTCCTGCACCATACACCCAGGGAGGAAAAGATTTCATCCTCCTAATGAAATGAGGTCTTCAACTTTGACTCTATGTCGGTTAATGTCTGCTTCAGATATCCAGGTTGCATCCTCATTTGATAAACCAAACCATTTGACCAAGTACTCTTTGTACTCCTTCATTCTTGTTCACTTCACCACTTTGGAATCCAAGATAGCTTCAAGTTGCATAGCTTGATTAGATGGAAGATCTTTAATCCAATCCACATAAACATCCTCAAGTTTACCTACTTCCTGACCTGCAACAACAGATCCACTAAAAGGGTATAGATCAATCACATTAAAAATTGGTGAGATAGCAACTCCTTGTGGGAGTTCTATCCCATATGCATTGTGACCAAACTTGTGTACAATCCTGCAAGGGCCAATCTTTTCCATCATTAACTTGGTGTATTTGCCTTTGGGAAGCCTCTCCTTTCTGAGATAGCAAACACCATATCCCCAACATTGTAAATTGGGCATCTTTCTTTCTTAAATCTGCACTCTCTTTATACTTTCTCACACTCTTCTTCAAAGTCTCTCTGACCTGCTCATTGATATCATTCATGGTTACAACAAAATCTTCAGTATGTGCACTTCTTTTGTTCAATCCACTTATGTCTCTCATCTCATAGACTCCCCTTGGATGCATTTCATAAACAACCTCAAATGGACTTTTGCTAATACTACGGTTGACTGAGTCATTATAGGCATATTTGACCTATGACAAGATCAAATCCTAAGCTTCCTTATGTTCCTTTGTCAAACATCTCAATTAATTGCCCAAAGATCTATTCACAACATCAGTTTGCTCATCTATTTGAGGATGGTAGGCAGAACTGAAAGCTAAATTAGTCCCTACTTTCCTCCATAAGGTTCTCCAAAAATGGCCAATGAACTTGGGATCTCTGTCTGATACTATAGACAATGGCAAACCATGAATTCTTACAATCTCTCTAAAGAACAAATGTGCAATATGAGAGGCATCATTAGTTGTCCTACACGCAATGAAATGTGCAATCTTACTAAATTTGTCCACTGCTACATAAATACTATCAAATCCTCTTGAAGTCCTTGGTAGGCCCAACACAAAATCCATACTTATTGACTCCCATGGTCTACTTGGTATGGGTAAAGGTTGATACAAATTGACATTGGAACTTGATCCCTTAGCCCTTTGATATATCATACAACTATCAACAAATTTTTTCACATCCAAGTGCATCTTTGGCCAATAGTAAAACCTCTTGAACTGTTCCAAAGTTTTATCACAACCAAAATATATCCCTATAGTACCACAATGCTTTTCCTTCACCAAATTCTCCATCATTGAGCATTTAGGAACACACAACTAGGCCTCCTTAAAGACTAACCCATCTTGTATCACAAAATCCTCACAGTCTTTATGAAATGAACCTTGAAATTGCTGGCATATATTAAAAGCATCACAAAATTCTGCATCAGTAGCATGCATACCTCCAAAACTGTCTATTCCCACACTTTGGAGCTGCACTTCTTGTACTATTCTTGCTCTCCTACTTAGTGCGTCAACTACTTTGTTGGCTTGACCTTTCTTATGATTGATGGTGAATGTATAGGCTTGAAGATATTCTACCCATTTCATGTGTTTATGACTTAGTTTCTCTTGGTTGTTAAGAAAACTCAAAGCATGATTATCAGTGAATACTACGAACTCCTTATGTAGAAGGTAATGTCTCCATTTTTTAAGTGCTTGGACCATGGCATAAAGCTCCAAATCATATGATGAATATTTCTTTTTGGCTTCATTTCATTTTTCACAAACAATGCAATTGGTTTTCCCTCCTGACTTAATACTGCCCCTATTGCAAAACCACTAGCAGCACATCAAATAGTAAATACTTTACCAAAATCGTGAAGTGTAAGGATTGGTTGTTGTGATACCTTTTTCTTCAAGAATTCAAAACTTTGATCTTCTTTCTTTGTCCATTGAAACCTGATATTTTTTCACCCTTAATGGTATCGATCATCAGTGCAACAATATGATTGAAATTTATGATAAATTTGCGGTAAAAATTTGCCAAACCATGGAAACCCCTAACTTCTCCAACTGTTCTAGGTGTAGGCCAATTGATTATCACTTCCAGTTCGGTGGGATCTATCTTCAAAGTTCCTTGGGAGATCACAAATCCTAAATAGACAAGTTCCCCTTTCATCCACACACACTTCTTGAGGTTGATCATTAGTCTTTCCTCATTCAATCTCCTCAACACCATGTCCAAGGGTTCTTTTGACGTGTTGTAGACTAAAACGTCCTCTATGTATACTACTACAAACTTACTGATAAAATCCCTCAAGACCTCATTCATGACTCTCATGAATGTACTAGGGGCATTAGATAACGCAAAGGGCATCACTAACCATACATAGAGGCCTTCATTGGTTTTGAATGTTGTTTTCCATTCGCCGCCTTCTCTTACCCTTATTTGATGATAACCACTCCTTAAATCTATATTTGAAAAGTACCTTGCATCTGCTAGGCTGTCCATGAGGTCTTCTATCTTAGGTATAGGAAATTTGTACCTAATTGTGATTTTGTTTATAGCCCTAGAATTCGTGCAAAGTCTCCACTTCCCATCCTTTTTGGGTGCCAAAACAATTGGCACAACACATGCACTTTGGCTCTTTATTACTAAACCTTTATCCAGAGACTCCTGCACCTAATTTTTGATCTCCTCATTTTGTTGAGGTGTCATCTTATATGCTGCCTTATTGGGCAGACTTGCACCAAGTATTAAGTCTATGTGATGACTTAGTTTCAAGACTGGAGGCAAAGCATTTGACAACTCCTCCACTACTACATTTTCATACTATTAAAGTAGACCCTACACTTCACTTGGGACTTCTTCATTGTCACTAGTTGCAACATTGTAGATTGGTTTAGCTAAATTGGCATATCCACATCCTTCCTCCTCAAGGTCCTTCAAAAACTCCTCCTTCAACACCATGACACTAGGTCCTTCATTAGTTGCCTCCATATCTTCTTGCAGTGGTTCAAGGATATAAGAAACTCCATCTTTCTCAATAACATAAATGTTTTTATGCCCATCATGTTGGGCTCTCCCATCAAATTGCCAAGGCCTTCCAAGAAGAAGGTGGCACAAATCCATTGGAACAATATCACATAGAACTTTAAACTTGTAAGGACCCATATTAAACTCTACCCATGCCTACTCATTCACAAGTACCCGCTGTCCCTTATCAAGCCATGATATCTTATAAGGATTTTGATGAGGGATTCTCTTCAGATTAAATTTTTCTATGATTTCTAAAGACAGTATATTATTTGTTGAACCTTAATCAACTATCACTTTGCATACCTTCCCTTGAGATTTGCAAGTTGTTCAGAACAAAGCTTTCCTTTGTGGAGGCTCCTTAATGGTTGGTACTTTTATTAGAGTCCTTTTAATCATCAAAGATTCTCTTGTCTTTGGAGTGACATGAACAAAAGGAGAGTTCACACTCCCTTCATCCTCCTCCCGCACTATTTCATTCCCCTTTTCTCCATTGTAAAAACTTGTACTAACTTTATCAGGCACTTCATTCTGGATGTCCAGCTTGGTTGCAGTTATAGCAATTTCTTGAGAAAGTATTAGAACCCCTTCCTGGTCCATTGAATCTTCATATGCCTCCCAGTCTCCTACCTCTAAAACTTCCGCTCGAATCACCATTAGACTCTTGGTTTGTATTCTTCTCACCTAGGTCCTTTTGTGGTCCCCTTCTACTATGATTTCCTCTACCTTTCAAATTTCTTCACCTACCTCTTCCTTGTTGTTCTTTCTTTCTCTTAATCTTTTCTTCGGCCTTATTGTTTGTAATGGAAATAAGCCACACCCGGACCGACGATGGATTGGTCCAAGAGCGGCTAGTAGCTTAGTGGTAGAGAACTCCAACAATGATCGAAGGTCCTAGGTTTGAGTACTAGTTGGGCCATGTCTCAACATGGTATCAGAGGCAGGTCCAGGCTAGGAGCCACAAGCACACGAGAGGTGTGGCTTAAGGGAGGTTGTTGGTGTTGGAAATAAGCCACACCCATACCGACGATGGACTGCACCAATAGGGGTCGGGAGCTTAGTGGTAGAGCACTCCAGCAGCGATGGAAGGTCCTAGGTTCGAGTCCTAGCTGGTCCATGTCTCAACGAAAACATTATTTAAACATTGCATAAAACTTAAATAAAATATTTTTTGCTGATGCAAGATTGCCCTTACACCATCGAATCTAATCAGACCCAAATTTGAGCGGAACTATAATGAACTAGGTATCACATAATATTTACCTCATATCTTTTTGTACATAATATAATCAATAACCCTAATACTCTGCAGTGTGTTCAACTTTACCAATGTTATATAAGGTAAACATTAGTTGATTGATTAGTTATTTTTCACGATAGTTATTACTTGCAAAAATCAATATGCAAGATTATTTAATTTTTGATTTGTTTCACTTGTAAATGGAAAGCCTACACAATAACGAAGAATTTATTGATCAAAGGATTTAACTAATGTAAATCTATCACCAAGGTAAATTTGGTTGGTGCTCTACTTAAAAAAACTTAATTGCAACAAGAGTGGGGAATCAATTCACCATGCAAATCAAGTTTGTAGATATAAATTATGATTTGTTTTCAATTTTAACTTCAACAAGGATCAATTTACCATACAAATAAAGTTTGCAAATATAAATTTTGATTTGTTTTCAAAATTAAATTTATTGAATGGTTATAGGTAAAATTCTTAAGATATATTAAAACCCTATCATTTATTTATTCTCATTGTTTGACTCTCATACCTAATGTATGTTAACCTAGTAATTTAGCATTTAAAAGAAAAAAAAAATTAATTACTATAAAGTTCTTATGCAATATTTAATATACATCAAAGATAATTTATTTAATTCAAATAATTTGTTTGCCTATTTATTGAATAAAACTTAAAACATAGAAAATGTGATGTAACAGAGGTGGAAACCATTATTTAATCACTAATCACCTATCCTTCTCATAGGGTCTTCTGACTTAACAGACAATAGTAAATTCCCTAACCTAGCACATGAGGATGCTACTTCTATCTTTGAAGGGAGTCAATCCCCTTTCCACCCTCTGCTGCAGAACACAAAACAACCATTATACCATCCCTAACATTACCCATTCTACCTGGTTATATCTTACAACAAGGTGGAATGGTAATCATTTACATCTTAAACTCTCAACCACATAGACCACTCAGGTTAAACACTTCCTATCGTAGAAATGATAGAAACTCCTATCTTCCTTACCACCTGAACTCCTGTAGATTCAAATGAACATTAATCCATGACACGAATAACCAACCTAAAATTTCTATCAGTAACAGACTGTATAGGTCGTGCAAACCAATGAAAAGAAAACATAAAGAAACAATTTTAGCAGCAAAAAATGAATATTTTCTATTTATTCCCCCTTCAATCTTTCAACAGCAATATAACCTTCAACAACTCCTACCTCGTGGTTTTTCGAGGCATATAAAACATCAGAAATATGAATACCAACAGTCATACATTGTTGGTGTTCCAGTTACCACCGTTTAAGCATCTTTTCCCATTTTATTATCATTGACACAAAACGGACCCTACAAGGAACATATAATTGAAGAAATACAAAACGATCACCAAGGACCTTTATTCAAACCAAAATAAATCAAAAACCCCCTAAAACTCCTAAGTCACACTTAGACCAAAACAATGCCAAGTTGGTGCTCCTGCACCATACACCCAGGGAGGAAAAGATTTCATCCTCTTGATGAAATGAGGTCTTCAACTTTGACTCTATGTCGGTTAATGTCTGCTTCAGATATCCAGGTTGCATCCTCATTTGATAAACCAAACCATTTGACCAAGTACTCTTTGTACTCCTTCATTCTTGTTCACTTCACCACTTTGGAATCCAAGATAGCTTCAAGTTGCGTAGGTTGATTAGATGGAAGATCTTTAATCCAATCCACATCAACATCCTCAAGTTTACCTACTTCCTGACCTGCAACAACAGATCCACTAAAAGGGTATAGATCAATCACATTAAAAATTGGTGAGATGGCAACTCCTTGTGGGAGTTCTATCCCATATGCATTATGACCAAACTTGTGTACAATACTGCAAGGGCCAATCTTTTCCATCATTAACTTGGTGCATTTGCCTTTGGGAAGCCTCTCCTTTCTGAGATAGCAAACACCATATCCCCAAACTTGTAAATTGGGCATCTTTCTTTCTGAAATCTGCGCTCTCTTTATACTTTCTCACACTCTTCTTCAAAGTCTCTCTGACCTGCTCATTGATATCTTTCATGGCTACAACAAAATCTTCAGCATGTGCACTTCTTTTGTTCAATCCACTTGTGTCTCTCATCTCATAGACTCCCCTTGGATGCATTTCATAAACAACCTAAAATGGACTTTTGCTAATACTACCGTTGACTGAGTCATTATAGGCATATTCGGCCTATGACAAGATCAAATCCCAAGCTTCCTTATGTTCCTTTGTCAAACATCTCAATAAATTGCCCAAAGATCTATTCACAACATCAGTTTGCCCTTCTGTTTGAGGATGGTAGGCAGAACTAAAAGTTAAATTAGTCCCTACCTTCCTCCATAAGGTTCTCCAAAAATGGCTAATGAGCTTGGGATCTCTGTTTGATACTATAGACAATGGCAAACCATGAATTCTTACAATCTCTCTAAAGAACAAATATGCAATATGAGAGGCATCATTAGTTGTCCTACATGCAATGAAATGTGCAATCTTACTAAATTTGTCCACTGCTACATAAACACTATCAAATCCTCTTCAAGTCCTTTGTAGGCCCAACACAAAATCCATACTTATTGACTCCCGTAGTATGCTTGGTATGGGTAAAGGTTGATACAAACCGGCATTGGAACTTGATCACTTAGCCCTTTGATATATCATACAACTATCAACAAAGTTTTTCACATCCAAGTGCATCTTTGGCCAATAGTAAAACCTCTTGACTTGTTCCAAAGTTTTATCACAACCAAAATGTATCCCTATAGTACCACAATGCTTTTCCTTCACCAAATTCTCCATCTTTGAGCATTTAGGAACACACAACTAGGCCCCCTTGAAGGGTAACCCATCTTGTATCACAAAATCCTCATAGTCTTTATGAAATGAACCTTGAAATTGCTGGCATATATTAAAAGCATCACTGAAATCTACATCAGTAGCACACATACCTCTGAAACTGTCTATTCCCACACTTTCGAGCTGCACTTCTTGTACTATTCTTGCTCTCCTACTCAGTGCATCAGCTACTTTGTTGGCTTGACCTTTCTTATGATTGATGGTGAATTTATAGGCTTGAAGATATTCTACCCATTTCATGTGTTTAGTTTCTCTTGGTTGTTAAGAAAACTCAAAGCATGATTATTAGTGAATACTACAAACTCCTTAGGTAGAAGGTAATGTCTCCATTTTTTAAGTGCTTGGACCATGGCATAAAGCTCCAAATCATATGATGAATATTTCTTTTTGGCTTCATTTCATTTTTCACAAACAATGCAATTGGTTTTCCCTCCTGACTTAATACTGCCCCTATTGCAAAACCACTAGCAGCACATCAAATAGTAAATACTTTACCAAAATCGTGAAGTGTAAGGATTGGTTGTTGTGATACCTTTTTCTTCAAGAATTCAAAACTTTGATCTTCTTTCTTTGTCCATTGAAACCTGATATTTTTTCACCCTTAATGGTATCGATCATCAGTGCAACAATATGATTGAAATTTATGATAAATTTGCGGTAAAAATTTGCCAAACCATGGAAACCCCTAACTTCTCCAACTATTCTAGGTGTAGGCCAATTGATTATCACTTCCAGTTCGGTGGGATCTATCTTCAAAGTTCCTTGGGAGATCACAAATCCTAAATAGACAAGTTCCCCTTTCATCCACACACACTTCTTGAGGTTGATCATTAGTCTTTCCTCATTCAATCTCCTCAACACCATGTCCAAGGGTTCTTTTGACGTGTTGTAGACTAAAATGTCGTCCAGGTATACTACTACAAACTTACTGATAAAATCCCTCAAGACCTCATTCATGAGTCTCAATAATGTACTAGGGGCATTAGATAACCCAAAGGGCATCACTAACCATACATAGAGGCCATCATTGGTTTTGAATGTTGTTTTCCATTCGCCACCTTCTCTTACCCTTATTTGATGATAACCACTCCTTAAATCTATCTTTGAAAAATACCTTGCACCAGCTACGCTATCCATGAGGTCTTCTATTCGAGGTATAGGAAATTTGTACCTAATTGTGATTTTGTTTATAGCCCTAGAATTTGTGCAAAGTCTGCACTTCCCATCTTTTTTGGGTGCCAAAACAATTGGCACAACACATGGACTTTGGCTCTTTATTACTAAACCTTTATCCAGCAACTCCTGCACCTGATTTTTTATCTCCTCATTTTGTTGAGGTGTCATCTTATATGCTGGCTTATTGGGCAGACTTGCACCAAGTATTAAGTCTATGTGACGACTTAGTTTCCAAACTGGAGGCAAAGCATTTGACAACTCCTCCATTACTATATTTTCATACTAGTCAAGTAGACCCTACACTTCACTTGGGACTTCTTCATTGTCACTAGTTGCAGTATTGCAAATTGGTTTAGCTAAAATGGCATATCCACATCCTTCCTCCTCAAGGTCCTTCAAAAACTCCTCCTTCAACACCATGACACTAGGTCCTTCAGTAGTTGCACCCAGATCTTCTTGCAGTGGTTCAAGGATATAAGACACTCCATCCTTCTCAATAACATAAATGTTTTTATGCCCATCATGTTGGGCTCTCCTATCAAATTGCCAAGGCCTTCCAAGAAGAAGGTGGCACAAATCCATTGGAACAATATCACATAGAACTTTAAACTTGTAAGGACACATATTAAACTCTACCCATGCCTGCTCATTCACAAGTACCCATTGTCCCTTATCAAACCATGATATCTTATAAGGATTTTAATGAGGGGTTCTCTTCAGATTAAATTTTTCTACCATTTCTAAAGACACTATATTATCTGTTGAACCTGAATCAACTATCACTTTGCATACCTTCCCTTGAGATTTGCAAGTTGTTCAGAACAAAGCTTTCCTTTGTGGAGGCTCCTTGATGGTTGGTACTTTTATTAGAGTCCTTTTAATCATCAAAGATTCTCTTGTCTTTGGAGTGACATGAACAGAAGGAGAGTTAACACTCCCTTCATCCTCCTCCCACACTATTTGATTCCTCTTTTCTCCATTGTAAAAACTTGTACTAACTTTATCAAGGTAGTTCATTCTGGATGTCCAGTTTGGTCGCAGTTATAGCAATTTCTTGAGAAAGTATTAGAACCCTTTCCTGGTCCATTGAATCTTCATATGCCTCCCAGTCTCCTACCTCTAAAACTTCCTCTCTAATCACCATTAGACTCTTGGTTTGTATTATGCTCACTTAGGTCCTTTTCTGGTCCTCTGCCTTTCAAATTTCTTCCCCTACCTCTTCCTTCTTGTTCTTTCTTTCTCTTAATCCTTTATTCGGCCTTACTGTTGGTAATGGATATAAACCACACCCGGACCGATGATGGACTGGTCCAAGAGGGGCCAGTAGCTTAGTGGTAGGGAACTCCAACAACGATCGAAGGTCCTAGGTTCGAGTCCTAGTTGCGCCATGTCTCAACATGGTATCAGAGGCAGGTCCAAGCTAGGAGCCCCAAGCACATGAGAGGTGTGGCTTTAGGGGGGTTGGTTGTGTTGGACATAAGCCACACCCATACCGACGATGGACTGGTCCAAGAGGGGCTAGGAGCTTAGTGGTAGAGCACTCCAGCAGCGATGGAAGGTCCTAGGTTCAAGTCCTAGCTGGTCCATGTCTCAACAAAAACATTATTTAAACATTGCATAAAACTTAAATAAAATATTTTTTGTTGATGCAAGATTGCCCTTACACCATCGAATCTAATCGGACCCAAATTTGAGCGGAACTATAATGAACTAGGTATCTCATAATATTTACCTCATATCTTTTTGTACATAATATAATCAGTAACCCTAATATTTTGCAGTGTGTTCAACATTATCAATGTTATATAAGGCAAACATTAGTTGATTGATTAGTTATTTTTCATGACAGTTATTACTTGCAAAAATCAATATGCAAGATTATTTAATTTTTGATTTGTTTAACTTGTAAATGGGAAGCATACACAATAATGAAGAATTTATTGATCAAAGGATTTAACTAATGTAATCTCCAAGTCATGGTAAATATATCACCAAGGTAAATTTGGTTGGTGCTCTACTTAAAAAAACTTAATTGCAAAAAGAGTGGGGAATCAATTCACCATGCAAATCAAGTTTGTAGATATAAATTATGATTTGTTTTCAATTTTAACTTCAACAAGGATCAATTTACCATACAAATAAAGTTTGCAAATATAAATTCTGATTTGTTTTCAAGATTAAATTTATTGAATGGTTATAGGTAAAATTCTTAAGATATATTAAAACCCTATCATTTATTTATTCTCATTGTTTGATTCTCATACCTAATGTATGTTAACCTAGTAATTTAGCATTTAAAAGAAGAAAAAAAATTAATTACTATAAAGTTCTTATGCAATATTTAATATACATCAAAGATAATTTATTTAATTCAAATAATTTGTTTGCCTATTTATTGAATAAAACTTAAAACATAGCAAATGTGATGTAACAGAGGGTGAAAACCATCATTTAATCACTAATCACCTATCCTTCTCATAGGGTATTCTGACTTAACAGACAATAGTAAATTCCCTAACCTAGCACATGAGGATGCTACTTCTATCTTTGAAGGGAGTCAATCCCCTCTCCACCCTCTGCTGTAGTACACAAAACAACCATTATACCATCCCTAACATTACCCATTCTACCTGGTTATATCTTACAGCAAGGTGGAATGGTAATCATTTACATCTTAAACTCTCAACCTCATAGACCACTCAGGTTAAACACTTCCTATTGTAGAAACTACAGAAACTCCTATCTTCCTTACCACCTGAACTCTTATAGATTCAAATGAACATTAAGCCATGACACGATTAACCAACCTAATAATTCGATCAGTAACAGACCGTATAGGTCGTGCAAACCAAACAAAAGAAAATAGAAAGAAACAGTTTTAGCAGCAAAAAATGAATATTTTCTATTCATTCCCCCTTCAATCTTTCAACAGCAATATAACCTTCAACAACTACTGCCTCATAGTTTTTCGAGGCATATAAAACATCAGAAATATGAATACCAACAGTCATAGATTTGTTCTGTTCCAGTTACCACCGTTTAAGCATCTTTTCCCATTTTATTATCATTGACACAAAACCGACCCTACAAGGAACGTATAATTGAAGAAATACAAAACGATCACCAAGGACCTTTATTCAAACCAAAATAAATCAAAAACCCCCTAAAACTCCTAAGTCACACTTCGACCAAAACAATTCCAAGTTGGTGCTCCTGCACCATACACCCAGGGAGGAAAAGATTTCATCCTCTTGATGAAATGAGGTCTTCAACTTTGACTCTATGTCGGTTAATGTCTGCTTCAGATATCCAGGTTGCATCCTCATTTGATAAACCAAACCATTTGACCAAATACTCTTTGTACTCCATTCTTGTTCACTTCACTACTTTGGAATCCAAAATAGCTTCAAGTTGCATAGCTTGATTAGATGGAAGATCTTTAATCCAATCCACATCAACATCCTCAAGTTTACCTACTTCCTGACCTGCAACAACAAATCCACTAAAAGGCTATAGATCAATCACATTAAAAAATGGTGAGATGGCAACTCCATGTGGGAGTTCTATCCCATATGCATTATGACCAAACTTGTGTACAATCCTGCAAGGGCCAATCTTTTCCATCATTAACTTGGTGTATTTGCCTTTGGGGAGCCTCTCCTTTTTGAGATAGCAAACACCATATCCCCAACATTGTAAATTGGGCATTTTTCTTTCCCAAATTTGCACTCTCTTTATACTTTCTCACATTCTTCTTCCATCTCTCTGACCTGCTCATTGATATCTTTCATGGTTACAACAAAATCTTCAAAATGTGCACTTCTTTTGTTCAATCCACTTCTGTCTCTCATCTCATAGACTCCCCTTGGATGCATTTCATAAACAACCTCAAATGGACTTTTGCTAATACTACCGTTGACTAAGTCATTATAGGCATATTCGACCTATGACAAGATCAAATCCCAAGCTTCCTTATGTTCCTCTGTCAAATAGCTCAATAAATTGTCCAAAGATCTATTCACAACATCAGTTTGCCCATCTGTTTGAGGATGGTAGGCAAAACTGAAAGTTAAATTAGTCCCTACCTTCCTCCACAAGGTTCTCCAAAAATGGCCAATGAACTTGGGATCTCTGTCTGATACTATAGACAATGGCAAACCATGAATTCTTACAATCTCTCTAAAGAACAAATGTGCAATATGAGAGGCATCATTAGTTGTCCTACATGCCATGAAATGTACAATCTTACTAAATTTGTCCACTGCTACATAAACACTATCAAATCCTGTTGAAGTCCTTGGTAGGTCCATCACAAAATCCATACTTATTGACTCCCGTGGTCTGCTTGTTATGGGTAAAGGTTGATACAAACCGGCATTGGAACTTGATCCCTTAGCCCTTTGATATATCATACAACTATCAACAAATTTTTTCACATCCAAGTGCATCTTTGGCCAATAGTAAAACCTCTTGACCTGTTCCAAAGTTTTATCACAACCAAAATGTATCCCTATAGTACCACAATGCTTTTCCTTCACCAAATTTTCCATCATTAAGCATTTAGGCACACACGACTAGGCCCCCTTGAAGAGTAACCATTCTTGTATCACAAAATCCTGACAGTCTTTATGAAATGAACCTTGAAATTGCCGGCATATATTAAAAGCATCACTGAAATCTGCATCAGTAGCATGCATACCTCTGAAACTGTTTATTCCCACACTTTGGAGCTGCACTTCTTGTACTATTCTTGCTCTCCTACTCAGTGCATCAGCTGCTTTGTTGGCTTGACCTTTCTTATGATTGATGGTGAATGTATAAGCTTGAAGATATTCTACCCATTTCATGTGTTTATGACTTAGTTTCTCTTGGTTGTTAAGAAAACTCAAAGCATGATTATTAGTGAATACTACAAACTCCTTAGGTAGAAGGTAATGTCTCCATTTTTTAAGTGTTTGGACCATGGCATAAAGCTCCAAATCATATGATGAATATTTCTTTTTGGCTTCATTTAGTTTTTCACAAACAATGCAATTGGTTTTCCCTCTTGACTTAATATTGCCCCTATTGCAAAACCACTAGCAGCACATTCAATAGTAAATACTTTACCAAAATCATGAAGTGTAATGATTGGTTGTTGTGATACCTTTTTCTTCAAGAATTCAAAACTCTGATCTTCTTCCTTTGTCCATTGAAACCTGATATTTTTTCCCCCTTAATGGTATCGATCATCGGTGCAACAATATGATTGAAATTTATGATAAATTTGCTGTAAAAACTTGCCAAACCATGGAAACCCCTAACTTCTCCAACTATCCTAGGTGTAGGCCAACTGATTATCACTTCCACTTTGGTGGGATCCATCTTTAAAGTTCCTTGGGAGATCACAAATCCTAAATATACAAATTCCTCTTTCATCCACACACACTTCTTGAGGTTGATCATTAGTCTTTCCTCATTCAATCTCCTCAACACCATGTCCAAGTGTTCTTTTGACGTGATGTAGACTAAAATGTCATCGAGGTATACTACTACAAACTTACTGATAAAATCCCTTAAGACCTCATTCATGAGTCTCATGAATGTACTAGTGGCATTAGATAACCCAAAGGGCATCACTAACCATTCATAGAGGCCTTCATTGGTTTTGAATGTTGTTTTCCATTCGCCGCCTTCTCTTACCCTTATTTGATGATAACCACTCCTTAAATCTATCTTTGAAAAGTACCTTGCACCTGCTAGGCTATCCATGAGGTCTTCTATCCGAGGTATAGGAAATTTGTACCTAATTGTGATTTTATTTATAGCCCTAGAATTCGTGCAAAGTCTCCACTTCCCATCTTTTTTGGGTGCCAAAACAATTGGCACAACACATGGACTTTGGCTCTTTATTACTAAACCTTTATCCAGCAACTCCTGCACCTGATTTTTGATCTCCTCATTTTGTTGAGGTGTCATCTTATATGCTGCCTTATTGGGCAGACTTGCACCAAGTAAGTAGTCTATGTGACGACTTAGTTTCCGAACTGGAGGCAAAGCATTTGACAACTCCTCCACTACTATATTTTCATACTAGTCAAGTAGACCCTACACTTCACTGGGGACTTCTTCATTGTCACTAGTTGCAGTATTGCAGATTGGTTTAGCTAAAATGGCATATCCACATCCTTCCTCCTCAAGGTCCTTCAAAAACTCCTCCTTCAACACCATGACACTAGGTCCTTCATTAGCTGCACCCATATCTTCTTGCAGTGGTTCAAGGATATAAGACACTCCATTCTTCTCAATAACATAAATGTTTTTATGCCCATCATGTTGGGCTCTCCTATCAAATTTCCAAGGCCTTCCAAGAAGAAGGTGGCACAAATCCATTGGAACAATATCACATAGAACTTTAAACTTGTAAGGACCCATATTAAACTTTACCCATGCCTTCTCATTCACAAGTACCTGTTGTCCCTTATCAAGCCAAGATATCTTATAAAGATTTTGATGAGGGATTCTCTTCAGATTAAATTTTTCTACCATTTCTAAAGACACTATATTATCTGTTGAACCTAAATCAACTATCACTTTGCATACCTTCCCTTGAGATTTGCAAGTTGTTCAGAACGAAGCTTTCCTTTGTGGAGGCTCCTTGATGATTGGGACTTTTATTAGAGTCCTTTTAATCATCAAAGATTCTCGTCTTTGGAGTGACATGAATAGAAGGAGAGTTCGCACTCCCTTCATCCTCCTCCTGCAGTATTTGATTCCTCTTTTCTCCATTGTAAAAACTTGTGCTAACTTTATCAAGGCACTTCATTCTTGATGTCCAGTTTGGTTGCAGTTATAGCAATTTCTTGAGAAAGTATTAGAACCCCTTCCTGGTCCATTGAATCTTCATATGCCTCCTAGTCTCCTACCTCTAAAACTTCCTCTCAAATCACCATTAGACTCTTGGTTTGTATTCTGCTCACCTAGGTCCTTTTGTGGTCCTCTTCCACTATGATTTCCTCTGCCTTTCAAATTTCTTCCCCTACCTCTTCCTTGTTGTTCTTTCTTTCTCTTAATCTTTTCTTCAGCCTTACAAGCGAGTTGATAGCATTCTTCCATGGTCCTTGGGCTAGCCAAGCTCAATTCATCTTGTATGTTGAATCTCAACCATTGAGATACCTTGCAATCTTCTCCACCTCATCTTCATGGTGTTCGAATCTCAAAGTTAGTTTGTGGAATTCTTCAGCATATGACATAACATCCATATCCTTCCTGCTTCAAATTTTGAAGTTTCCTAAATGTTTGCACAACATAATCAACTTGTAGGAATTGGGCCTTGAGTTTTGAGACCATTTTGTCCCATGACACTATCTTTGTTTTACCTTCTTTCACCCTCTCTTCTCGAACAAAATTCCACCAAGTGAGTGCTAGACCTTTCAGCTTTGTTTTGGCATACCTTACCTTCTTGGTATCCTCTACCTCCTGGAATTCAAAGAAATTGTCAAGTGCATCTATCCATGCTAGGAGTTCTTCACTATCTCTTTTTCCTCCATACATGGGCACTTCAATCTTTGCCATGGAGACACTGTCCCCTTTCACAACCTTGAGCATCGTTATCATTCTCAACTCTTCAGGGTCCATTGATGGCTCTGGCACCTGTTGACCCGCATCTCGAGGGTTGTTACCACCACCCCCTTTCCCTTCCTTATCACTTTGGTCACCAATAACCATTCCTCTTCTTTGATTCTTCTCCAAAGTTGTTAACCGGGCCAAGGTTGCTTCTTGAGATTCCTTGAAAAGTCTTTCCTTCAAGAGAAGTTGATCTTTCAACTCCCGAATCTCCCTAACTGCAGAATAACCTTTTGGAGGCATCTTGGTCTTCAACGTACTAGCACCTAGTTTCATTCACTTCTCCTTTTTGATCTGCAGTTGTGCTTTGATACGACTTAATGTAATAGAGGGTAGAAACTATCATTCAATCACTAATCACCTATCCTTGTCATAGGGTCTTTTGAATTAACAGACAACAATAAATTCCCTAATCTAGCACATGAGGATGCTAGGTCTATCTTTGAAGGGAGTTGAAATCCCCTCTCCAGCCTCTGCTGTAGAACACAAAACAACCATTATACCATCCATAACATTACCCATTCCACCTGGTTATATCTTACAGCAAGGTGGAATGGTAATCATTTACATCTTAGACTCTCAACCTCACAGACCACTCGGGTTCAAACACTTCCTTTCGCAAAAATGAAAGGAACTCCTATCTTCCTTACCACCCGAACTCTTGCAGATTCAAATGAACATTAATCCATGACATGATTAACCAATCTAAAATTCAGATCAGTAACAGACCATATAGGTCGTGCAAACCAAAGAAAATAAAACAAAAAGAAACAGTTTTAGCAGCAAAAAATGAATAGTTTCCATTCGTTCTCCCTTCAATCTTTCAACAACAATGTAACCTTCAACAACTCCTACCTCATAGTTTTTCGAGGCATATAAAACATAAAAAATCTGGATACCAACAATCATAACAGTCAATGACTGTTGGTGTTCCAATTACCACCGTTTAAGCATCTTTTCCCATTTTATTACCATTGACACAAAACCGACCCTACAAGGAATATATAATTGAAGAAATACAAAACGGTCACCAAGGACCTTTATTCAAACCAAAATAAATCAAAAACCCCCTAAAACTCCTAAGTCGCACTTAGACCAAAATAAATCAAAAACCCCCTAAAACTCCTAAGTCGCACTTAGACCAAAATAAATGCCAAGTTGGTGCTCCTGCACCAAACTGACATTGTGCAACACCAAGTGGTTTAGTATTTAAGAATTTACTATAAAGTTCTTATGCAATATTAAATGTACTTCAAAAGTAATTTATTTAATTAAAATAAATTATTAGTGCATTTATTAAATAAAAGTTAAAACATAGTAAATCACATTGTGCAACACAATATTTAATTAATAAAATTTATTAACATTGATTTACAACAATAATTAAACCAAAGAAACAAATATAACATCAGCTGTAAATTAATACATATATGTGAAATAATGAAATGCTACTATACAACACTCGAGGAGAAATCACAGGTCTAGGCTTTCCAGGGCAAGGAAATACTCTCGAATGTGTATTTAGTTACATATCATCTGATTAGTAGGTCCAAGTAACATGCCCCCATGAACCCAGAAATAATATTAATTGCAACGATTTGTAAGAACACAGAATGTTAGTCTCATGGATATTCTATTCTTGGATATAATCTATTCAATATTAGGAAGGAATACGTGGATATGACACGATTCCAAACAAGAAATGACAAAAGTGCAAGATTCATAACATTAAAAGAGGCCTTTGTCCTTGTGCACATTCATTTGCATTCCCAACCAATTGCAGCATTGCACAGTTAATAGCCACGTCTAGTGACAGTAAGGACTCCAGATTATATTCTAATATCAAGAGGCATGGTGATACCAAAGACAACCACTCAATAGAATTAAAGAAAATTTCATTCTTCCTCTACTTCCTCTTCCTCCTGTAAAAGACTTTCACGATTGTCATGAGCCCAGAAGCCACGGACATCTATTAGCATGCTAGCTACAGTGCCCCCTTGTTTGCATGAAAGCAAATCTGTAAGAGTGATCTTCAGAGGATCGCACGGCTTGACCATATCCCAGATCTCATCCCTAACATCTTCTATACAGAGATCATAATTTCCACCTTCGATCCATTTCTGATGCACATCCCTGGAATGGAAATAACCAAATGAGACATGACTGTATAATACGAAAGTCAAGTGTGCGAGTTAAAAACTATGGTATCAAAAGTACCATAAAGAATACAATCTAAAAGCAAATATGTATTGCAGATTACATTGCTTTTTGGAACACATACCAAAAAAAACATACGAAGATAGCATAAACAAAAAAATTCTAATCCTATTCTAATGTTATAACTGTGGAAGCCTAAAACATCCAACAACAAATAATGTCATATCATGTGCCATATTGGTTTATAAGAAAATTATAAATTAAATTGAAGAAAAATCTAGCATCTTCGAGAGGCTAGGCCCTTTGATGATAGTACTTGAAGTTAGATGAAAAAAATTTACTAAACTCCCTCTTGGTGCTTTCAAAAGGTAGTGTCATCCTCAAAAATTCAGAAGTAGCCCTCCAGTTATTCCAACAGCTCATTCCTCTATCCTCAAAGTTCAACGCATACATCAAAGAAGCAGATAAGATCAGGAATGCAAAGAAATAAAAAGCTGAAATCATTCATCGGTTTACCTAAAAAGGGTATGAATATCTGCCGTTGTGAGGAATCCTCTTCCATTGAGATCAAGGCAATGAAAGAGATATGTCAAGCCCTCGGGTGTATCTTTATTTTCCAAAGCCAAAACAAAGTCAAGAAAGCTCTCAAAATCCATTTCACGACCATTTCCTCCACCACTTTTACCACAACGGATGTGCTCATCAAATACTGCATACCCACAGTTGTACAATCAGAAATTCTTCTGTTGGGGAATACATTACATAGAACTGCATGTAATAATTTTAAACCGTGCCATGCAACTTTAAAAAATGTTCATCAAATTTAAAGCACAACTAAAAGATAAACAGAATAACGTCTCTATGAATTTTTCAAAGCAGCTCTCATCTGAATACATCTGAAAAAACTTAAAAAGTTACTTACCTTCAATGAAGTACGTCTTCATTTCTTTTTCTTAACTGGTCAGTTTATGCTTACAGAAAATACTATCGAAAGCCATCTAACAACAAGATGTGCATTGAATATTGTCTTTCTAGTCAATTTTAGAAACGTAAAAGGTGACTGTGCCTTCAAATCAAACATTGTATATAAGATCATATAATCCCTCTTCCAACAAGTCAGCTCAGATTAGTATTGAGATGGATATTGGCATTTGAAAATGAAATTACAGTCGTAATACTAATGAGTTCTTCATAATCCTGGCTTTCTAACTGATACTATTACATATAAACAAGTTGATTTTGTTCTAGCAAATTATGAAATGAAGTTCTTAGTCATATGACTAACATTCTAGCAAGGAATCTATCAACTATCAAGTAGTCAAAATAGAATTTCCATGTTATTGCATTGAGTTATAATAGCCAAGGTGGCTTGCATATTTCCCGACTAAATACAATAACCATTGTCACAATGAGGAATGCAAGGATTTAACTCAATACATAGCAGTGATTTTTGTCAACTTTCTAGATTAGAAATTGGAGAGATGAGTGTATGTGATTATCAGCAATCTTCTACAAGCAACCTCATGCCCAGTTTTTAATAGGCCGTACAACAGCAATGAATACAGATATTTCACGAGACTAGCAATAGCATCAAGTTTATTGGATTCATTCTGAGTTTAGGAGCCAGAAAAATGTGGCAATTTTGAGATCATATAATTGGAGAGAAGGAAAAAATTCTTGTGTTAAGAAACCAGAAAGCTTACCACGTTCAATAAAGATATCAGTGAGGGAGCCATCAGCATAATCCCGAAGTTCTTGCTTGCTCAATGTCCCATTCATGTCCTTATCCAATGCAAGAAACATATCTTCACATCCACACCCCAAAAATATATTAAAAAAGCAATCAACTAGGGAAAAACTCACGATTTTGAATTAAACATAAGTTTTACTCATTTCATAATTGGAACAATTAAAAATCAAATTTGTTATGTAGATCTAAACAGTGAATTGAACAAAAGAAGTTTAACATTTCATCAACTTAAAAATTGATAAGTGTTTTTCCATGGAATTTTCATGATAAATCCTTCACTGCCTTGAACTAGAAATTATAAACAAACTACAACGGGAACTAATTACAATGCAACCCACAACCGTAAAACAAAGTCCCACCGAACAAGAAAAAAGAGAGTTGATTTCATTCAACTGTTAGATAATATAAAAATTAAATTCACAACCAATGGAAAAGGAATCCCAATCACTAATTTATTATTACAATGGGATTAAAATCAGAGCAGAACAAGGCAAAAACCTATTTATATTGTTCTCAATACTGGGAAGCACATGTTAGCATGAGAGAGAAACAGCTAATGTAAGAAATTAAACTATTTCGGGCTTTCCCAGAGGAAATTTAATTATTATCATTCTAAGGACAATCACTCAAATGAATGATTTTGGAAATTAAAGCCCAAATTTGCACCATCATAGAGGAAGAGGTAAAAATGATAAAAAAAAATGCCACATTGAGCAAAGGAAAGGAGATTTATTGTAGCTCTGAGGTATATCAAAGTTTATCTTGTACCAGTGTATAAGGGAGTGTGGGTAGAGGCTGAAGATTTCCAAGAAGAGAAAGCACTCACTAAATTATTCCAAAACAAGATTAATTTTAAGGGCAACAAAATAGATGCATTATTTGATAAATGTTTACAGGAAAATCTTATCTCCAAAAAGCTGGTTGGTCAGCTTAGACTGAAGACCATGGATCATCCTCAACTGTGTTGGTTTGAATGGATGAAATAATGAGTAGACATCTCAGTAAAAAGTCAATGTAAGTTGATATTTTGGATAAATTCCAAGTTCAAGGATGAAGTGCTGGTAGATGTGATCTCACTAGATGTGTGGGTGTCATTGTTGGGAGTCCCAACCTAACATGTGTGTGGCGCAATCTACTTTAGGAGGAAAAATCAGTGTAGAATTCCCTTAAATGGCAAAGAATTTCCCTTGAATTCATGTTAGAAGGTCGGACATATCCACACTTATTGTTTCTCAAGCCCAGATGATTGTTCATGTGATGTAGGAGCATCACAAAGATGAGCTATCAGTGCCACCAAAAATTTTGTGTTTAATATTGATTTGTGTGTGTAGGTGCCATCCTCGGGTTCCTTGGTAATCCTTGCAATCAAAATTCATTTTTCCTTTCATTCGGATGTCACGCTTGATGGGGGGACTTAGAGGATCCTCTTGACACTTGGCTTGTTTATGACATCTATTCATGAAGAGGGTTTCTTATGCTAGCCATCACTGCCTACAAGAGAATCTATGACATGTCCTAGACAAGTTAATGGTAAGGGGAATGAAATTTGACTAGTCAAAGTCCACCGTGTGATTTGAGCTCTCTATTTGCATGTAAGTGCATTTAATCCCATTTAATGATGAATGTTGGAGAAGGGCACCCAACTTAGCTATTTTCAGCTGGACGGGAGTTACATTTGAGAAAAGAAGACTCCATTATTTGGGCACCATATTTAAGGTTGTGTAGTGGACTACCCTCTATCCTAATTATGTCTTGTCAACTTGCTGTGGTAATTTTGTCAAACAGTTGGCTGTCAATCATTAAAGGTCTGGTCTTTGTTTAGCTGATACCTGGTGCGTTTTTTTTGTTTTTTTTGTTGAACTTGCATAACAATCCAGCACACAAATATATAAATACATATAAGCCAATAAATTATTTTCAGATTAAACAATCACCATATTGAAAACTTTCTTCATGAACAGTCATAACCAAAACTTCCAGCATACTATTCTCCAAACTATAAACATACATGGTCACCACCAATTTTTCAATGTTACAATACTAACGTCCTACAGCAGTCATGATTCTTCCCTCTTACATTATTTGGCCATTACTGGACACAATCAGAAATTAACATTGTACAGCAAATGATAAGAAAACCTGATTTTGAGATGCTGCTGAGAACAGAATATGGACTCCTTGCACAGTAGCCGATTCCTCCTTGTCAGCCAGAAACCTTCATTGAGTTTTTGATAGTTCCATTTGTTGAAATAATAGCTAGCTCGGATACTTGACTATTGCACTTTAATGTTGTCAAAGACAAATGTATTATCTCTCATGTAATTCGAATTATCTTTGGGCTGAACCCAATCATGTAGCGTGGAGACGAATAAATGTATTCTTGGGCTGGACCCAAACATGTAACGTGGAGGCAAGCAAATGCAATTTTGGGCTGAACCCAAACATGTAACGTGGAGGCAAGTAAATGTAACTTGTAAAATAATGCAATTTAAATAAATATATAAGCAAGCCGACTTGGGGTAATTGGCGCCAAAGGTTGGATATAAAACCAACAGCAATTGAATTCATTATCTTCTTCATCACATGTAATCTGCTCTCCAATATTGGTGATCTCTCTCTCTCTTGGGCGAACTTGCTTCTCATCTACTGCGTGAAGTTATTAAGGCTGGCTGTTAGGTGATGCTATCAAGATCATCTTGCGAAGTTAATGAAGACTCGCCTTGTGCGAATTTGATGCTGATCTTCCTTAGTCATCTGCTGCTGATAAGGGCTGCAATCTTCATTGTTATATAAAGAGAAATTCAGATCTGCTAACTTGCTGATTGGACAGCAGTCTGAGATAACTTCACTTGCCTTGTAATTGCCTACATTTGAGATAATACATATTGTACTTTGTGGATGGGTTTTTCATCTCCAAGAGGGAGGTTTTCCTAGGGTATTGGTGTGTCTTGTCTTGTGTTTTCATTGCTGTTACTGTTCTGTTATAACCTGATTATTTAAGATTAACTTCTGATTGCTTAAAACTAACACCATTTAATGTCTGTGACCTACCACGTTGATACTAAACTTGTGCACGGTTGCTATAATACGCACAGGGAAGGGAATGTGACATTTGCCCACACTCAGTAATTTCAACCTTCAATACTGCATTTCGTGTTATGCTGACTGAATATTGCTGAAGGCTTTTACGCCCAAACTGCTCTTCCTCTTACCATGCACAGGATTGATGAGATTGATACACCCTCAAATCGCTTCTGTAAGCTCGCACAGGTTCAATGCTGCGACTGGTTGAGGATATGCAGCAAATACGATCACCACCAGTACTGTAGCTGCCACGATACCCATCTGGACACTAAGAATAAATCACGTTCCCAACTATCATTCTCTTGTTACCTGCACAATACCTTTTTACTATGTTGAGTGCTGTTAACTCCAGATGCAGGAGTTGCTGTGAGCTGGTATCGATTATACTGTGTCTGTTCTTGTTTGCGCCTAGAAGCCAAATGCTGCTGGGTTCGAGAGCTTCTCCAATTACTCTAGTTGCTAAACTGAAGATACACTATGGCAATGGTTATTCTGAACTCACCTTGCTGTGCATATCGTTGTCAATTACTTCAGTTGCCCCAATTCATCCTTCCATTAAGAACTAGTCTCCCAGATTTGGTCTTTCACAAACGTAAGAGACGCTGCTGATGAGGGTGTTCGTCCCCAAAAGCCAGAGATTTCTAGATTTTCTCCAGAAACTCAGTTTCACAATTTCCAAGATCTCCAAATTCCCAAGATACCTCAAACTTCATTAAATGCACTTATTTATTGCTTCTTTTGGGCACACATTCCAAAGCACCATCAATGTGGGATAAAGGAAAAGTAGAAAAAAATATTATTATCCCCTTATGTCTCCAAAAGAAGGGGTACATTTAATATTTATTTTTTTAAACATTAGCTTCAGCATTAAATAACCCCTTAATTTAAATAATTAAATTTAACTTTAGAAACTTTTGATTTTTCCCTGAATAATTAATTCCTTCATAAAAAATTCACCAAAAAAAGTTGATCAAAATCGCACCATAATTTACCCGACACTGTGCCCAAACTGACTTAATATAAATAGTAAGTTCTTGGAAACCCTATGAAATCAACTCTGTTTGGCCCGAAACTAAAATTTGCCTAGGCCAAATCCATCGCAGATCCTTGCAAAGTCTTGGTTAGCCCCCGGGACCATGACAAAAAGGGATAACGACAAATCACCAGATAACTGCTAAAAAGGGGACATTACAGGTTGTTAATGAGGAGTTACAAGTTTGACCAATGCTAGAATCCCTCTTGGTTTTTGTTGGTGTCCTTATCTATTGAGCTACAACTCCAGGTCAAAGTCAATCATGGTGGCCTTAAATATATTGTAATGTCCCCTATTTATAGGTTGTCAATTCCCAAAGGGAAACATACATTACTACCTACCATGATATAGTAATTGCAAATTAATGACTAGGGTTGCTCATAGTACAGTTAGGCATTGTCCTTGTTCTGGCCTAATCTTAATCCCCTTCTAATTTCTAATCCTAGATGGGAGACTTTCTGGTCTAAGGCGCGATGATACCATCTCCCTGATACAGCCCAGATTACCGGAACCTCAGTCCATTCACCCTTGGGGCCCATAGCCCAGTTCTTTCACCCTTGGGGCTCATCTATCATGAGATGGTTTTACTCCGCCTCTCCCTAACAGCATTAGACCACTCCTCAAGAAAAAGGAACTAGAACTGGTTAAGAGCTTAGGACTGTAAATATGTCAATATCTTGTTGTACGATGAATGTATATGAAATTAAGTATCTGTCGTACATATTGCAGTCTATATTAATATTACTATTAAATTCTGCATAAGAACATTATCAGGCTGTTACTGCACATCCCCATGCATAACACCAAAAACGAGGATGTTACTGCCTGTAACTTAATAACAGTTCTGATCTGATCAGATCCATGGTGATGTCACTGGATGCTTTTGATTCCTTTCCTTTATATCTCTCAATGTGAGGGAGAGATCACACCTCTTCATCATGTATGCCCTTTTTGCAAGAGACACACCCTTCACCATTAGCACCATTTGAAAGAGTGCAACGCTTCATTATTTCTGCTCTTTGAAAGGGACACGACCTTTCACAATCAGATCTGCACTTCTGATTCCCAAATTATCCCCCCTTCAAATGAGTTCTCCTCTCCCTTTCATACATCATATTTGGGGGAGTCACAGCTTATCATTTCATGTATTTTTACCATTCATTAACTTTAATCAAATTTTAATTGTTCTTTTATATTTTAATTTAATTTTTATTTTTGTTCTTTTGTATTTTAATTTTATTATTATTATTAAATTATATTTCAAAGTGGGGACATTACATATATCTTGCAGCAAGGGGTGTCCTCTAAACAAAAGAAGTGGATGATTACAATGCTAGCTTTGATTATGAGACCATTCATAATGAAGGAAAAGAAAATGGGGTGACTAATGTACTTTCATGTAAATAAAAGGAGGATGATTCATTGTTCTCTCTCAGTTCTAGTGAGCATCTGGATGGACGTAGTTTATCTAGAATTGGAAGCTGATCCTCAATCATTGTTGGGGTTTAACCGTTTAAGTAGTTAGGGCAAGTGCTGAAATACCACGACTACATTTATTTACAAAACAACTCCCAACCTTAAGCATCAATTGCTCATGGAACTTCATTCATCCACCATAGTAGGTCATTGGGGGTTCTTAAAGACATATGAGCAAATCAAGCAAGATTTTGATTGGGACAGACTTAAGCAGGATGTCAAAAAAATTGTGGCCAAGTGTGAACTGTTTCTATGCAACAAAGGGGAGATAGACAAACTATAAGGACCACTACAACCCTTTCCTATTCCAAACACAACTTGGGTGGATATTCCATGGATTTCATTGTGGGGCAGACGGATCTTTTATCACCTCCAAAATCCCACACCCATTTTGGGGGGAAACACATTTATTTTAATTTTTTTTTAAATCTCTTATGTCTCCCATGTACGTGTCCCCTTTTTAAAGAAACTTTAATTTATCTTTTAAAACGTCTTCTTCTGTCCCCTAGATGCCACTTCATAAAGTCACATGGATATTTTTAAAATATGTTAAGTTAAATATTTAATTCAACTTATAACATTAACATTACTTAAAAATAATTCCCCTAATCACCAAATATCACCAAGTAATCATTAAATCCATTAACTGTGCATGCCTAAGTGAAACTGATGCTGAGGGACCAAGTTGGTGCTAAGAAGGTGACTTACTAAAAATAGTAATAATGGCCTAATTGTCTCAAGCTGCCCTGGAAAGTGTCATAATGCATCTCTTACCAAACTGAGCTCAAATCAACACTCGTAAATACCAAGTAAGCTGAAATTTAAGGTCTCCAAGTCCCAAGGACTTCCCTAACCCAACCAGATTGGCCTACAAGAACCCGCTAAATAGGCTAACAGTCACCAAGTTGTCAATGCTTAGGAACAGGACATTACATAATTCAAATATTAAGATAAGCATAAACAGTGTCAGCATTGAACGCTTCAAATGCTTACAAAAATCAAAACTAAGAGTAGGAATAAATTGCTATAATACTGAGCAGTATGATCAGCAGCCAAAAAATGTTACATGTCACCTCAACAATCATATTCATAGCTAGAACACTATTTGTGCTATTCAAAATCTCAATGAATGATCCTCTGCACTTCTCTACTACCAATATGTGCCCAAATGATTTGATGTTAATGGACGGCCTTGCTTGCTTTGATACTTTATCTAACCATCATCATGGGTTCAACAAGTCGTGATTGTCTCTATGGCATGTTCTTGCAACTTGCCATTTTGTCATGTTCCATTGATCGCATTACCCACTTTCTGCAATATTTGTTCCTCCTCTTCCCTCAATTATTTTTTATCATGACACAAGATGGTGCAAAGACAATTGGGATTTGCTTCTTGACTTGTTTTGGAAGCAAATCAATAGGTTCTACTGGTGAATTTCACAACAGGTCATTATCTAAAAAGTCTACTTTTCGATGCTACAAAAGAACAGTTCTTTGAATGTTGACACCTATCAAATAGATTGCCAAAGCAAAAAGCTCCAACTATTTGCTAGGTAGATTTTGGTAGGAGGCCTGTCTTTCAAAAGGATTTGGCACTCTCTTATTAATGTTGTGTAGCTAGACAGGGCCCAACTATTTTGAAAGCTTCCCTTTCTTTAGTTATTCATAATACATCTTTTGGAGGCTGCAACTAGCGTTGGACCTATCTTGACCAATAATGCTTTGATGTTCCCATACCTTTCAGAATGGTGTCCAGCCTCAACTTTCACCAACTATTCGTTAGTAAGGCCTACCTCTTCTTTTGAATACTTAGCAATTTCTTCATTGGGGTTCAAGTAAAAATTCCACATCAGATTCCAAGATATGTGATAGTGGTTGGATCAAATACGATCAACAATCAGATCTTTTCCTTGTGTCAAAAGCCTGTCAAGTTTATTTCCTTCGAAATACTATCACCTATCTTCTTTCATCCCTACTGGCTTCCCATTTTATAATAAAACAATAAATATTTGACTATGACTTGGTGACTTTTAAATTTTAGCTAAGTATGAGTGAAGCTTGACAAACTTCTAGATTCTAATGCATTTTCTTCTTGTAGGGATTTTACATTACATCTATAGTTTAGCTTAGTATATTTCATTGGAAAAAAACACATTAGTAATGTTAGTAAATAACTCTTGCTAGATTAAGTATTTCAGACTTACTTTCTTGTAAGTAATTCATAGATCAAGTAGTAATGAAATAAATGTATTTATAAGAAAATGCATATCAATTGATGCAGAAGCATCCAAGGTGTAAGAGCAATCTTGCATCATCCAAAAATATTGTTTAATCATTAATGTTTCAATAAGGGCTGAAAATTGGCAAGGTTACTATTTTTGGTAAGTTGGCGTTTTTGCATGTATGAACCTGAAAACTTACCCCATGGCACGAAACTAAAATACAAAGTGAACGGTGAAATAATCATCTCAATATCCTTTGGCATTCGAAAGATATTAAAGTCTTTGTTTTGGGAAATTTCTCCAATACGGCTTCAAATGCAATTTTGAGGGCCTTAGAAGCCTTTTATGGGTCTGAAAGTTGGGCAAAGTCTATGTCAGCATGATTCAGCATTGTAGATCTCTTCACCAGATTTCCAACGATATATAACAATTGAAACTCCAATGGTCACATTGAAAGTTATGGCTTGTGGAAGTTGTGTTGCCAAAATCCAAATTTCCAACGTCCAATAAAATATCTTCTTGAGCAGGAAAATGAACGGTTGGACTTCTAATGCCCAAAATGGGAGTTACTCTTTCTAGAACATTCTAGGGCAGTTACACTTTCTAGGATAAAGAAGGAAAACAGAGGATACATAGACAGTTCAGAGTGTAGATTGTAGTTCAGACTTGCAGATTTTTGTAATTAAAAAGCCCATGTAGTTGTAGACTAAAAAATTTCTGAAACTTGTAAATTCATTTCATTAAGATAATAGAAAGTACGTATTTCTTTCTTGTATTTTTTGTTTATTTCTATGTTGTTGTGTGTTTGGATTTGTAAGGCGAATATCCTTAATCAAGTGGTATTTGAGCAGAAGTTCATGACTGTCTAAATAGATCGCCAAACATGAGGCAGTTCAGATAAGACTATGGTTGTGGGTCTGTGAAAAAAGTGAGGAAAATGCCTCCATGAAGGAACCATGGTGGATGTGATGTCCCCTCCTTGTTAGACTTCAGTTTTCAACAGGATTAGCCTATCAGTTGACCCTCGTAGGCTAATGGGTTTGGATAGAGGGTCCTTTGTGGTAGAGACTTAGTCAGTGAATGGGTTATTTTCCTACTCCAGAGCTCAGTAGTTTCAAACTTGGCATTTGTATGGGTTTCAGGGCTCAGTTTCTCATACTTACTATTTATAGTAAGTCTGGGGATGATTGAAAGGGACCCTTACTATTTTTAGTAAGGCAGATGAATGCACAGTGGATTCAATGGTTGACCCCCTAATTCAAACGAAATTGAGAAATAATGAGTATTCATGGAATTATGTTATTTTAATTATTATTAATAATTAATCATTTAAGGCACATTATAAAATAATGTTATAATTGCACTTTAAATGAAGAGGTCAAGTCATCATTAAAAGGGGGGCCATAATATTTAATTAAGTGTGGGCACCTATCCAATGGTGATGAGATATTAAATATTGAATTGCAAAGTTAAAAACTTTTAAATGCTCATTAATATGTTTTTTTGGAGGAAATCATCCTCTTCCTAGAGTTATATATATTTTGCCTTGGGAATCAATTCTTTCATTATGTCTTCTACCAAACATTGGAGAGCGTCAATTCTTTAGTGTTGCAGCCATTCTAAGGTGGTGAAATATCCATTGAAAGTGGCATATAGGAGAGCTTCAATCAAAGGTTGTATTTGTGCAAAATCAGCGTATTGAATTAAGGGGGTTGAAGTTGATTCAAAGTGGGAGATAATCAAGTTTTCATAGCAGCATCTGAGATCGACATTCACTGTCATGTCCCTCCTTGATCTTTATACATATCCTAATAAAATAACTATTATTAATTAATATAATAATTATCAACAAATTATTCAATTAATAATATTATAAATATAATTATTTATTTATTAATTTATTATTTTATTCTTATTATTATTTACTATTTACATGAAACATAATTTATTATTTATTTATTTATTAGTAATATTAAATTAATAATATTATGAATAGACAATCGATCACAATTGAAAGCAACACTGTGTAAATGACAAGAGATTAAGACATTAAATATAGTAAGACAGCGATCAGGAGGAAGTTCTGGTGTGGCATCCATAACCTCGGAATCGTATACACATTAGCAAATAATCACCCGATAGTATCACAGCATATGAAGGACCGATAAAGAAGGTGTTCGTCAAATGTATTGCAGATTAATAGAGCCAAGACTATCATAAGAGAACAATTAGGAGGGAAGAACGAATTGAATATGGATTACAATACATAAGAAAGATGGGATTGTAGCTATAATTGTGGCCATCATTCATCAATAAAATCATATAGAACAAGCTATGGATATCCTAACATATTCGCGATCTTAAGAGAGGACACAAACTGCATTAGTAATGATTGGTGGCGTCAAAAGTAAATACTAATCATGATTAATTATTAGCAGGAGTTATGAGAAAGGGAATGTCTTCACCATGCCTCTTATCGTGACCTATTAAAGGTGCAATGTCTATTTAAGGAGGGAGATTAATAATAAAAAGAGAGAGGCTTATGTTAAGGCAACAATTAACAAAAGGCAGCGATTAGGATAGCAACAGTTGTTCATGAAGAGACACGATTAAGGGAAGGGTATGTCCATTCCCAAGAAGAGATACAACTATTCCGTCCATAAAGCATTTAAAAGGATGAATATAAATGATTCAAGGGGGGGACGGATGACATATGAGATATTAGTATCCAGCGGGATCGATCAGTTCAGATCAGAACTGTTATTAAGTTACAGGCAGTAACATCTTGTTCTTGGTGGCATTCATGGGATGTGCTTAACATGTATCTCTACTTTATGAAGTCCAATAATGTTTCTATGCAGAATTTAATATTAAGGAAAATATTAACATAGAGTGCAATATATTTAATAAGGATATAAGTATCATGACAATGGCAGACTAGATCTGACATGCATCAAATCTGTCTGCCAATATGTCATGATCCCACATTTTTGTAATAAAACATTTCCATTTTTCAATACTATTGTAACTTAATTAATGATAACTCCTTATTTTTTTTTAATATATATCTATTCATCATATTTTTAATTAATTAATGTTAAATATTAAATGAGCTTTATCATAATATATTAACACATAATACAACACAAACAAAAATAAATTATCATATTAATATAATATTATATAATATATATAATTAGACAAACATAAAATATTAAAGTTCAATCCCCCAAGAAATACTTTATAAAGTATTATGCAAATAATCTCTTAAAAGCACCATACGATATTAATGAAATTCTATCACACATAATCTTAAAGCAAAAACATTTACAAGTTTGTGATTAAACCCACACTAAAGGAGGAACGCATCATAAAACGGCGTTTATTAACAAGGCGTCCACGAAGGGTAGCGTCTGGAACAGGGAGCAGTCACCACCGCTCACCAAGCAGTCACGCCCGTGGAGGTATCCCCTCCAAGCGCCTCCCCCCACGGGTATAAGGATGCGAGCCGAAAGGGAGGAAGGGCACGGACGAGACACGGAAGAAAAAAAAGGCACAGGAAATAGCGAACAGAAGGAGACGGACAAGGATTTAGCACGGGATAACAACGAAAGAATCAGGTAAGAGTCACGACCCGCTAAGTTTTCATTTTTTGCAGTAGAAGTTAATAAGTAAAAGGAAACTCAGGCAGATAGGAAGTTAAATACTAAGCAAATGTATATAGTTTATTAATTCAGTATATAGTATATAAATGGTATACAAATATTAGATGCTAATATAATAAAGATCAAAGTAAGTATATATATATATATATATATATATATATATATATATATGATTGTGCAATGTGAATAAACTCTCATAAACAAACAAGTTAATAAATAAGTTAATAAATAAATTGATTAATAAACTACAACTCCTATTTAAGGAATAAACAACATTATACAATTAGGGACTAATAGGTATGATATGCGTTACTACCAAAATTATGAATAAAGCAATTGCATATCCAAACCTAGTGGGGTGGATGAGGAATTAGGCAACAGGGATAGAAGGAACTAGGCCTCTGCCAGGTAGGCCACCCACTGCAGTTGACAAAGGGCTTCTGACAGTAGGGCCAAGGGGGAGTGTTCCGCCCTTGGGCCTGATAAGCGCTACGGGCATCCTATGGTAGCTAATCCTCTCAATCTCCTTAGGAATTAAATATGGGAATTGACTTATTGATAATAAGTGTCTTTAAACGAATTTGGTTAATTACATTATAAATAAATTATTCGTACTCAAAATAAATTGTTGAAATCCACTTTTTATATGTCTCTTTAGATTACGGAGTTGGGGACATTACAATTGGTATCAGAGCCACGATTCTGCCATCCTGTTAAGGGCTGTTAATGCAAACTTATCAAAGGAGAACTAGAGGAAGTAGTAACCACATGGGTGAACCATTGGAAAATGAACTTAGAACATTTATGGAAAACAATGATAGAAAAACTCAAGCTCTAATAGAGCAAAATGAAAAAACGAGTCAGGCTTTACTTCAAGCCTTACAAGATATGAATACCAGCATGAATACTCTTAGGAATCATTCCAATGGCAGGGAAGAAAACTCAAATCATTCGGAGAACACTCATAATACATCCTCTAGCTCCAGGATTCAAAAACCCAATTTCCTACCTAGAGAAGGAAATAATAGAGAAGAAACAAACAACTCCTCCTTGAATAACACAGAAGAAATGGCCGTGGCCTACGCTGGATTAGGACCAGAAGTAAGAGAGGTTGTATCTTTTAAGGAGTTTTGTGAAGCAAAGAAAAATGAGACCCCTAGGAGAAAACCAATCAGCAGAGATCTAAAACACAAAGCGAATAAACTATCAATACCTAACTTTGATGGCTCCGGAAAAATATCAGCTCAAGCATGGACACAAAAACTAAATACATATTTAAATCTCAGCCCCATGACAGAAGACGATGCAGTCCAATTTGCCATTTTACACCTAGAAGGTTTAGCCCATGAGTGGTGGTATCATGGCACCCTCACACAAGGTCATGATGGTATAACAACATATGACGAGTTCACTCAGAAACTCATTAAGAGATTTGAGAGGAAACACCCACAAAAAGATTTCAAAGAATTAACCCTCTTAAGACAAAGGGGAACAGTGGAAGAATACATCACTGAATTTCAAAAAATTTCTGTAAGGGTCTCAAGAGTGGATGAGGACAGGCTCACCTATATTTTTGTGGAGGGACTCAAAGACTCCATTAAAGGATTAATGAGAGCATTAAAACCCACTACCCTAGACAACGCCATAGACAAAGCTTTGGGCCTAGAAGACACTTCAACTTGGGAGAAACCCTCCAAAACATTCACTAAAAATACACATATTAAAGAATGGCCTAGGAAGGGAAACACCTTTAAAGAAAGGGAAGAGCTTAAGAGAAAGAACGTATGTTACCATTGTCATGAGAAATGGGAATATGGTCACAGTTGCAAAGAAGGAAATGAAAGAGATATGCTTAAGAAAAAAAATCTATGTTTTAAGTGCAAAGAAAAGTGGCAACCGGGTCACATATGTGGGAGAAAGAGCCAAGCCCACAACTTGGAAGCCTTATCTAGTGATGAAGAGGAAGAATTCAATGAACCCCAAGCAAAAGAGGAAAAATTACCGAAGAGGTGCAAGTATCATTAGCAGCAATTTCCGTAGCCTCAAAACACCATCCCTTTAGAATCAAAAGTGCGATCAAAGGGCAGAGAGTAATTGCACTACTGGATAGCGGGGCTACCCACAACTTTATTGACAAAAGCTTAGTTAAGAGATTGAAGCTGACAACACAAGAGTTTAAGGGTTTCCAAGTAGCCCTTGCCAATGGATCCACTTCCTCATGTAACCAAAAAATCCTTCAATTGAGCATAACATTAGGGAAATACCCTACCAAAGAAGATTTCTATGTGGTCCAGTTAGGGGATTCAGATGTAATCCTAGGAATTCCTTGGATACATTCCTTGGGAAGATTCTATCTCGATCACCCCAAATTGGAACTATGTTTCACTCAAAATGGACAGGAAGTGTTAATCAAAGGGTTGCATGATGGCACAACCAGAATGGTAACCTCCAAAAGAATGGAAAGAATTTTTAGACGTAGTCAAGGAGAATGGGCTGCCCAATGCATGATACTAGACCAAAATTCAAACCAAGGGGAAGCCATTCATGTTGATATTAAACCCATTATTAAAAAACATAAAAAAGTGTTTGAAGACATCCCAAAAGGACTGCCACCCAAGAGAGGGTTTGAACACACTATTGAACTTGAAGAAGGTGCAAAACCAGTAATCACCACCCCTTATCGCCATCCAAGGGGCTATAAGGAAGAAATTGAGAAAGCTATCAAAGAGCTTCTAGAAATGGGACACATTCAACCTAGCTCCAGTCCTTTCACCTCCTCCGTTGTACTGGTAAAAAAGAAGGATGGGACCATGCGGATGTGCATTGATTATAGAGCACTCAATAAGAAGACTATAAAAAACCGATACCCCATCCCTAGGGTGGACGAACTTATAGATGAATTACATGGAGCAGTATACTTTTCAAAAATAGATTTGAGATCGAGATACCATCAGATAAGATTGAGGAAGGAAGATGTTCCCAAAACAGCTTTCCGATGCCACTATGGTCACTTTGAGTTTTTGGTCCTTCCATTTGGCCTGACAAATGCCCCTGCCACCTTCCAGTCATGCATGAACCACATCTTCAGGGGACAGTTAAGGAAGTTCCTATTAGTATTTTTTGATGACATATTGATTTACAGCAAAACTTGGGAAGCACACTTAAGACATATAGATGAAATACTGGGCCTACTTGAACAACATTCTCTTTTTGCCAAAATGTCAAAATGTGAGTTTGGGATGGAAGAAATTTTGTATCTTGGTCATAAGATCAGTACCCATGGAGTTAAGGTGGATGAAGAAAAAATTGAAGCCATCAAAAATTGGCCACAACCCCGAACCCTCACTCATCTCAGAGGTTTCCTAGGTTTATGCAGTTACTATAGAAGATTTGTTAAAGGATTTTCAAAGCTAACTTCTCCCTTAACCAATTTGACTAAGAAGGGAGCATTCTTATGGTCAGATGAAGCCCAATCCGCATTTGAAAAACTTAAGGAGGTAATGAGCTCTTGTCCCGTCCTAGCAATTCCGGACTTTTCAGCACCTTTTGAGCTTTATTGTGATGCCTCAGGAGAAGGCATCGGAGCTGTCTTAATGCAAAAGAAACATCCCATAGCCTTTGAAAGCAGGAAACTTGGAGACACAGAAAGAACCTATTCAGTTTATGATAAAGAAATGCTAGCCATTATGCATGCATTAGAAAAGTTCAGACAATACCTGATCTGTGGAAAGTTTATAGTTAAAACTGATCATAACAGCTTGAAGTTCTTTCTCAATCAAAAAGATTTGAATGATAGACAACAGAAATGGGTGAGTAAACTTTAGGCATATAATTTCGACATAGAATATACGAAAGGGAAATATAATGTTGTGGCAGATGCCCTCTCAAGGAAACCCTACTTGGGGTCTTTATCAGTCCTATCTATAGATTGGAAGGCAGCTTTAAGTACCGAATATGCCAAAGACAAATTCTCTAGCAACATTCTAGATGGGAAAGAAACAGATGAAAACTATCGGGTAATTGATGACCTCACCCTCTACAAAAACAGAATCTATGTTCCATCAGGGTCAAAAATGAAAGAAGACATTATAAGGACTTATCATGACATTCCTTTAGCAGGTCATCAAGGGTATTATAAGACCTACAAACAGATCAGAGAAAGATTTTCATGGAAGGGGCTGAAGGAAGATGTATTGAGGCATACCCAAGAATGCATGGTGTGTCAAAGAAATAAAGAAGAACACACTTTTCCCTCAGGATTACTCCAACCACTACCCATCCCAAATCAAAAATGGGAGAGTATATCCATGGACTTCATAACAGGACTCCCAAAGGTTCAGAATAAAGAATGCATTTTTGTAGTAGTGGACAGATTAACGAAATATGCTCATTTTATGGCCATTCCTTCAAATTTCGAAGCATCACAAGTGGCCGACATTTTCTTTAAGGAAATATTCAAGCTACACGGCTTACCCAAGAATATTGTGAGTGACAAAGATAGACGATTTCTTAGCATATTTTGGCAAGAACTATTCAAACTAGCCGGGACAGAGTTAACACCCAGTACCAGTTATCACCCACAAACCGATGGGCAAACAGAAATCGTAAACAAATGGATAGAAGGTTATCTAAGGAATTATGTTTCAGGTCAACAAAATGCTTGGGTAAAATGGCTTCATCTTGGAGAGTATTGTTACAACACAACCCATCATATGTCAATTAAAATGAGTCCCTTTAAGGCTCTCTATGGGTACGAAGCAACATCCTTTGGGGATCTCATCCGCTCAGAAAGTCATGTACCAGGTGCAAAAGATTTCCTCCAGCAAAACACAGATATCATGAATACCCTTAAAGATAATCTTCACCAAGCACAAAACCAACAGAAACTGTATGCGGACAAAAAAAGAATTGAGAGATCTTTTGAAGTAGGAGACTTGGTATTTTTAAGACTCCAACCTTATAAGCAGTCATCCATTAAAATTAGTGGAGCTGAGAAATTGAAACCACGATTCTATGGTCCTTATAAAATTTTGAGAAGGATAGGTGAAGTGGCCTATGAATTGGAGCTACCAGACCACAGTAAAATACACAATGTATTTCATGTATCCCGACTAAAAAAGGTTTTGGGACTACACATTTCGCCATGTACTGAGCTACCACCAATTGATAATGAGGGGAAGTTGATTTTAGAACCTGAGCTCATCCTTGATAAGCGAGAAAGAGAATTAAGAAGGAGGACCATAACAGAATACTTAGTCAAATGGAAGAACCTTCCTAGAGAAGATGCCACATGGGAGGGAGATGAGACCATTAATCATCTTAATCCCAGATTGCTTGAGGACAAGCAATTTTGAGTGGGGAGGACTGTCATGATCCCACATTTTTGTAATAAAACATTTCCATTTTTCAATACTATTGTAACTTAATTAATGATAACTCCTTTTTTTTTTTTAATATATATCTATTGATCATATTTTTAATTAATTAATGTTAAATATTAAATGAGCGTTATCATAATATATTAACACAATACAATACAAACAAAAATAAATTATCATATTAATATAATATTATATAATATATATAATTAGACAAACATAAAATATTAAAGTTCAATCCCCCAAGAAATACTTTATAAAGTATTATGCAAATAATCTCTTAAAAGCACCATACGATATTAATGAAATTCTAACGCACATAATCTTAAAGCAAATACATTTACAAGTTTGTGATTAAACCCACACTAAAGGAGGAACGCATCATAAAACGGCGTTTATTAACAAGGCGTCCACGAAGGGTAGCGTCTGGAACAAGGAGCAGTCACCACCGCTCACCAAGCAGTCACACCCGTGGAGGTATCCCCCTCCAAGCGCCTCCCCCCACGGGTATAAGGATGCGAGCCGAAAGGGAGGAAGGGCACGGACGAGACACGGAAGAAAAAAAAGGCACAGGAAATAGCGAACAGAAGGAGATGGACAAGGATTTAGCGCGGGATAACGGCGAAAGAATCAGGTAAGAGTCACAACCCGCTAAGTTTTCATTTTTTTGCAGTAGAAGTTAATAAGTAAAAGGAAACTTAGGCAGATAGGAAGTTAAATACTAAGCAAATGTATATAGTTTATTAATTCAGTATATAGTATATAAATGGTATACAAATATTAGATGCTAATATAATAAAGATCAAAGTAAGTATATATATATATATGATTGTGCAATGTGAATAAACTCTCATAAACAAACAAGTTAATAAATAAGTTAATAAATAAATTGATTAATAAACTACAACTCCTATTTAAGGAATAAACAACATTATACAATTAGGGACTAATAGGTATGATATGCGTTACTACCAAAATTATGAATAAAGCAATTGCATATCCAAACCTAGTGGGGTAGATGAGGAATTAGGCAACAGAGATAGCAGGAACTAGGCCTCTGCCAGGTAGGCCACCCACTGCAGTTGACAAAGGGCTTCTGACAGTAGGGCCAAGGGGGAGTGTTCCGCCCTTGGGCCTGATAAGCGCTACGGGCATCCTATGGTAGCTAATCCTCTCAATCTACTTAGGAATTAAATATGGGAATTGACTTATTGATGATAAGTGTCTTTAAACGAATTTGGTTAATTACATTATAAATAAATTATTCGTACTCAAAATAAATTGTTGAAATCCACTTTTTATATGTCTCTTTAGATTACGGAGTTGGGGACATTACACAATACCAGCCCCCTAAACATATTACCAATTAGGATTGTTTTAAATGGTAGTAGTATTAGTAGATTATATAAAAGGATACTAGCAAATCCATAAATAATTAGTAATATTATTTAATTCGTTTGTTTATATATATATACTCTATCAGAATAAGGAGTAACATAATGATTGTAAATATAGATATTGATTATAATAGATATTAATATAATAATTATGGTTAACATAATACTTTAGAAATTACTCAATAATATTACATAATAATTCATACGAATAATAATAATAATAAATACGTAAATGATTTATAAATGAATCAGAACAAGATTGATTGTTTAATATGGTAAGCTAGCAAGTACTTGATAGACTAAAGAAGATCAAATATCACAGATTTGACTCGTGTAAGATAGACTTGACTCTTAAACAAGTTAGTTTAAGTCATTAGTACTTTGAAAATAGGTTGATTATGGTTAAATTAGACCATATCCGAGTTGGGGACATTACATTCACATATTTTCTAGAGGCCGTACCATTGCTGTACCTGACCGTACCATTTGACTACAGCCAGCCGTACCCTTATTCCACCTGGGGAGTAAGACATCTCAGCCAGAATCGCCTGGTGTTTGGCATTGGCATCATTCTCATTATTGGCAGCTAGGGTCCCAAGGTGCTTTCCAGCGGATATTATAGGGGAAGAGTCAATCATTATTGCTGGCTGTACTGTTTATTAATTGCTTTAAATTTCCAGAATTTCCGTCATTAAACATTATTGTTCTAGTTATGCATGTAGCATTTGAAGCTTTGAAAAAAGGTCATTGAATAAATTCTTTTTAGTTGCTGCATTTATTACTTTCCTCTAGTTGTATGCTATTTCTTGTTAATTTTCATGCCTGGCATCACTATTCACAAAAAATCTCCAAAAAGCATATATTCATCAAAAACACAAAAAAGTTCAAAAATTCAGAGAACCAAAACAAAACTTTAGTAGTTTTCATCCAAGAATTTGAGTATCGTCGACAAAGAGGACTTTGTGTCTTTACAGTGGTATAATAGCAGTTTCCTGCCATCTTTAGGGTTTAAATCAGATTGTTAATGCAACCAAGCGACAGGGAAAGAAGATATTATCAGAGGGAATCTTGAAAAACTTGGCAACCTCCCCAAGTACCTTAAGGAAAAGCATTATCTGGATTGATTTGTACTCACGAGGGGTCATCATCTATTGATACTGGACAGGTTGCAGGTATGGGTGATAGAAAGGAAAATAGTCCACCACAGGATGAAGCTAGAGAAGTAAGAGAAACCTTGAGAGGTTTACAGGATGGATAGCAATGTGTATCTCATGCATTACAACAGCTCACCTCAGCCATACAGCAATTGACTAATCCAAGAAGACAAAATCATGATCAGGATGACAATAGGAGTGTGGTTGGGACTCTCAGGGCACATAGGACACCTACTCACACCATTGATAGGCCTACACGGCCCACCTTCTTACGAAATGAACCAAAAGAAGGTGTTGGGGAAAAGGACGATGTTTCATTTGCTGATAATGTCATGACAGTGCATGATGAGTGGAATTTACTTCCTCTGGATGTAAGGGGACATTTAAACTTTGACCAACTCACGAGTCAAAGGAGGGAGCACCATAGGGCAAGGCAAGATAGGAGACCACAGAATCAAAACAAGGACTTGGAATATGCTACCAGTAAACTCACCTTACCAATGTTTGATGGCAATGGAAAGCTCACAACATAGTCGTGGATTCATAAGTTGGAGACTAACTTTAATTTACGGCCTATGACAGAAGGAGATGCAATCAAGTTTTGCGACATTGCACTTGGAAGGTGTGGCTCATGACTGGTAGTACAACAGAATGGTTACCTTATAGCATAATCTTATTACCTCATATCAAGAGTTTTCTGATAGGTTGATTGAACGCTTCAATAACAAGGATCCGAAGACATATTTTAGAGATCTAGCTCAGCTTAAGCAGGTTGGGAGTTTGAAGAGCTACATTGGAGATTTTCAGAGGCTATCAGTTATGGTTCCCAACATTTCAGAGTGAAGATTAGTTGTGTTGTTTATTGAGGGCCTATTGGAGCCTTTGGGAGGGTGGATAATAACTTTTGACCCACTGACACTGCAAGAAGCAATGAAGAAAGCTAGAAGTATGGAATTAGCAGCCCCACAAAGCAAGTTCTCATCTAAGGGATCCTCTTCATATAGGGATAGCAAGCCTTTTCCTAAGAAACAAGGAAAATCAGATTTTAAGGGAGATCCAAAAGGAAAGTCTATAGCACCATTTGATCTGGAAACACTCAACGATTTGCGTAAGAAAACGTTGTGTTTCTATTGCAAGGGCCCTGTTGTGACCTATTTCACACATCGCCCCATCGTAGATGGCGACCCCCTGCTTTTTTGCTTTTTAGAGTTTTGTCCTCGTTCTGCAATTTCATAAGTTCATTTTTGGAGAGTTTTGAGTCAGAGTTTCTGAAGTCATCCAAAGCCAAGTTGAGTAATCTTGCTCATAATTGCTTTTGAACGTTGTCAAAGTGCTCAGAAGGTTTGAAGGACGAGGAATGCAATTGCTTTAGATCATTTCTGACAATTTTCTATTGTTAGGAATTTTTGCTTTTTTGTTTTTTTCTAAAAATAGAAAGTTTGATTTTTTTGGCACTTTGGGCACAATCCGAGAAGCAGCGTTTTTGCTATTTTCTGCTTTTTTGAAAGTAGAACATAGGTTTTGTTCCTTAGGTCATTTGGTTAGTGACTCGGTGCCCATGTCTTCAGATTCAAAAAAAATTGCCTCTAAGTACAAAAAACAGGGCTATGTTTTTTCTGCTTTTTTCTGAGATTAGGGTTTTGATCCTCAAGCCATATCATTACTACACATGTCAGAATCGAAAAATTTGGTCTCTGAGGGTAAAAAGCAAGATGGAAACCCTAATTAGGGTTCTGTTCTAGAAGTTCAGCCATGTGATCGGTACCCATGTCCTCAAAATTGAAAAATTATGTCTTTAAGTGCAAAAAGCAAGGTGGTAACCCTAATTATTGTTTCGTTCCAGATGAATCAACATGACATGAGCATGGCTGATCAAGTATAAAGTCAAGCATGGAGATGGCACATAGTTATCCAAGTTAAAATTCACTCATGATAAGGGAAGAAGGTTTGATCAACTTGGAATCATGTCCAGGCCTAAGCACATTCAAGAATGGCACATAGACTTCCAAGTCCGCCAAGGTCAACAAGGATGGCAAAGGCAACATGAAGGGGAAGCATGTCCAAGATACATCAAGGTCCGCCTTGTCTAAGATGGCTAAGACTCTTCAAAGTCCGACTTGGTATGGAGTCTTCCAAGTTGGCATGAGAAAGAGAAAATGAATTCCTTCCAAGCATATAAAAGCATCTTCAAAGTCCGCCTGATGCACAAGTGAAGTTGTCTGACACATGCTAAACTCCTACCTTCAGTCAACTAACTCATGGCAATGGTAAATCAAACTCCTACTTGAGGTTAAGGCAAAGTTGAAGAGAAGAAATAAATCTAAGGCAAGGATCACATTAAAAGAGAGCAAAATAAAACAATGACCAAGGACATGCCAAGTCCGACATGGCACGCATCTGTAATGTCCCCAATTTTTCAGGTTCTCTAGCAAGCTTTAGTAGTTGACACTCTGGGTTCACGTCAACTTGTTTAGATGAGTAATTTGATGTTTCCGATGAGCTCAATTGGTTTATTGGAGTTATACGCCACAATCCGAAGTGATTTCTGGCCTCAAGATTGGTCTCCAAGAATCTTGGAGAAGTCGTCTATTTTTAGTAAGAGTTGCCCGATTGGCCTTGTTTGCTTTTATTCGTCATCAGGATCGCTTCGGTGCGATCGGAATTTGATTCCGATGTGTTCTGACAAGATTTCGCAAATTTGGTGCATTAATGAGTTATTTTAATTATTTTACTAAGGTTGCTTAAATTTAATTAAAATATTTTATCCCAACCTTAGTGTTATAGGTCATTGGAACCAGGCGAAAAGTTTTAAATCTTGAGCACATAAAACTTGCCTTAAGTGTCAAAATATTATTATATTATTGAAAGGGTCATTTTTAGAGGAAAATGGGAGTTTAAATTAATAAAGTGACTATTACATTAAAATACATTTATTTATAAAGTCACTTTTTTTTTAAAAAGGTACATTTTATTCACTTAAGTGATAAATGATATTTTAAAAGGGAAGTTATTTATCCCACATTTATAGGGCGGATGAGCAACTTCTAAGATGAAGTTATAAAATGAAGTTGAGAGCTCTCTTACCAGCATGCTTGGATTTGATTAATGTTATGCTGTGGGTTTCTTGGAAATCTACTTATTGGGCGTGGAGGACGAAATCCCTCTATGCAAGCATTCTCTTCGCTGTTGAGAGACACAGTCAGGAGGATTTGAATCAAGTTTCAAGGAAGTCATCTTGCTGCTACAGTGACGTGCTACAGTGCCGAGCTACAGTATTTGCTATATTGCTGGTATTCAACTATCATCAAGGGCTCATTGTGGGTAGAAGAGTTCGAGACATATTTCAGATTGTGTGTGAAGTGCTTATAAAGATTTAGGAGCTGTTTTGCCAGTCACATTGCTTGCTGGGCACACTGTGAGACTGCTGGGCATACGTGGTGTAGTTTATGAATATCTTCCCACACCCTGTGACTGTCCCATGCTGGGAAAACTGAGTACAGACTGCTGCTTTACCAGGAGCTGCGTGGAAGTGACTGCTGGAACTGTGTGTGGGTTTGGAGAGGAATTATATCAGCAACCTAGAGGGTGTCAATTGCTGGTAATAATGCTGCAGACAACATTCCAGTTAGTGGTTTACATCTGTACTTCTTAGGGGGTCTGAGACAAAAACTGAGCGTGGTGGTTGCTGACATGGATAGAGTGCTGGAGTTGTTCTTTGACTGACACCAACATACACTAGGACTGCAATATACCTGTGTATCACAAACTTTCAGGTCTGCAATGTTGTTCTGTCAATATTGTCTGAGAATCTAATGAAAGTACTGCTGTTATAGTTTCCAAAACTATTGATTTAGAACTCTGAATGAATGTTAATGCAAGTTGGGCTCAATATTATTGTTTTAGTTCTTAGCAAGTTGCAATTGAAATATTCATGTATTGAAATCAAATCTATACACATTGACATTACTACATACTTTAAAACAACATACAAGGAAATAGTAATCAGCTTGCAAGCAAACTGTTTGACAAAATTACACTTAGTGGAAAAGCACAAAAAGCAGTCTAGAACAGGGGGTGTTATTACAGCATCATGCCAACTCGGCCCTATCTTGGCCAAGCAAACATGGCACATAGTCTTCCAAGTCCGCCCTTGGAAAAGCAAAACAAGTTTGGAAGAAGGTTGTCCAAGTCCGCCAAAGGAATAAAGCCAAGAAAGGTTCGCATAACATAAGAAAGCAAAATATGAAGCATGTCCAATGGTCTTCTAACTCCACCTTGGTGAACCCTGTGTCAAAATTCGCCAATTCAAGCAAGCACAAAGAGAAGGTTGGCAATCAAACACTAAACTCCGATCTGCAGTTTAAGGAAGGTGGCTGAGGTTAAGTAAACTTCGACCTAAGGTTAAGCACATCCAAAGCAAAGCCTATCCAAGTTTGCCTAGCTAGAAAAGCACAAGACAAAGACAATGTCAAAGTAGACATGAACTCTGCCCAGCCTAAGGAGAAAAGAAAACATTGAAAAGTCAAACAAAGGAAAATTTGCAATGCCTAAGAAGACTCCAAGTCCACCAAAGGAATAAAGCAAAACAGAGACACCTAAGCATACATGTTCAATGACCTTCCAAAGTCCACCCTACAAAGGGAAAGTTTGGCATGTCAAAGAAAACACAAAGTCCGCCTAGCCAAGACAGAAGATGGCAAAGACCAAGCAAACTCCGCCCAAGGGGATAGAGGATAAGAACAAGACATAATTGGAAAAAAAAAGAAATTCTAAAGCAACTCCAAGTCTGCCAAGGTATAGCATATATATGGTCAAGTTCGCCATGAAGAAAAGAAAAATGGATAAGAGGAATATCAATTTTACCAAGGAAGAAAGGTTAAAGTTAGTATGTCCAAGTGCACTTGAAGTCCGCCCTCTTCTCAGCATGTCTAAGAAACATTCAAGTCCGCCCTTGGCTAGACACCTTCAAAGTCTGCCCATGATGAGATTAAGTTGGCAAAGACGAGGATAAAAACTAGGAAATCTAAATGGCAAACAAAACATGGCCTAAGCATATATCAAGTCCGACGATGGCATGTGAAAAACGGCCAAACAAGATGACAAGTTCGCCAAGTTAAAGAGAAATTTTGGACGTGAAAACAAAATTGGCCAAGATGAGTAAGACATTAGAACTTCCAAGTTGGCCTAAGCATAAATGGAATATGTGAAGATGCCTAAGCCATGAAGATGGTCAACTTGCCATGGCCAAGAGAGGAAAATGGCTAAAAGAAAAACAAATTTGACAAAAAATTGCACATGAAATCAAGGGTCATTCAACGAACGGGTTGGAAAATAAATTTTTGAATATTTTTAATATTTTCCAATACTTCGAATTATTTTCAAAAGGAAAATAATTTTAATACTTAGAAATATTTTCAAAAAAAATTCAAGAAAATTCAATTTGAAAGAAAGTTCTAGAAGATTCCTTAGCTAAGGATGAAATTTTGAGAGAAATAAAACTTTCCATTTTGGAAAGATTTAAAACATTAAAACACAAAGAAGCTTCCAAGTTTAAAAACCTTAAACTCTATATGTTTTCAACCAATCACTTTCAAATTCATTATTCAAATTAAGAATTTGGAGAGCAATTGAGAAGAAATTTTCTCTCAAATTTTGTGGAAATTGATTTCTTGAAGAGAAATTTTGAAGAAGTAAAATTCTTCTGTTGGAAATTAGGTGCTTTTTTCTGATTTTCAAACAGATTTTCAGAATTGAAGGTGAATTTCAGTCACAAAGATCAATTTCTAAGACACCAAATCTGAAATTGACTGAATTTTTCTATTATCCTGTCTTATTTCTCTCAAATTTTATCAATTCTTTGACTAAATTTTTCGCTTTCAGTCTTCTTTTTCACAGAAGTTTAACCTTTTAACATGCTGAAAGTGAAAATTCCACGAAAAAAGATTAAAAAATCAGAATTAAAACCTTAGAAATATTATTGAATTTTCATGTGTTTTGTAGGTTGATGACCACCAAAGAAATACCTTCCAGAAAAGTACCAATGAAGTTCGCTAGTAAGGGAGTGCAGCCAAATCAAAGATCAAATTTAAATGGAAGAACGTAACAGACACTGACCTTGGACATGTAGATATAGAAGAATTCAAAAAGAGAATGCACGGGTATCATGGACACCTCCCGATGCCCATTGCTTGCCGAATGATAAGAAATGGCATCGTCCAGGCAGTTGGATTTCCTCTGACTAGAGAGTGTGTTGAGTTGATAGTCGAGTGTGCTATTCACTACAATGCACCATCAAGAGATATCATTGCACCTGATGGAAGAGTTTTAGCTAATCTTTTAGAGTAAGCCATTCAAGAGACGTTCGGAATTCCAAACTACAATAAAACCTCCTATAAGACCAAAGAAGATACGCAAAGGATCTATGATAACGAGTCTAAACTTTGTGCGGCAAATATTAACAAGTCCTGGTTGGAAAAGAAAAGACCCCATGGAAAATTGCCAAAGTATCTATTGCATCCATATTTCAAAGAAGAATATGGCGATATCAATTGATGAATACTAAGAGGGGGGGGTGAATTAGTATACCAATAAATACTGTAAACAAACTTCTAAACAGTTTAGCTGATAACCGGTACATAAGATTCACTAAAAAATCGGTTAAGATAAATGCAAACCAAATAGCAAACAAACCATTCACCCACAAAAGCACAATCACCATAACACAAGATATTTGACGTGGAAACCCAAATGGGAAAAACCACGGTGAGCAGAAACTCACAAGTAACTATCTGCAGAATAGAAACCAAATTGGTTAAGGTCATACAATGTTCTTCACCAGAACAGATCCTGTTAGGAATCTAGATATCTGTTAGGAGATAAGTCCTGTTAAAGACTACCTTGTTAGAGGATTTCAGATCCACAGTTGTGAACCACCTTGTTAGAGGATTTACAAAGGTTTTGCTGGGCCTACACGGTTAAGGGTTTCAGACTTATCGAAGATGTGAGTAATCAACAAGTGAGTGATCTAGCTAATAGCACAGTCTGCTTAATTAGATCCTTGATAGCTCATTGTTAATGCATTTCAGCATTACTTCAGTCTTCAATATCTCCACACTCTAAGTCTTCACACAGACTTAATCTTCTCTACAATGATCACATATAACCTCTTCTATCACACATCTCTCATACTCTATCTCATACATGCAAACCCTAGACATGATGTCCTTATGAAAGAAACTGATTTCATGTCGGTCCAATAGGATTAGATTACAAGTTCCTAGGTTTAGTGCATTTGGACACATTTGGTAACACGACACAAAATCACCGCCAAAGTGTCAGTGGATGATAACTCATCACACATTACAGAAATACCGGTTGGTAACTCATCACAGAGTAATACCAGTTAATACAATATAGCGATTACCGGTTTGTCAAAAATGAAGACTGGTAGATCAAAGTGTTCCGATCAAAAGTTAACTACCGCTTGGTTCCTTCGTACCACTTGAGATCCTCGAACCGCTTGAGCTCTTCAGTCAATCTGTGACCGGTAAACATCTTCTGCAAAATACCGATAGTCTAAAGACTATACATTCAATAATACACAATACCAGTTGGAACAATTACCAGTTGAGTCATAACTCATACATAAAGAAAGTGTGTGCCCATCAATGACAATTAAAACATCATCAAAATGCCAACAATATCATCCTACTGCTGAATAGAGTAATGGGCAGCCCTCAGGGTGCACCATTCGAGACATGGATGTACTACTTCATTGATGAAATTACCTCAGGAGTCAAAATGTTCAATTGGTCCTGCCGAATCAGCAACAATCTTCATGAACAGTTGATAAATTTGGAGAAGACAAAATCATTCAAAATTAGCTCCTACATTATCTACTCATTGGCCAGAAATTTTAGATATTCCAGACTGATCTACAGAGGCATAGTTGGCAATGGAGAAAATGAATTCAAGTCTTATGACTGTTATCCTCAGCTACAACTTAAGGAGAAAACCCACTTCAAGTGAGTAAATGATGCATTCCTAATGTAAATCACAACGACATTATGAGGAACTCACCAAAAGTTATCTCCTAAACCCAAAAGTTTAATCAGCAAGTATTGATCCTGGTTTATCTAGTTTCCAAAATTTACATACATAAGAGTTCAAGGGTTTGACGGTCGTCCTTATCGACTTTCAATCTATCCAACCAACAGGATGCTCCTGCTTGAAGTTCTCAAACAAATTGAAACATATCAAAGCTTCAAAAGAATAAAACAAAAGGCAGCAATTACCTTTCCATTCTTTATTGGAAATATGGAGGAGTCTTGTTCGACAGCACAGGCAGCTGAAAGTGTCAAGCTAGAGATGCAGTGGTATCCCTTTACATTCTACCGGTCCAAAGTTACTATGATCCTCACAAAAATATTGGATCAATGAATGGAGAAAGATTCAAACATAGAGCGGACAAAGAGGATTTTTGGGCAAAAGCTGCAGATGAATTTGATATCAGGAAAAGGCTATGTTCTAGACTGTCAGTAAGCTTGATCAGAACGACTAAACCTTTCCTTGTACCAGGTCTACTAGAAAATAATGCAGAATATATTCAGCCTAGCTTTGATGAGAATGCACCTCTTTCTCCTATCAAATGGTCAGAACCAGAGCATGCAGACTTGACCACTTTGATGCGGCTAGTTATGAAATATTCTAGGTGGTGCGTTGATCAGCAGTGTCATAGATTAAGAAGGAGAAATACAATCTACTTATGACCTGATGGGTAAGTAGAAGGATATTCTTCAAATGAGGAAGCAACTCAAAGTGCCAAACCAATTGAAAGTGCTAAGAAGAAAGGAAAGGTAGTTGTGAATGAAGCACCTGCTCGGAAGAAACAAATGCTAGAACCATCTCGTTCTGTCGCATCAGCAAACATAAATGATATATTGCCCATTGATAAGTCATTGGCGGAGATGGAAATCCCTTCCTCAGTTCATGAAGAAAACGTAGAGTCAATCCATCAAGAAGATGAGCAGCCTCTGTCTCCTACTGGCACAGAAGTATTGGAATTAGACAATGAAATGGATGTCGAGGAAGGTGAATTTCAAGAAGGAATGATTTCTGCCCTTCGGGATATCATGTGTGAAAAAAGCAATCAGGAAATAGAAGGCATTGAGCAGCCCACTGTTCCTGATTTGTTGAAGGAGAGATTGAAAATAAAGACACAAGAAATAGAAGTTCAAGAAGAGGATGATATGGCAGATTTCTTGGCCAGATTAGAACAGGTTGCAACAAAGAAGCCAGCCAGAAGGTTTTCCACCATCCAGAGAGATGACACTGGCTACAGGGGAGTGCCAATTGTTGTGCTAAAAGTGGACAAGGCAAAGGGAGATATTGGTCCCCATGAATATGAAGTCATTGCAATCAGTTTAGGACCAACTACCAAGAAACAAGAAGTTGAAGACTTGGATAATTCAGTTGCTTCCATGAAGGCAAGAGTTGACAAGGAAGCAATGACAGCCAAAGAAACCAAGGCATGGATGCAAAGCACAAGTAAAGAGGCAGCCACATTTGTGGAAAGGTTAGCACTAACATATGGACAAACCTCCTCTTTGCTCTCCAAGATTGCAAACATGGCAAAACCATGGGTCGACCTTCAGGACATCTAAAAAAGAATTATTCCATGCCTTAGAGAATTGAAAGGAGTGTCGAAGCAAGAACTAATTGATGGAAATGTAATAGAAGCAGAAGCTGCACATGACTTCAACAGTTGGCACTGGACATTGGTTGCACGCACTGAAGTCTTGGAGAAAGTAAAGGCAGATGCTGACAGGGCTGAGGAGCAGATAAAAGAAATTCAAGACAAAGTTTACCTTGTAGCTGTAGAAGTTCGTGAAAAGGAAACTATCTGAGAGAAGGATATGAAGTTGGAAAATCTAACGACCAAGACACAAGAAATCTTCTCCACTAAACCCGTCCTGAAGCAGAATCTAGCTAAGGCCTCGAACCTCCTATCCATCAAAGATGCTTTCCAAAAATAGGAATTAGATTGGGAAATCACTTTTGTTGTATGTGCAGATGATTTGGAAGGATTGGAATTCAGAGTCAGCGTGTTGCCACATGTCACGATAGAAGAGGTTGATCAGATTGTGTCCAAGTTCATTGAACTTTCTGCCTCTCAACAGGAGAAGGGGGTGCAATCCTAAAATATAGCACCTTGTGCCATTTGTCTTGCGTGCAATGGATATTGATTTTATTTTGGGAAACTCTAATTAGGGTTAGTTTGTCTTAATCTCAACCGTTGATCTTAGATTGATCTCGGCCTTTCATTTGTTTTTAGAAACTCTATATAAACTCATTCTCTCATTTCATTTCACTGTGGAGAGATTTATGAAATTGTTGCATAGAGCTCTAATTAGGGTTAGTTTGTCTTAATCTCAACCGTTGATCTTAGATTGATCTCGGCCTTTCATTTGTTTTTAGAAACTCTATATAAACTCATTCTCTCATTTCATTTCAGTGTGGAGAGATTTATGAAATTGTTGCATAGAGCTACTTGGATAATAAAAAGTTCATTATCAGTATTGTTTTGAAGTCTTATTGTTATCAAGTGGTTGTGCATCGTTGCATATTTTCTTCAACACTTAGAATAGATTTTCTTTAAGTAATTTGCTTTGAAGTTGTTAGATGAATGAAGGATTGATAGTTTAGATTAGTGAAATTTTGCTCATACTTTTGTTGGATGGATGACTTTCATTTAACGTGTAAAGTAGGCCTAAGCTTTTAATGTGGATGCTTAACTTCAACTTTGAGTAATATTGTTCAATTGCTGGTATTATTCATAAGTGTGAAAATCCTAAGCACAACACTAGAAGATTGCACTTGCTTTGTGTAGTTGTCTAGGTGTGGCGAAACAAAATGTCGTTACCAATTTCACCGAGTCTTTACCGTCTCTTGAGTTCATAAGAATAGCTTGGCAGTAGTTAGAATTCCTAAACCCTTATCCTTTTATCTTTTTTTTAAAATTTCAAATCAGAAAATCCAAAAACAAAGACCATTTATTGATAAATTCGCCTAAGTCCAGCTTGTGAATGATACTAGTTGTCCAGCATAAGTCCCCCTTGTATTTCAGTACACACTACCCAAGAAGCTATCCACATAAGGTCCCCTGTTCGCACATATAGACCTTGGAGTCGCCTTGTGGTCTTTCTCGCAATCTTGGCACAAGTAGTGATTTTGTTCAAGAGAGGATAGAGTATTCTTGGATATTTTATTCTAATGATCGGTATATGATAAAACGTACACCAACAAGCCCCTATGATGCAAATCATGACTGTCCACCGAGGCCTAAGGGCAAAGCTAACCATGTAATGTGGGCATCCAATGAGGATTCTGAAACTTAAAATTCAGACCAGCAATCTGATCAAGAGGAATCCAAGCCAGTTTAGTTTGACCATGAGCCTAAACAGTTAGAAAAAATGGGTGTACATGAAGAGGAAGTAAAGCTATAAGAGGCACGTCTCACTAGTGTACAGCAGGTGGGCTCATTTAGGATGTATGGGGTATTAGCTGGTCAAAAGGTTATTACTTTGATGGATACAGGTGCCATGCATAATTTTATTGAGAAATTCGCTCTGGACCCTTTGGAAGGGTCAAAAGTGAAATTGATGTTTTAAGCCAAATTTCTTCATCCCATCTCGCTCCAACTTGTTCACAAGGCAAAAATAGGTCATTCCTCACTCAGTCAAGGTGTAGGAGTAAGCTTTGAGGTCTAGACTAGGAGCAAAAGAGGATTCTAAGGAAATTTGCTCCTATCCTTTTGGAAGGGTCAGGAGCGAATTTGGCAATTGTGCTCAAATTCTTCATCACTTCCATGACTAAATGCCCTAGCTCTTAAAGGCAAGGCCACCCTTGGATTTTCACTTATACTCATGGCAAGGTACAAAGATCCCTCTATTCCCAATCAAGTCTTAACAAGCTCTCACGCCTAACCAAGAGAAAACTTTAAATAGAAACCATGACCTAGACTACCTACTGACCAATTTGAACCTAAGCAGACCATCCTATCCTAATGAGTCCTCTAGCGACCCTTCAATGCAAAGACTAATAGCCAAGAACCTAAAAGACTAAACCAGGAAGACTAACCCTAGAAAGCAAAAGGTAGGGCTCCCCATTTGCAATGGGGCGATGTGTGAATACGTCACAACACATACATGCTCAGATTTTCTTATGTTTGCCTTGGAAGGTTGATTCTCATCAATTTATGCATATCTAGATGATTGCAACATGTTTTAAAAGTTTAATTTTCAGGTTGTCTTCAGATTTTGTTGACCTCAATTGTTGACAGCAGAAGGTGTCCTCAGACATACTTTGTGTGAAAACAAAACCTTTCACACCTTTCCTTAGTCATCGTTGATCCGGTACACTCCTTTGCACTTTAGTTTGCACAATTTCTAAGTATAATGAGGTATTAATGAATTTTATAGAGGGTTTCCATGCCCTAATGTTGTCACATTTTGAATCTAATTGTCAAGATCTATCAAGAGTGTGGACTATTTTCCTGACTTCATGCTCTAATTAGCTTAAAATCTTTAGAAAGTCAGGAATTTTATTAAGAATTCTATTTATTTTCCTAAGTTCTAACTTCAAGCTTCGTACAAGTGCGATGTCGAAGTCTCCATTTAAGGAAAGGAAAGAACTGTTGAAGATACTGGAGACTGGATTCTATCCAAAGCCCAAGATTTCATCCAGATGGAAGGAGATCACAGATACAAACATGCATTTCCTAGACCTGAATCACATGCGCCAGTAGATGTTCGGAGTCAGAAATCATACTCCTTCCCCGACATATGTGAACATTATGAAGAATGGTATTTTTCATGCTGTTGAATTTCCACAGTCCATACAGTGTAGTGAGCTCATCTTGGAGTGTGCGCGATGTTATGATCCTCTCACGCGAATGATCAAAACTCCTAAGCGCGTTGTATTGTCTACCTTGTTGAGGTGTTCGGGATACCATGCGGAACAAATATGAAGGATGCGACCAAGGATGAATATAAAGAGAGATACACGAAGAAGATGGGTGCGTGCAAGAATATGATAAACAAAGAGTGGATGATTTAGCCTACGCTTCATCATTCCAAGGCTCCCAAGACACTCATGTGCACAAACTTCAAAGAGGAGTATAGTGACTTAATATTCCTATTCAACAGAGTGATGGGGATGCCGCAGGGTGCAATATTCGATGGATGGATGTTCTATTTCATCCAGGATTGTCTTAGAGAGACATTGGTAAATTGGTCTAAGATTATAAGTCACAATTTGGACTTTCAGCTAAGGAATGTAGAGCGGTCCAAGTCATTCGTCGTGACTTCCTACCTGGTATACCTGCTTGCACGATTCGTTTCATATAGAGGATTGATATGCAAAAGTGAAGTCGGGAATGGGCAAGGACAATTCAGCAACCATGAGTGCTACCCCCAGCTAAGCATGTATAGAATTGAAGATTATAAAAGAGTGAATGATGTATTCACCATGTACATCATGCGGATGCTGCAAGGCGGAATCCATAGAAGATTGTCCAAGGAGGCAACAAAGCTAATAGAAAAATATGGATCGTGGTATATTCAGTTTCCCACTTACACGTCCCTTAGGATTCATGGGTTTCAATCCGAACCCTACAGGGTTCCTAGGTATCCGTTCGACAGAATGATCTTGTTGGAAGCGGTGAGATAGCTTCTAGAGTTTGATGCCATTCAAACAAAGAAGCATAGGACAAGAATGACATTCCCTATTTCAGTTGGTAGGGCGTCAGAGGTTTCCCAGTCTGCCTTAGCCGCTAGCACTGCGAGTGAGGAGCTTGCATTCTATCGATTTGCAACCTTCAAGAAAACAGAAAAATTTGATCCAGATAAGAAAGTTGGAAGGATCAGGGGAGAGAAGTTCATCCATAAAGTAGACATAGAAGATTATTGGGCCAACCTGATGGACAAGCAAGCAGTGAAGAGACGAATGTGGTCCAGAATGTCAGTGGATTTCATGAGGAAGTGTGGACTTTTCCTCATTCCTGATCAGGTGTTAGATGACAGAGATCATAAGCATCCATAGTATAAGAATGAAATGAAGAAGGTAATCTTATTGCCAAATTGGTCAGAGTCAGAAGAGATTGACCTAACTGTATTGATGAGAGACGTCTTGAATTTCTCCCGTGCATGGGTAGATATTCAGATGAATAAGTTAGTTGATATGGGTGTTCCCTTCACTTATGAAAAGATGAAGTCAGAAAATGATCAGAGGACTATCAGTGATGTCAGGATTCATGCAGACGAAGAGAGTCAAGCTCCCAAGAGAAGGAAGAACACGCTTGGAGAAGTCAAGGCTAGAGGGATGAAGATTGAGGAGGTGAAGAGGAAGAAACATAAGACTATCATTCCTCCACCTATCACTCCTTCACCACCTCTCAGTGTCTCATCAATTAAGGTGATTGAAATAACAGAGCAGAACAAGGAAACCCAGCAGTGTTCCAACACAGTGATACTACTAGAGAATACTCAGGAGTTGCATGCCACAGCGACATCTGCACCTCCAAATGAGAATGATGATCAGTCGGGATCCCCTATTGTCCTTTTGGTAGTTAATTTGGTAAATGAGATATACGATTTGACCAAGGATAATCCTGATGATGATGATGATGTTATCTCGGCATTGAGAGGACTTCATCGAGAAATGTGTCTCAATGATAGTATGCAAATGGTCGCTTTTCCTGATTGGCTGATGAGAAGTATGGAGAAAAGTAAGAAAATGATAGAGGTACAGTCTATTAATAACATTGATGATAACCTAGCTAGGAGTGCTAAGGAGAAGGAACCCAAGAGAGCTAAGATCTTGTCGCACTTAGTTAGAGATGAGACATGAATGCGGATTGCGCAAGTTGTTGTTCCTATTGCAAGCGTGACAGCAGACATTGCTACTCCTATGGATTTCCAGATCACTTCAGTTGCCCTTAGTCGTACATCAAGAGAGCAAGAATTTCAAGAGATTGGTGATAACCTTAAGGGGATCGACACAAGGTTAGACAGAGAAATTGCAGAGAAGAAAAAGTACAGAGAAGAGAATATCAAACTTAGAGAGTATATTGCAAGGATAGGGCGTGAAAATCCCACCCTCATTTCCCCTATTATAGCTGACCATGGAATACATTCACACTATGAGGCAGCGAGAGATACACTCTCGAAGGTGGAAAAGTGGATTCAGAGTACAAGAAAGCAGGCAGATGATTTTCTCACTCAGTTTGTCCAAGCATATGATAGGACAACAGGGCTTGTGTTTAGAATCCAGTATTTGGAGGGAGTTTGGGAAGAATTACGGCCTCTTCAAGAGAAGACTATTCCACGCCTACAGGCTTTAAAGAGGATTCCCAATTCCACCTTGGTCAGCAAGAACATTGTGCAAAGTAGAGACAGATACGATTTCCATGGCTGGTATTGTTCATTAGCCATGAAAGGATCAACTCACGACAACGCCTAGTCGAGTTGCATGGAGATGGAAGGATTGATTCAGGACATTCAGACGAAGATCTTTGCCTCAATTGAGGAGTTATTGGGTGTTGATGTTAGTGATGCTAGTGGTTTACACTTAGCCAAATTAAGAGACAAGATGAAGTTTATGTTTTTTTGCTAGTTGGACTCTTTGAAGAAGAGTCAGATAGACGACTTGGTCTCTTTGTTCATTCATTTTCATAGTTCGCAGAAGCTCATGCCAGATTGGGAGAACACTTTGGATGCTTGCTTGGATTCACTGGACATGATTGATTTGCAGCAGGATACCTTGCCTAGCATTTCCGTGGAGGAGTTAGATTTTGTATTGGCTAGATTCTTGGAGTATGCTAGGAGAGAGAGAGATGCAGGGAGGAATCTTCTAGAAGATTCCCTATTTGATGACTAGGTATCTTTTTATTGGGCCATATGTTGGTGGCGCCATTTTTTATGTAGACCCTAATTAGGGCAATTCTAGGGTTTTGTTGGCATAATCTTGGTCGTTGATCTTGTATCAAACTTGGCCATCCATTTTGTAAGAGACTCTATATATACCTCCATGTCTCTAATTTGTAAGAGAGAGTTTTTGTAGAATTGTTGGTATATGCTGCAGCTATTTGAATCATAATCATTGTTTAATTGTTGGTGATTTTGCTCTTCAAGTGTTTTATTTGCATTCATGGTTCTCAATTCCTTCAAGTTAGATTAGAATTTATTTTCATGTATGTTAGATTGAGTGAAAGATTTGCAGAACATATTTGTGTGGAATCCTTAATCCATACCACTAGCCTCTTGTCGCTGGGAAGTGCACCTTGTGTGGTCAACTGGAAATTTGAGTAAGCTTAATTTCAACAATTACGCGTCCCTTGACAAGCATCAACTTGGATGGTGTCAACGTTTGATGGTGATAGTCTGAAAATCCTTAAGTATACCTTAGACGATTGCACTAAGCTTGTGTCAATACCTGTTTGTGAGACCTCGCCTAGTTTGATTCCGCTAGATTTGTTCATCATTTCCTACATTCAAAGGCTTAGAATAGATTTCCCGAACCCTATTCCTTTTGCTCATTTTTTAGTAAGAATTAAGTCCGGAGCTTCATTGATAAACCTTAAGTTATCAGTACACCAATTCCGCATTTTCATGATCGAAGAAGATAATCCTAACATTTGCGTAAGTCCCCAAGTGAACACAACAATACACATCGACCATTGAGTTACCCACTCATCAAGACCTGATATGTAGAAACCTTGGAATCATTTTAGTTGATCTTATCCTTAGCATCTGAGGTGATTTTGTTCAAGAGAGGGTAAATTACCTTGATATTTTATTCTGAAATGTTATGTCCATAAAAAACACATCAACGCTACTCTTAGACAACATCTTTGTGTGTGATGGTCTGATAAAAGATACTGGGGTACAATCTGTAGGGGATCCTTGACTTTCAAACATGTGTGAAAAAGGCAAGGAGAATGCGAAACTCCAAAATCTGATTCACAAATCCTATTTTCAGAAATCAATCTATCAAATCTCAAGCTGCTGGTAATGAAAGTGACTCAAGTCTCAATGTTCATGATGTTTATGTGATCCAGAACGAATATGAAAGGAATGGAGAAGTTATGTCTGACAAAGCGCATGCTTTGAATTTGGACCTAAAGGATGGGGATCGGCTTGGTAAACCAGATCCATTACCACAGAATTCTTTCCTGGACACTAGTTCTACTGCAAGAAATTCATTGTTGTCTTCATCACATAATGCCCATGAATCTAATGTATGCACTAGTCTTTGCAATGCTTTATCAGTTGTTCCAGTGGAGTCGATGCTTGAATTTTCTTCAGTTCAAGAGGATGTTAGACATATCAACACGAGGCTTCAGGCACTAGAGGAAAACGGAGAGTTTGTAAAGCAGGCAATTGAGTCGCTGAAAAGGGATAGAGAAGAATTATCATTGCTGAAGGAGATAGCTCAGCAGCTTCGTGAATTAAAAGAACCATTGAAGAGTTGCAAAGATGTGAAAAGTTCACCCCCTCAAGAGGAGCAAGGGGATGCATCTGTTGTCAGATTCATGGAGGACAGAGATTGCATTCAAGGAAGAACTTGATGCTTGCTTCCATGAGACTGAGTTGGTGGCTGAAGATGTTTCTTCAAAGAGGAGGAATCAACATTCAGAGGGAGCTTGACACTTCATCAGAAGCAACCTTGGACAAGGAGGTCAGAAGGTTGATATCTCTTTCAGAGGGAGTCATGTCATCATCAGGGCCTTGTTAATGCATTCTTCTTTGTGAGAGAAGTTTGAGGTGCAAGCCCTTGTTAATGCATTCTTCTCTATGAGAGAAGTTTGAGGTGTAAGCCCTTGTTTCCACCCTCTGGGAGTAGCCATGGTGGATCCACCCTCTGAGATGTGTCATTGTGGATGTCATGTGTGTGACAATGACAACACCACGTGAGAGAGTCCATAGTGATTTTCTTGTACTTGTGTGTTTACCCTTTGGATGAGCCATGGTGAATATCATTGTGAGGTGACGATCTCACAATGATGAACACTTGTGCATCTTACCATCATTGTGAGGTGACGATCTCACAATAATGGTTCATATCTCAAGAGGTGATATCCATGGATAAGCCATAATGGTGGATATCACGTGAGGTGATATCTTTGGATAAGCCATAATGGTGGATATTATGTGAGGAGATATCTATGTACAAACCATAATGGTGGATGTCATGCGAAATGATATCTATGGATATGCCATAATGGTTGATATCACGTGAAGGTGATATCTATGGATAAACCATAATGGTGGATGTCAAGGGAAGTGATATCTATGGATATGCCATAATGGTTGATATCACAATGAGGCGATATCTATTCTTTTACCATCCATGGGTGTAACCACATGGTGATATGTTCATTTGTACTTCACTCATGGGTGTAGCCATGATGAATCCACCCTCTGGGCATATGTAGAATTCCTCCCTAGCTATGAGGGAGTGTTGAAGATAGCGTCGAGAGGCCGAACCAGGAGATGTCAAGTAGGATTCCTTCCTAGCTAAGAGGGAGTGTTGATTTTATTGTAGTTGTGGTCGGAATCTATAGGCCTTCATAACACAAAGGTTGTGATTATATTGTGATTGAAAATATAATTATTATTGTGAGATGATATATTATATATATAATTATTATATTATTATTATTATTATGAGATGATATAATTATATTATAATTGTGAGAATATAATTATACTTATAATTATTGATAATATAATAATATATTGATATAATAATTATATCATCAATCACAATATAATCACAACCTTTGTGTTATGAAGGCCTATGGATTCTGACCACATCTACAATAAAATAAACAATTTGAAACACTTTCTATTTTTGGAAAGTATATTTGTGGTAGGTCCTCACAAGCAAACACTAAAGACTGAGCTTTCATGATCATTTCTAAATCTGAAAAAGTCAAAAAGTAGGCTACATGGGTCAAAAAATGGTTGTGTGGCATCCTGAGGCATCAAATTTATTTGTCTAGAAGATCACTTCAAATCCATAGATGTCATACCAAATCTAGAAGCATCCACTTTGACTGAGCACGGAAAGGAGGAAATGCACAAAATTCCATGGCAGTGTCAAAATTCCGCCCAAGGAGAAGTCGGGGCGCTAATCCTAGGTGGCCATGGAAAACCCCAAATTTGTCAAATTTCTCCATCATAGGCAAACAACACCCATGAGTGGAGTGGGGCGCCAAACCTAAGTGCTCATGGAAATTTCCAAAACACTTCAAAATCCTTCTTCAAGCTCAAAATGCGCCCAAGGAATTATTAGGGCGCTAAAGGAGGGTAGGCATGGAAAATGTGGAAAAAGTCAAAATCCCTCACCAGCATGATTTAGCGCCCAAGTGGGAGAGTCTGGCGCCAGAATGAGGTCTTGAAGGAAAAGTGGAGGGACTCAAAATTCATCCTCCAGGGCAAAATAGCGCCCAAGCCATTATCAAGGTGCCAAAATCACATGCTCATGGAAAGTCAAAGATTTGTGAATTCCTTGACACATTCAAAATTCCGCCCAAGGATGGTGTAGACCGCCATAATGCCCATGGCATGGAAAATGTGATAAAAGTGAAATTCCTTGCTCAGTGGAAAATTCAGCCCAAGGATGAGAGAAGGCACCAAAGTAAGGTGAGCTTGGAAAAACATTGAAAGAGGAATTCCACCATCAACACAAAATGGCGCTCAAGTGTTGGAGTGATATCAAAATCAAGGCATCAAGGAAAATAAAATCAATTCCTTCATCAAGGAAATTCCACGCCCAAGGTTCAAGAATTTTCCAAGCCAAAGGGTAAAATGAAGGTGAGGAATGGAATGAAAAAGCAAAAAATTCCCCTCCGTAAATTTTTGAAAAATCTATTTTTAGACACCAAATCTCATCAGACTTTGAAAATCTCTGCAGATTTGGACTCATGAGATAATTCTCTCTCCTGAACCCGAGTTCTAAATTTTAGGAAAGTTCCTAAAAAATAGGAGATGGTGGAAAAGCATGGAAAATCTCCTCCAGAGCAAGGAAAGTGATTCAGGAGAATGAGATCTACGATTTTCCCCAACGGTTATGCGTTGTTTGCTCTAGAAAGATTATCTTTGAAAGATTCAACATGGAGTCTTTAGCTTTGAAAGACTCAATCAGGAGGGTGTAGAAGGAAATCATTAGCATGATTGAAGCATTGTTCGCGAAGAAGCTAAATGAGAATGGAGTGATGGTGAACTTCTTGAGGGATCAGCTGCACGAATTCTTCTTTGTTGGATCATTTTCCAAACAGCACTTTGAAAATGTTTCTTCATTTCCCAGCACTATGAAGAAAGCACAAGAAACGGTGCTAGAGTGGGAGAACTTTTTCTCCAAGAGCGAAGAGGAAATCACCCTGATGGAGTACTAGATTGTGAGTGCACCAAGTGTCGCCGTGGGTGAATTGGAAGCCGTCATCTCCAAATTCATCACATATGCAATTAATGAACGCGATTGCGGTCCTCCATTCTTGGACGAGAATCTTTTGACCAAGTAGTAGTGGTGCACTTATTACAGGAATATTTTGACCAAGTGGTGGACCAGTCAATGTATGGTGAATTTATGGAGCATCTTTTGCATGCAGCTGCCATATTTATGATTGTATGACAGATTCCTTGCGCATGTTGTTGTCGCATGGAGTGGTGGGCATTTAGGAACATTCTTTGCATGAGGAATATTCATTGCATGATGGACATTCTTGATGAAGTGGTGCATTTAATGCACGAATGGATGCCAATACTAAGCAATTTTTGAATTAATTGTATGTGGGCTTAATGGGCATTAATTGTTGATTCCCACCTTGTTGCATCTTGAGTGGAGAATCTTTTGGGGAAAACCCTAATTAGGGTTTGCATGTCCTCGGGATTTGGGACCTATATAAAGGGGTGAACCCCCTCATTTGTAAGAGAGGGAGATTTGTATGAAATTTTTGTGATATGTTTTTGAGATACTAAGTAAAACATTGTTCTTTGATGGTGTCCACTTAAGTTATTTTTTTCAAAACTTGCATGGTTTCACCTTCCTCACTTAGAGTAGAATTTTATTTTCTTAGTTGTTACATAAAGTGCTTTCATTTCAATGAAAAATGTAATGGTGTTTGATGAATTTTCATGGTTCATACTTTTTGCATCTTGTTGATTATAAGATGTAGTGTAAAGTTATAGCCTAAACCCCCAAATTTATGCTAAGTTCGATTGTGAATAGTCGTTTGGATTGCGTCGTGTTGGGTATTCAAATGCAGTTTCTCAATGTGAAAATCCTTCAACATTCCGAGAAGATTGCACCAATTCTTGCAAAATTGTAGTTAATCTTGGCGAAGCAAAGCTTGGTTTATTTGGAATTTGTCCACCAGAGCACTATCCATTGATATCACTACCCTTAGAGGTAAATTTACATCCTCTAACCCTTTCCCTTTTATTTTCAATCCATTTCAACTTAAGCATAAGCATCACAAAATTGCTATATCTGATGATGGAGTTCCATCCACAACAAAGAAGTGAAAGAACGATCAAAACGTAAGGCCCCTTGGATTACCAGCAGTCACATCAGCCAACTAAGTCATGTCCGTAGCATAAAGGAACCTCGGAGTCGATAGTTTGAACTTCCTGCAATCTTAGCATGCAATCGTACTTTGATCAAGAGAGGGTGAAGTGACCATTAGGCAACTTTATTTTGTGTTCGACGTAGTCATAAAAAACATCCCTCTGTTGTGACCTATTCACACATCACCCCATTGCAAATGGGGACCCCTACTTTTTTTTTGCTTTCTGGGGTTTGCTTTCTAGGTTTTTAGGGTTTTGTCTGTTAGCCTTTGCATTTTGAGTGTCGCCAAGGGGATCACTAGGATGGCAGGCTCTACTTGAGCCAGGGGAGTCAGCATGTGCTCCAGGTTAGGGTTTCTTTGAAAGTCTCCCTTAGGCCTAGTTTTGCTCTTGTTGCTAATTGTGTCTTGTTTGAGTTTGAGGGGTTCGATGAAGCTTGGTGAGTGAATATCCTCTTTGAAAGTCTGAGTTAGGTCAAGTTGGTGAGTGATGGAGTCTGGAATGTCATCCTGATCTTCAAATGTCCTGAAATTTGGTTGTTTGGAATGTCATCCTGATCCTGAAATTTGACTGTCTGGAAAATTGAAGAATCCTCCAAAAACTAGATTTTGCATTATAACTTCTGGAGGTCCGAAACCACTCTCAAACATCCTAACAGTATATATGGAATATAACTTAAAGTATAAGAAAGAAGAAAGATATAAGGAAATATCACTTATACTTAAATGTTATATTCCATATATGAATCCTAACGGAGAGACCAAAAATGTCAAATTTCGCTCCTAACCCTTCCAAAGGGTCCAAAGCGAATTTCAATTTCGCTCCTAACCCTTCCAGAGGGTCCAGAGCGAATTCCTCTATAGGACATTCTACTTTGATCCAAACTTAGAACTAACTCATTCCCGGGCATTATTGAGGGAAAAACATTTATTTGGAGTGAAGAAATGTGAGAGATGAAGTCAATAATTGAGCCTAAAAGAAATTTTGCTCCTAACCCTTCCAAAGGGTCCAGAGCGAAATTCTTAGAAGACACCCTTTTTCCTCCTTGTTTGCACTGAAACCCTTGTTCCTTGGTCATGGTGGGGGTAGATGGATATGTTCTTGCCTTAAGGAGAGACTAAAAGTGAAGGAGTGAAGGATTCTAGCCTAAAATAGAAATTTCCCTCCTAACCCTTCCAAAGGGTCCAAAGCGAAATTCTTCATAAGCCTCATTTGCTTCCTTGCTTAAACTACCAACCTTTTCAAGTGATAGAATGTGAACGAGTGAAGAATTTTTGACCAAGACAAGAATTTCGCTCCCGACCCTTCCAAAGGGTCCAGAGTGAAATTCATATGAGCCCCTACTTTCTTCACAAATCCTTGAAGTGAATGCTAACTTGGACTGGAGGATGATTAGGAGGAGCCTAATGAGTTATATCCAAGCCAAAGAAGGGAGGAAAAAAGTGAAAATGAGCCTAGAAGGAGAATTTCGCTCCTGACCCTTCCAAAGGGTCCAAAGCGAAATTCACTTTTTCTCTATTTTTGCTCTTTGATATGGCCAAGTTTTGGATTTTTGAGGCATAGTTGAGGAGACTTGGATGCATATTTACCTTGGAGAGGAGGTTTGAGGCGATGAAATGATGGAAATCAACCTGGAAGGAGAATTTATGGAGCTAGTTTGCCTTAGGCCCTAGAGTGACCTTGTCTGGAGCTAGTTTGATAGCGAATTGCCTTGATTAGGATGAAAGGAAGTTGAATTGATTGCGTTTGAGGAAGAATTGGATGAATGAAGTGCAAGATCAACCTGGAAAGAGGATTTCGCTCCTGACCCTTTCAAAGGGTCCAGAGCGAAAATCCTTATAGCTCTTATTTTCTTCCTTGTTTTGGCTAGGCGTTGGCATGTTGGAGGGTGAATTGGTATGTTCTTGCCTTGAGAGGTACTTGGACGCTTGAAAAGATGAAGAGTCAAGTCTAGAATGAGAAATTCGCTCTGACCCTTCCAAAGGGTCCAGAGTGAAATTTCACAAAACCACTCTTTTCCCTCAATTTTATGCCAAGTCTAGGGTGGTTCAAGGTGAATTAGGACTGGAAGTGTCCTTAGGTGTGACTTTGACTTGCTAGGGATTATCAAATTTGAAGGAATCGAGCCAAATCATGAATTTCGCTCCTGACCCTTCCAAAGGCTCCAGAGCGAAATTCCTAAAATCACCTATTTTCCCTTCAAAGCAAGTCAAATCCTTGGTTTTTATGGCTTGGAAGGGTGTGAAGTGGAGTGACCTTGCCTTTGAAGGTGGATGGAAGTGAGAGGAATGAAAGAATAAGCTCAAAATATGAATTTCGCTCCTGACCCTTCCAAAGGGTCCAAAGCGAAATTCTTTAAAACTACCTTTTCCTTTCATTTTTATGCCAAGCTAAGCCTCGACCAAGGTGGGAGAAGTTGGGAGATGCCCCTAGGATTGCCCTTGAATGGATTGTCGCCTCCAGAAATGAAGATTTTAAGCTTGGACAAGGATTTCGCTCCTGACCCTTCCAAAGGGTCCAGGGCGAAATCCTAAATAGATCCTGTCCCTAGCCATGGTTTTTGGCGAAATTCTCTTTATTAGCCATTTTTGAGGCCAAGTAAGTGTTGTCAACTTTAGAGAAGGATTCAAATGGAGAATCAAGTAATAACAAAGTGAGAAGAGTGGAGCCAAGTAAGAGAAATCAACCTAAATAAAGAATTTCGCTCCTGACCCTTCCAAAGGGTCCAGAGCGAAATTCCTCAAAGCACCTATTTTCTCCTTGTGTGAAGCCAAAACATTGATTCCTATGGCATGCTTGAAGGTGGAGTGAGGTATTCATGTCTTTTAAAGTGAATTGCAATGAAGAAAATGAAGGATCAAGTCAAAATCAGGAATTTCGCTTCCAAAGGGTCCAGAGCGAAATTCTCAATTTCACCTAGTTTGCTCATGATGAAGGTCAAGAGATGGATTCCCAGGCCTTGGTGAAGAGAAGACTAGTGTATGCTCACCTTGGAAGACATTTTGGAGTGGAGAAGTGATAGAACTTGAGCATAAATGAGAATTTCACTCCTAACCCTTCCGAAGGGTCCAGAGTGAAATCCTTAAAGACTCCATCTTGCTCCAATTTTACCTCAAACTTCGTATTGGTTGAGATTATAGGGATCCTTAGGCATGCATCTAAGCAAGCGTGGTCACAAAATGAGAAGAATTTAGGCCAGAAATGCAAATTTTGCTCCTGACCCTTCCAAAGGGTCTAAAGCGAAATTCTTATAGGGCCTGTCCCTGGGGTGTTGGCGGCATTATTGTACACGGGAATAACATTAGTTAATTATGTGTAATTGTTTTGGTTAGTTGGCAACCGAGGGGTGGAAGTTGCGGTGTGACGGTTGGCGCCCGCACCCCCTCGCTACCCTTTTATACTTCAGAATGTAACTTGTAACATACACTTATTATGAATAGAACATCTGATATACTTTGTCTGATACTTACGGCATTATTCTGCGTTATGTCCTTTATGTCTTAAGTTATTCACCCGAGAGGGCTAACATTTGGCGCCGCTGCCTAGACAAACTCGGGAACGGAAGACACGGATGGCGCACAGACACAATGGGCCTACCCGTTGGTGAAGTAAACCCGGAGGCCGACGACGCACGGACAGAACTTTACATAGGAGAAGACACGGCAACGCGAGAATTTTCAATTTTGCTCCAGGTAGCCATTCAGACATACGTTCGACGAGAAGCGGCAGAGGCAGAAATCCCACCAAGTGTCGTGTGGACAGCGCTGGAGGTTAGCCTGGCAATAAACCAGTTAATGAACCACCTCCCCCGGCTGCTTGCACAGGCATCACTGGCACAGCAGGCCCACCTGGAGGAGATTGCCCAGGAAGAGTGACGACAACAAATCCTGCAACGCTACAAAGAGAACAGTCGACGGGACACGGAAAGAGATGGCGCCAAACCAGGAGGGAATTGAACTGTGAACTTCTTATTTTCAAATAAAAGTGTCATTGACACGAGTTGTACTTGAGCAGATGAATTAATAAAGACATGTTTTGATTTAAGAATTGAAAGTTATGGAGATGTGCGACAATTAATGCCAAACCTATTGAATAAAGATAGGAATAGAAAACCGGAAACGAATGAGTGGGAGGCCGCGCAGAGGGCTTTGATTCTGGAGCAGCAAGTAGAACGTAGACGGAGGCTGAGGCAGTTACCGAAGGACGACCTGCCGAAGGGGGGCCTGAGGGGAACCAAGGAGGTGTCACGGAAGGTGCAGAGGCCGATGGAAATTTCTACGCGTCGCCAGATCATCGTAGGACGCGGAGCCACGAAGAATTTCTAGAAGAAACAAGGTTACGGCGAAATCTAGTCGAGAAGACTAGGGATCAGTTTAGGAACTTATCCCTTACGCCACGGAGTGAAGATCACCAACGGGAAGCAGGAGTAGGAGCGTGTCAGAAAGAAGGGGAGGGCAACAGTACGGGTGTAGGTGCCACACGCGACAGGCAAAACACCGTACCTCGAGGACACACCACCAACACTACCGAAGGTAGCAGAGCAGGGCCGCAGACACAGACACAACCGCCTCCAGGAAGATGACCAGGGATAGCGAGCAAACAAAAATTACCAAAGTTCACAGGGGACGGCAAGGAAGACCCCTTACGGCACTGCCATACATGTGAAACCATTTGGTCTGCCAACAGAGTAACAGACCAGGATGACTGGGTACAGCAGTTTCCAGCCACGTTACGTGGAGTCGCCATAGATTGGTACTCCAATGTAGATAAGCAAAAAGTGGCCACATGGGCAACCCTACAGAAGGAATTCACGGAGGAGTTTTGGTTGCTCCGTGATGACAACGAAATTGTAACAGATATATACAGTACCAAGCAAGGTACTAAGGAGACAGTACGGGCATACAGTCGGAGGCTAAAAGAACTCTTGGGTAAAATGGAGAGCCAGCCGGCTGAGGGCTTAAAAAAACGATGGTTTGTGGAAGGATTGAAATCCTCCCTACGGAAAAAAATGAAGATTGTACCCCCCACGTCATATGACGACCCCTATAACAGGGCGATGGATCTAGAAAGCGAATACAAAACATCAAGGAAGAAGAAAAGTAATAAATATTCATCTGACGATGATGAAGATTCTGACGAAGCGAGCAGTAGCAGTAGCGAATCGGGTAAAAAGGTACACGCGCTCTAGAAGGACAAGGAACGAATGCTGAGAGAATTCAAGGCCATGAAAGGGAGTACAAGTAAGACGGAAGAAACTGAAGTGTGGTGTACAGACTGCAGGAGTGACGGACACACAAAGGGTACTTGCCCGAAGAAGGCATTCTGTGAGATTTGCCAAATGATAGGACACTCCACCAAGGAGTGCCCATACAATATGAAAACCCGAAGCACGAACCAGGTGTTGTTCATGGAGCAGGCCACAGCATCCGCACCAGCGGGTACGGGCCAGCAGGCTAACACAACGGCATCATCTGGAGGATACCGGGATAATAGACGCGGCGGCAGCGGAAGAAATAATAACAATAGCAACAACAAAAACCGGATCCAATACGATGCCAAGGGCCGGCCGATGATTCAATGTAGGGCCTGCAATCAGTGGGGACACTTCGCCCGCAATTGCACAAAGGAAGCCAACCCTCAGCACCTCTGCCGATGGTGCGGGCCAGGCGACCATGAGGACGCAAATTGCCCGAAGCCTGGTGTACACCTTCTAAACATAGAACCTACGAAGGCAGAAGTATTGGCAATCACAAGGGCACAGGCTAAAAAGATTGCCTACCCAAATCCCCACACGGAGACCGAGAGAGTGCGGGAGGCCAGAGACGAGATCACAAAGGAAATGGCCGCACAAGGACAGAACAGTCACCAGACAGCAAGTCCACCACGGACGAAGGGAGAAGAGGAAATCTTACGGCAAATATTGCAGGTAGAGGTACCCGTGAGAATTCAAGACCTCCTGGAGACTATGCCGCAGCTAAAAACGGCTATTTTAAACTCTGTACCCCCAGAAGTAAAAACGAGGGAGGTCGTGATCCCCACAACCAACCCCGTGTTTAGGGAGGTCGTCAGCCCTGCAGTCGGCCCCATGTTGTTGGTAGTCAACAGCAGACGCCACCCGGCGGTGGTAGAAATGGGTATACTAGGGACCACCTTAACAGACACTATTGTGGACGGAGGGTCAGGAGTAAATGTACTCCCAGAAGCGACATGGAAAAAATTGGGAAAGCCTACGTTGTTGCCCCCTACGTTCAACCTGCTAGGGGCAGACCAACATGGGATTAAACCCCTGGGTACCCTCATGGGCCAGCAGGTGATGGTCGGCACGCAGCCATTCGTGCTGGATTTTGTGGTAATCCCCCTGAAGCAAAAAGGATATGACGCCATCCTGGGGCGAGGGTGGCTCATTGCAGCAAAAGCGAACCATAACTGGAAGCGGAATACCCTTTCTTTGGAAAACGTCGGGAGGAAGTACGTAATCGATCTCTATACGCAGATGGTGAGCGAGGAGTTAGCCTCTTCCTCCGACTCGGAATCAGAGGGACACCAGTTAGCGGAGGGTGGAAATAGATGCCGCATGGAGCCCAGTGATGAAGGGGTGTTAGAACTGGAGGCATGCTCAGGGGACGATGGGGACTCCTTGAATGGCCTCTTCCATTGGCAAATGGGAGATTATGAACTATTTACACCCTTGTGCAACGTATTGAGCATCGAAGAAGAACCAGATATATTTCCCCCAGAATATGGCGAGTATAAGGAAGGGGAGGCAGCAGTGAATGAGACGCCGGCACACCAATTCCTGAAGGGGGAGCCTATTAAGTATCAAGAAGCCAAGTTAAAGGAAATGAATATCGGGGAGACAAGTGACCCCAAGATCATCCTTGTCGGAGACGACTGGAATCCAGTGTTGAAGGCCGCAACCTTCAAAATTTTCCTTGAATACAAGGATGTCTTTGAATGGACATACAAGGACTTGAAGGGCGTGCCCCCAGAGCTATGTGTGCACCAAATAACGTTGGTACCAGGAGCCCAGCCAGTGAGGAAGCGGTCGTACCGAATGAACAAAAATTATGCTGTACGGGTGAACGACGAAATCGAGCGGATGTTGGAAGCGGACATAATCTTCAGAGTACAAACAAGCAAATGGGTGTCCCCCATTGTGATTTCCCTCAAAAAAGAGGCCAATCAGATCCGGATCTGTGTAGACTTCCGGTGCCTAAACGCTATCACTGTTAAAGACCCGTTTCCCATACCCTTCACAGACAGCATCTTGGAGGAAGTAGCTGGACATGAAATTTATTCCTTCATGGATGGGTTCTCTAGTTACAACCAGATATCCATTGCGGAGGAAGATAAGCTGAAAACAACCTTCGTGGTGGAGGACGGTGTGTACGCATACAACCGAATGCCCTTCGGTCTATGCAATGCGCCTGCCACCTTTCAGCGCATTATCTTGCACATCTTCGACAAAATGTCGGTGGGGAACTGCAAAGCATTCCTAGATGATTGGTCTATTTACAGCGAACAGGACATCCACTTAAAAACTCTCGGAGAATGCCTGGAGAGGTGTCGGAGGGCACGGTTGGCCCTCAACCCGAAGAAATGTAGATTCATGGTACCATAGGGAAGATTGTTGGGACACATTGTGTGTAAAGAAGGATTGAAAACGGACCCGAACAAGATTCAGGTAATAGTAGAAATGGAACCTCCTACGGACGTCACGGGGGTAAAGTCATTCCTTGGACATGTGGGGTACTACAAGAGGTTCATCAAGAACTTCGCTGAGGTGTCCCACCCGTTGGATAAGTTGACAAGGAAAGGGGAACCATACATTTGGGCAGAGCCACAGAACAAGGCCTTCGAAGAGCTGAAGACAAGGTTGATGGGAGCGCCCATACTAGCATAACCGAATTGGGATAAGGAATTCCACGTTCACGTGGATGCCTCAAACTATGCCATCGGGGCTACATTAGCCCAAGTAGGAGGCCACGGGCTGGACCATCCCGTTTATTTTGCCAGCAGGTTGCTCTCGAAGGCGGAAAAAAACTATAGTACCACAGAACGTGAAGCACTCGGGATGGTCTATGCCGTACAGAAATTTCGTCATTACCTCCTAGCCACACCATTCACATTTTACATAGACCACCAGGCACTCATGTATTTAGTAAACAAGCCCATTATCCAGGGGAGGATAAGTCGTTGGCTATTGCTACTACAGGAGTTCACATTTTTAATTGTGGTAAGACCAGGGCGAAGCCATGTCATAGCCGACCAGCTGTCCCGGATTAAGTCGGGGGAACCTCCAGAGGGAGTAAATGACGATTTTCCGGATGCACACTTGTTCCAAATAGCCGTACTCCCGTCATGGTACAGAAAGATTGGAGAGTACCTATCGACGTCTCGATTTCCGGAGGGTATGCCTCCAGGGGAATGAAGAAAGCTCGCATTAAGGAGCAGGACTTTTTCGCTCATTAACGGGTTACTCTACAAAATGGGGCCGGACCAGATATTAAGGCGTTGTGTCATGGAAGAAGTCTCGAGTGTACTAAGGGAGGCACACGAAGGGCCCACAGGTGGACACATGGGTCCAGACACCACAGCCCGAAAGGTGCTTCTCGCAGGACTATGCTGGCCAACGGTACATCACGACGCCAGGGAGTGGGTCGGGAGGTGCGACAATTGCCAACGGGCGGGCAAACCTCTGAAGCGGGACTTCATGCCCCTCAACCCATCGCATGCACAAGAACTCTTTGAGCGATGGGGACTCGACTTTGTGGGTCCTCTTAAAGCCAGCCGCACACGACGGTCCCGATACATTATAGTTGCGACAGAATACTTGACCAAGTGGGTGGAGGCAAGGGCTCTCCAGGATAATTCGCAGTAAGCACAGCGAAATTTATTTATGAACAAATCATTACGCGATATGCTATACCTATTCAGTTGACCAGTGACCGGGGAGGCCACTTCGTGAACCATGTCATACGCCGGTTGACATCAGACTTCAAGATTTTTCACTCATTCTCAAGTCCGTACTACCCACGTGCCAATGGCCAGACGGAGGCCACAAATAAAATAATAATGTCGGTGATATATAAGTCTTGTGGAGTGGAGAGGGATGACTGGGAGGAGCGCCTACCGTCAGTACTTTGGGCATACCGAACAACTTACAAGGTAACTACTGGACAGACTCCCTTCCAGCTAATGTATGGACAAGAAGCCGTCGTGCCAGTTGAATTCATGGTGCCGAGTCTACGGATTGCCATCGATAATCGCCTTGGCGACATGGAAAGCCTGAGGGAGAGGCTGTACGCGTTGAACAAATTGGACGAACGTAGGATGATGGCTCAGTGGGCGACAGAAACAGCCCAGCAAAGACGGAAGATGTGCCACGACAAGCATCTCCGGCAAATGAATTTTAATCCCGAACAGATGGTGTTAAAATTCAACGGGAAGAACGAAATTAAACCTGGGAAATTCAAAGTCCGCTGGTTAGGGCCCTTCCGGATACGTGAGGTCAATACGAACGGGGCGATAAAGTTGTGGACACTGGACAGGAAGGAGATACCAGACGCAGTCAACGAGTCGAAATTAAAGATCTATCACGAACGGAGGGAACTGGGACCCCCCACTCAGTCAGCCCGCTAAAAAAAATTGAAAAATTGGAGGAAAAAATAAAAGAAAATTTGAAAAAAAAATATATATATATATATATATATATATAAAAGAAAATTTGAAAAAAAAATATAAAAGAATAGTTAAAAAAAAAAAAAAAAAGTGGCCACCGTACGGTGGGACCACCGAAGGTGGCATCACCGTATGATGGAACCACCATGCGGTGGAACCATCGTGCGGTTGAACCATCGTGCGGTGGGACCACCGACGGTGGAACCATCGTGCGGTGGAACCACCATGCGGTGGAACCATCGTGCGGGGGAACCACCGTGCGGTGATCACACCGACGGTGGGCCCACCGAAGGTGGTCACCAAGCAACCGCGGAAGGTTAAAACAGCCGACGAAGAACAAAACACCCCGCACACCGCCGAGGAAAGGAAGAAAACGTCGAACCCCGCACACCGCCGAGGAAAGGAAGAAGACGCCGAAACCCGCACACCGCCGAAGGCACACCACGCGATGCGAAGGGTGAAGGGAGAGGCGCCGCGCACCGCACGGCCCGACCATGCACCGCACGGCCCAATCACCACGCGCAGCAAGGGTTTATGCACAGCAACGCACAGCAGCCAAAAAGGGAGACCAAGTCCGCACGCAGCCACGCCGAAAGACACCACACAGGCCACACATAGGGAGAAAAAGAAGAAGCAACCGCACAGCGGCAACCAAAAAAAAAGGGGCCGATACGAAGGTGTGGATTTTTTCTAAACAAATCAGTTACAGGGAGATCGATGGATTCAGCAGGGAAAAGGAGTTGGAAGAAACAGCTGCACGCTTCTTCCAGTAGCAGCCAGAGGGATAGAGGTAGCAATATCAGAATTTTAGCTTCAGGAGTACGTGTTGCAGGCGGCACCATGGATGCCAGCGCTCGACAAAAACAAAAACAGAAAACACCACAGGTTGCCGCAAGTGCAAAAAACACAGTGACGCCAGAGAATGTTACTTTTGAAGGCCTGAATGGATTGGAATGCCGAAAATGGTGGCAGGACACCCCCGATAATGACCTGGTAAAGCAAAACCTCCGAAAGGCACAAGTAGAGTGGGCTATTCGGATGCCTGTGTTCACTATCCGGGAGTACGAGGGTGCCCTACGCTTCATGGTGGACACCTTCGACAGGCATACATGCACTAGCACGTTTGAATACCTCCGGAGGGATGTCACTATATCCTTCAAAGCAGGGGATTCGGCATTCCGAGCAGCCAGGGCAAGAAAATAGACTTGAAGGCCAAAAAGATGACACAGGAGGAGGAGGAGCGGTGGATTAAATTAGTCTCCCGGAATTTGACCACAGCAGAGTTGGACAGCGTGGCTAGAGCCACGAAGAGTCGCGGAATCCGTAAGACTTTTGTTGCGGAGGGCCACTGGAGATGCATTATGGATGTTATCAAGAGCAGATTGACGGGGTCGGGTAGGGCGTCGGACATTGCCCTCCCTCAGATTATGCTGATGAATGGGCTGATGAATGGCATCGTATATGACTGGGCAGCGTTACTGGCAGAGCGTATGTATGAGTTTTTGACGCTCCAGCATCGCACATTCTATATGCCTCATTACGCTATAGGGTTATTCTTGGAGGCCACGCGGGAAGTAGTGCCAGAGGACGAGTTGGAGGTATGGCCGCAGGGACTATTGACAGCGGGAGAGCCTCAAATAATGTATTCGAGGCACTTGGACATTGGGCACTCTTCCGCGAAGCGGAAACGGGCGGTGGATAGGGCCTCGGCCTCAGGGGAGCCTGACAACAGGAGGGATTCCAGCAGCACGGAGGATTCGGAGGCAAAAGATGAGGAGGACGATAGCAGTCAGGCAACAAAGGAGCCTGTACGAGTCCGGTTTGCCCCACCTCTGTTACCGACGGGCACGACTGTGCCAGCATCTGGAGTAGGCGGCACCTGTATTCCGGCCTTCGGGCAGAGCCATACACCTGTTACACTTGGTCCCCTCCAACACGAGCACCAGGGAGCACCGTCGGGCCCAACCACAGCGGCACTTACCGAGGACATGGCAGAGTCAAGGACGGAGGAGTCACCGCATCGGGTAGTGGTCGTTGAGGAGCACGGGCCGACGGAGGTGGAGGATACCGAGCCTCACGTGCGGTTGGACGTTGTGGGTAGTGACACTGTGGTGACTGTTTCTGCTTCGCTGTTGGAGGAGCCAACGACAGCGACCCATTCCCCGGTCACGGAGATGCGTGCTGACCTCGAGGCTATGCAAAGCTGGCTCACACAACGGTTTTAGATGACACTAGCACAGCCGGAGGGAGCTGTTGTATTCTCACCGTGTCGAGAGACTAGAGCGGAGGTAGTCGACTTGGATGACTTGTCAGGGGAGGCACATGGACTCACAGTTGGGAACGAGGCAGGGGAGGTCGCCTCTGCTGGGCAGGCACTAGGCGATGGTACACCTTTGGTGGCGGAGGCAGTACCTTCACAGCAGGATACAGTAGTGACCGTTCCACCAGGGATTTCCCAGTCTTCAGCACAGACGGGGGAGGATGTTGAGACCTATCTCGCTGACATGGCTGATATGGTAACGAGGGGTAGGCGGGTGGTGGCCACCGCCCAGACGCAAGCATTGCAGCAAGTGGTAGTGGAGCTAGAGCAGGTCCTACAGTTTATGCGGGTGGGCTGCCCGACAGCCTTTGCTACCTGCTTTGAGTCTCAGGGGTGGCCGACTGCGGAGACAGAGGAGATGCTCCAGGCTTGGAGGCTGCATCAGCCCGTTGTGGAGAGTCGAGTGACGGCAGTTGTCCGCGAGATCGAGCAGGTCTACCGAGATGCCTATTACACATTGAGGCGTACACAACAGGAGTCTGCAGTCAAGGAGGCTGCCCGAGTAGCGTTGGAGAGGGAGGTGGCCAGTCAGCAGGCCTCATGGGCAGCTGAGAGGGCGGAGTTGTTGGCACAGCTAGAGATGGCCCGCACAGAGACGGCTGAGACCCGGGCAACCAAGGCCGAGGTAGAGACTCGTCTGGCAGCCAAGCAGACACGGTTGGTCTGCGCGACGGAGGCAGTGGATACAAAAGAGAAGGAATTGCTGGAAGCCGCACACATGGTGAAGACAACTTTAGAGAAGGTACTGGTGGCGGAACGGGATGTGGCTGCACGTACTCAGCAGGTGTATGAGCTCCGTGCCCGCTTGGCGACCCAAACACTGACATCTCACACTTCTTCTTCAGGGACGCTTTCTCAACCCCCTCCCTAGTCTTTTAGATATATTGTATTGGGTGCATTATCTCCATTTTTGTAAGTCGCCTGGAGACGACTTTTCTTTTTGGGGGGTATGATGTTGGCGGCATTATTGTACAAGGGAATAACATTAGTTAATTATGTGTAATTGTTTTGGTTAGTTGGCAACCGAGGGGTGGAAGTTGCGGTGTGACGGTTGGCGCTCGCACCCCCTCGGTACCCTTTTATACTTCGGAATGTCACTTGTAACATACACTTATTATGAATAGAACATCTGATATACTTTGTCTGATACTTACGGCATTATTCTGCGTTATGTCCTTTATGTCTTAAGTTATTCACCCGATAGGGCAAACATGGGGAGAATCTTGAGCAAGCTTCATTTTAATGTCTTCTTGTTGATGATTTAAGGTAGGAAATGCTATGTTAGGATGAATTCATTATGTGTTCTTAATCACCTTTTGGTTGGTTTTGCAGATGGAAGAAGACCAAGCCAGGGCAAGGGCGACCTCCTCCAGTCCATCATCATCAAGGACGTTCCACATGCACAAAGGGAGGACTCAAGGTGCTCTGAAGCGTTAGAAGACTAGGGGTGTTCAAGGAGTTCAAGCTAGCCTCAAGACCTCATTCTACCACAAAAGAACCACAAGATGACAAAGAAAGGCTTTGCCAGCGCTTCAAGGCAAGATATGCTACTGGAGAAGGAAGACTTGACAATAAGGAAGCCTGGTCAAGCAAAGGAAGTACATCATTCATCATATCAACGACAGGAGGATCAACCAAATCACAAGCATTAGGCAAGGTGGCATCCCAGACATCATTCCTCCGGTCGGATTGGTCCACCTCAACAGGACTAGATTCAATGTATCTAATCTATCGGAGGCGGCCCAAACTTCGATGTACCTACCCATGCTTCCTATTGGTCCTCACTCTTGGAATGTAATTTTCTCATTGGCTAGAGTAAGTTTGTTGTAACAAACCCTAATTAGGGTTTCTATCTTGTAATCTTAGCCATTGATTCTAAGACAATCAGAGCTGTCTATTTGTAAGGGGTTCTCTATATAAAGCCCTGGCTCCTCATTTATAAAGGTTAATAGTTAATAGTTAGCTAATAGGGAATAGTCAGAGAGTAGGAAATAGTTGGAGTAGAGTAGAAAGAGAAGGCAAAGATTGTTGCCAAGACATTGTTGCAAAAGACTTGTAAACTTCATTGAAGAAATGGTGAATTCTATGGGTCGATTCAACAATTTGCATGGTCTCTATACTTCTCAAATTTGATTTCATGTTATTAGGTGAATGGAAGAAATTTGTATGATCGACGGTGAAATTCGTATATCCATACTACTAGCAGTTTGTTGATTGCAGACTTGCCTTGTGTAGTCAACTGGAATCATTCAGCTTAAGCTTAACTTCAATTATCGCTTCTTCATTAATATGCATCAACCTGACGGTGTCTATCCTTGTAGCAGTGATCTGAACATCATAAAGCCATCCTTAGAATATCGCACTAACCTTGTGGAGATGATCCTAGCATGTCAAAGCAAGACTTAGTTAGAGTTTCATCAAAGGTCATTCATTGCTCTTGCGTTCTTAGTGTTAGAAATAGATCCTATTCCAACCCTTATCCTTTTTCCTTTTTTCGAAATCAAGGGCCGGTGAAATTCCACGTTCCAGTAATATCCAAAGCAAATCAGATGTTCAGGTTGTCGAAAGTAAGTCCCCTTGTGATTCCAGCAAAATCACATCGTACAACAAAGAGCTTATCCACACGTAGAGAACCTACATATCAGAACCTTGGAGTTACTTCGATTGATCCTTTGGCGACATCTTCAGCAGTCAGGAAACTTTAATCAAGAGAGGATAAGGTACCTTTAGGTATTTTATTCTATGTTTGGACGTGTACAAAAGACACATCAACACCCTCTAAGCACTATATTTTTCCCAACTTTTCTCTACAAATCATAGTTTTGTGTTTTGCCTCAAGCATCGGGTCTACACTTCATTCTAACGTCAATATAGTCTCTAAGTGATATGGCAGCTTGAAACTTTGGACCTCCATTGATCCAATCCTACATAAACTGATTTTACAAATCTATGACCTGTGGTTCATTGTCAACCTATGGTTGAGCCCTAGGAAGGAAGACTAGCATAAGGGGCCTAGAATTAACTATTCTTGCCTACTGATTTGCATTTCCATTATTAACTGAATTATCCCCTTGACCATTGTTACCACCCTATTGTCCATTATTGCCTCCACTGTTTACACCCACATTGTTATTGTTGTTGTTATTCATTCCCAATTGACAGACCATTAGTTCTCCCAATTGTCCAAGAGATTGATTTGTCTCTTGTGCTCTCTGCTCTATATAACTTGTTGTCCTCTAAGAAGAGCATCCATCATGTTCAAAAAAAACTCTCCGTCTAGATCTCTATCCCCATATTTGTTGTTCTATGTGCTTCTACTGCTCTTGTTCTTCTACAACGAAATTAGGATAAGACTTGTTTCTATGGATGTTGTAGTGATGGGTATATGGCTGACACTCAAAGCCTAACATATCATTTTGCTAACATTTTGAACCCTTCAAGATGGCAGGAAACGCTACTCTAATACAACCATAATATGTTGGAGTAAGGTTATATTGACTCATTGCTTAAGTTTCACTTAGGCATCATTGCATATCCCCAAGTGTTAGGTAGGCTTTATTATATTTTATTGCCTACCTACATTCAGTGAATTGTGCCATTAGTTGGCCGATGGTTATACCTAACCTCATCTCCTATTTAAGCTCACCTCTCTAGCCTTTCCTTTATAAGCAAGCGTATTGTACATTGTTTGGAACCTCAATATATTTATCTTTCCTAGTGATATTTCATCTCTCTATTTCTATAGAAGTCGTTGCAATCGAGATCCTGGCTTGAGAGCTTTGCTCTAACATGGTACCAGAGCTTGTAGATTTGCGTTTCTTTCCAGTTAGAGACCTTCACCAGCCCCATTGAGATCCTGGTTGTCCAGCTATGTAATTTCTTTTGGCTCTATTCGCGCCTCATTTCTGCAGATTCGCAGAGGACCAATTCTAGACGTTTGAAAACTATTTTGCCTTAACTCATTTTGTAGTTGCTGGTCATTGGCTTGTACTACTCTAATACCCCACTGTAACATACACACTTTTTTTGTTTGGTTTTTTCTGTTTTGAATGTGTTTTATAGAAGACAAATATGCATAAGATGTGTTTTACAATGATAAAACTTGCAGTAGTATAGTAAATGAAATAACTTTAAAATAACAATATTCAAGAAACCCCACAAATTGATATATCTCAAATTTATTTTTCAAACTGAAGTTACAATATATCATGAAAATAAGAACCCAGATCACAAAATTTGCACTACAATGCCATTTCAAACATACAAAAAAAATCTGATGATAAGATAATGGATCTGCACTTTATACCAGCAAATAGGAGCTTCAGAAATCTAGACGATGTTATGTTGTAAACACACACGCACCATTGCAAATGGGGATCCCCACTTTTTCGCTTCTTAGGTTAGGTGTTTTGGCTTAGTTTTGTTTTAGCTTGGCAATAGTTTGTATTTTAGCCTTTGAAAGGGTCGTAATGTCTTGTCAATCTGGAAGGGAATTTTGATCAATCCTTGAAATGAGATAGAGTGTCAAGTCAATCCATGGATGGGTAAGTCGAGCCAGGAATTCCAAGTCTGGGCTAGGGACTGAATGTGTAATCCACCATCCAGACTAGGAAAGTTCCTTGCTTGAGATTGGAAATGTGCAATTGTTCTAGGGAATGAAAATGGAATTTGTCCAAACTCAAGACCAAGGATGTGGTAGAGTCAAGAATTCAAGTTTCGAGTTCAGAATCCATGAATAGACATCAAGACTGAGAATTGAGGGCAAGAATTCACAAAGTTCACTTGACAAAGCATGGAATTTGGAAAAGTTGTCAAAGTTGTAAAATGATGTCAAGGAAAGTTGTCAGGAAAAGTGAAATTTTGAAAGGCTAAGAAAGAAAAACGAGAGAAATTCAAAGATGTGATATCTTGACAAGGAAAATTCCTTGTCAAGATTGGATTTTCCAACCTTGACAAGCGAGGAAAATAAAGAAATGTTGTGAAAACCCCTTGGACAAAATACGATTTCAAGTGAAATCCTTGTTTACGAAAAGGAATTCCAAGAATCGAGATTCAAAATCCATGATTGAGCTGTAAAAATTCGAAGTTTAAATGCAAAATCCTAAGTTGAAGTTAGAAATTCCGATGTTGCAATAAAAAAGTTCAAGGTTCAAACATGGATATCACACTCAAATCAGAATCTTCCTTAGGCATTTTGTGGAAGTTCCTTGACACCTCCTCAATGGCACTCACATTTGTCCTTGATCACTTCACGTAAGCACCTAACATCTGTCCTTGTCACCTTTGACTTTGTGCCCTTCCAAGTCCTTCACACCTCCTCCAATGCAACCAACATTATCCTTGCCCAAGCTTAAAATCCACCCTATTTGTCCTTAATCATATCAAACATGTGCTTACTTTTGGCCTTGGATAACCTTAGAATCCGACTTGCTAGTCCCTAGCCACATCTCATATGCGCCTTCGGTGTCCTTGTTCAAATAGGATTAGCACCTTCCTTGTCCCCAACAAAATATCAAACCCACCCAGCATTAATCCTTGGGCACCATGAAAAATTGCCCTTGAAGTCCCTATACAAGTGGAAAATGCCCCCAGCTTATCCCAACTACCTTGCAATGATGCCTTTGCTAGTCCTTGGAATGGTGAAAATCGCGCCATGAAATACATATCAATAAGAGAAATTTGCCAAGCAGCACAGAATTTAGTTCATGAGTAATCTGGAATTTGCTTGGAGAAATGTCAACGTTCAATCCTATATTTATATGCATCCAAGACAAAATAAAATCCAATCAAACCTGGCTGACCTGATTTGAAAAATTGCTCTAAAATGCAATAAATCCAAGGAATCAAAAGTGCTGGCAAACCTGATTAGGATGAGGAAATTTCGAATTTTAAGAAGCAAAAATAAATGATTTCAGTTGGCCGACCTTGAAAGGATAGGAAATGATTGCAAAACATAAGCTAGCTGACCCCTTTGACATAAAATGCAACTGCTTTGATAGCCTATAGAGAAGGATTAAAAGAATCAGATCATTAAGGCAGAGTGAATTAAAGCAGAATTCAAGAGAAATCAGACCTAAGGAAGTTTGATTCCAATTAGAATCATATAAAGGAGGTCCAAACAATCATTTTCCATCAATCCATACCAAATCAGGAGCAGATTATAAGTGAATTCCCAACAGGCATATACAAACTTGGATAAGGAAATCAGATTCAAGTCATGGTGTTGAAGGTGAAAAGAGGAAAAAGCTGAAAATAGATGACATTGTGAAGAAAATTTAGTAATTCATGCACAGATCTGAACAAACTTGTAATTCCAGTTTTGAGGCAACATTTCAAGGTTTCCAAGTCAATTTCCAGATTACAAGAGATAAAATCAGAATGCATTAGATTTCAATTTTCTGAAAACTTTGTGCGAAAGTGAATTTCAAGGGCTTGGAGAGGATTTATGGAGCAATTTTGTGAAATGTTGATGATGCTGATCAATTAACATAAATTTTCTTTTAACTCCTTCAATATGAATCAAGATTCTATCTTCTTAAACTCTCAATATTCTTCCATTTTATTTACTTAGGGTTTGTTGTCAGGTAATTAAGCATTAAGGTAAATTTTGTTAGCGTCGGCAGGTAACCCGTTGGTTGTCGGCAGTTGGCACCGGGTAACTGACCAGACTCCTTTATATTGTATCTATTTCCAATCTTTGGGATGTCATTGTAGTCGAACATATTGCTATCATTGTATGTACTGGCTTATTATGAATCAATAGAACACTTGTGAGTTCCATATATTTTGTGTACATCTGTCATTTATGCAATGTCTTAACCTGACACCCTAGGGGGAAAACATTTGGCGCCGTTGCCTAAGTAAAAACTTGGGAGCAACGGGAAACGGACGTACTACATGGCACACCGATAATGGGACAACCATTATCAGAAGGAACAAGTGACCCTGACAGAGAACCTAACGAATTGTTCGAGGAGGAAAACACACTCACCAAGGATTTCTCCTGCATCCTACAGGCGGCAATCGAAACACACGTACGGAGGGAAGCCACCGCCGAAGATGTTGTGTGGAGTTCGCTTGGAGTAAGCCCCGTTGTGAATCGGTTGATGAGCCAGCTGCCTAACCTTTTGGCACAAGGATTTTTGCCTCTCCAAAACCGAAGGGAAGACATCTACCGAGAGAACCGATGGCAACAAATTCTACGAGAATTTAGGGAGCGCCAAGAGAAGGAGAGCAATACATGAACTCTGACGATCAGCGAGAATAAATAAGAACACCCCCATTGTAATGAGTATGTCAGTGACATACATTATGTACGAGGGATGAAGTAATAAAAGTTTGTTTTTTGTGGTTGTGTACATGGTATGTGCTTGCTATGTACGGAAGTGATTTATGCCCAATATACTAAATAAAGACAAAAATAAAAAGATACAAAGTGACGAATGGGAAGTGGCACAAAGAGCGTTGAACCTCAGACAACAGATAGAACGAAGGTGTAGGCTAAAGCAGCTTGCCAACGGACAACCGGCCGAGGCGTTGTTCGAAGGGAACCCAAGAGGTGTCACGAAGGTTGCGGAGGCAGAGATAGACGGAGAGAATTACACTCTCTACACTGTTGTAGGGTTGCCCGAAGGGAACCTAGAAGAAGTCACGGAGGGTGCTGAAGGAAAATTCTACAATTCACCAAAATACCACCATAGGATAAGAAGTCGCGAAGAGTTGGTGGAACAAACAAGGCGAAATCTAAACCTGATCGAAACTACCAGAGACCTACTAAAGAACTTGTCCATTTCGGAAGACAACCAGAGGGAGACAACCAACCGGAGGGAGATGACAGAAGGTGACGGTACGGCCGAAGGTGCTGAGGGAACACAAGGGTACCGTATGGGAGGCAATTTGTTCGGTTCGGGGTCACCAACCTTCTCTGGAGGACCCACAAGTGGCAGGTCAGGTGCAGGAGGCGGAGGCGGAGGATCGCCAAGTACAAGCACACAAGGCATCAAAGGAGCGAGAACCAACGATGGGATAGCAAGTAAACAGAAATTGCCAAAGTTCACAGGGGGACGACAAGGAAGACCCCGTACGGCACTGTCGTACATGTGAAACTATTTGGTCCGCCAACGGAGTGACGGACCAGGATGACTGGGTACAATAGTTCCCAGCCACGTTATGCGGAGTTGCCATAGATTGGTACTCCGATGTGGACAAGCAAAAAGTGGCCACATGGGCCAATCTACAGAAGGAATTCAAGGAGGAGTTTCGGTTGCTCCGTGATGACAATGAAATCGTGGCCAAGATATACAGTACCAAACAAGGTACCAGGGAAAAAGTACGGGCATATAGCCGGAGGCTAAAAGAATTACTGGGTAAAATGGAGAGCCAACCCACAGATGGATTGAAGAAACGATGGTTCGTTGAAGGGTTGAAATCCTCCCTACAGAAGAAGATGAAAATTGTACCCCCGACGTCATATGACGACGCCTATAATAGCGCGATGGACCTCGAGAGCGAACACAAAACATCAAAGAAAAAGAAAAGTAATAAATACTCATCCGACGATGAAGACTCTGACGGGGAAAGCAGCAGCGGTGGCGAATCAAGTAAAAAGGTGCACGCGCTCCAAAAGGATATGGAACGAATGCTGAAAGAATTCAAAGCCATGAAGGGGAGTACAAGTAAGACTGACGAAAACGACGTGTGGTGTACAGACTATAGGAGTGATGGACACACCAAGGGGTCCTGCCCCAAGAAGGCTTTCTGCGACATTTGTCAAATTGCCGGACATCTGACAAAGGAATGTCCCTATAATTTGAAAACCAGGAGCCAACAAGTTCTCTTCACGCAAGAGCAGCCGGCCGCCGGAAATTCACAGACCACCAACAATAATGCATCATCTGGCGGATACCGGAACAACCGGCGAGGGGGGAAGACCAATAATAACAATAATAATAGGGGCCGGATCCAATATGATGCGAAGGGAAGACCAATGATCCAATGTTGAGCCTGCAATCAATGGGCCCACTTTGTGAGGGAATGCACCTCAGAAGAAACTCCACAAAAACTATGCAAATGGTGCGGGCCTAGAGACCACGATGATGGAACTTGCCCAAAGTCTGGAGTGAACCTTCTCAACATTGACAGGACGGAGGAACGGGTATTGGCAATCACACGGTCACAGGCAAAGAAGGCCACATATCCGGACCCTCGCACAGAGAAGCAACAGGCGCTGGAGGCAAAGGCTGAAGTGGTGAAGGAAATGTTGTCATAGGGAACACTTGGGAAGCGGCAAGTACTTCCCGCTCCGAGGATGAGGAAAATATCTTGAATCAAATGCTACAGATTGAAGTACTTGTGAAGATGAAGGACCTCTTGGAAACGACGTCGCAATTATGTACGGCACTCCTACGTACGATGCAAGTAACCCCACAGAGTCGGGTGACCCGGAATACGGATGTTCCTGGCGGAACACCAACAGACCCATTGGTGCTGACACTTTACAGTGGTCGGCACCCGGCGGTGGTAGAAATGGGAATACTTGGCACCATTTTGATTGACACCATTGTCGACGGCGGGTCGGGAGTGAATGTGCTTCCGAAAGAAACCTGGAAGAAGCTTGGCAAGCCAACACTGTGGCCGTCAACCTTCAACTTACTGGGAGCGGATTAACATGGTATCAAACCTCTTGGAACGCTCATGGCACAACAAGTGACCATCAAGACACAACCATTTGTCCTCGACTTCGTGGTGATTCCGCTTGCCAAGAAAGGATACGACGCCATTCTTGGCAGAGGGTGGTTGGTGGCGGCCAGAGCGAATCACAACTGGAAGCATAACACGCTGTCCATGGAGAGAGTCGAGTGAAAATTTATTATCGACCTGAAAACACAACTCGTGAGTGAAGAACTCGCGTCAGAATCAGAATCGGACGGCGAGGGCGGAGTTGACGAAGGAAAGTACGGAAGTGAACCGGATGAGGAAGGCGTCCTGGGAATCCTAGGATGTTCGGAAGATGAGACCGATTCCCTTAATGGGCTCTTCCACTGGCAAATGGAAGACTACGAGCTGTTGTATGGGTGCAACATGTTGGAGGTTGACGAGGAGATAGACGAAAATGAATTTCTACCAGCGTACGAGGAATACATGGAAGGGGATGCTCCTGTCAACGAGACACCAGCACATAGGTTTGACATGACGAAACCAATCCGGTACGAAGAGTCCGTAAAACCTACAAACCTCAGCACGAAAGCAGAGCCAAGGAACATCCTGGTTGGCGATGACTGGAATCGAGTCCTGAAAGCCGCCGCATTTAAAATATTCATGGAATACAAGGATGTATTCGCCTGGACGTACAAGGACCACAAAGGGGTGTCGCCAGAATTGTGCGTACACCAAATTTCACTCGTACCTGGGGTCGTACCTGTACGGAAGAGGTCGTACAGAATGTATAAAAAACTATGCTGCGAGAGCGAATGATGAAATCGAGCGTATGCTCGAAGCCGGGATTATTTTCAAAGTGCAGACCAACGAGTGGGTATCGCCCATAGTGATATCCCTTAAAAAGGAGGCAAACCAGATCCGAATCTGCG